>NC_045541.1:50627807-51827807 GCF_009769535.1 Thamnophis elegans
AAATGTTTTCCCCCTCCTCGAGACTCCTCACTTAGCGACCATCAGAAATACGAATCTGTTGCCAAACATCAACATTTTGATCGCGTAACCATGAGGATGCCACAACGGTCGCTAAGTGTGAAAATGGTCGCTAAGTGTGAAAAATGGTCATCAGTCACTTTTTTCAATGCCATTGTATCTTCCTGATTATTAAAGGCGCAAATTCACTCAGTGTCAATCATGACTCCTGAGTCCATTTCAAAGTATTGTGCATAGAAATTTTTAAAATGGCTTGTTTCAATTTATTTTGGATAGAATCTTTTTTTAAATAGTCTAAGACAATTTAAAAAAAGAATCAACACAGAATACCACTATTTTAAAAAATCATATGCACAATAAATAAAATATTATTTTAAAATACATTGAGCCTATACTCCTTACAGTAAATGACTCATCTGGAAACAAGCCAATAGCATTTTTTGTGCTTTCAAATTTACAGATTTTCCAAAATCAGCTTAAAGTCCAAATATTTAAAGACCACCCCCCTCAAAGCTATCTTACCAGAGCTTTAAATATCTTCTGGGGAGGCCCTGCTAGTAATCCCATTCATGACAAAGGTAGGGCTTTCTAGTTGGTAACATCTTAATTTGAGGCTTGATTGGAACATTATACAGAAGTTATTGAAAGACAGTAAAATGGACATCAACAATCTCACACCCTGCTCAAAGTTGTGACAGCAAGTTTAAATTTTTGAACTTAACTATCAAGAAAAAAAACAATTTTAAAACTGGCATGTCAGTGACTTCTTAAAAGTCAGGATGCCTGGTCAAGATTAAATTGCAGGTAGATTTCTTATCACTTTCTAAAAAGAGAAAAATTCAGAACATAACAAATAAAAGGTTGTGAATTTCACAGATGAGACAGAAAACCACATGACTCTCCCATATTATGGGAATCCCATAAGCCCTGCAGATGTTCATAATGAAATTATATTTAACTATTTGGGACAGAAAGACAACACAGACTATTTTTTTTAAAAAATTCACCAATATCACACCATAAGATTCTTTATCTTTTCTTTGCAACAATTCCTAATGGCACAAGAAATCTCCATCAATATCTATCCCCAAGAAGAAAACTCTTCTTTCACAGCAAAATAATGTAGAAAAATTACAAACAATAACTCTTTTCAGCTTTATGCACCACCCCAGTAAACACAAATGTTTGATCAGAAAAAATATGTCCAAGATAGGAGCAATAAGCTATACACCATGATTTAGGAGTTTGATTTTTTTCAAAAATAAATGCTAAAATACTAAACTGTATATATGCACATTTAGGTAAATAGTGTTCTGTATACCCTCTCGGAGGCGGCGATCGATTCCAATCACGAACGGATGCCGCCCGCAGATAACCTCCACGCGCTTCAGGGGCTTCTGCCGGGCGGCGGGACCCCCGGAAGCGAGAGGCTGCAGAATCCCCGGCGATCGATTCCAATCACGAACGGACACCACCCGCAGATAACTTCCACGCGGTTCAGGGGCTTCTGCCAGGCGGCGGGACCCCCGGAAGCGAGAGGCTGCGATCCCGCCGCCCGGCAGAAGCCCCGGCGATCGATTCCAATCATGAACGGACGCCGCCCGCAGATAACTTCCACGCGGTTCAGGGGCTTCTGCCGGGCGGCGGGACCCCCGGAAGCGAGAGGCTGCGATCCCGCCGCCCGGCAGAAGCCCCGGCGATCGATTCCAATCACGAACGGACGCCGCCCGCAGATAACTTCCACGCGGTTCAGGGGCTTCTGCCGGGCGGCGGGACCCCCGGAAGCGAGAGGCTGCGATCCCGCCGCCTGGCAGAAGCCCCGGCGATCGATTCCAATCACGAACGGACACCGCCCGCAGATAACTTCCACGCGGTTCAGGGGCTTCTGCCGGGCGGCGGGACCCCCGGAAGCGAGAGGCTGCGATCCCGCCGCCCGGCAGAAGCCCCGGCGATCGATCCCAATCACGAACGGACACCGCCCGCAGATAACTTCCACGCGGTTCAGGGGCTTCTGCCAGGCGGCGGGACCCCCGGAAGCGAGAGGCTGCGATCCCGCCGCCCAGCAGAAGCCCCGGCGATCGATTCCAATCACGAACGGACGCTGCCCGCAGATAACTTCCACGTGGTTCAGGGGCTTCTGCCGGGCGGCGGGACCCCCGGAAGCGAGAGGCTGCGATCCCGCCGCCCGGCAGAAGCCCCGGCGATCGATCCCAATCACGAACGGACGCCGCCCGCAGATAACTTCCACGCGGTTCAGGGGCTTCTGCCAGGCGGCGGGACCCCCGGAAGCGAGAGGCTGCGATCCCGCCGCCCGGCAGAAGCCCCGGCGATCGATCCCAATCACGAACGGATGCCGCCCGCAGATAACTTCCACGCGGTTCAGGGGCTTCTGCCGGGCAGCGGGAGCCCCAGAAGCGAGAGGAAATTGTCTGCGGGCGGCTGCCAGCGCCCCAACCTCTCCTCCTGCCGCGCGGATCCATTTTGATTCACGAACGGACTCCGCGGCAGGAGGAGAGGTTGGGGCGCTGCCAGCCGCCCGCAGACAACTTCCAAGCAGTTCAGGGGCTTCTGCCGGGCAGCGGGAGCCCCGGAACCGCTTGGAAGTTGTCTGCGGGCGGCTGGCAGCGCTCCAACCTCTCCTCCTGCCGCGGCGATCCATTTTGATTCACGAACGGACTCCGCGTTCCCCGCCTCTCCTCCTGCCTCTTCGTGAATGGGATCGCCGCCTCCAAGAGCATGGGGGCAGCTGCAGCCGCCCTCAGAGAACTTCCACGTGCTTCAGGGGCTTCTGCCGGGCGGCGGGAGCCCCGGAAGCAAGAGGAACTTCTCTGCGGGCGGCTGCAGATGCCCCCACCCTTTTCTCCTGCCGCGGCGAGCGGAAAATTCGATTAGAATTAGATTACTCACCAGTCAGCGCAGCTGCAACCTCTTTCGTCTTTTGGCGAAAGGAAATGGAGACTCGCGCAGGCGTGCTGAAAATTTCCCATCCCAGCCAGCTCACTGATTGGCTGGAGTCCAGGCCAATCCAATCAGTGAGCGGCAGGCTGGGCTGGCTTAAATTTGTAGGAGGTAAAAGGCTAAAAGCACGCTTTTTTTGGCGCTCGCCGCTCCCGCCCATCAGCTGCTAGCTTGCTGGGCTGGCTCATCTGGTAGGATAGAGAACAGAACGATGAGCCAGCCCAGCAAGCTAGCAGCTGATGGGCGGGAGCTGCGAGCGCCAAAAAAAGCGTGCCTTTTAAAAAGGCGGGCGGGACGCGGGAAAATGCATTGGAAAGCGGGTGTGTCCCGCCAAAAGCGGGACGTCTGGTCACCTTAAGTATACAGGGAGTCAGCATATTGCCCCCAACAATTTGAGTTCTCATTTTATCAACCTTGGAAGGATGGAAGGCTAAGTCAATCTTGAGCCTGGTGAAATATGAACTGCTAAATTGCAGGCAGCTGGTAGTTAGCAGAAGTAGCCTGCAGTACTGCACTCTGTGCCACCATGGCTCATAATGGAATGCAATTCTGCTGGTGCTATGAGAAGAGAAAGAGGTAAATGATAAACTAGCCTGATTCTGTGAGGTTCTTGGTGTTCTATAACTTGGTTCAGAGCCAGGGTGGCGCAGAGTAGCTAGAATGGAGTACTGCAGGCTATTTCTGCTGACTGCCAGCTGCCAGCAGTTGGGCAGTTTGCGTCTCATCAGCTGAAGGTTGGCTCAGCCTTCCACCCTTCCAAGGTCAGTAAAATGAAGACCCAGATTGTTGGGGGCAATATGCTGACACTGTAAACCCACTTAGAGAGGGCTGTAAAGCACTATAAAGTGGTATATAAATCTAAGAGCTATTGCTATTGGTTGTTTGCTTGCAGGTGTTTCATTACCCAACTGCTTGCCACTGATGATATTGTGTTTCCCTGAAAATAAGACAAGGTATTATTTACTTTTGACACCCCCCACCCAAATAAGCACTTGGCCTTATTTTTGGAGAGGGCTTATTATTTTGAGGTGCAGGAAGTGGTGAGTGTGGTCACCTCATGGCTGCTGCTGTGTTGCAATGTTTTGGGGGATGGCTTATTTTAGCACATGTGCTCAAAAGCCCGATTGGGGTCATTATCCAGGGAGGTCTTATTTTCAGGGAAACAGGGTACCTAATTGGGATATAAAACATCTGCGTGAAAACAATCAAAATCAGAGAGTTCAACCCTGAGTTACAAATATTCTTGTCTATTGTCCAGAGTCTCTGGGCTGTATCAGATATTTTTCAGGGTTGGGGCTATGTAAATTAGAGTCTGGGGATGAAACAGGAATAAATTCATTGGTGTAGCATAGATTCCTCCCAGAAACATATGATATTGCTTTTGTTACCTGAGTTTGCCCTCAGGAAATAGATTGTCGAGCTTAAGGCTACAAAATTTGGGTTGTAGAACTAGGCTATCACTAGATGGCAGAGTTTCTTGTATTTTTTTGCTGCCATCTACCATTTTTTTTCCAAGTGAAATCAGTAATGCCTAATTTCTTTTAGTTTCATTTTTAAAGGAAAAGTAGCTTATTTATTTTTCTTATTACAATATGGGTAGCTATTACATTAACATAATTCCAAGATACATTATAGAAAAAAATCTACCATGTAAAGTAAATCAGGTACTGTATATGTGAAAAGTTATCATATATAAGAAGTATTCCGATTATTGTTGTTATTGTTGTTATTGTTGTTATTGTTGTTATTGTTGTTATTGTTGTTATTGTTGTTATTGTTGTTATTGTTGTTATTGTTGTTATTGTTGTTATTGTTGTTATTGTTGTTATTGTTGTTATTGTTGTTATTGTTGTTATTGTTGTTATTGTTGTTATTGTTGTTATTGCCGTTGCTGCTGCTGCTGTTGCTGTTGTTGCTATTGTTGTTATTGTTGCTATTGTTGCTATTGTTGCTATTGTTGCTGTTGTTGCTGTTGTTGTTGTTGTTATTGTTGTTGTAAATCATACAATCTAACTAATTTGATCAAATTATTGTTCCTGCTTCTGAAATCTCATGACTTTTAGTGGGAAAAATCATAAAATTAATTTTGTGTATGATTATTTCCCTAATAGCTTTTCCAAATCCAACCAAACTAAACTCAAAATTCAATTCACAGCTCAAAACTGTGACTATGTGTACATTTGTATCTTTTTTTTAAGAAGTTGCAAGTTAGATGTGTTGTAAAGCCTAAAATAAAATACTTCTGTGACCTAAATTAGCACAATCTTTGTTAAAGGAGTGCCTTCTAGATGGGTAGATGGACTTCGTTCCTCATAATTCCCTAGCTAGTTTGGCATTCTGGTTGTGAGTTGTGGAGGCTATCTTCTAAATCATGTAGAAACTCCAGATTGAGAAAAATATGTCTTAATTCATCATTCACATGACAAATGATCTCAAGCGCCTGTTGACCCAGAAACAAAATATACAGCTTCATCATTAATAGAAAGAGCTAATTGATTAGACTGTGATTGTCCTCAGTGAAGCAGATCTTAAGCAAATTAGTTGTGTTATGATCATGCTGCAACTGAAAACAAATCAGGGACTATACACATGAGAAAACTTCTGCGTTTACGCTTCGTGTGTTTAACTTGCTAAACAGGCTTACCGGGATCAAAAGGAGAACCTGGTGAAAGTGGAATCATGGGCCCAAGAGGATTAACTGGTCATAAAGGAGAGAAGGGAGAGAAGGGGAATGAAGGCTCGCCAGGTAAGTGAAAGCAACCAAGTGCTATATTGAATGCCACATTTAGAACACGGAGGATAGTCAAGTACTCAGTATATTTTCAGTGTTTATGAGACATTTACTATTTTTAGAAGTAAATAGTAGGAACATGATATGGGTTAGTATTCTTTATATATTTTTATTATGTTTTCATTCTATACAATCACATATTCACTGTGCTTAATCAGGGCATATAACATTGAATAATAAACACGGCCCTCACTTATATAGAAAATGCCCTCTACAATACAAACCCAGTATACCACCTTGGCCTGCCATACACCCTCTTTCAACCCCCTCCAACTTTCATTCTTCCTTCTCACACACCCCTCTACGCCTACTTCCCCTCCCCTTCTTTCTAACCTTAACCCTATCACTCCCTCTCCATTCCCTCCCTCCCTTCTCCTCCTCCTCTCTCTCACCCTCTCCACCCTCCTTCTTCTTTCACTCGACTCTTTCCTTCGGTATTTATTACCTTCCAGTATATTCGGTTTGTTCTATTTTCGCACTAACATTGAAAAGCCACAGTATACAAATACAATCATGGAATTTATTTCCCCCCTCCCCCCTCCCCCTAAATCCCCACCTCCCTTCCCTCCCCCCGACTTCCCAAAGACCATACGTGGTATAACTTTTGAACAATCACAGTCTAAAATATCTCTACATTGAACTCAGCTTCTTACTGTTACCCAAATTTTAAACAATTTAAATTATTACTGATACTAAGCATAAGCTATCTGGAGTTTCTTAGTCCCATATTTACTTTTTATGTAATCAATCCATTTTTTCCAGTCTCGCTTATATCTCTCGTTTGAATGTTCTTTGAGATATGCTGAGATTTTGGCCATTTCGGCTAAGTTCATAACTTTCAAAGTCCATTCTTGAATTGTAGGTAGATCTTTCTTCTTCCAATACTGCGCCACCAGGAGTCTTGCTGCCGTTATTAAATACAAAACCAAATTAGTCTCTGCTGCTGTAAAATCAATACATATACCCAGTAAAAACAACTGGGGGGTAAATTTTATCCTTCTTTTAAAGATGTTTTGCAGGATCCACCATATTTTTATCCAAAATGCCTTGACATTACGACATGTCCACCATATATGAAAATATGTAGCATCACAAGAACCACATCTCCAACATTTAGGTTGAACATTTGGATACATAGAGGCAAGCTTTTTAGGATCTAGGTGCCATCTATAAAACATAGAAGTAAATAGTAGGAACATGATATGGGTTAGTATTACAGTATAATTCAATCAGCAACTACTCAGACAACAAACAAACCGTAGTCAGCCATATTTTAGGAGTTCCCTTTCTTTCTTATTGGCATCTTAGCAATCTTTGCATTGTTTGACTAGTTGGTCCGTCCTGCTTTCTTTATTAATTAGGGAGGAGGGGGGTAAGAAAACATAGTGACCTAACAGAACAGAGATCTACAAGTCAGAGAGTGGAGAAAAACCCAAGTTTCACATCATCCATAGGGAATGAAATAGAACTGGGAACAGCAGAGTTCTTCTGGCAGTTTGAGGTCATTCATTCCTCCTGTCTTTGTGTCTTTGAGACTCAAAGGGAAATTTAGCTGTGGAGTAATAAATACCATGGCTAGGTAAACAATATAGGACTATAGGTGAGATCTGTAAAACTACTACAAGCTATGGTTTTATAGGTTATGTTTAACCCATTTGTCTATACTCTGGGTTCCTACATCATATTAGATTTAACCATATCATGGCTTAGGGCAGTGGTGGGTTTCAAAAATTGTTGGAACCTACTCTGTGGCTGTGGCCTCCTTTGTGGGAGTGGCACATGAGTGGCAACCCATGTGACCGGATGGGAATGGCTTGCTGCCCGAATGACCGGATGGGAGTGGCTTGTTTATTCAAGGTACCAGCTTAATTAAAAGTGTTATATAATATCAGTATCACTTAACAACACTCCTGCTTAGCAACCAAAACGTTGGCTCAGAAAGTCTGGCATTTGAAGCATGCAAGTCTTAAAGCTGTCAAGTTACAAGACCCTTGCACCCCTAACCCTTTATAAAAAAAACCCAGGGGTCTTCAAACCTGACAGCTTTAAGACTTGTGGACTTCAACTCCCAGAATTCCTCCTCCAGTCATGTTGCGGCAACATCATCTGCACGGATCTGCTCCATCTTTGGTTTTTTCACAGGGGGCAAGGCTGCCGCTGAAGATGCCGACGAGCCCCCACCACCATCAGAATAACTGCTGCTGCCTCCTCCTCCTCCTCCAATAGCACCACCACATTTGCTGCCCGGTGCTGTGGCTGAGGTGAAGCCGTCAAAGCTCCCGCTGGCGCTTCGCCCATGGCAGCAGCGATGGCACCTCCCCCTCTGCTTGGACACCTGAGCTGGGCTCCACGTTACCCCTGCTGCCACCTCCTCCTCCTCCACCATGCTTTTGAGAAGCCATGGGGTCTTTTTTTCATGCTCCCGCTCCCTCTGCCGCCTTCCTACTGGCTCCCGCGGCCTCATGGCTCCTCAAAAGCACGGCAGAGGAGGAGGAGTAACACGGGACCTAGCTCAGGTGCTCCAAGCGGAGGGAGAGGCACCACTGCCACGGGCGGGGGTGCCGGCGGGAGCTTTGGCGGCTTCACCTCAGCCGCAGCGTCGGGCAGCAAATCTGGCAGTGCTGTTGGAGGAGGAGGAGGTGGCAGCAGATATTCTGGTGGGGGTGGGGGCTTTGGCTAGGACTAGCCACCCACAAAGGCCCTCCCCAGGCTTGCTTTGCTGAACACGGGGAGACTGGTGCTAGTTTGAGCGGCCGCAGCTGGCGCAAACTACTGTCAGTCGCCCAGTGCTCAACAAAACAAGTCTGGGGAGTTCTAGCCACCTGCAAAGGACTTCCCCATGCTTGCTTTGCTGAAAACGGGGCAACTGACAGTAATGAGCAGCACAGCCGGTGCCTAGGAGGTCCTAGGAGACCAGCTGTGTCGTGTAAGCTCTTGCCGCCATCCCTGCACCCTTGCTAACCCTAGATTTTCTGAGGCCCCTCAGCTTCCAGAGTCTGTGACAGAAATCACTGCACGGCAGTTAGAAACTGCTGCGCTGTGTTTTCTTGCCACGCAGCCACGCACCTTAGAGGGAACATTGCCGGCATTCCCGGAAGTTAATTACTTCCGGGTTCACCGACCAACCAGTCTGCAAGGACCGGCAAGGACCGGTAGGAACCCACCCCTGGCTTAGGGTATCGTGAGAGTCAGTTCTATGCCATGCCTCTGAAAGGCTAAGGGGAAAAAGCTAGTCAGATATTCTCACTGTGAAGGAAGTTGTCTAAATAATCTTGTTCTGCTTCATGAATTCATTCCTCAAATGCTATTAATATATCCAAAATGTTGCCCTATTGACCACTAGGAGCAATAGTAGAGATAGCAGGTAATGAACAGCTGAATGTCCTACTTTGATTGACCCTGATAGAAGACTGGTGCTCTTAGGCTGTTCCTTTAGTCTACTACCTATAGCCATGATGGGAAACCTATGGCACATGTGCTGTAAGTGGCATGCAGAGCCATCTCTCTGGGAAAACCAGCCATCGTCAATTGCTCTTCTGGGTTCCGGCATGCACATGTACACTGGTCAGCTGGTGTGTGCGCAGGAGTACCAGAAACCAGAAGAGCAGCTCTCCAGCGCGTATGTGCACCAGGGATGGGTTGCTGCCGGTTTTACTACCAGTTTGCAACCTGAGCACATCAGGCATACACAGAACAATTTACAGTGAACTGCGCATGCACAGTCACTAAAATCCAAAATGGCGGTGCCCCAGTGGCGGCAAGGGAACCGGTTCGGAAGTGTAGCAGGCCTGAGTCACTGCCAGTTCTGATGTGCCATCTCGGATATGCATGCCAGAAACCAAATTGCTCTTCCAGTTTCTGCTGGTCTCCCATGTGCCCACACACACACACACACACACACACACACACCTTTTAGCACTTGGTGCCAAAAAGGTTCACCAACACTGACCTATAGGGAAAAAAAGAATAATTTATTCTCATTTCCATCTCTATGACTTTAGAAAGCTCAGAGATGCAAGTTTATTTTGGGTGCCCTTGACATCAAGTGGCAGCCCTAATAATGTCAATTGCACCCAGTCACATGACCACCTAACCACACCCACCCAGCTTGTCATTAGGCAGATCATATTAGTGGTCCTCTGGATTTAAAATTATGAATTTAGTGGTCCCTGAGGTTCAAAAGGTTGGTGACCCCTGGTCTAAATGACCAAGGCATCAGTGACCAAGCAGAGGGCCTCGCTATCCAGGGAAGGATATAACTGATGCACAACACAAAGTTGAACAAAGGCCCTCCTAGCCATGGTTGCTATCTGCTCTTTGACCAGGAGCTATGAGTCCAGGAGGACCCCAGGTTATGTTCTGGGTCTGTCTGAAGTAGTGCAACCCATCTAACATGAAAAATGATAAATTTCTGAATACAGAGGGGCCCATCCACTCTGACTTACCAGGGTTCAGCTGAAGTCAGTTGTTCCTCATCCAGGTCCCCACAGCTTCCATACACTATGAAAAAATGCCTACAGTATTACTTGCTTTACCTGGAATGGAGATATATAACTGTATACCATCAGGGTATTTGTATCCCATGATGGCAGATGCTCTTGGCCAGCAGTTTCATGCAAATGTTAAAAAGGAGGAGAGAGCCCTGAGACCTGTGGCACCCCATAAAACCCAAAACTGTGCCACCCATCCTCAATTCTTAAATTGGGCCAACAGGTTACCATGGTCAATGGTATTGAAAGCCTCTGAGAAGTCAAGAAGACCAAGGATGGGTGCATCACCTCCATCCTTCCCCACCAGAATTCATCCAGGAGTGCAACCAATGCTGATTGGTCTATATTTTCTATACAATATATCATTTCGTATGTCATGTTCATAACACCCAAAGAATCTCCTTTCGCTTATAGAAACACACTCAGACATATAGACAAGAAAATATTATTTTCTCTTTCAGGTCCTCAAGGTTTCCAAGGTGCTCCTGGAGTAGACGGAGATAAAGGTAAATTATGTTGTGTAAATGCAATTGAAATGCCCTTCTCATCACCTATATCCTGACACAAACATTCTCCAACACTGTAACCCTATACTTACCAGAAGTCAATTTCCTTATATTCAGTAGCATTTATTCTTACATACTGTAGATGTGCTCAGGAGGACAAGAGTCTCGCCCAATTCCTGGAACTAAATGTTGCTGCATTTAACAGAGGTTAATTTTGAATGAAAATCCATGGGATTGCACTGCAGAGCAAAGTGTGCTTACTAGGCGGTAAGACACACAGAGATCAATAGGACTTACACCTGAGAAAATACTAAAACAAGAGCAACTAATTTTTTTCCCTAGAAATAATTTGACTCCCGAGAACACATAATATAGAGAAGTCTTCACTGAAATTGCTAGAAGTAATTACATTGTTGTTCCTAATAAAGGAAGTGACTACTGCTCACTTATTTGGCATCAGATTGTATACTTTAAAAGTGTATTTGCAGATTTTCTTCCCCTTTTTCTCCTCTTTTATTGATCAACTCTTTCTACCCCATGAGCAATGATCAATTTATGAAGGGATTTTGACCTTCCTCCACATTAGTCGATGGACTAGGTTTCTCCCAAATGGTAAAAATGAATTTTGAGTCTCTGTGGCCTTATCCCTTCTAAACACTGCCCCATGCTATAGATTTGCAGGCAAAAACTCTTCTTACTGACATCAACAAGAAACGATTCATGGTGATGTGAATCAGCAAAAGACGAGGCAGGATACGGTGGCTGTTCTCTGCATTTCCTTTTGATACAAAGCTGCTTACAACAGGAGATTGACAGTAAGAGCAGATTTTGCCTCCAAATCTATAATATGGAACAAAAGGTACCAATCTGCAGAGCAAAATCATCTACTGCAGCCCGACATGATCTAATTCAGGTAGTCCTTGATTTATGACCGCTCGCTTACCAACTGTTTGAAGTTACAATGCACTTCCCCAGAGCTACTTACAGCCTAGGTTTCAAAGTTCTGATGACTGCCCCCTTTTGGTTATGTGATTGCATTTGGGGGGCTTGGCAAGCGGCCATTTCCAGTGTCCTGCAGTCATGTGACTGGGATTTATTACAATTTTCTTTTGCCAGGAACCAGCATTTACTTATGGTGTCCAGGTACAATAGGTTCACTTAACAACTGCCACATTCATTTAATGACTGTGGTGTTTGCTTAACCACAAAACTGTTGTAAAATTGGGCATGGTCACTTGATGACTTGCTTGATGACCGCCAGGTTCAATTACACTCATAAATCAAGGACTACCTACAGTCTACATACCTTCTGATCTGCAACTTCCAGAAGCTTCAGTTTACATGACTAATGTTGGCCTGGTTTTTAGACACAGTGGTTGTGAAGTCTAGGAGTTGTAGTTCAAAGTATTTTGACAGCACATGATCAGGACCACTGTTCTATTACTAAGTAATCTTTCCTTACCAAATTAAAAGGATGGTTTCTTAGCACACCTTTCTTTGTACACAATATGCAATTGTCCCTTCACATTTGGTCTGAGATCACACCCTTTGATTCACTTAACAGGTGCTGCTGGAAATGTAGGTCCACCAGGAACTCGTGGCCCAAAGGGTGAACAAGGGGAGAAAGGAGCAGCAAGTCAAGTTCCAGGTAAGCAAATACCATGGGCTTTTTAAAAAAAATATTATTATTAAAGTCCATATTCCTCTAGTCCAGTCCAGTTCAATTAATAATTTTCATACATAAAAAAATCTTTTTTTTCTGAATTCCAATTATATAGTGTTTTTAAATTCATAAGTCTTTTTTTTAAAGTCCTTGTATCAAAGAAAGAAAGTAAAGCTCACCAGGTTTCAAATTAAGCTTGCCATTTTGAAAGTCTCTAATATCTATGACATAGTTAAGTAGATCATCTCCAAATGTGATTACAATGTGAGTGTAACTAGCTTAACATTGTTTTTAAAGATGTTACTACAACTGAGTTGCTGCAACTGAGAGCGAGAAGTTATCCCCTTTCAGGGCGCTCCATCCCATAGGGGCATTACAATTCCCTTGCAAGGAGCTGCCATGTAGAGTCTGTGGACAATCTCCTATTCTTCTTTTCGCCAGAGAGTTTGCAAAGGACTGGTCTACTTGCCAATTCTTCATGATAGTCCTGGTCTCTGCTGTTTGTAGAGACATCTTTAGTCAACATTGACTCACCTGACAGCTGAAAGAGCTGAAAATAGCATGCTGAAACATTTGCTTCCAAAGACTTTCTAACCTGTAGTTCTTCTTTCTTCTCTCAGGCCCACGAGGACAAAAAGGTGATCAAGGTCAAAAAGGTAGTAAGGGAGATACAGGTAAATTCCAAAACCAATATCAATAATTTGCGCACAGATATAATCAAGTGCATGTGAACTTTTTGGCAGAATATGGATTTATCATGTTTAAATTATTATAGGCAAGCATAGCCAAAGAGCACTCACTCTCCATAAATTCCCTTTTATTGAAGCTACTGGATCACCCCATATGCCTTGTTTGCTTGATCTTTAATGGAAAGTCAGGTAAAGTTTCTCTAGTGCTGGTTCTCCAATTTTGTTGTCTCATACGTGGGGAAAAATTAGCCTATTATGAAAGGAATTGCAAGCAAAAATCCAGGACCACACATTTTCAAGGGGTCCATAAAGTCAAATAAATACTTTAACATTTCTCTGTTTTAATTTCTAATATATATTGATAGGCATAACCCACACAAACCAAACTTTTCAGGGTCTGCCATCATTAAAAAAAAAAAAATTAAAAAATAATTTTAAAAATGGTCCTAAGACCAAAGTGTTTGGGAATCATGGGTCTATGAGAACTCTTGCGATAGTTATGCCTTGAAAATTGTGGCACACAAGTACGACAGATAATATCTTTCTGGTGCCTGTTGCATTTGTTTTATTCATTTATTCATTTATAACTCTGCTTTCATTTATGACTTTAAAAAAAAAGAAACAAGTTATCTGGATGTTTCATTAACACTTGTTTTGTTAATTCTCTTCAACCAGGATCACCGGGAACACAAGGTTCTAAAGGTGAAAGGGGCATCTCAGGTAAATTATTCCCAACAAAACAATTTGTAAAACTTTTTTTGAATGCATAGAGCTCCGTATCAGCTGGGTTTCTTTATCTAGCATCAGAGCAAAACCATAGCAAAAGCACAATTAAAAAAACAACACATACAGCTATGCCTGTTCCAGAAGTAGGCAAAACAGAGATAGTATCCTTTGTATCAAGACTTATAGATAAGTAATACGGTGCAGTCCTTTCATTGGAAAAGATATTTGTGCTTATTATCCTTTGTATTCCTACATTTTAATCAGGGGTAGGTTTCAGCCAGTGTTGCTGCTGGTTAGCTCATGCGCACACTGGTGCATGCTCCGTGCGCATGCCCAGTTCAACTGAAATTATTCTGCGCATGCACAGAAGTAAAAAAAAAAGAGATGGCGACTTCGGTGACTGGGGAACCGTTTCGGAGGCCAGTTGTATGACCCAGGCCGGCATGTCACTACCGGTTCGGCCCTCCTCTGATTTTAATCCAGGAGTTGTCTTCAGGACCTAATTAATCATTGGTGTTATGTTATTCTTTGCCAGGAGTGGCTTATCCATTCAGGTGAACTAGGTGGTCACCTGGGGCATCAGGTTTAGTAGAGAAGCCAATATCAAGAAACAAAATCAAACTTTATAAACACCAAAATAGATTTATAAAGCTTATGAAATTGCAGGATTTGCCAAAAATGTTCTAATTAAAGTCCACCATTTCCCTCTAAGAGAGTTTATACTTTAGATGTGGAAAATCACAAAGGTACATCTGGAGTAGAAAAGTTCTTTTTCAATGGATACTTGACATAATCAAACCCTTCATGCTTTTGCCATTGTCTTTTGAAATTACATTCGCAAACAACCACAGGATTCGGTGCTTTCCTCAGACTCATAGGAGAAGACAATCGTGGCCGTGTGGAGATTTTGCACAAAGGGCAATGGGGCACCATCTGTGATGATTATTGGGATGTGAATGCTGGCAACGTGGTTTGCAAAATGCTGGGGTTCAATCGCGCTGTTAATACCTTCACTGCACCTGCAGGTAATTTACTTCACAAACTTTCATCAAATTTGAAAGCAAGAGATTTTATTTCTCTCTCTCTCTCTCTCTCTCTCTCTCTCTCTCTCTCTCTCTCTCTCTCTCTCTCTCTCTCTCTCTCTCTCTCTCTCTCTCTCTCCCTCCCTCCCTCCCTCCCTCCCTCCCTCCCTCTCTCTCTCTTTGAAACATGGCAAGGAAGCATCTTTGCTCTGGCCGGGAATATGGTTCCTTCAACAATCCCTCATATTTGTACAATCAGATCTCACAGAACAATAATGTCAGCAGAATTTGTTTTCTCATCTTGGAAATAATTTATATATTAACTCCTTATATCTCTGCTTATATATTTTGGCTCCTCAGGATCTGGACAAATCTGGCTGGATGATGTGCAATGTTCAGGAAACGAACTCTCCATTTATTTGTGCACAAAACGTGAATGGGGTGAAAACAACTGCAGTCATAGTGAAGATGCTGGGGTTGAGTGTGCTTAAGGCAATTTTGCAGCACAACCTATAAAATAATATTGAAATAAGCATCTCAGCCTTGTCATGTGGTATGTAATTTACTGATCAGTTACCAAATGCTCACTGTCTTCTGTTGCATCAATATATTTTTAGGTTCTTCTTTGATCAAAGTCAATTTTAAAGATGTATTTGATGTAGCTAGGCTCATAGGTACACCGAGGAAGGTTTTTATGTAAAAAATCCCATAAATTGCATCTTTATTCACCTGGATGAAGGATCTATTGATACAATTGGACTTCCTGATAAGAAGCATGTGTGCCTGTATACATACCACAATGCAATGAATATCTGTCAAGTTAGATTTCATCTTCAATGAAGTACAATGGCTTTGCTAGATTCTTCTGTAAATAAAACAACAAAACTTCATGTCATTGTTTTATAAAGCAGCTGGGATTCCAGGAAACATTCACAGCCTTTGTCACTTGAAGAAGAACTTAACAAAAAAGATGACCCTGTTTCTTTAGCCTGTGTCTTACTTTCACCCTCTTCCAGGGATGCATTTTCCTGAAATTCCACATCATGGTGACATCATTGTTGAGTCCTGTGCTCCAGATACCTCAAATGCACTGGTCTCCTATTGTGAGGCATTGTCTTCCTTCAAGGCACAGCCTTCTGGGTATCTGGAGCAGAGTTTAAGACATTAGCAATAGCACTAAGACTTATATACTGCTTCATAGTGCTTTACAGTCCTCTCTAGGCGGTTTACAGAGTCAGCATATTGCCCCCAACAATCTGGGTCCTCATTTTACCCACTTCTGAAGGATGGAAGGCTGAGTCAACCTTGAACTCCAGGAATGAGCAGTGAGTTAGCTTGCAGTGCTGCATTCTAACCATTGCACCATGGCCCACTCGCCACAGCCAGGTCACCGTAGGACAAGTCACTGTGGGACAAGAGTTGCGACTAATATCAAAGATATTATCTTCTGGGTGAATTATATGTTCATATAAGAAGGCACAAAACCATGAATGACTTCGATGAGTAACCCTTAGAATTCTAGAAGTTTTACTGCTACTTGTTTCTTTTCTTTTTTCCCCTTGGCATTTCCTTAATAAAAGCCTTGGATGATGACAGGCAGGGATATCCAAATTGGCATACATCATTTTCTGACATCTGCTCACCCAGAAATGAAGAAAGAAGAAGAATTGGGTTGTATTAAAGGAGCAAGAAAGATGTATTTTCAAGGAATTGTTTTATGTAGCATTTTATTACTGCTTCCAAAATATGTCATTTTAGCTAGTCTTGGCAAATGTTGACCTGAAGACATATTGGCGGGATGAAATGTTGCAAATGTTGTCTACAGTTTATTATTGGCTCATAAAATTCAGCATAAGCTGAATGCACACAAACACAGATGGAGTGAAAGAGAGAAATACCACTGGGCCTCATATAGCCAAACTGGAAAAGAGGCCAGTGCCGAGAAGGGGCTTATCTTGTATTGGCAGCAATCCTCTGGACAATGCTCTACATCAGTGATGAAATTCAAAATTGTTTACTACCAGTTCTGTGGGTGTGGCTTGGTGGGCATGGCAGGGGAAGAATATTGCAAAATCTTCAATCCCACCCTACTCTGGGGCCAGCCAGAGGTGGTATTTGCCGGTTCTCCGAACTACTCAAAACCGCCCCAGAACCTGTCAGAACCTGCTGGATTTCACCCCTGCTCTACATGGCTTGGCCATCTCATCCTACCTTCATGTTCTTACCTCATCTTTTCAGCCATACAAGAGGAGCAAGGCATTATGGCCATTGCAGCATCCTCAAAGTCACCTGATCAAAATTTGGATGCTTGGCAACTGGTGTGTATTTATGATGGGTGCAGTGTCCTGGATGTGATCATGTGATCCCCTTTTGTGACCTCCTGACAAGCAAAGTTAATGGGGAAGCCAGATTCACTTAACGACCATGTTATTAACTTAACAACAGCAATGATTCACTTAACCACTGTGGCAGGAAAGGTTGTAAAATGGGGCCAAACTCACTTAACAGCTGCCTTGCTTAGCTATGGAAATTTTGGTTGTAAATTGAAGACTACCTGTAACACAAATCCAGACCCTTTGCTTTATATACGTAGTCCTCGACTTACAACCACAATTGAGTCCAAAATGTCTGTTGCTAAGTGAAACATTGATTAAGTGAATTTTGCCCCACTTTACAGGTTTTCTTGCCACAGTTGTTTAGGTTTAGGTTTACTGGACTTATATGTTAAGTCAATCACTGCAGTTGTTAAGTTAGTAACACAGTTGTTAAGTGAACCTGGCTTCCCCATTGACTTTGCTTGTCAGAAGTTTGCAAAAGGGGATCACACGACTCCAGGACACTGCAACGGTCATAAAAATGAGTCAGTTGCCAAAGTATTGGAATTTGGATCCCATGACCATGGGGATGCTGCAATGGTCATAAGTGTGAAAAATGGTCATAAGTCACTTTTTCCCGAGCTGTTGTAACTTTGAATGGTCACTAAATGAACTGTTGTAAGTCGTAGATTATCTCTACAATTTTGTTGCTGCAAAGATCTAAATATTATCTTGAAGATTAGCATTTTAGGATTCTATTAGAAACCGCATAGATCTGATTTTACATTGCCTCAAGGCTGCACAATTTAAAGCAGCACCAGTCTTCATATTTTGCCAAATTGTAATTTGTCCCAATATTAGGCAGCCTGGCCCATTGGAAGAAATTCTGGGAAATGGGAGTTCAACAGCATTTTGACCCTTATAAATTCCCCAGTTCAGTCATCTGAACATATAATAAACAAGCCCCTCTTCATTGAGAAATAGTGATTTTATTTTTTAAAAAATAACCATACTGGCACCAAAATAATTACCATAAATTATATTTTCTTGTCAATTAATGCTAATTATATTAATTGCTGAGCTAGGAACCAAGAGGAAATGAGTTCCGGTTCCATCTTAGGCACTAAAAAAAATGGCTGGGTGACTTTGGGCCAGCCACTCTCTCTCTCAGCCCAACCCACCTCACAGGGTTGTTGTTGTGGGGGAAATAGGAGGAAGAAAGAGTATTATATATGCTTGTCACCTTAAGCTATTTATAAATAATAAATGTGGGATAAAAATCAAATAAATAGTTAGGAAACAAGCAGGAGACATATTGGGAGACCAATTCTGAAATCCGTCATGGAAGGGGACACTTCCGACAACATGAGCATCCTCTCTAGTTTTTGTCTCAGAATATGTTCTTTAAGTATTTAGCTTCATAAATTCACCAGCTCAAATAATGTACCCTAGGGGTATGTGTGTATGTGTGTGTGTGTTTATAATGAACCCTACAATAACAACATAATAAAAAATTGGAAAACTCTTTTCTCTTGTATCAGATATTCTAACAAATGGTTCCATCTCACCACTAGGTGGAGCTCTAGACCCTCATCCAGATTCATACAATCTAGGAGGCTCTTCAGCAACTCTTAACAGTGGCAGTTACAATGTCCCTATATAAAAACTGGCTCACAAGCAAATGATTTCTCAGATGCACGCAACTTACATATTCCAGTTATTTTAGCTACCCTGAGATTTCCATAGACCAAGATCTTTTGTCAGTCGTTCATTTGTTTCCATCCTCAGAATTTTCCAGCCCTGTTTTTCCAAGTACTGTATCATCTATTCTAGAGAGATAGTTCATCACAAGACTCATACTCATCTCAAAGACTTTGGCAGCTCACTCCATATTTCCCTTGCTTGCACCTCCGATATGTGCCTGCCTGCTTGCAAGCTTCATCAACTTGAGTTCCTTATAAAGTAATACATTAGATTAAAAATCTAATGAATGAATACATGAATTTGAGCCTGCTGAGTAGATGAAGCAAAATGTCTCCCTCCTTCCAATTGTGGTCCTTTACTGATGCTCTGTAGGGTGTGGGAAGGACACCCTCATGCAAAATGGCCAGATTCTGCAGAACAGAAACCTGTGCAACAATCATACTGTTCAATTGTACAGTGAGAAGAATTCTGAAAGCTCTCAAGTCCATGGTTGAACTCCTAAGGTCTCTGAACTATAGAAGAATGTGGAGAAAGATCCAATATTGTGTCCAGAATGCCCTAAAGGGAAATTTCTCTCATATTTCATCCAACTGACCCTCCTGAACTGACCAATTAAGCCAAGCATTGTTGCCCATCAGTGATGGGTTGCTCTTACAATCGCTACTGCTACACTACTCAGGGGGTGGCACATCCTGTTCGTGCGCAATCCACTGCCCCTGTGATACCCAGCTGCTTGTTGGGGCTCACGCAGGTGCCGCATGCTGTGCGTGCATGTGCAATTGGGTGGTTGCTTTAAAAACAGATATAGAATGTGGGTGGGTGGGTTGGCCAAGCGAGCCACCATATCAGTACGCTGTCAGCTGCTCCCGGCTACTACCAGTATGGCCGTACCGGACCATACCCAGAGGAACCCACCACTGTTGTCCACTACAACTAAAACAGCATACATTCAACATTAAAAGTTTTATGCTGCTGGAGATGCAGAAGTAGGAGACGATCTTCAAAGTTAGGCATATCCTAAGTTAACATAGTTAACTGTACAAACACACAGGGGCATATAGCTTCTTCAGTCATGAGGTTTATAAGTAAATGTTGTGGCCCAGCAGGAGCCTTTGGAGCTTCCACCAGACTCCAACAGCGAGGGGCCCTATGAGTCGGCTTTGGAGGATGCGAAGGACCCTGGACAGGGTTCCGACTCCGAGCAGGGCGCAGAGAGGTTGGTTGGCCACCAGGAGGCGCCTGAGCCTTGGACCAGTGGGGAGGAGACAAGGGAGTATGATCCCGACGTCAGCAGTGGGGAGGAGCCAAGGGAGTTGTTCCTAGATGCCCGGCACCGGAGAGCTAATAGGCGTAAGGAATAATTACGCAATTACAGGAGGTAATTGCACTCACCTGGAGGCTCCTCTCCAGACTATAAAAGGAATGCTTGTGGACATGCTCCTTTTGCAGAAGTCTATGCAGGAACTAATGTTGAAGAACATTATTGTGAGCTTGGCAGGCTGGATTGCTGCCACGGCTTATCTGTGCTGGATTGCTGCCCAAGCTTGTCTGTGCCGGTTTGTTGCCAAGGACCTTTCTGTCTGTTAATTAAATGCCGTAACTTATCTTTGGCTCGGAGTGTGTCTTGGTGTGGGACAAGGGGGGGGTCAGAACAGGTAAAGAAGGAAGGAAGGAAGGAAGGAAGGAAGGAAGGAAGGAAGGAAGGAAAGGTTTGCTGAAATTAAACTGTTCTGCTGCAGCAGCTCCTATTGTAATTGGGTTTGCCAATGTCCCGGGTGGGGGGGGATTATTGAGGGCAGAAGAGGAAGGATCCTATCCCATCATCTGGTGTAACTGTCTCATGTTCTGGACTATCTGATCCATTGGAGTGACCGCCTGATGCTGTTACTGAAGCATTGACTGACTGGCCAAGGATCAATAGAATATCTTGAAAGTTAATAGCTGTTATTCTTATTCTGGAGCAGGTGTGTGATGGCTCTCCTCACCCTGTTGTGAGAGTGATAAGAAGGTAATCAAGCTGTCAGGCTCCCTGGCTCAAACTCAGCAGAAGCTACTCAGACATTTGACATAGCACAGCCAGACAAGAATCTTTAGTGCCTGCTAGAATTTAGCCACTTAAAGCAGTTGATTGCCATCTGCCAACAGATCTCCATAGGTTTAAATCCAGTGCTGCTTTTGCTCACCGTTCCTTTGCATTGCAGTTCTGAAGCTCTTTGAAAGTGGTTATTGACAGTTGCCAATGTATCTCCAACAGGAAACTTTAAACCCTTCCCCTGCAGTTCAGTCTACGTACTATTTCATAATATGTACAAAGCAAAAACTACTTTCAGTTGTATCTGCCCTATAAGTACAATGGCCTAGTTATAATTTAAGGCTATCATAGCATTGGGCAAATATGGCTCTGGCTCTGATACATCCAGACTCCAATAAGGCACTAAGATAGAAAGATCATTTTATTACTATTTATTCAGAATGTTCTGATTAAAAAGGCTTCCTGTCATTCAAAGAGGGACCCAATTCCTCAGCTTACATTCTGTTTTATAGTTAACACATCAAAGGAAAATTCAAGAAAAAAGTTGATTGGGCTGGACAAAACTAACCCCTCCTTTGCATAGAAAATCAGTTACGTGGAGTTAAACATATTACATGTAAACAACAGACATGTCCATTTAAATGTCTGTTTAAATGAGATGTGACAAAAGCTGAGATGTAAAATTTAAGATGTTAATGAGGAAAAAGTCATACGATTGTTTGGAGTTCACAGGAGTTGAATTAATACTAAAAAATAGCAGTAGAACTTAGACTTATATACCTTTTATAGTGCTTTTACAGCCCTCTCTAAGTGGTTTTCAGAGTCAGCATATTGCCCTCAACGATTTGGGTCTTCATTTTACCCACCTCGGAAGGAGTCAACCTTGAGGCTGGTTGGATTTGAACTGCCAAATTGCAGGCAGCCAGCAGGCAGCAGAAATAGCCTGCAGTACTGCACTCTAACCACTGTGCCACCAAGGCTCAACAAGCATTATCCTTCTTATTAAAAGACTAACTCCAAACATCCTATTAAAATAAAAACAGTCCCATCCTACCCTGACCTGGAGTTTTTATCTTTGCCCTTTAAGAATGTTAGAATTTATCAATCAATCCATACAGCAATAAATAAAGAATTTACCACATTCCAGTCTGCAATGGTTTGATAAACCATTAACTTCATTTAAAACAAATAAATCAAATTAAAATACTTGTGATGTTAGTTAGCAAGTATAACAATACTACAAAGTCCATCTTGTGTGGCCCTCAACAGAGACCAAAACAGCCTAAGCCAGCCTCATAAAGGCACTTCGGCATCTTTCTCCTTTCTTCATTAAACTCCAAACATTGGGTTTAAAGAATGGCAGAGTGCCACAACATTTAAAATATCTTTTTAAAGACAGGTATAAGGTTTGAAAAGAGGGTAACATGCAGGAAAATCCTGGAAAACATAGCATGAATTAAGGCCCTTGGACTACAAACAAGCTTCTAAGAAAATCCTCATATTCTGCCAAATGTTATTGTGAGAGAAGAAAGCAATTTTTAACGTACGAGTGGAGGGTCCTTCCCTTCTTCCTTTCTTGCCATTTTAGCATAAATAATTCCTACATACAAATATTATACAGAAACATGTAAATTAATCGCAGTTGGTATAAGGATTCCTAAAAATCAAGAATAACTATCTGCAATCAATAATAATTCATGAAATCTTCCACAGGAATGTTACTTATACATCTGTTTTTCCCCCCCTTCAGTTCAATCATGTTCAAATCCTGGAGACTGCCAGGATAAGTCCCTCCAATTTGGGGGGGGGGGCAAAGTTTTTCAGAAGTGACTTACAACCTTTCATTTGTGACCATTCAACATTGCAACACCACTGAAAAAAGTGACTAATGACCATTTTTCACTCTTACAGCCATTGTGGCATTCCCCTGTCCACATGATGAAAATTTGGCTACTTGGCAACTGGCTCATACTTATGACACTTGTAGTTTCTTGGGGGGATATGATCACTTTTTGTGATCTTCCAACAAACAAAGTCAATGGGCATTCACTTAACAATAACAATGATGTTATTTGTTTAACAACTGCAGTGATTCACTTAACAACTCATAAAATGTGGTAATTCTCAGTTAATAACTATCTTACTTAGCAGTAGAATTTTGGGCTGAGTTGAGGTCATACGTTGAGGATTACCTGAACACATTTGGTTTTGAATGGACACTCAACAGGATTGCTCAAAAAATATGGATCAAAGGATGCTTGCTTAACCTCTTAGAACAATGGTATGCTTTGCTAGAACCCCCCGCTTAATTCCAAATTCCATACTGCCTTTTGTTCGAGACTCAGGAGCAAATGAGAACCTCTGTGAGAAGGATCAGATATTCAGAGACATGCAGTCCAATTCTGTCAATATCTCTTCAGAAATCAGTGTTAGTGAATTTAATCAGACTTACACATAGACGCAGAATTGCAGCCTTACAGGTATAATCAGAGGGAATATTGAGAAGAATTAGCCTGTTTCCCAAGGCAGTCCACCTCATGTACAAATCATCGAACACATATTAAAATATGTAAATATTCCTTAACATTCTCCACGCACCACTGAGAATTCATGAAGCCATGAATTATGAATTGTGAAGTCATGAATTATGAAGGCAAAAATCGCCAATTAGCTAGGGAAAATTGTGTGTTGCGAATTAGCAAGGTGTAATAATGGGAGCTTCTATAGGAACTCATTGAATGCCTTCACTTGCTGAAACTCCATGAGGTTAAATATTGTCAAAAGCTGATTTTGTTTACATATAGCAGTTTCACATTGATTTTTTTTTCCCTATGACTGTTTGCCTTTGGAATAGATATAGTTGCAGAAACTATTGAAATGACCAGCTACCCTAAATGTATTAATGATTTTCTTTCTGTTAAATCAAGCAGAATTGTGGAATGCCTCCTGACCCTCAGATCTGCCCTGCACAAACATTTACTTATGAGAAAACCCTGGCTCTGAATTTTGAAGTAAGGTGACCTTGTTATTCTTTCCAATCTAATAGAAAGAATTATCATTATCATACTAATCATCTCAAAGAAAGCCAGTGGGCATACAGCTGCCTGCCTGTCCATTGGTCAGCAAAAACAAAAAACAGAATGGGCCAAATTTGGTGATGGAGTGGAGAGATTCTAGCAAAAGAAAGAGCCATGTACAAACGTGGAGGAGATCTGGCCAGGACCTACAGAGAGAGTGGGAAAAAATCCCCCCAATTCTCCCATATATTTCCAAGAAAGTATCTGCTTAGCAGAGATTGGGAATATTGCTGACTGCTTCTTTCTGAACCCCTCTCCCTCCTGATCACATGACATTACTGAGCAAATGCAGCCTGTCTACGGTTCATAAGGCATATTATACACACCAAAGGTGGCAAATTTAAGACTTGTGGACTTCGATTCCCAGCATGGCTGGCTAGGGAATTCTGGGAGATGAAGTCCACAAGTCTTAAAGTTGTGAAGTTTGGAGAGGCTTTTTATACACAAATGTGCTGCTTCAGTACAGAGACACTGATAGACACCTCCTACAGCCACTGCTGGCCAAGGAGGTGGAAATAACTATGTTATTTTTAAGGCCCTTGCAACAGTCTTTATACACTGGCGCACACCTCTGTTTAGGTGTGGATAGCTTTCAATGGCAGGCAGGGAGATACAGGTACTCCTTAACTTATAACTAGTCATTTAGCAACCGTTCAAAGTTAGAATGGGCCTATCTGGAGGGTACTTAGGATCTGGTTTTGATGTCAGGTCTCTTCCATTGTTATGTGACTGCATTTATGGATGTTTGCAGGGTCCTGCAGTCATGTGAATGTGCTTTACAATGTTTGGGCCAAAAATGGGCACTTCCTTCCAGTTTTTGGCAAAATCTTGCCCACAGCAAACCATTGGTTTACTTCACAATCGCAGCATTCGCTTAATTACTGCTTCCTTTGCTTTAATACAATCATTAAAATGTAATAAAATCTGTTGTAACATGGACAAGCTCCATTATAGTTTTATGTCAAGGACTACCTGTAATAACAAGAAATGTATGGTCTTGAAAATCCTCCATAATAACCATGAAAGAAGTGTTATGCAGGAGTGGATGTCCTTTTTAGACCAGTAGGGACTTTTCATACATTTAGACTCCACTCCAGGGTTCGCACTAGGGATGGGCTAGAAGTGATATTCCATGTCAGCATAGCTATTTGCAGGATGGCCCACTGAAGAGGTCAACCCCCACCAGCCATCCTGGGCTCCTAGAATCTTCTCCACCAGTTTATCCTTGAATGCCTGTGGAGATTCTCTGTCATCTAGGTCATGGTTGTCCCAAAGGTGCTTTTTCAAGAGACAGATGGACTTTCTGGTTTTTCTTTGAAGACATTTCACTTCTTATCCAAGAAGCTTCTTCCGACAAGAAGCTTGTATGAGAAGCAAAACATCTTCAAAGAAAAACACATGACATTTTGGACATCAATGAGTGTCAGGCAAAAACAACCCTACTTGGCTTACTAGTTATACCACCCAAAATTGGAGCAGAAAAGATGAACTGTTTGTCACTCTTGCTTCTTTCTTATCTTGGCAAAAACAAGCTCTTTTTTTCCTATCCTTCCCTCCCTCTAGTGACTAGTCAGAATGTATCCAGCATCTTCAAAAGTCCAATACACTTTAGATTTCTAACCTTTGGTTAATCTCATTTGATACTTGGTAATTAGCACAAGCACTTTCTTCTTACTTTGGGACTTGTAATGCCAACATTCATTTACTAGCTACAAAGGAGAAGAAAGGTTGAATGTTTGGGGTTTGTTTGTTGTTCTTGTGGCTTTATCTTAACTAGCGATAATCCACAACTTTAAAAAGAAATTTTAAAAAAGAAGGCATTCATTGAATTACAATGATTATTAGAGGCTCACATCTAAATAATCTCTACACACTTGGATGCATATTTGCTTTTGAGCTGTGGGCCAAAAGTTATTCTACTTTCTTACAAGAATTCTTTCTTTATCCTACACTGAGTCCCTTAACAAATCCACAAATACCTTTCCAAATCTCAAAGATATTAAGGCATTTAATCCCCCCTCCCCCCATTCTTCTAATGTAGATCTTTAAAGTTGGGTGTGACTGGAATGATTTTGGAGCTTTAAGTCGTTGCCTGAATAAAAATTAAGGGAAATCGTTTGGGGAGGGAGGGAGGGAAGAAGAGAGGGAGGGAGGGAGGGAGGTAAGGAATGGAGCTAATAAAATATCCGATTAATTGTAGGTTTGAAATGAAATGTAAGTAAAATGTACAATTTTTTTAGAGAAAAAAGTGTGGGGCAGATGACATGGATTTGGTAACTTGTTAACTAACATAGTTAATTTGTACTTTAATTCCACTTGTTTTCTCTCTCTTAAAATAGTGTTAAGGCACATTACAGACTGAAATGTAGGAAAACCTTTTATCCTATTGCTGTATAGCAATAGCACTTAGACCTTTATACCACTTCATACTGCTTTACAGAGGTGGTATTCAGCCACTTCCAACAGGTTCTGGAGAAACAGTAGCAGAAATTTTGAGTAGTTGGGAGAACCGGCAAATAGGCTGGCCATGGCCACGCTGCCTCCCAGCCTCCCAGCTGATCTTCTTTTGTTGCTCTAAATAGGAGAATGGAGCCGGAAAGCAAATTAGTGGGGTGGGGAAGGAATGGGGATTTTGCAATAACTTTCCCGCAGAAGTGGAGAAGGAATGGGGATTTTGCAGTATCCTTCCCCTGCCACACCCACAAAGTGATGCCCACAAAGCCACACCACACCCACAAAGTCATGTGGACAGAACCAGTAGTTAAAAAATGTGAATCCCACCATTGTTTACAGACCTCTCTAAGCAGTTTACAGAGTCAGCATAATTTCTCCCAACAATCCAGGTTCTCAATTTACTTTACCTTGAGTTGGTCAGAATTGAACTCTTGACAGTGAGCAGTGAGTTAATCTGCAATATTTCCTTCTAACCACTGCACCACCACAGCTCCTATAGATTGATTGGCAGCTTCTAACATTCCTAAACTGAAAAGATAAACTATAGAAGGGATGGCTGTCTCCTGATAAGAAAAGGTTTGCTAGTGCTAAATGGCATCTGATTTGTCTCTTCATGAACTCCACACAACCTTTTCCCTTAAACTTTACACCCCTTCTAATGTCAGACCTCATTTTAATGAAAATGTGTGATATTATGGGATGAAAATATATAACTTGCTTGGCTCTACAGTATGTAATTGATTGACTATGCAAAGAGGAAGTTACTTTTCTCCTGTCCAATCACCTTTCCTCTTGCACTTTCTTTGATCTCTTAACTATAAAAAAGAATGTAAGATGGTTCTTGAGGTTCTCTCTTTTTATAGGGAGATCCCACTTTATCAGGGAACCCTAGTAAATTACTTTTAAATGCAACTTGGTTGCTTACTGGGAACCAAGTCAGTATTGACTTTGCTTGTCAGAAGTTGGAAAAAAGTGATAATGTGACTCCAGGGCACTTCAACTGTCATAAATAGGAAGCACCTGGTGACAATGCAGTGGTTAGAATGCAGTACTGCAGGCTACTTCTGCTGGCTGCTGGCTGCTGGCTGCCTGCAATTTGGCAGTTGAAATCTCACCAGGCTCAAGGCTGACTCAGCCTTCCATCCTTCTGAGGTTGGTAAAATAGCAATAGCAGTTAGACTTATATACCACTTCATAGGGCTTTCAGCCCTCTCTAAGCGGTTTACAGAGTCAGCATATCGCCCCCACAGTCTGGGTCCTCATTTCACCCACCTCAGAAGGATGGAAGGCTGAGTCAACCTTGAGCCGGTGAGATTAGAACCGCTGAACTGCAGATAACAGTCAGCTGAAGTGGCCTGCAGTACTGCACCCTAACCACTGCGCCACCTCGGCTTGGTCCTCTAAAATGAGGACCAAGATTGTTAGTGGGCAATATGCTGACTCTGTAAAGTGCTTAGGGAGGGCTGTAACGCACTGCGAAGTGGTATATAAATGTAAGTGCTATTTTTATCCGAATTTTGACCCTATGACCATAGGGATACTGCAATGATTGTAAGTGCAATCGGTCACAAGACACTTTTTTGAATGCCATGGTCACGGTCCTTAAACGAACTGTTGTAAATTGAGGACTGCCTGTATATGCATCGCCTTCCCCTCCCCATATAATACTTGGGAAATGGCATCTATTTGTCTCTTCTTTCTTTGTATTGTGTTTTCAAAACTGCAGTCTTTGTCTCCTCTGAATTGATCTTTTGCTTTCAAGAGATGGCACAAAACTCATCAGGAAGCAAACAAATCTGGCACTTGAATAAGAGAAGCAATTTGTCGCTCTGTAAAATACCAGGGCGATTCAATTTGTACCATTTAGGAAAACCCAACAGTTCTCCCCCTTATTGTTTCCTTGCCTTACCAGCAGCATGGAAAGTCAATGCATTTTCTCCCCCCACCCTCCTTCCTTGCTCTTTCCGAAAGGGGACAGATGCAGGCAGTCCGTTTAATATGTGACCTTCAGGAGCTTCTGAAAAACAGTTACAAATGAAACAAAATGCTGTAAATAATCCTATTTGCAGTCCATATCATATTGGACTGCAGAGGGTTGTTATAAATCAATCCCCTCCAAGTAGCAGATGATAAAGCAAACTTCTTTGCAAAACAAAAAAAAAATACCCAAAGCCAAACAACAAATACATCATTTGGCATTCCAAAGCATACTCTGTTTTCTCAGAAGAGATAGTTTTCATTTGATTAAAAGATGGTTTCAAAAAATACCTGTGACTTGGTATTTGGAACTTATTTTAATTTTAATTTTATCATTCCCGGAATATCCAGTGATCATAGGTTTAAGATGTTATTGGAAATGCACCATTTTCTAGCTGGCTGTATGGATTACACTCTTCATTTTATAATTAATGTCCCTTAGTTTTATAATTAAAAACAATTACGGTAAGCATACACTAACCTCATTACTATATGCTCAAAACTAGGATGGACAATAGCACCCCAACCCAAAAATGATATCCCCAATGTCCTTGAAAATATTGGTGCTTAACTCTAATTAAGGTAAAAGGTAAAGGTTCCCCTCGCACATATATGCTAGTCATTCCCGACTCATCCCCATTTCAAAGCCGAAGAGCCAGCACTGTCTGAAGACATTTCCGTGGTCTGTGGCCGACATGACTAAACACTGAAGGCGCACAGAACGCTGTTATCTTCCCACCAAAGGTGGCTCCTATTTTTCTACTTGCATTTTTATATGCTTTCAAACTGCTAGGTTGGCAGACGCTGGGACAAGTAACGGGAGCTGTGTGGTGCTAGGGATTCGAACCGCCATACTGCCGAACTTTCTGATCGACAAGCTCAGAGTCTTAGCCACTGCACCACTGTGTCCCTTACTTAACTCTAGCTAAGAAGGAGCACTATCAAGATATTCCATCAAGTAGGTTCAAGAAGAACAGCTTTTTCTGCTGTGGCCCCATCCCTGTGAAACACTCTACCATAGGAATGAGATGGGTCTCCTCCCTTTTGGCCTTCTGGAAGGATATTAAAACTTGGTTGGTGCTCACCAGTGGAGGTGGCTGATGGAGTAAGAAGACCTCATTCGCATCCCATCTGTCTCTTAGCTTTCTTATTTTTGATTTTAGTATATTTTTAAGTAATATGTTAATCTGTACAGTTTTAATGTTTTAATATTTTAATTATTTTTCTACTTGTTTTATAACTTGCAAGTGGCCCAGAGGCACCTTATAAGGGAGGCATACAAATTTAATAAATAAATAAATAAATAAATAAGGAAGGGAGAGAGAGAGAGAGAGAGAGAGAGAGAGAGAGGGAGAGAAAGGAAGGAAGGAAGGAAGGAAGGAAGGAAGGAAGGAAGGAAAGAAAGAAAGAAAGAAAGAAAGAAAGAAAGAAAGAAAGAAAGAAAGAAAGAAAGAAAGGGAACAGACATGTAAACTGAAAGCCATTTTGATGTAGCTTAGAAACCAGAAGACTGTGAGTTCTACGGCTCCCTTGGTCAGAGAAACTGGCTGAATGACTTTGGGCCAGTCACTCTCTGACAATCCACCTCACCTCACAGGATTGTTGTTGTTGTTGCTGCTGCTGTTATTGTGGGGAAAAATAGGAAAAGGAAGGTCTATTAGGTATATTCATTGTTTCAGTTACTTGTACAGTAATAAAGGCAGGATCAAAAAAGGAAGCTTCAGTATGGAGATTCAAATATTTCCTGACTGCCAGCCTAGCTGTGATGGAGGAATTCATCGTTAAGATGGAAAATATGCGTTATACAAATGTTTAAACTATTCTCACCTAAGATGAATTGTAACATGAAATTCTATAATAGTAAAATAAGTATTTTTCCTAACAAAGAGCTTCTCAATCAGGCTTTTGTCATCCAATTGTCCTGACCTCTTCATGGAATATTTCAGAGTCTCACTATAACTCTTCTGCTTTCCCATATTAGCTATCTTTTTTAAATTATTATTTAGCAATAGCAATAGCAGTTAGACTTATATACCGCTTCATAGGGCTTTCAGCCCTCTTTAAGCGGTTTACAGAGTCAGCATATTGCCCCCAACAACAATCCGGGTCCTCATTTTACCCACCTCGGAAGGATGGAAGGCTGAGTCAACCCTGAGCCGGTGAGATTTGAACAGCCGAACTGCAGAACTGCAGTCAGCTGAAGTAGCCTGCAGTGCTGCATTTAACCACTACGCCACCTCGGCTCTTTTTACACACACACACACAGACACAAACACACACACAAAACAATTAAGAAGAGAAACAATGTCATTGCGGTGCACGAACTTTGATAAGTATTGCTCGGAGCTGTTTGTCTGGAAAAGCCCAGGATAGAGTTGTGCTTAGATGCCATTATTGTTAACCTCAGCAAAACTCACATTCAAGTCACCATGTATTGCTTTTATCATCATCATCCTTTATAAAATGACATGACTGCATTGTCAGTAGAGGAACATTCGAAGATGTGAAAGTCATCTCAGATGACGATGGAAAAACAGGGCAAGTTTAACTCTTTACTCCCACATGGCCATTCAGCAAACATCCGCAGGATATAAGCCAGTTTTATGGAACGCTCATGAAATAAAATGTATATGGAATTATGGATAGAATGTAGGATACCAGCTTTTCTTCTTTATAAGTTGTGCTATCAATGGACTTAACTAATCTCTGCTTTCTCTTGTTCTTGCTTTAGGTCAGTGTTTCTCAACCTTGTCAACTTGAAGATGTCTGGACTTCAACTTCCAGAATTCCCCAGCCAGCGAATGCTGGCTGGGGAATTCTGGGAGTTGAAGTCCAGACATCTTCAAGTTGACTAGGTTGAGAAACACTGCTTTAGGTGATTGTAAATGTTAAAACTCTTTAAACAGTTTCTCTAAACAGAATATGATTGTTGCTTCCCCTGGCACCAAAATACATACAGGTAGTCCTCAAATTACAACTGTTCATTTCTTGACCATTCAAAGTTACAACAGCACTGAAAAAAGTGACTTATGGCCGTTTTTGTCACTTATGACCATTCCAGCATCCCCATGGTCACGTAATCAAAATTTGGATGCTTGGCAACAGGTTCATATTTATGACTGTTGCCATGTCCTAGGGACAATTGGGATCAGCTTTTGCGATCTTCTGACAAGCCAAATCAATGAGGAAGCCAGATTCACTTAACAACCGTGCTACTGTAAGAAGTTAGCGCCCACCCCTCTCCTAGGAAAATGAGATATTTTAGGAAATATTAAAAGGGCAGAATATGTCCCCTAAAAGGGAGGCAGAAACTCAGACACACACACCCCATCTTTGGTAATGGGCCATTAAGGCCTGGGCCAGTCTATTCTACACTACAAAGATCTACCTCCTTTAGGCAGAGCCATTACATCATCATCCAGCAAGAGACTACCAAGCCTGGGACTCAAAAGACAACCTACAAAGTTAACCCTGCATGACCCCATGGGAGTCTGACAACCAATCAGAACACAAACTCCAATTGAAAGCCCAACAGGGGGCATAAAACCCAGGCACTCTCAGCATCTCTTCCCCTTTTTTCCAAGCGTCTCAAGCCATGTGATCCTGTTCATCAATAAACCTTCTTTTCAAGCAACTTCCAGTGTCTTTTCCCCCACTTGGAACTGAACCCAGATGGACATTTCTTCCAACACTACTAACTCAGCAACTGCAATGATTCACTTAATAACTGTGGCAAGAAAGGTCATATAGTGGGTCAACACTCACTTAACAAATGTCTCACTTAGCAATATATATATTGGGCTCAATTGTGGTCTTATGTTGGGGACCACCTATGTAACACTGCCTCTTCATCCCTCACTGCCCCCATCCCACTACAGAATCCATTCCCCCTCTTTTCTCCAAGGATTTCCTGTAAAGTGGAAACCAGACAAAAAAATACCTACAAACATTAACCACTTTTTGGCAAAGCATGAGTCAATATTCCCAAGTACGAATTCATTATATTACTGGTCTTAAATCAAGCAGTGCTGACTTCAGAAACAGGCCACCTCTTTCCTTGCCTGTAGTATCAATTATATCCCTTCTCTGCCACTAGATGGCACTAAACAGGAAAATGTCACTGGACAAGGCCCTGCGTTATATGAACATCTCCATGAAGTTTGACTTCTAGTTAAGATTTCAGGCAACTGGTAACTTCTTGACAATATTTCCAGAGTCCACGTTTTGCACTGACTGTGTTTCACTGGACTGTGCTAAAGCTGTTTGCGAAATTCAAAACTACATCAGTGACTCTTCTTAAACTTGCAAATACATGCATCTAATTTATTTCAATAAATTCAAGAATTTTATATTCTTGTGGATTTTTTTATTGGAAGTCTGAATCTAGCATCATTGACTTTTGCATTCCGACTTGTGGTCAGTAAAGTACTAATAAAGAATTTATTCTATCTCCTCTTTTTTTTCTATCATTCTGCCTGATCTTTAATAGTTTGCTAATCTGAGGTCATCTTCTTTTGCCTTTCATTTTAGATATGCATCCATGGAACACATACTCCTTACTTCCTCCAGTTAGGATATAGTTAATGATAGACTTAGACTTATATACTGCTTTGTAGTGCTTTACAGCCCTCTCCATGCAGTTTAAAGAGTCAGCATATTTTCCCCAACAATTTGGGTCCTCATTTTACTGACTCGGAAGGATGGAAGGCTGAGTCAACCTTGAGTCACTCAGAATCTACCTTGTGAAGTGAGCAATGAGTTAACTAGGGAGTAATTTTTGCATATCCTGTAATGTATTTTCTGTAAATAAATCACCTGCAGCAAAGTAGATGGGCTCAGTTAACAGTGGCAATCGGTGCCCCCTTGCAAGTGGCAAAGAACCAGGTTAGGGATAGTTAATCATGGAGAAAATCTATGTGGTCGCTGAAGAGTCAACATAATCAATCACAATCAATCAAGCCACTAATCCTTGCTCAGATTCCAGCTCTCAGCAACCTACTCATGTACAGAATGTTTCAGTCTAAAAGCTTTAAGGCAAATCCTGTCTCTACTCAAGGTCTTGGAACCTGAGAGGATTATGTCCTGTCAGAAAATAATTATTAAATTTCAGGGTCTCCTCTCTTTTCAGGCACATCAGCTTTTGAGGAAGTTGCTTTGTATTCACAGAGGAACAACAAGTAAACAATTTGCGTGTACATGCATAGCTGAGTAGAACATGGGATAAGCATGATGTGTAAGCTTAGCTAGTAGTGGGGCAGAACATTGTTCTAAGTTTTACAGGAACCAGCATCCGATTTGTTTTAGATTAAACAAAGGTAAAAGTACCCTTCACACATATGTGATATTTGTTCCTCACTCTAAAGGGCGGTACTCATCTCCATTTCAAAGCTGAAGAGCCAGCACTGTCCAAAGATGTCTCTGTGGTCATGTGGCCGGCATGACTAAATTCCAAAGGCACAGGGAACGCTGTTACTTTCCCACCAAAGGTGGTCCCTATTTTTCTACTTGCATTTTTACGTGCTTTCGAACTGCTAGGTTGGCAAAAGCTAGGACAAGTAATGGAGCTCACTCCATTATGTGGCATTAGGGATTTGAACCATCGAATTGCCGACCTTTCTGATCGACAAGCTCAGCATCTTAGCCACTGAGCCACCACGTCCTTGTTTTAGATTAAACTACATTTATTAGGGATAGGCCTCATTTCTAACAATGATAACTGGGTTTTTGTTTTCTGCCATGTCCTCGTGTGACATTGTCTTAGATTCATCCTCAGCCCATAATTGAGTCAACCTGAAGTCATCTTTACTTTTTGTGTTTTTAAGTACTGTAGTCCTCTTCTCGCAAGATATTTGTCAGTGGTGGGTAAAATTTTGACTGCTTCATTAACAGTATGGTTGCGGACATGATTGGGGACTGGGGATTGCTCAACTCCTATGGGCTGTGGCCATTTCAATGGTCATTTTGGTTTGGGCTAGATGTTAGAATATTCATGACTGGGAGAGATATGGTAACAAGGTCAGCCAATGAATAGGCATAGCAATTAAGTCAGCCAATGGGAGCTTAAACAGATCCGAGTCTGTGCTGAGAATCGAAACTGAAACTGTCTGCTCTGAACTCTGAACTGAAACAATCTCTCGTGTTTGTGTTCTGCTTGTAACTTCTACCACATTGAAATAATGTTATTATATTACACATTTGTTCTTTCTAAATATTTTGATAACTATATAATTGGTTTTCTTTGTAATATAGTCTATAGTGTTTCATTTTATTTATTCTGATACATTTTTTTGAGAAGGGGTAAAGAAGGGGTATCTCAAAAGGGTCCCTGGAACAACCAAGTTAAAAACCCTGCCATAGGCCATTTATTTGAATTCCTGGGGGGAAAAATAAAACATGTATTTTATGATGTGTATCTTAAAATCCTATGCAGCACAGGATTTTAAATTGCACATGCTTAATCCTTCATATTTCCCTCATAAGCAAGACTGATTTTTACCAGAGAGCTTTATTTCCTCCCCTCCAAAAGGCACAGGACTTCAGAAATCCTGGAAGTTCTGACTTCATGGACATAAAGTTCTTCTGAGTAGATTTCCCTTAAGGTTCAGTTGTCAATCTCTTAGCCAGTGCTTTGCCAGCTGATGGAAGTGAGCTGACATTTTGGCTATTTACTTGGAAACAATACCACTGGACTCTTAAGTCTTGTGTCTGAGTAAACATGCATACTATTAGTATGGTTTGGGGCTGCAAAATCTCTTGGGGGGGGACGTATGAAATAAATGGTTGCTGGAGCTCAAACAGACCATCTTCTTATTAAGAGTTTTGAAACATTTATTTGTCATTCAGACCACTTAATTTTTGGGGGGTGGGTGAAGGAGGATTATAATTTTTAGTGCTTTACTAAAAATTATTATTATTATTATTATTCATTGCAGAGTCAGCCAGATTTTAAGTCAGGGTTTGGCATTTTTGTCTACCTATCGAGTCCTTACCAAGAACCTGGGATAGGCAAATCTGGATGTTTACAGATACAGTCACAGGATAGAAGCAATTCCAAGTAAAGCTGCCTTCTGCAATTGACTGATGGCAAATTTGTCAATGCCTATGGTATTCAAGTGGGGCTCCAGTTGTTTTGGGACTGCACCCAAGGTGCCTATTACTGTTGGTACTACTCTTGATTGCCTTTGCCATAGTTGTTCTATTTCTATTTCTAGGTCTTTGTATTTTGTTATCTTTTCCAGTTCTTTTTCTTCTATTCTGCTGTCTCCAGGCACTGCCACATACAATATCCAGACATCGTTGTTGTTGTTGTTATTGTTGTTGTTGTTGTTGAAGAACTACTACTACTACTACTACTACTACTACTACTACTACTACTACTACTACTACTCTTCTTCTTCTTCTTCTTCTTCTTCTTCTTCTTCTTCTTCTTCTTCTTCTTCTTCTTCTTCTTCTCCTCCTCCTCCTCCTCCTTCACCACTGTGGGGATTGGGGCACATGTTTCCTAAATCAGTAAGTATACTAAAGAATTTCGAGTGCTGTCTAACATTGCAATATTTTCCCCAAAACACAACATCCAGCTTTACAGTATTTGTTTTCGGCTGTCTTCTATTTCTCTTCTAACTTAGCTTCAGGTATTGAGCTTTGGGTTGGAAGTTATCTTCCCAACTACTGATAACATACATACAAGAAAGCAGGAGACAATAAGGACTCCAGAAATCTGCCTACTTCAAACTTTTAGAAGGAGAAAAAAAGCCCATCCATAATAATCAATGGGCAAGTGTTAATTAATGTCTGGTTTCTGAAGCTAAGCGCTGTCCTGCCAGTGAGCCCCTTTTACCTCGCCTCTGGGTAAATGAGGTTTGGCTGCCCTTTTCTGAGACAGCCCCAGGATACAAATGAGCCGGCACTCCCAGTAGACTCACCTGAAAGGTTAGCGGTTGTGCACAGCGTCTCCGATGAAACCCATGCAATACAAATGAGGATTTCAACAAAGAGCACTTAGATTTGATAAATAGGGACAAATTTTACTTTGATGCAAGGAGCTGAAGCTGCAGTGGCCAAAAAAGTGATTTATCATGGTGCCAACAAGGCACCAGCCATTAAGTCTTTCATGCTGGAACTATTGTTGTGACATCAAAAGTGTATGGTGGAAATGGATGATGGCCTCAGAACTGTCTTATGTTTAAAGATAAGCGTGCTTAAGTGTGAGGAGTGTAATGAGGGGGGCAAGCCCCTCATTTGCAATATTTTCAAGTCTACACATTTGTCAAAATATCTCATGATGCCATTGTCATGTTTGCTACTTTTCCTCCCCTGATACTCAGCTGTTACTTAATTATTGATGCCATGAGCTTTCTAGTTCTTTCAAGGCTAGGGGAAGGAGAGAGGAAAGGAATTAGGGAGGGTGGCAAAATAGACTTCTGAGGTGAAATATCTGGTAGCCTCCTAGACTTTGATGGCCATCCTTAAATATTTTTTAAAAAAGCAAGGAACTGAAGGCCTAAACCAGAGATAAGATTTAATTAAACACTGGGCCTTCAGGGCTTGTTTCTGTCTACTGCAGAAGATACAACCCCCCCCCAATAGAAAAGCCATTTAATAAAGACTTTTATTAAAATAATAAAGGAAGAAATGTACTAATTACATGACAGGAGAGCAATGACATTAGCAATCACATATGATTTAGTTTTTTTCAACAAAACACAAATGGAAAGAAATGAAATTTAGTTTTGATTCTGGTCTCAATAATTATGTTCTGGAATGCCATTCTAGAGCTTCCTCTGAGTCCAAGTGGCTTGTGAAAACACCTCAGATAACCCCCTCCTCCAATTCCTATGAAAATAAAAGAGGAAGGAAAGGGAACATTGTCACATTTGCAAGTTTGATGTCAGCCATACAAGGTAGACCAAATTAAGAAACAGACCCTGTGCAGGGTTACAAGTAATAATAACAGAATCTTGCAAGTCGGAGCCTTCGTACAGTTCAGGATTGAATATGTCAGCATCTTAATTCTCCTATATAAGATGCACCAATAAGATGCATATCAAGAAAATGGGCTCCATACAGTTATATTGTACATTATTACCAAATTTATTATAATGACAAGCAGTGGTGGGTTGCCAATTTTTTTTACTACCGGTTCAGGTGCGCTTGTGCACGTGCTCTCTCATGCATGCATTGTTTCTGCGCATGCACAGAAGCATCCAGGTGTGTGGGCAGAGCCTTCCACTGCGACTACTACCAGTTCACCCAATCCAGGCCAAACCTGGTTACAGGAGGTATGTCCTTCAAGGTCTTGCGAATGGCTATACTTGGTTTGGTGGTTTGAGACAATGATGGGTTGTTTATTTTTGGCTTGCCCTCATGAGGAATAAGACATGCAGGCAAGATGTCTCGGGATGAGAGCTCAGAACAGACTCTGAAACCCCCTTTTATTCTTATTACACTCATTAGCATATAATGTTATCACTTAGGGCCAGAGCTTGCCTGTGGCCAGTTACTTTTAAGAGTCATTTATCCTGTTTTCCACATTCCCATGCGCTTTCATTGTTTCGTGTACACTATGGCACATCCTGTGGGAGCATTTCTCTGCAATTATTCCCACATTGCCCATTGTGTGAATCCACTCCCTGTGCTTATTTACTACAATTAATAGTATTAACTAATTGCATGGTTAATGTGCAGTCCCAGTTACTTAACTATGTCAACTAACTACATTTAAGCCATGGTTTAGGCCCCTGCTTTAGTGAAACAGATGAACATTTGGATAAGTTCCTAAACATTTTGCAAACCAGATTGATTCAGTTTCCTGTGAACTCAGAGGTTATTGAATGCATTATTCTTGTTGAAATGTTAGCAGACCTGTGGCTAGCCAGACGCAGCCAAACAAATGTATAGAAATGTATTATTACACTTGCTTTTAAAGTAATTTTTTCCAATTACACATTTAAAAAAAATACATGAAAGACATGCTTGAATTCACTTGGCCTATTTCATTTCTTCAAGGTCAGAAGTACAAGAGTTATTTTCCGAAAACTTCAGCTTCTTCTTTCTATTGTTGCTGACATTTTGGAGTCTGCACCTTTTTGTTCCTGGTATTAAATCTCTAGCTGCGTGACAATTGCACTTCTCTGAGAGAACACACTCATGAACTTGGCTTATAACACAAAGAGAGAGAGAACCTTCCTTTTTTTGAAAAAGTGATCAGGCTACAGCACAGGCTTCATTCACTGGAGACTCAAAATCGTGAAAATGCATGATTCCCAAATCTGATCCCATTTAAAGAGGTATATGCATCAAGTTGGGCTTGACTTCAAAGATAAAGCCCCTGGGCCCATGACAACTTAGTGGTAAAGGAGGTATCCCAACTCTGCCTCTCACTGACCAGAGCTGCTTAGTCTAAGGTGTGGGAAGTACAGGCAGTTGTTGAAATGTTATAAACAGTCCTTATTGTGCCAGCTGTCACATTGGTGGAACAAATGCAGAATTCCCTCTCATCTTCGTGAACAAGAAAGGGCTACTTCTTCCTGAGATGGAAGAAAGGAAGCTCAGTTAAAATACAGAGCAAACAGCCAGGTGGTCCCCTCATTTCTTTGTTTATGGTGAGGAAGGGCACAACCTATGGAAGGGGTTGAGAAGAGAGCTAGGACATGTTTCCTGGCTAAGCTGTCACCCAACATCAGCCAGTGATGGTAGGGCAAATTCTTCTAGAACAGGGGTATCAAACTAGCAGCCCGCAGGCTGGATGTATCATATGCAGGCCACATCAACCCCAGCTCCATAAATCGAAAAAACATTGCAAAACTTCACATGATTGGAATTTGACGCTGTGAGTTTGACACCTGCGCTCTAGAGGAAGAAGAGATCTTCTTTTCTACAAGGGATGTCAGGGAGGAGGGACAAGAATGATAAAAATCAGAGGGATCCAGAGGAGCAAATAAAAAAAAATCAAGATGGGAGACACAGGTAAAGCCTCACCTCCTTTTAATGCATATTGCATATGCCACATGCATTTAAAACAGAACTGAGGCTTCATTCAGATGCAAGCACCCTGAACCTGATTTCCTGAGCCAGGTATTAACTAGGCCTAACTTCTATTTAGCTTCTGGGATTGGCCAAAGTCAACTAGATGTTGCTACATAGTTGGCTAGCTTATGTTATGAGCAAAATCAATTTTCACTCAGTTTGGTGGGTGCAGCCCTGGGAGATGCTGGTTAAATAACTGTGAACTACTGAGTCTTGAAATAGATATTATTGTAGGGGGAGCGGGGAAGCCTTTTTACAAAGCTATTTTTTCTCGTATTTCAGAGGCTCCAGAGACAACTTCTTCTAAAAGTTGCTGCGAGATTCCCTTTTGCTCCCCGTAGGTTAACTCTCTAATCTGAATGAAGGTAAGTTTCTGCATTGTATAGTATTCAGCTGAATGGCCAATATATAAGTATCTGGAGTACAGGTAGTTCTCTACTTCAACAGTTCATTTAGTGACCATTCAAAGTTAAAACATGTAAAACAGAACTGAGGCTTCATTCAGATAGAAGCACCTACATATCATCTTTCTTGATCGCTCCCTGTAGATATCACTGGTAAAAATCTCTGCTGTGAAAAACATTTTTGTATTTTGAGGGACACAAACTGAGGAGACCGGTTAACTGTAACAGAAACCTTTATTAAACACTAGAACAGGCAAGAGAAAGCAAACCCCCGTCTGACAACTATTTGTACCAGGAGCTGTCAGACGGGGAACCAATGGGAGAGCCCGGTTTCTCTCGCCAGCTGCAGACACGTCCTGGCCAATCAGAGACAACCTGCACAGCGCCATCTGCTGGCCAGGACATAACACCCCTTTCCCCTGGACTGCGCATGGGTAGTCGCGAAGGTATTCGGGGAGTCTGCAAACGTGCTGCGAGCGTCTCAGTAAAAGTGTGGCCGCCGCCGAAGAAGGAGGAGCATTGTTGTTTCTGCTGCGCTGGATTGGCTGCACGATCGACGCTAGAGGGCCCACCCTGGCCATGGCGCCAGTTTGTAATGGTAAGTGTTCCGACGAGAATGTGGCGGGCTGCACGGACTTGGAGCTAGCGGGTTTTTGTTGGTCGGGCCGACAGGCAGCGTTGGTAGGGCTGGTTGTTTCTAGAATGGCCGGATGGTCCATGGGCCCCTCCGCAACTCGCCAGCGGAGCTGGTCTACATACCTCCGCCAATGTCTCCCATCGCCGAGGAGGACCCTGTAGGAACAGGGCCTGGTTACATCTGAAATGATTCCAGGCAGCCATTTCGGGTCGCCTGAAAAATTCCGGGTAAACACCACCTCACCCACCAGAAAGGCCCGAGGGGTGGGTGGGTTGGAAGACAGCAGAAGGGGTGAAGTGGGGATGCAGACGGTCTAGGGTGGTGCGGAGTTTCCAGCCCATGAGGAGTTCGGCAGGGGATTTACCCAACAAGGGGCAAGGGGTGGTGTGTTGGGAATGGAGGTAGGTGGAGAGCCGAGTAGACCAGGGCAGCAGAGCCATGCGACTGAGGGCCTCCTTGGCGGAGTGAACAGCGTGTTCCACCAAGCCGTTCCCTGCCGGGTGGAACAGGGCCACCGGAGCATGGCGAATTCCTAGGCTGGAGAGATAAAGTTTGAATTCGGAGGAGGTGAACTGCGGCCCGTTATCTGAAACCAATAGAATTAGTAGGGGCAGGGTCGTCAAGTAAGGCAGCAAGGAGCAGTGGCTCAGCGCGTCCGCGTGACCCATATGGCGGCCGGGCTTGTGGACAAGGGTGTAGGAATAGGCTGCCAAGAATTCAGCCCACCTAGACATTCGGGGGAGACCGGTTAACTGTAACAGGAACCTTTATTAAACACTAGAACAGGCAAGACAAAGCAAACCCCCGTCTGACAGCTATTTATACCAGGAGCTGTCAGACAGGGAACCAATGGGAGAGCCCGGTTTCTCCCGCCAGCTGGCAGACGCGTCCTGGCCAATCAGAGGCGACCTGCACAGCAGCATCTGCTGGCCAGGACACAACAAACATATTGCTCTCTATGCACTACCAGTTTTCCTTCAGTTGGATGGGAAACATTTGCTGATAAAATGTATTTAAAAGAAGAAGAAAAAATCAGTCATATTCCCATAGCAGAGTGCCATGTTCTTTCTTACTTAGAAAGTAGTCATGATTATCTATCTATCTGTGAATATCCTGCCTTTCATTAAACCGGCAGGTCTCCAAACTTGGCCACTTTAACCCTTGTGAACTTCAACCCCCAGAATTCCTCAGCCCACAGGAGAGTTGAAATTCACAGGTCTTAAAGTTGCCAAGTTTGGAGACCCCTGCATTAAACAATCATGTTATACCATCAGACTGGGTCTGATTTCTCAGATGGGAGATGTTCGAAGCTGGGGGGGGGGGGCGGCAGAGCATTGAAACAATGTGCTCCTTCTTGAAAGCAATTAAAAAACACCCTCACCCTTCTCAAACAACTCAAAAACACACTAGAATAGAATAGAATAGAATAGAATAGAATAGAATAGAATAGAATAGAATTCTTTATTGACCAAATGTGATTGGACACACAAGGAATTTGTCTTTGGTGCCTATGCTCTCAGTGTACATAAGGAGAATAAAATACATTCAAGAAGACTAAAAAGATACAACACTTAATGATAGCCATAGGGTACAAATAAGCTATCAAATCATACTAGGAAACAATCAATATAAATCATAAGGATACAAGTTACAGTCCTGCAGTCATAAGTGGGAGGAGATCGGTGATAGGAACGATGAGAAGACTAATAGTAATAGTAATGCAGCCTTAGTGAATAGTTTGATAGTGGTGAGGGAATTATTTGTTTAGCAGAGTGATGGAGTTTGGGAAAAAACTGTTCTTGTGTCTAGTTGTCTTAGTGTGCAGTGCAGCATTGTTTTGAGGGTAGGAGTTGAAACAATTTATGTCCAGGATGCGAAGGGTCTGTAAATATTTACGTGGCACTCTTTTTGACTCATGCAATGTACAGGTCCTCAGTGGAAGGCAGGTTGGCAGTAATTGTTTTTTTTTTTTTCTGCAGTTCTGATTATTCTCTGAAGTCTGTGTCTGTCTTGTTGGGTTGCAGAACCAAACCAGACAGTTATAGAGGTGCAGATAGGACTAGGAAAATGAAATCCCCTTTTGCAGGGAAATGCATTATTTGAGATATTACCAGGAAGCATTAGAACAGAGCTCCTCATAGAAGGCTTAAGGGTTCTGTTCAAAAGAATCCCAAGGTTGCAGGTAGCATCTCTCACCATTATTCAATATCTAATGCTAGAGATGGAGAGAAGTATCGAGCATAGCAATAGTTAGTTAGTCCCCATTACAAATGTAGGAAGTCCTTGACTTACAACCATTCTTTAAGTGACCATTCGAAGTTATAACAGCACTGGAAAAAGTGACTTATGACTGTTTTTCACACTTATGACAATCGCAGCATCCAGCCAGATTCCCTTAACAACTGTGTAACTAACTCAATGACTGCAGTGATTCACTTAACAGCTGTGTGGCAAGGAAGGTCATAAAATGGAGTTAAATTCGCTTAACAACTGTCTTGCTTAGCAACATAAATTTTGGGCTCAATTGTGGTCATAGGTTGAGGACTACCTGCACTGAAGGACAAAACAAAATGCCTTGGAAGGCTTTCTACCACTTTTTAACTAACAGCAACCCTCATTTTCCTAAACTGTTACGGATAAGATAATTTGAGACATGGAGGCTGGCTTTCTGAAACGACATTATTATCAGGGTTAGAGCCAGCTTTAGGGGATCTGTTTGTGTCTAGCTTTCCCCAAATGCAGGAATGACAGGGCAGGGAGAGGCTATGCCGCAGTGTCAGATGACACACTCACCGTCAGAAAAGCTCAGTTTCAATTCCCCATGTCAGAGTCAAATTAGCAATGCAGGGAAAGCCTCTCCAGTCATTCAGGAGCACTGTTTAGTTCCTGGTTTTTTTTTTAAAAAAAGGATACTTTTGAGGCAAGATAGATCCTGGTTGACTTACATGAACCCATCCTTGCTGTTTTCATAGCAAAAACATAAAATTAGCCATTAGCTTTTTTGAGGATTTGGGGATTGGGGAGATGAAGTGGCTGTTTCCTTCTGTGTTGATTCCAGGGGTGGGCTGCTGGGGGTTTGCAGGGGTTCAGGAGAACCTCTAGCTAAGATTCTGTGCAATTTGGAGAACCTCCAAATCCTACTCTTGGCTGGCCCCGCCCACCCCACACTGCCCTCCCAGGAGTCCCCACGCAGTCCGTTTTGGATGCAAGTAAATGCAGGGCATGTGCAGATGCTCAGGGAGGGAGAAAAATGGGCCTATCAAAAGTTCGGGCCCATTTCTGGCCTCTAGAGGGCCTCCGGAGCCTGGGGAGGCAGTTTTCACCCTCCCGGAGGCTTGAAAAAAGCCTCCGGAGCCCAGGGGACCCCCCCCCCATTGTGATGCAGGAGGCCAGTGACGTGCAGTGACCTTCATGGCTGGTGAGGCAACCGCGAAAGCCCCACCGAAGCCCCGCCGCAGCGTCCGCCATAGAGCAGGTCCCGGTCCCTCTCTATGGCGGACGCAGCGCCGGGATTTTAAAGCCCTGCTGCCGGGGCCCTCTCCCGGCCAGGCTCTTCCTTCTCACTCTTCATCTTGATGATGTCGCTGCAGCTGCCGGGCGCAGATGGACAGAGGTAGCCAGAGCAGTGCCGAAGCGGTCTGGGCGGGCGAAACAGCAAGTGAGAGAGCGATGGGGGATCAGGCAGCCTGATCCCCACTCACTTGCTCGCTGGGAGGCGCAGAGAAAAGCATGAAGTCCAGCGAATGCAGGAATGCAAAAGTGAATGCAAGGGGAGTGAAGGAAACCGCCTGGGTCTCCGCTCCCTGCCTCACCTGTCTGGAGCCACCAAAAGCTTTAGATTCTGGTGGCAGTGCTGGTTTCCTGCCACTTTGGTGTCCCTGAAAGGCGATTCCACATTCTCCCTTTCCTTCGCCCCTCCTCTCTTCAAAAGCCCCCCCCCCCCACAGCAGCTATATTCATGGCCGGCAGGAGGGCGGTGGCATGCACTTTAAAGTGCCAGTGTGCCTCCCGGCCACAAACCAGGACATGTTTCTCTCTATGGCGAGCCAAGGCGGCATGCACTTTAAAGTGCCGGCATGCCTTCCGGGCCAGCCATTCAGTGGGACATGGTGAATGGCCGGCCGGAAGGCATGCCGGTACTTTAAAGTGCATGCCGCCTCGGCCCACCATACAGCGAAACATGTCCTGGTTTGTGGCTGGGCGGCATGCACTTTAAAGTGCCAGCGTGCCTCCCGGCCACAAACCAGGACAAGTTTCTCTCTATGGCGGGCTGAGGCGCCATGGCTTTAAAAAAATTTTTAAAAAAATGTGGCAGCCCACGAGCCAGCAGAGGCAGGTAAACACACACACACACACACACACACACACACACACACACACAATAAAAACAAATTACAATTACTTACATTACAAATAATTTTGAATTCCCCCCCTCCCTCTGTCCGATCCATATACCTTTTCCAGCTGTGGATTTCAACTCTCCTCTTGTCCGCCCGCCATGATGAAAGTGTAAAAAATTAAATAAAAAAGCAACTTACTTAGGCAAGGCTGCCAAGGCATGATTTGCTGCTCCCAGATCAGGAGGCGGGAGAATCACGTGCCTCCTTTGCATAAGGAATTTTTCGCCTTTTAACCCTTGCTTAACTCTTAAAAGGTGAAAAATTCCTTATGCAAAGGAGGTCCATAGTTCTCTCTCCTCCCCCTACAGTTAGCACTAAGCAGACTCAGAGTCACTGTGACTTTGAGTCCGGCAGCAGCTACCTTAGCCTTTTTAATTATTTTAAAAATTCTTTTCTTTCCCTCATGAGACTGGTGAGGCCCCGCCTCCCCCGCCTCCCCTAACTGCACGTCCCTGCAGGAGGCTGACTAGGCTATGCCCACCATGGCCACGCCCACCCAGCAATTGGGCAGAGAACCTCTTGCTAAAGGTTTTGAAGCTACCCCTGAACTTGATTTCCTGAGCCAGTATTAACTAGGCCTAACTTCTATTTAGCTTCTGGGATTGGCCAAAGTCAACTAGGTGTTGCTACATAGTTGGCTAGCTTATGACATGAGCAAAATCAATTTTCACTCAGTTTGGTGGGTGCAGCCCTGGGAGATGCTGATTAAATAGCTGTGAACTACTGAGTCTTGAAATTGATATTATTGTAAGTGGGGGGGGAGGCTTTTTACAAAGCTATTGGCTCCAGAGACGATTTCTAAATGTTGCTGCGAGATTCCCTTTTGCTCCCCGTAGGTTGAATCTCTAATCCGAATAAAGGTAAGTTTCTGCATTGTACAATATTCAGATGAATGGCCAATGTATAAATATTTGGAGTACAGGTAGTCCTCTACTTACAACAGTTCATTTAGTGACCATTCAAAGATACAAGAGCACTGAAAAAAGTGATGACCATTTTTCACAGTTACAACCATTGTAGCATCCCCGTGGTCACGCAATCAAAATTCAGCTGCTTGGCAACTGGTTCATACTTATGACGGTTGCCATGTCCCAGGGTCATGTGATCCCTTTATAAACTTCTGGAATCTCTTTCTCTTTGTACCCGTATAGCCAGTGCCAAAAGTCATTATATTGAATCCATCACAATTTTAGATTAACTCTGTGAAAAGCCTGGAATCTTTGATCAACTATTTGACGTCACGCTGAGCTAGATGAATTGATCATTTCTCTCTGCAGCCTTGCGATTCTTAATAATCCCAGAGGAAGGTTGATTTTTATGGTGGAGCTGCTAAACCATGTGTTTGGATAGCCAAGGGCAGAGCGCATGTCTCGTGGCCCACCAGCGGATCTGGGAGCAGATTTGGACAGTCAGGAGGTTGGGAAGGAACATTGGCCAGTCCTGGAGTCTGGGGAAGGCTCTGATGAGGGTTCTTCATTGGAGGCAGAGATGGCACTTTAAACAAAATAAAAGGGGTTTTATTGGGATGAGGAGTCGGCTTCGTGCTTTTGGGAAGCCTAAGTCAGAACAATATCCTGTTTATCACAGTCAGAAGGTGAGAGCAGGTTGGGAGAGAAAGCCCCCCTTTCTTTGTTGGCTGAAAGATTGTTTCCCACTGCCAAGTGTCACCATGTCAGGTAGCAGGTGTGTATATGCATTCCTCAGGCACAATAATGCCATGCTGGAAAGCAAATCCCCTTTTTACCTTAACGAAGAAAATTAGGACTCAGAGTCATATAAAGTGTCTTGCCATGGAGTGTTAGGTAGCTGTCTGATTGCTCCAAGATTGATAAGAGGCCAGCTGTAGCAAAGAAGAGAAGACTCCACACTGCGTTTTCCTGCCCTTTTAGAATATAAACACCTCAAAGTCCTCTCTCGTTCATTCTTCATTTTACCATGGGCAAAGATTGGAGCTATTTGGGATTCTGTTCCCTCTGAGTTGCATCCACAATGCAGATATAGGGAGGGGTAACTTAAGACTTCAGACTTGATTGAGCTTCTAGAGCAGGGGGGTCGGGCTCGATTTCATTGAAGGCCACATCAGGGTTGGGTTTGACCATGGAGGGCCGGGGGGGGGGGGGACATGGCCATGGTAGGCATGGTCAGCTTGACATCACTCATGTCCAGAGCATCTGTGGTGGCCCAAGTGCTCTGCCAGTGAAAACAGGCTCCCGAGCTCCGTTTTTGGCTGGGACCCTCCTGCAGCCCTCTGCTAGTAAAAACAGATCTCGGGAGAACCACACGCAGGCCTCACAAGCTCCGTTTTCACTGGCAGAGGCACTGCAGGAGGGTCCCAGCCAGTCCTTTGCTGTTTCCAGGATGGCCCCACAGGTCGGATCTAAGCATCCCATGGGCTGGTTCCGGCCCCCAGACCTTGAGTTTCACATCCCTATTCTAGAACCACTGATCAAGTTAGAAAATCCTTGCCAGGCCTCCTTTGCAAAAACCACTCTATCCAAAATATTAAATGCAGCACCTGGTCATCAAAAATGTAAGACCTTCATATTAATGACTTTGGAGTCTGATTTAAAAAAGACAGAAGTCATCCACCAACTCTTTGGCCTTCATTACAATTAAGTCTTGGTGCATTTTTGTAGTCCTCGACCTACAACATTTCATTTAATGACCATTCAAAGTTACAATGGTACTAAAAAACTGACTTATGGCCGTTTTTTACACTAACCACCAGTGCACATCCCTGTGGTCATGTGGTCAAAATTCAGACGCTTAGCAACTGAACTCAGACTTATGACCGTTGCAGTGTCCTTGAGTCATGTGATCACCTTTTGCAACCTTTGGACAAGCAACATCAATGGGGAAGCCAGGTGCATTTAACAACCGTGTTACTAACTTATCAACTGCAGTGATTCACTTAACAACTGTGGCAAGAAAGGTTGTAGAATGGGAAAAACTCATAAATGTCTCACTTAATAACAGAAATTTTGGGGTCAAATGTGGTCCTAAATGGAGGACTACCTGTACTTAATTTGGAAACTTCCGTTTATATTGACCCAAGGCCAGGTTGGTATCTGGAATGATATGAAATGATCATGTCCTACAGATGCATATTTAGGTTTTAAACAGTCTGCCGGCAGACTCAGACTTAGTGTTTCCCTCTCTTTTTTTCTCAGCCATCTCACTCCTGCCTGCCTTTCTTTCCCTCTGTTGTCATGGTTCTCTTCACCCAGATCAATCTCTATATATAAAAGCCAAATATTACTCACTCATCACAAAAGAATTTTTCAAAATGACCATCAAATCATTAGTATTTCTTATACAGTAATTAATACGCTCTGGTGCTAAGGAGTTCTACTCTCCCTCCCCATCTGAAAAAGAACTCTGTTCCAACTGCCAGTTGCCTCACATTCCATTACCTCAGTTCAAACTGGAAGATGTTCCACTCCTTCACTCAGGAGTGGTCTGGGGCTCCTTACAGTACTAAATGTCGATACCTCACCATAATGTCTCTACTTTCCACCTATGGAACTGCTTCTGGACTCAAGGCAGTGGGAGCAATATTCCCTTATGTGTTTCAATCACTGACCACCACTGAGCCAACAGATAGAACTGGAGTGAACTGGATTTCTCCTTCATTCCCAAATCACATAGTTTGGTCGCAAAGCAGGATATCCAGCTAGAAACCTAATAGAGAAGAGGGGCATAAATTTAATCCTAAACCAAAATTCTGACATACCTCTTTGGATTGAATTAGCTTTACTCTTTTGAATTAATGTGTTCAATCCTGATCATTTTAACGAGCAAACTCTGTTTTGAGTGCCACCCTACTGCCCCTTCAAAAATCATGCCATGCCTCTGATGGCTGTTCTGCCCTATTTCTACCCACCATGGTGGGCCTTTCTTCTTCCCAGGCAGTTCTTCCATTCTATTTGTGCTATCTTTTGTCCTCCTTTCCTTGAGGTTGTGTTCACCCCAGCAAAATATTATTCCATAGATTAGTCTTTAAGTTGCCATAAATTTCCGAGCCTATTTTGGCTGCAGCAGTCTTAATAAAACTCTCCTTCTAAAGATATTATATGTGTTTCATGGAAACATTCCTCTGCCATTCCAACCGAGGCAGTGCCTTAATGAACCATGAAGCAACCTTTGATCAATACAATGTTATGGTAGAACCTTTTTCCTGGCAGTTTTCAAGTTGTCTGTTCTGCTGATGCTCTGGAAGACACTCTGCATAAAGTAGCATTCAGCTATTCTCTAACAAGAGCCCAGAGACCTTTCTGTTATGTCAATGTGCTCCTTTGTCTTCTTGTGATTATATTATCCATTGGGCCAACTTTACAACACAAAATGATTTATACAGGTTCTACAGTCCTCATTTACCCACCAAAATGGAAATGGGCAACCCCATCACTAAGCAACAGAGTTGTAAAGTAAAAGATCACATGATTACACTGTACTGACTTATGTCAGTTTCGGCTGTGATCATTAAGCAAATCACCCATTGTCATTCATTGTGATGTCATATAACCGCAACTTGTAACTTCCTGCTGTCTTTCACATTGACTTTGCTTGTCAGTTGTCAGCTGGGAGGGTCACAAATGGTGATCACATGACTGGGGAATTGCTGCATCCATCATAAATGTCCATCAGTTACCAAACACTCAAATCACCACCATTTGATTGCAAAGATGCTGCAACTGGCACAACTTTGAGGACTAATCATAAGTCTCCTTTTTCAGTGCATTCATAATTGGTGAAATGCTAAAAGTGTTGACTTGGTAATGCATTTTTTTGAAGTCTCATAGTTAAATTTGGAATTAACAACCCAGGATTGTCCTCAGCTTTGGAAAAGGAGAGCAATAGCAATAGCACTTAGACTTATATACCAGTTCATAGTGATCTACAGTCTTCCATAAGCAGTTTACAGAGTCAGCATATTGCCCCGCAACAATCTGTGTCCTCATTTTACTGATCTCGGAAGGATGGAAAGCTAAGTCAACCTTGAATCCCATCAGGACCGAACTCCTGGCTGTGGGCAGAGTTTGCCCGCAATACTCCATTCTAATCACTGCACCACCAGAGTTCCCTAAAGGTGAAGTTTTGTTATTGGAGGCAGTGGAGTTTGTTAATGTGCCTTATTCCAATATGTTACAATAATTTTATCTTCCCTAAAATGAGAGGTTGTTTATGCCTCTGCTATTTGATCTGTTTTCAACTCAAAGCTCCCCTTGCCAAGATCAGTCTTTTAATTCCGTGAGGAAAATAATGAATTCAACAGAAGATTGTTTTATTTGAAGCTGGGGGGAAGAGTTAAAAATAACTCAATGAAATAAGTTTTCAATTGGGGGGGGGGAACAGTAACAAATTGAAATTATAGAATTATCCTCACCCCAGCCATCATTTCTCTGCTCAGATTCATAATGTGTTTGGACTGCTTTCTGAATAAAACAGAGCAAGGAGGTGAATGGAAGGGAGTGTATAAGAGGAGGGGTGATCATGATTATGTCTCAACCAGGCCTTTACTTTAGCAAACATCCAAGTTATGTCCAGTTATCAGTGATACAAAATAGAAAAGAAAATACTCTTACACACCTGCAGAAAGTGTGAATGTCTCACAAGAGTGCTTAACAACACCAACCACATCAACAGAGGTGGGCAAAGTTAAAAACAGCAATCCTAGCACAGATGCCATAGTACTTGTTTAGTGTCTGTACTTCTGATTAATAGAAACTACATTTTTGGGAATCAACCATCAATGTCCTCCTTTCTTAGATGATCTCTGTTTATAACGTTTTTAAAAATGTGCCCCACTTAGATGTCTTTGAATAACAACTGCCTCCAAAAGGCAGGATTTTTTTGAGTTTATATATAACTCTAAACATATGTACTTAAAGGTCAACATCCCTTATGTGGAAAATGTTTAGGATGGCAGGATAGGTCATTTTAATGACCTTGTAGCAATCTTGTAATTTAAGCAGGGCCTTTGGTGTTCTTTACACTTTTCAAATAATGTAACAAGACAGATTTCTGCCCCAAAGAAAATACTATCTTAATACTGACAGTGGGAAAAAAGTATGTGTTCAAATGATGGGTCACGGGGAATTGAATGGACACTAATCCATATGGAGAGCCATTTAGTGAAGTTATCAGAAAACTGCAAAGTTATCCTCCATCTAGGTTTCTTGGCAGCAGGCTTTTGAACTTGGAATTAGGACAGGCACAAACTCCTCTGATTTCTGCTACTCATTAAAAATATGTGCCACCAAGATGAGAGACGAGGCAGGAGGAGATGATGGAGAATGGAATTTTCTGTACCATCTGGCTTGGGAAAATGCTGTGTTTAAAGCTATCCTGTTGAGAGAAGAGTATTCCCCTCCTGCTTATTGAGAAGTAAGTTCTAAGCAAGGTAGTGTGAAGGGTTTAGAGGTTTTTTGTTTTTTTAATGCGGCCTTAAAAACCATTATGTTATTCTGAGCCCCCAGGACCATATATCCTATCCCAAATATGGTGATCAAAGGTCAACAGCATCTGAAGAAATGGTCAAAGCCAGGGGTGTCAAACTCACGTCATCACAGCGGCATCATGTGATGTAGCGGGACCTTTTTCCCCTCCACTAAACCGGGCGTGGGTGTGGCCAGTTCGTGACACATCCAGCTCATAGGCCGGGAGTTTGACAACACTGTTCTAAGTCATCTACATTTTGGCCCAAGTCCTACCCCTTTTGTATGACATCAACATCATACATGCATACACATATAAAAGGGCAGGGTTTCAATCACAACATTGCGATTGTAATTACCATCTTGCCTGTTTTCAAACATACACAAACACATTCCAGGATGCTAGAGGCCAGTGCTTGCCCAAAATTTGCCAAATTGTACTTTTTATTTTTTAAAATATTTTTATTGTTGTATATCATACATTTCCTTTCTATGTTGAGCAGTGTGCTTTCTGGATGTCCAAGCTGTTAACATACAAGCATACAAACATCATCATTGTCATTATGATCACACACGCACACACACACACACACACACACACATATGTTTTCTGAGGTTTTCGCGGGTGTTAGTATGTAGGTCTTTGGTTATTCGGGTTTTCTCCCACGTAAAATTGGAAATGTCTTGGCGACGTTTCGACGAAGTCTCATTCGTCATCTTCAGGCTTGTTTGCTTGGCTTGGTGCTTCCAGGAGCAATGATGAATGAAACCAAAGACCTACATATATATATATATACACATACACATACATACATACATATATACATACATACATGCATACACACAGTATATCAGTGACGTGCAGTCAAGTGAGGCACAGCCTCACCTCTCATCATGAAAAGAAAAAAAATGTAAAAGGAAAAAATAAATTAAATGCTTGTATTTATCTACTGATCTGTACCATAAAGTTATTTTCCATTTAACTTCACCAGTTTTACATAATTTTCTGAGATTGTGGATTGGGGTTTTTCATGAGCTGTAAGCCATAATCATCACAATTATGACAAATCCCAGCTTGAACTATCTTGCTTTGCATGTAATGAGTCTCATCTGATATATTAGTTTCACCTTTTAAGTTGCATTACTGAAATAAATAAACTTTTGCATGATATTCAAATTTTTTGAGTTTCACCTGTAGTCAAATATGTGATAACACCAATTATATTATCAAACTGTACTTTTTAACATGATACAATGAGAAGAAACACATGGGAAGTATGAAAACATTAAAATATATACAAAGTATTAGCCATATTTAATTTAAGAACTGCATGTAACAATTCAGAAATAAGTGGCACACATGGAATTAGAGCTCTTAAATGCTGCCTTGCTCATAGTAAGAATTTCTTAAAAGAATAAACTCTTTTTTCCATTTCAAGTTTAAAACATCTAATATAACCAATGACATTTTGTGGGGCCATGCTGAGATTAGTGTGATAGAACCATCATTGTCCTTGGTGAATCCACATCTCTCTCTGTCAGATTTTGCCAGGGTATGTAATGTGTCAAAATTATCCAAACACGTTCAACCTAAGAAACCCAGAAACACAACCCAGGAAATGATGCATTTGTCATAGCACATCAGTCCTGTTCATTTACTGTCTGACTCCCAGCCCAAAAGTCATTTGTTCTGATCTATCTACTTGGCCAACCTTCACAAATAGTCATCAGCAGAGAATTAAAGGAAGGGGAAGAAGACAAGGAAGAGGAGGAGGAACAGGAAGAAGATCATTTTCTCATTTTTTTAAAAAAGACTTACAATGCATGGAAGCTTCTTTCATGATTCAACTATATTGAACTGTATGATTACTAAGTAATCTTCTTTAATTATTGTTTATCAAATCAGGCTATTATATCTGTGAACTATCTGTTATCCCCTGTTCTCACATTTCTTTTCACTGGAACCAAGCTCAAATAACTTTTAGTTGCAAGACAAGCTCTTTGTCAAAATTGATTAGTAGACTATCCTATCTGAATGTGTCCACTTAATCATTTCTAATTAATTAATTAAAATCATAAATGATACGTACATTAGTAAACATTCTGCTAGGAATTCTGGACCTTCTACACATCTAAAAGCTACCATGTGGCAGACATCCTCCAGAAAATGGTTGAGAATGAAAGGAATCCATCAAGGATTATTTTGCTTTCAAAATAGTGTGCTTATGCAACAGACAGAGTTGCATAAACAGAGAGTCCACCCAAATTGTTCTGCTTGCCAAAGAAGTGCTTACTTTCAATCTGAGAAGTATTGGCACTTTGAAAATATAGAAAGTTTTGAACATATGAAGTCTTCCCAAATATTACTTTGTGTGAAGAATTCAGGAGAAATAAATTAGCAACCTTCATGCAAGTTTGACTTTGATCAAATCTGCAATCTGAAAGTCAGAAAGTGTTTTTATGTTAATTACTGGCAAACAAAATGTTAAGAGATATCACTATAAATCTCATCCCTACTATTAGAAATAGTATTATATGCAAACACTTTAAATCATTCTCTTTCTAGCTACCAATGCACCATACCCAGTGGTGAAATTCATTTTTTTTACTACTGTTTCTGTGGCCCTGGCTTGGTGGGTGGACAACGGAAGGATTCTGCCAAATCTCCATACCCACCCCACTCCTGGTGGAAGGATATTGCAAAATCTCCATTCCCACCCCACTCTGGGGCCAGCCAGAGGTGGCATTTGCCAGTTCTCCAAATTACTCAAAATTTCCACTACTGGTTCTCCAGAGCCTATCAGAACCTGCTGAATTTTACCCCTGACCACACCTTACATCAGTAGTTCCCAACCTTTTTTGGGGCCATGCACCTCTAAAGCATCTCTAAAATCCTGATTCACCACCAAGTGAGATACTGTGTAATTCATACTTTACTCAAAAAGTGAATTCTACTCACACGGAGGAAGCCTAAAAGGCCATTAACTTGGTTTAAACAAGGTTCAAATTGCCCCCATTAAAAATCAAATTGCCCCTTTTGGGGCCTGGGCCCCACTTTGGGAACCACTGCCTTACATGAACTTAGGGAAGAGAAGGGTATGGGAAGGGAAAGGAAAGGAAAGAAAAGGCTTAATATGAAAAACAGGGATTTCACATGAACAAATGTATAAAATCACAAAGTTTGTTTGAGATTATATATAATGCATCTCCTAATTGTATGTTGAAAGGGAGTTTGGGATATCAGAAGGGTCTTCTATATAACTGGAGTGAGGGGAAAATGACAGAGAGCATTTTGGACAAAACAGTTATATGCCAAGTGCTGATTGATGCTGCATGTGTGATGAATTGTGATTTTTGGAGAGAATTATTATATGCCAGGTGCAGTGAAAAGAAAGAACAATGTCTTGACACTTGTGACTACAAAGGCTTTTTCTTTTTAAAAAATCTATAACCTTGATTCATTCTATCTCTATTAGGAATCAATCCACCTGACCTAAATTTTGTTTCATTCATCAGAAGTTTGTGCCCAGATGATTCCTGCCCAAGGCTAGGTGTCCTTGGTGTTCAAAACATTCAGCTCTATCTTCTGGAGACACCATCATTCTATCCAAATAATCTCTTCTGAGTCAGAGAAATGGAAGGCGAGCCTGATGAAAAATTAGTGCTCAGACCATGCATACACAAACACCCCTCTCCTGTGTGTGACACTATGCATTCTCTACTTATTCCTTTGAAATCTTTTATAAGGACAGTATTTTAATTGCAATAATAATAAAAAAGACAGAGGCTTAATTTTCTCTGCCGTTGACCAACAAAGTCCTGACCTTTTGTATTAAAACATTGCAGGAAATTAATGATCCCAGTGCTCCACCTGGACTCCAAAGCAGCCCCCAAATACTGGTCATAAATTAATCCTGCAGTATTGCCTTGGTATCCCAAATATATTCAATATAGCCTTCAGCAACAAAGAGATAGCCCAGCCATTCATTTAACACAAGCTTATCCTGGGAAGATGGAGGCACCTCTCTCTGTCTCTGTCTGTCTGCCTGCCTCCCTCTGCCTCTGTCTGTCTCTCTGTCTCTGTCTGTCTGTCTGTCTCTCCCTCTCTTTCTCTCTCTGTCTCTCTCTCTGTCTATCTGTCTGTCTGTATCTTTCTTTCTCTCTGTGTCTGTCTCTGGCTCTCTGGCTCTCTCTCTCTCTCGCTCTCTCTGTCTCTGTCTGTCTGTCTGTCTGTGTGTGTCTGTCTGTCTCTCTCTCTCACACACACACACTCACTCTCTCTGTCTCTCTGTGTATGTGTATGTGTGTGTGTCTGTCTCTGCCTGTCTCTGCCTGTCTCTGTCTGTCTGTCTGTCTGTCTCTCTCTCTCTCTCTCTCTCTCTCTTTTTCTGTCTCTGTCTCTGTGCTTGAAAAGAAGGCAAAAGATAAAGCATTTCCATATTATTGCAAAAAAAAAATATTACATAGACGTATCCCTTGATCAGTCAGCTGGAATCTCCCTATTTTTACAATTCCCAGTCCTCTTTTCAAAATTAGAAAAGCTAGAATTGAACTCCCACCTGAAATCCTGGTGTTTCAGAGAAACTGGAGGAGAGTACAGGAACTGAAAAAAGAGAATCTGAGTCTGGCAGTGGCTCTGGCACGGAAATCTGCCCATTCTAACAGAGGCACTGGTAAACTCCATGGGCTGGTGGTCTGATTCACTACAAAGTTCCTTTTTATGGCCCCTGGTGACGCAATGGTTAGAATGGAGAATTGCAGGTTAACTCTGCCCACAGCCTGGAGTTCGATACTGATGGGACTCTAAGTTGACTCAGCCTTCCACTCTTCCGAGGTCGGTAAAATAAGGACCCAGATTGTTGGGGCAATATGCTGACATTGTAAACCACCCAGACAGTGTGCTACAGGGCAGCGTCTAAGTCTGAGTGGTATTGCTATTGCTATGCCCATTTGCACTCAAAACAACCAAAGACTGTCGGAAACTTCAACTGGTCCAAAATGCAGAAGCACACACACATGAATGAGGACACTTCGGTTTGCCCATGTAACACCTCTGATGTGCAAGGGAAGGTTCGGGTGGAATTCAAGGTGATAGTCATCATCTTTAAAGCCCTATATGGCACAGTGCCAGGCCATCTTCAGGATCACTTTTCCCCGAGGGACACTCCTAGTCCCTTCCCCTAAATATTGTCATCTGATGGGAGTTAGAAAGGGTGCCTTTTCCGTGGCTGCCCTATAGAACATTCTGCCAGCTGATATTCAGCAGGCCTCACCTTTTAAATCTTCTGTAAGGTTTTGAACACCTGGCCTTTCTTCTAAGTGCCAAGATAAGATTTGATAATTCGACTTTTGATTTGGTGCCAGGTCTTTGTTATTTTTGACATTTTAATCTGTTTAGCTTTATAGTTTTACTATAATTTTACATGTCATTTTAACTTTGTAATGGAGATGCCCAGAATTGATTAGAAGATAGGTAATTATACAAATGGTTTAACAATACATGCTTTAATTCATTATTCTTTTAAAAGAATCTTTCATACTTATCCAAACTGGAATAAGCAGTTTCTGTTTCCATGTTCTTTAATATGACAGATCCAGAAAGTCCATTACTGACAAGTATGAATGATATGCAAACAGCAAAAGTACAGAGAACCAGTTAAAGTACCAAGCTAGAAAGGGGGAAACCGTGAGTTCAAGTCCTGCCTTAGCCATGAAAGCCAGCTGGGTGACTTTGGCCCAGTCACTCTCTCTCAGCCCAATTCACTTCACAGGGTTGCTGATGCGTGGAGAATAGGAGGAGGAAGGAGTATTGGGCATGCTTAGTACCTTGAGTTATTTGTGAAAACAACAAAGGTGGGATAAAAATAAAGAAATAAAAATAATGTTGTAGTTTCCAGCAGGAGAAACAGATCTCCGCTCAGTGAAAAGCCATTGGCTTTGCAAACAGCAATGTCCCAGCTTACCTCTAAACAGAGCTGAAAACCCTTGGAAAACCTTACTGGCAATATTCTGTCAAATGAACCTGTCTAGTGTTCAGGCTCGTCTAAGGCAGCCACCCAATACAGTGACACATATGCCACTAATCAGGGGTGGGATTGAAAAACTTTAGCAACTCGGTCTCTGCCCATTTGCTAGGTAGGTGTGGCCATGGGGGTGTGGCCTACTCAGTCTCCTCATAGTGGGAGGGCACATTTTCATCCTCCCCAGGCTCCGGGGGCTTTCCTCGAGCCTCTAGAAGGGATGAAAATGGCCTCTCCCAGGTTCCGAAAGCTTTCTGGAGGCTGGAAACAGGCTTGTTTCCAGACTTCCAGTAGGCACATTTTTCATCTCTCCAGGCTTTGTAGATTTTCCCCAAATTAACAGCAGGAGACAGCTAGATGGTACACAGGCAGGAAAAGATGGCAGGCAGCAGACGAGAAGGAAGGGCTAAATCCAATTTATACCAGCACCATTCACAGCTTTCTACTCTTGCAAGCCACGAACTGATTCATACTCTGCCTTTTGTCCCTTAAACTTCTTGTCACTCTTGAAGGATCTCCTCAAATTGATCCAAACAAGACATTCATTTGTGGGTTTGTTTTGCAATTCAGCCTTTGTTAATTCCCATCACGCTTCTTTTGTATCTTTCTATTGAGTGTATTCATTATGAGAAAGTGTGTTTGTGTGCGTGTATTCATCGGGTCCCCAATGTGAAATGAAATGAACCTCTAGAAGTTCACCAACTTGCTCAAATGTTTTTGAACCTCTCTCTCTCCACGTTACATTAAAGAGCACTTGGAAATGAGCCGAGAAAAGGAGTTCACAACATTTGCTGCATAAAATTTGGAAAGTTAATTAACTGGCTGTATTTTTCCCCTCACTTCACTTTGAGGAACTGTGTAACTGTGTCTTCTTTGAGCTGTACAAGAAAGCCCAAGAGGAAAGCGCATGACTTTGACTGTACAACAGCTAAGAGCAAAAAACAAAATGGGCTTTTGAAAGCTTCAAGCCCATGACAGCTGTGAGAGGGCCAAGAATTCAGCAACTGTCTTGGGTAAAATCAACCCCAACGACTTAATGCTTTGTTTCATCATTAGGAGTATAAAGAAGATTGTTCTCTGCCATCAGCAGCAATCCCTCAATGAGGCTCAGACAAAAACTGATAAGAACAACATGATGGAGCGGGGAGAGGTGCAGCTGATAATTAATGTAGTTACCTTACAATGAGAGACTGGAAGGCTATTGTCCAAATGTAAGAGTGCTCCAAATAATGGACATTAGAATAATGCATAATTGCATAGCTATTAAATGATGCATTGAATCAAACTTTAATTTTATTAAAGTTATACCAAAAACATAGTCACATATACTCCAGATCTTACAGGTTTTTAGAAATGTCTTGGATCTAAACAATAGTTAGTATCAGTCCTTTAAGGAGAGCAGGTCAGGAAAAAACATAGCAGAAGCAATACTAGAATCTTATTTTACTGATGGTAACAGAATCTGTTATTGAAAACCTGACAAAGTTTCTTCTCTCCTCTTATCAACTCTTTTTAGTATTCACTAAGCAGCCTCCATTTATTTTTCTTGTTCGCTATTAGTATCTTCTTTTCAAGGAATTGCCATCTAACCTTTTCCCAATAGTTTCTCCTGCTGTGGAATTTTACTGATCACTCCACATTAGGAATACATGCTTTCTTGAAATCTAAAGTATACATTCAACTATATTCAGTTGTCCATAAAACTAACTGGTCATTTACCCCAGTATTCCCACTATCTCTGCTTCGGTGACTATGACTTCCTTCCCTATTTATTAGCCTCAAACCAAGGCTGTTTCTTGCCATCCTCAGAAAGAGAAAGTGCTTGGAAAAGTTTGTCTCCAACAGATGTCAGAGCAATTAAAGTTTCCTATCACTCTTATTTCATGCTTCTTTAAAAGATTTGCAGTTTGATTCTAAAAAGCTTAATTCTGCTAAAAACCAATAATTTAAGGCATGATAAAATGGTATTTTTTGCTTATTGAGGTAATATTAAGTTAATTATCACTGTATAAGGCTTTTTATTTGTTTATCCATAGATAAACTGCTGTACAATAAGAGGTAAAATTTGCTTTTCCATCTGTTGGTTCTTTCTCCAAATCTCCACTTATTCTTTTTTTAACAATGGAGAGGAAAACCTGATAGATAATAGGCCCAGAAAAAATATAAAGTAAAAATAAAAATCTTTATTTCTGGAGGTATAGGTTTTATTTCTATTTGTGTTGGAACTTATCTATCTCATTTATCTATGAAACTATTTGGAGCTATGGATGAATTTCAATAAATGAACCATACATATATGGATAATTAATTAAAAAAAACATTTTGTTAAAACTATAATAATGGAGGGAAACCTTATTTGATGAATATAGTACATACTTATGGTAGGTTTATCCATTTACCTGCTGAAAATCAAAGACAACAATATGTGAAATTAGATGATTTTAGAAAATAAATTTCATAATGTGCTGTGATGGGTTTAGAAGGCAATATTGTATGTATTTATTTAAAAATTAGAGGAATAAGACCTACATTTGCAGCCCTATTTTGCTAGGTCACATTGCATTAATCTCACTCATGCTGTGTGGATCATTTCCTACCAACAATAAAGAAATTACCAATCAGTTGTGGCAGATTTTGAGTAGTATTCCACAAGCACAACCAAAACCTTTACTTCAAACATGTTCCTTCTGATCTGTGCAAGATAGAATTTCTAATCTAGAAACTATCTTGCAAGCCAACCTGCATTCCATCAGCTAGCAGATATAAGCAATGTACTGACACACTCAACTGAAGTCAGGAAATATAACAGAAGTTGTATAGTTTTTGTTTTCATTGATGCTTTCGCTATAGGAACAGAATAGCCTCAATATTATCTACTGAAAATATGAAGCCGAGCACGTAAAACAGTTTGTGAAAACAGATAATGGGAAAAATGTTGCAACTTTCTAACATTATTTTGTTTGATATGTAGATTAAAATTTGATTATCAGAAATAAGTGGTGTATTTATTTCTTGCTTCACCATAATTTCAATATCATTATTCATTTAATTCATGGGCGTGGGAGTTGTACAAATTAATTTATTGTTTAATGGGGATCATCGTATTACAAGTTTGAGATCTCTGCAGTAGAAGACCTGTCAGTTCCAATTCCATTGGCAACCACAAACTAATCTGACATAAAATGAAGTGATCCTGAATCAATGTGATTTTGTAAATTTTGCAAAAGCTTCTTTTAAATAGCAAAATCTAGTTTATTTAAAGGTCTACTATCAAAGGTGAAAATGAATGCATTTTGAAACAATGAGTTTTAATTGTGTGGGAGTCCCTTCTCTTCTAGTATAATTGCAAGCAGAAAGTACATTGAGCCACACAATATTCATTCATTCATTCATTCATTCATTCATTCATTCCACCATTATTATTATTTCTATAAATAACTCATGGTAGTGAGTTATTGTTGCCTAATGCCTTCCTTCACCTATTTTCCCCATACCTCAGCCCTGAACTGAAAGAATTGGACTGAGACCTTGGATTGGTCCAAGGTCACCCATCTGTCTTTCATGATTAAGGTGGGACAAAAACTTGTGGGCTTCTGCTTCCTCTCTTGGTGCCTGAACCACAAGGTCAGAGTGGCTCTGTTTATGCATATTTTACCACCTTTGTTCAGAATTGCTTACAGATGTATAATGAAGTGCTCAGGTTTCATTACATGATCATCCAACCTTGTCAAGTAGATCAGGTTTACAAAGATGAATTAATCCAACATCTGATGGGTTTTAAAAAAATAATAATAAAGATGAACCTGCATTGTTTGGTATCCAATTTGGGACTAAATGGCCATAACTGCCATTTTGTGTGCAAAGAATTCTCCCCCAATTCTTGACTGACCATGTTCTAAAAGCACAGAAGATGTGCTACCAATTTGCCAAAAGTCCACACTCTACATTGTTTTTACAATTGGGACTCCCCTTAAGTTGTCCCCTTCCTTCTCACCACCACCATCATTCAGCCATCCTAGAGTCAAGCAAATAAGCAGGAAAATGTAGTGAAAAGGAGGAAGGTAGGGTTTAACAGGGAGCTATTTGAGGCTTCGGTAGTTACAGTAGCTGTTCGAAAATGCTGCTCTTTAATAACAACTCTGTCTACCAGGGTGCTGCATATAGAATGTCCAACACAATGGGGGCCTCTTCCCTGGGTGCCTGGATTAAGAAACCTACAGGCTACAATTTGGTCTTCAGTGCTCTTGTCAAGCATGCTGGATCAATGCTCAGTTCTATGGAGCTCAACAAGGCGGCTGGAGCCAAACTCAGCAGGCACCTTTCAGAGAAGAGAATAGAGTAGAGTAGAGTAGAGTAGAGTAGAGTAGAGTAGAGTAGAGTAGAATAGAATAGAATAGAATAGAATAGAATAGCTATTGTCACTTTGAATGTACACTAATCGGCATACATTAACATGAAATTACGTTGCATAAAGCTCTCAAAGGATCTCCACCTCTAATATAAACATAAACATAAGCATGACAAGATATATACATACATACATACATACATACATACATACATACATGTAAAGGTTCCCCTTGCACATATGTGCTAGTTGTTCCCGATTCTAGGGGGCAATGCTCATCTCCATTTCAAAGCCAAAGAGCCAACACTGTCCAAAGATGTCTCCATGTTTATACATAATCATGACTAAACGGCAAAAACACATGGAACACTGTTACCTTCCCACCAAAGGTGATTCCTATTTTTCTACTTGCATTTTTACATGCTTTCGAACTGATGGTTGGCAGAAGCTGGGACAAGTAACAGGAGCTCACTCCATTACGTGGCACTAGGGATTCGAACCGTTGAACTACCAACCTTTTTGATTGACAAGCTCAGCGTCTTAGCCACTGAGCCATAGTGTCATATACATACATACATACAAAATTATGCATGTATCCACATATATGAGATGGAGAAACAACACAGTCTAATTCAGATATATACATGTACATGGAGAGAGAAACAAATCTTGCAAGTTTACCAGACGGGTGGCATAGGGAACAAAGCTGTTACAGAATCTGGAAGTCCTGCTAGAAATACTTCAAACCCCATTTCTCCTTCCACCTTCTCCCACCTTTAAACGTACTATGCCCTGCTTTTCGTGGCAGGGAACCCCAGTTTATCTCCTTTGCTTCCTTCCAAAGCTCATCTTTCTTCCCATGCTCACCATGCCAGTCCTGACAGCCTATCCTTCACCTCAGTCCATGCTTACTCCAACATTATTTTAGATGAAGCTTATATAGATCAATATTCAGTTTACACAGTATTACTGCACTTCTCTCCAACATAATCATTTCTGCAAGGGGATTCCCAAATCTTGTTGGAAAAAATACTGTGGGTAATTTTCAGCTGAATTGGCATCCAAACTATGTTTGCATCTCAATCCAAGCAATCATATGCTCCACTCAGTGTCTATGGAGATTCTCAGTCATCCAGGCCATGGTTGTCCCAAAGGTGCTTTTCAAAATGAAACTGGACTTTCTTTCTTTCTTTCTTTCTTTCTTTCTTCATTCATTTATTATTTATTTATTTATTTATTTATTTTTATTTTTTTCCCCTTGAAGACATTTCACTTTTCATCCAAGAAACTTCTTCAGTTGGACTGAATGGTGGGGAATAGAAGGATTTATATTCTTTGAAGTCGCCTAGTTGTTAACTCTCTGAAGGTCAGTTGTTAGCTCTCTGAGAGTGGTTGAGGCCACTTGGGCAGAGGTGGGTTGCTTCCGGTTTGGCCCGGATTGGTTGAACCAGTAGTAGCGATGGCGGGAGGCTCCGCCCTCCCACCCAGACACTTCTGCGCATGTTTAACTGTACTCTCAGGGTCACCTGAATCAGAGTGAAAAAGGGTGTTCTTAGAATTGCTGAAAGAACTTTGCTGTAGACAAGAGATAGGTGGTGTCATATCCTTCCCTCTCTGTTGAATTTTAACATAGATGGCCTCTTTGACCCTTCTTTCAAACCAGTCGTCTTTTCTGTCCGAATGTGGACCTTGCTGTCTTCAAAAGTAATTTTTATCTTTTAAAAGAGTGATGTTTGTCTCAGTACAATACACTCAGTACAGTAGCAAAAATATTCCTGGGCTTTTATGTATTAAACATCAGCAAACCTCAAAAACATTAAGTTGAGAAAAGGTGACAAATTTACCTAAATGACTAGGTACAATTGAGGATAGTGGTTTTTTATACCTTCAGCAGCTATTAGTAACAACTACAAATGTTTTCACTACTTGTCTGGCCTATTAGATTTCACTGCCAATGTAATTCTTGTAACAGATAGGAGTAGGGCCTTGCTTTCTATTTTATTAGGCCATCCTAGATAACAGTGACGTGGTACCTTCTCCCGCTACTGCAAAGGATGAAAATATTTGCCTGATATTTATCTTTCAAACCGCAGCTATGAAAAAACAAAAGAAGATCATTTTTTTCATTACATCGCTTGAAATTCTTAGATTCATTAAAGAGATTCTTTAAAGACTCTGCAATCTTCTGCTAATGCCTTTCCTTTTAGAGCAGCCACACGTCTCTGGACAACTTACAGGACACAATCTGGACTGCATCTTATTCACCAAATGAGTTTTTATATCCTTTAAGTACACGTTGACTGGCTGTCTACATAGAAGTTGCTAAAAGCTTTAAAATGCCATTAGCAGCTGCAATAATAGGCTTTGGGAAGTCAGTTGTTTACAATACATAACAATAATTTTTCCATTTTCCTTCTTTTTTTGGTTTGTCTACTAGGAATTTACATCAGGCACATGACAGCTGAGTAGTTATCTATGCAAAAGCAAAGGATATTATCTCAGAACTGTATTGGAATAAGGTTTATTTGTACCCTCAAGGTCAGCTGAATTGCACTAGAATTGCACTAGAACTGAAGAAGGTTCTTGAATGAGAAGCAAAACATCTTCAAAGAAAAACCAGAAAGTCCAGTTGCCTCTTGAAAAAAAAAACTTTTGGGACAACCATGACCTGGATAACTGAGAATCTCCATAGACATTCAAAGAGAATGTAGTCAGTCTGATAAGAGTCTTGTAAACAGGCAGGCAGCAATAAAGAAGCAACTCTGATCACCTCATGGTGTCATTTTCTTTATTTGTGCCTGATACCTGCATGTGTGATTTAAAGGGCAGCCCTTAATCCAATTCAAAATCTAAACATATCTATAATTATGTATGTGGTCAATTAATCAAGTTGCCCAATGGAATTTGAGCCAGATCAGACCAGTAATGTGAAATGAAGAAGCTTCTGAAATGGAACCTGCCCTAACTTGCTATCTGCAATGTAAGCAAGGTATTCATTGGCATCAGAGAAAAGATTGGTAGCCAGGGGTCCAGTGGGACAAAGCAAAGTAGAAATTTTAGAAAGCAAGACAGAAATAATAAAGAGAGAAATATAAAAGGACTTGGACAATGTCCTCTATTGGGACCAAGAGAAAAAGTATTTTGTCTGAGATTTAGTGGTTTCAGAAGAGCAGATTATTAAAAAAAAGGAAATTATGATGTAATTTGAGAGAGGAAGAGAAGGGGCAAAATATAAATACATTTATAATTGCTGTTAAGAACATTGGAAGCCACTTCTTTGCAATTTTTTATTTCATTTTCCCATTTCCTTTCTTTCCTATTCACTATTTTTCTCCGTTTTATTTCTTTTTTAACATTTCTCTTGTTTTTCTTTTGTTCAAAAAAATCTCTGTAATAAAAATTATTTTTTAAAAAAAAGAAAGGCGACTTTGCTGAAACTCCAAATTTCCATATACAAAAGATTTCCAGTTTTTTTAAAAAAAATGTTCACTAAATATTAAAAACTAGGAGGACAATATTAATGCTAGCATTCTCAATTAAGCATCTGTCCTTAACTGAGTCACCAGATATTTTTCATGTCATAATTAGGCTTCATTTTAAAGAAAAACACATATCTAAATATTTGGCCCAATTATTTCCATTTCTTATGGAAATAATAAATGAAAGCAAGTGTTCAAAAAATATTCATCCTCAGAATATTTCAAAGTCACATCAGTCTCTCTGTTATCTAAGACAAATTAGTTTGACAGCACTATAGAGACTTGGCATCTGAGTTTCCTTTATAGCCTATTATGATTTAATGCAGGCATAAAATATTGCTCAGACAGTACAGTTAGTCTGAAACTGAGAAATCTTAAGTGTTTTGAAGCATCTTTTTATGAGACCAGCTTTCAGTTTTGCAAAAGAGGGGTTCAATGCAATGCCATTTTTATATTCTTAAAAGTGCAGCCATTTTTTTCATCTTGGCTAAGTTTTGTTTTGAATGTGAATTTTGAGTTACTTTTGTCAAGAGGAAGTAAACACACAAAAAAGTGGTGAAAGAAGACTTTAAGTCAAAATGCAGTAATTGGAGGAAAATTAAAATATATTGCAGAATTAATAGAAAAGCATAGGGTATCACATTCTGCACACAAAAAAGCCCTGGAACAATGTGTTTGCTCAATATTTATATTTTCCACATTTGTAAATTTATGTCCCTACTTTTTAGGCATTTGTCCCTAATCTTTACACTTTGCTGTATTTCAGAAATTTCTATATAGCAATAGCACATAGACTTATATACTGCTTCATAGTGCTTTTACAGCCCTCTCTAAGCAGTTTACAGAGCCAGCATATTGCCCCCAACAATCTGGGTCCTCATTTTACCCCATTCAGAAGAATAGAAGGCTGAGTCAACCTTGAGCCTGTGAGATTTGAACTGCCGAACTGCAGCTAGCAGTCAGCTGAAATAGCCTGCAGTGCTGCACTCTAAGCACTGCACCACATTTTGTTATGCTTTTACAATCTTCCTGCACTCCCCGTTGAATCACCCAAAAAAGGACGGAGGACATGTGTTATCACTTGAAGTATAAAATTGCAATGCTAACTAACTCTTTATAACATTTTTTATTTCCAGAAAATGCAAATTGGCAACATGGGATCTTTCCAAGTTGTCTGAGAAAAGTGGAATTCGGTTGACTTAAAAAATCTACAGTGATTTTGCCATTGATGGTCAAACTATAGGTAGTCCTTGACTTATGACCATGACTGAGCCCCAAATTTCTGTTGCAAAGTGAGACGGTCGTTAAGTGAGTTTTGCTACACTTGTTAAGTGAATTACTACGGTTGTTAAGATAGTAACACAGTTATAAAGTGAATCTGGCTTACCTACTGACTTTACTTATGAGAAAGTCACAAAAGGTGATCACATGACACTGGGACGCTGAAACCCTCATAAATATGAGCAAGTGGGCAAGCATCTGAATTTTGATCACGTGACTATGGAGAATGCTGCAATGGCTGTAGTATGAAAAATGGTCATAAGTCACTTTTTCAGTGCTGTCATAACCTCGAACGGTCTTTAAAAAAGTGGTTGTCAGTCAAGGATTACTTGTATACATAACATAGTTTATAAATTCCATGTTAATTTGTTTCCACTATCACATTTTGGATCCAGTTATGGCCAATGTCCATAGTGGTTGAGCATTTGGGGAATTATGGTCCTAATTTCGGGGATGGTTGGTTTAGCTGGAGAATAGAAGCTAGAATGTTTTATTTAATAGAAGCTAGAATGTTTTTATTTACTTTTATCATGATAATTTCTCACAAGGGAGGAGGAAGTGAAACCAGCTTTTCTTTGGCCATCTGTTTTAAATATGTCAAGGCAGCAGGAAAGATATAAGGGAAGTTACTGAACCAAGTGTGGTTGTAATTGGACAAAACATCTCATTGCTTCATTCATCAGTAGCACCTGAGGTTTCTGGATACGGTGACACATTAACTACACAACATTTTGCCATTCTTTTTGTGCCCATAATCTAATACCATGTTCTCCCTTTTAACAAGGCCAGCCCTAAAGGAAGAAGAGAAGCTGGACTTTGAAATCTTTGACCTCTTCTGGGATTAGGTTAAGGTTTAGCAAATAAATATGAAGGGAGGGGCTGTCAGAGAAATGGGCTAAAAGGAGTCATTTTGAACAAAAATTAGGCTGGGGTTTTGTAAATAAATGAAAAATTGTCAGAAAAATAGATTAAAAGGTAAGTTGGTTTTGTGATAGTAATAATAGCCGATTAGAACAAAAATGGCAGAAATGCTTTTCATCCTTCTCATTTGGGATGAGAAGAATTTTTCTTGTTAGATGCAAAATTGTGGCAAAGAATTTATGGATCCGTTTTGTCCTTTTAGCTGCAGATCATAGAATACACACGGTCTCATGCTTGCTTATGGGATGGGTAGAGTTGTAAATCTAAATAACTTTTGGAAACTTCCTCTGAAAGGTTTGCTGGCTTTGCCTTATAAGCTATTTATCTTAGTATCTCTTCAAAGATTTTGTATGGTTTCCCATTATCCTAACACTGCCATTTATCTAAATTGGCATGGAAAATGTTTTTTTTCAGGATGAACCTTTGTATATGGTTTGTATCAGCCCAATTATACTTATCTTCCAGTTGAAACTAATGGCAGTTTTAAATAGTATCATATTTAACATTGCTTGCTGGAAGAAATTAAAAATGAAAGCTGATGAATTTTTAATTTTTTTGTAAATATATTTCAGGCTTTTAGACCGCACATCTCCCTCAATATTCCTTCCTTCCTTCCTTCCTTCCTTCCTGCCTGCCTGCCTGCCTGCCTGCCTGCCTGCCTGCCTGCTATAATTGAGATCCATTCCATATCACATTTTAATATGTTGGCAGTATTTTCTTTATTGATATGATTTCTCCATAGAATTAATTGAAGAGAATCTCTGAACTGAATAGAAGAATCTAGTGAAACAAAAGAATGCAGGACATATAGAATTAATGAGATTGGAATAACAACCTCTATCTTGGATTCAGTTCTGAAAAGTAAATATTAACTATAATAAAATACACTTTACTTATCTTATCTGAGAAGGCGGGGTTGTGGTGGAAGAGGAAGGCACAGTTACAAAATTTAGTTAGGGGATAGTATGAATGCCAAACAGCATCTCTGATTGGTTTTAGAATCTTTCCAAATGTGTTCCTATGATTTTCTTCTCTTCCTAACTCTATAGGCAAGGTTAGAGCTAGCTATCATTACAAACCCACACTTGCTTATCACAATCTGTGTAGCTAGCTTCCCCACCCCCCCACCCCATCTCTCCAACAGTTTTTCTTGATAGCTGAGTATTACGGATGAAGTCACTGTTGTGGCAAAAATTGCTTAAAATTATGTGATGCTTTAAAGTTACACAGGTCCTTGTCCATTTCCACTCAGCGTGAGGAAGGAGTTTGTCCACCCACGATTGAAATTCAGCAGGCTCTGACAGGTTCTGGAAAACCAATAGTGGAAATTTTGAATAGTTCGGAGAAACAGAAAATGCTATTACTGGCTGGCCGCAGAGTGGGGTGGGAATGGAGATTTTGCAGTATCCTTCCTCTGTCATGCCCACAGAACCAGTAGTAAAAAAATTTGAATTTCACCACTGAAATTCAAGTCAAGACTTTACTACAGAAGCAGGAGGAGACTATTCAGTGCCATTACTAAGTTACCAAAGGGACAAGCAAGAGAAAGGGAGGGAGAGGGTAGGAACCTGCCAATGGTGGGTTTCAAATTTTTTTAGAACCTCCTCTGTAGATGTGGCCTGCTTTGTGGGAGTGGCTTGCCGGCCATGTGACTGGGTGGGAGTGGCTTGCCAGCTATGTGACTGAGTGGGAGTGGCTTGGCAGTCACATGACTGGGTGGGCGTGGCCAACTTGTAAAATGTGGTGAAACTCACTTAACAATGCTCTTGCTTAGCAACCAAAATGTTGGCTCAGAAACTCTGGCATTTGAAGCACGCAAGTCTTAAAGCTGTCAAGTAACAAGACCTTTGCACCCCTATCCCTTTAGAAAAAAAATCCCAGGGGTGTTCAAACTTGACAGCTTTAAGACTTGTGGACTTCAACTCCAAGAATTTGTCCTCTTGTTCTTCATCTTGATGATGTGCAAACGGGCGGGGGGAGGCAGCTGGAACCGGTTCTAAATGGCACTGTAGATTTGTGGAACCTCTTCTTTAGAACTGGCAGGAACCCACCTCTGGAACCTGCCCTCTGAACATCTCACACACACACACCCTGGTGAACCTTCAACGTTCCTGACTTTCAGCAAGAGTTTAAAGATCTGGTTTTGCCAATTGGCTTGGGGCTCCAATGGGAGAGGGGTCACATTGGGGGAGGGGTTTGACAGATTAATAACAGATCCCACCTCCCACCCCCACCCCCGCTCATCCTACACCCTCCCCATCTCTTAACTAAGGTTGAGTATTTACCTATACACAATATGAACTATTGAACTATTATGTAGTTCATATTGTGTATAGGTTTTGCAAAATTTTATCTTTTTAATATTGTAAACTGCTCAGAGGTACCTTGTGGTAAGATGTTCAGCCAATAAATGTAGTAAATAAATAAGCTACATTTTCTTCCCCACACTAGATATGTATCCTTCTAAACCGTATCCTTTTAAAATAGATTTATTATCCTCTTGCTATAAATTGGTGAAAACATTTCTACTTCGCTGAGATGGGGATTTTTGGAGTGACTTCAGAAGCTGTACAGAGGGAAATCTAAGTTTGCAACATTTACACTCAAGAAGTTGCTGCCAATCCCTGAGAATTAAAGATCATTGTTTCATGTGTGTGTGTGTGTGTGTGTGTGTGTGTGTGTGTAAAAATAGATAAGTTGCTGCCTCATCTGTTTGTGCTTCCCTTTCTTCCAGTTCTTTTCATGTGAGAAAATCATGATCTACGTTTTCCAATAATGTCTACAGAAGCTATAACTGGAGTGTGTGTGTGTGTGTGTGTGTGTGTGTGTGTGTGTGTATCACTTACACTTCACCCTTCCTCAATTCTTTATCACATTTAAGCATAAGTTTGACAAGTCAGCATATTAGAGAGCAGTTTGTGCAGACACCCAAACCTATTGCATTGTCGGATCAGTTCTGAAAAGCAACTTCTTAAATATTGAATTGACCGCTTTTATTTTTGCTGGTTGATCCATTGAAAGATTGAACTCAGTTTGTTTAACCACCTTCTGGACAGTGGACAAACAAATGGGGAAATTTACATGAAGTAAATTACGTGAAGTAATTTACAAAAGAGAGTAGAGGAGGAGATCACATAAACGTGGGACAAAACACTACAAAGTGAAGGCAGGATCCCATTTTTAAAAATGACAAAATGAATGTCCTGTTCTTAAAAAGAAGTCTGTGGAGCTTATCTTTTCTGCATTCAAATAAGACTTGGGACCAAAAGTTTCATTAGCAGTACAGTCATAGTTCTTAATTAGAATTCCAGAAGCATATTAAATGGTATTTGGTTTCTACCTCAATGCATCATTTTTCTGTTAAATAATTGATCACAGCATGGAGATTATGTTTGTGGAATTTAAGAAAGTGATTAGGCCAAAGAATATTTTGGAAAGGGGGAGGAAAAAGAATTGCATCAAGTACTCTCACCCAACACAAGTATTATGTCAGCATGAGTCAGTGAAGAATGTTTCCACTGGATCTCAAAGATTGCCAAAATGACCCGAAAGGCTGATCCCTTTTCTAACATTGTCTCAATATCTCTGAACACTTCTTGGGTAAAAATCCAAACAAATTTAAGATTCATAACCAACTACGGCATGTGAAAGGACAAAGATAAAGGTAAATGGATTGTCTATTGGGGTAATGACACTTACAAATCCATAGCAGTTAGACACATTCCAGGACACAAAATATCCAGAAGCCACTCTTATTTCTGAATTTGCCATAAGAAATCAGATCCCCTACTTGGTTCCTAACCATCATGAGCCTTGAGCTCATAAAAGCTGCACACACTGTCTTTTGTGGAGAAGATTGTTTCTTGCTTCTTTTCTTTTTTTAATTACCCTGTATAACATTTTAGCCAATTGCTTAAAGAATCAGATCAAAGTTGGAATCTGACCCCTAATTAAGGTTTTTCTCTCCCTTGCATGTAATGCAAGAAAAGATGGTTGTATTATAAAATACTTTTAATTCACTCTAATGTTGCTGTTTTCATTCTGTATTTAATCAATTCTCTCTCTCTCTCTCTCTCTCTCTCTCTCTCTCTCTCTGTCTCTCTCTCTGTCTCTCTCTCTCTCTCTCACACACACACACACACACACAAATACACAAAAACACATCATCATCATCATCATCATCATCATCATCCTGGTGTTATGATAATTTGTTTTACTCTGTATTGTCAGAAGAGAACAATGTCCATGTATTAACTCCATAAATTAAATTAAATAGATCCTCAGCCTTCTACTTGAGCTACTTCTAAGAGGCCTAATAACTGTGAATAATGCACGTAATACTTAATCAGGAGAATATACTGGGTAGGAATTGTTGGAGTTCAGCCCCAAATGAGGGATTTCAGTACTGTATGCCAGTCAGTATGCTTGTTAACTGACAGAATTGCTTTCTTCTTTGCTTATCAACTCACCTTTGCTCATAATTCATTATGCATTGTGAAGGTTTCCTCTGACTAATAAGTACTATGTCTTCCAAATTTTGTAGTGATTTAGGCATTAAATAAAGATTCCACACTCAGCTGACATTTAACATTTTGATTTGTTTATATTTTAAGTCAACAATGTGCTGTTACATTTAAAGACAGCATTTAAAACTTTACCATATGGAATCCCATTGTATGAATACTTATTTAAATAGCTGTAGGCATATCAAATTCAACATTTTTCCACCTATTACATATGCAGAACCTCAGTTGAAAAAGTGAGAACTAAACTTTGACCACTTTTCAAATTGCACATACAGTTTACCAGTACTGCATGTTTTGGATAATTTTATAAATTAAAATTTTAAATGCAATATTAAATATCTGTTTGTGTGTATAACACTCATCCTGAATTAAAAACTTGGGATTTTACTCAAATGTATATTTGTGGGGTGGATGGATGGATTCCGTTCATCAGAAAAAATATAGTGTGATATTATTTAGATCAGAATGACAATGTTGTTTATTCTGAACGCAAATCATCAGGCACCACCTTTGCTTGGAAGCAAATTGGCAACTTGACAATGGTAAGCTGTTGCTCCTATTTATTTATGTAGTTATTTATTTATTTATTTATCTATTTATCTATTTATTTATTTATTTTTATTCAGTTTGTACAGCCACCCATCTCAAATGCGTTATTCTGGATGGCAAACAACCATAAATCTAGTGAAGTGTGCAGCACATGAATGAATGAATGAATGAATGAATGAATGAATGAATGAATGAATGAATGAATGAATGAATGAATGTCACTGTTGTGTAATTTCTTAGTTTTCCTACAATACAGCCAGGACATTCTGTAGTAAATATCACCCTCCCATTTATTCCATGGACAGGACTATAAAAATATTGACTTTGGTTCTCCTGGGAAGAAGCAACTCCTTTCTTAGTTTTGGGTCATCACAGCCAGGGACGCCTCTGTCACAAACTATTGCAAAAAGCAAACATTGCATAACTATGCATTTCCAAATTCCAGCCCCAGTAACCTTTTGCTGGATAGATCCATTGATGGCATAGATCTTCTCTCTGGGTAGCAGTCCTGAATTACGCCTCCTCTTTTATATAAGGCATTCAACAATCTTCTTGAGGCAGAGTGGAAGATCCAGGACAGTTGTATATTGTACATCTTTCCTTAGTCTGGCCTAAACCAGTTCTGAGGACAATAGTAAATAAAATGCGAAAAAAAATAAGAAACAAAAATGGAAGACAGGAAAATGGAGGGTTTGCAGCAGAGAATGCATCGGCTTACCAACAAGGGACCTCCCAAATTGCTTCGGTCTTTGTCAGAATTTCTATGAGCTAAATTTGCCTCATCCATTTGGAACACAGAGAAATCAAAGGTTATGAAAAACATGGCTGAGGTTTGGTGCCTTCAAGGCAGAGTTCTGACAGTGTCCACTTCTCAGCCAGAGGCATAGCAGCTAATGTGATCATAGGAGGCAACCATGACATACCTGCTCTATTATCCTGTTAGGAGATACTAGTCAAGAGATAATTCTATAAAGGAAATTGAGTTATGAAATAAAATAGAGTATGATTCTATTCACGTGTAGCTCACATATAGCTAAGATTGTTGAGATTTTATAAAATCATTGTTAATTACAACTTTAGCTCCGTCCTCTCTATTAATTGACTGTTCCTTTCTTTCTGTCACACAGATATTTTACTTCCCTCCTTTTAAATCTGAATTTATACTCAGATATACGTAGTTTTTCAGCACCACCTAGTTGCCAGATATTATATTTTGAAAGTGGTTCAATCTCTCTCTCTCTCTCTATCTCTCTCTCTCTCTCTCTCTCTCTCTCTCTCTCTCTCTCTCTCTCTCTCTCTCCAATGAAAGAGAAGTTCTCATTAACTGACAATGATAGCAGATCTAGCCCAGGAGAGTGTCAAACTCGATTTCATTGAGCTCGGAGGGGAGGGACAGCATGACCAGGAGGGGCATGGCCAGCTCAACATCACTTGTGTCAGCGGCGCCTGTGGTGACCCAAGTGCTCTGCCAGCCAAAACAGGCTCCTGAGCTCCATATTTTTCTGGCAGAGGCATCACAGATTGGTCCCTTGCTGTTTCCAGGGCAGCCTCGTGGGCCAGATCTAAGACCCCGCAGTCTGGATTCAACCCCCCCCCCCGGGCCTTGAGTTTGACACCCCCGATTTAGCCTGTGTAAAAATATGCATTTTCTTTCTTCTGGCATGGGTGGAAAGAGTTGATCTAGATGCTGTCTCAAAGAACATCTAAGGAATGGCAAATCTTGAGAAGGACCCCCCCAAAAAATTAGATATTGAAATGTGGCTTTTTAAAACAATCACTATCATTGACCTTTAGCATGTATTCTGATGCAAGTTGTTGCCCTGAATTGTGGTAACATCAATTGAAAGATTTCACTTTTTATTTGTAATGGGAAAATAACATATTTTAAAGAAAAGAAAATATAATAACATACAGGAAGTAGGAAGTTCTTTTAAAGACAAGCATTTGCTTGTAGCAGAAGACCGAATATTTATGGTCATTGTCTATGGAGATTCTAAGTCACTCAGGTCGTGGTTGTCTCAAAGGTGCCTTTTGATTAGGCAGCTGGGCTAAAGCCCAGTTGCCTCTTGAAAAAGCACCTTTGGGACAACCATGAGCTGAAGAAGCTTCTTGGATGAGACGCAAAATGTCTTAAAAAAAAACCCCCGGAAGTCCAGTTGTCTCTTGAAAAAGCACTTTTGGGATCCCCCATAATCACGTGGTCAAAATTCAGATGCTTTGCAACTGGCTCATGATGGAAATGGAAATGGAAATGGAAAGTTTATTTATAGGCCGCCCTTTTCCCTGGGGGGACTCAGGGTGGCTTACAATTCATGGGGGGGGAATACAAACAGTGAGACATAAAACAATACATAATTAAAAATAGAACACAACATTCATCATTCGGGTGGGGACGGATTACAATCTAACCCCAGGCCTGACGGGATAGCCAGATCTTAAGGGCTGTGCGGAAGGTCTGGAGGGTGGTGAGGGTACGGATCTCCACGGGGAGATCGTTCCAAAGGGTCAGAGCTACTACCGAGAAGGCTCTCCTCCGCGTAGTCGCCAGTCGACACTGACTGGCAGATGGGATTCAGAGGAGGCCTAATCTGTGTGATCTAATTGGTCGCAAGGAGGTGATTGGCAGGAGGCTCTCAAGTACCCAGATCCACTACCATGAAGGGCTTTATAGGTGGTAAGTAGCACCTTGAAGCGCACCCGGAGATCAACAGGTAGCCAGCGCAGCTCGGGGAGGATAGGTGTTATGTGGGTGAACCGAGGTGCACCCACAATCGCTCGCGCGGCCGCATTCTGGACTAGCTGAAGTCGCCGGATGCTCTTCAAGGGCAGCCCCATGTAGAGCACGTTGCAGTATTCCAGCCTAGAGGTCACAAGGGCACGAGTGACTGTTGTGAGAGCCTCCCGGTTCAGGTAGGGGCGCAACTGGTGCACCAGGCGAACCTGGGCAAATGCCCCCCTGGTCACAGCCGACAGGTGGTAATCAAAGGTCAGCTGTGGGTCCAGGAGGACTCCCAAGTTGCGAACCCTGTTTGAGGGGTATAGTGTTTGACCCCCCAGCCTGAGTGGTGGAACACTTGCCAAATTATTGGGAGGGAAACACAACAGCCACTCGGTCTTATCCGGGTTGAGTACCAGTTTGTTAGCCCTCATCCAGTCCCTAACGGCTTCAAGGCCCCGGCTCATCACGTCCACCGCTTCATTGAGTTGGCACGGGGCGGACAGATACAACTGGGTATCGTCCGCGTATTGATGGTATCTTATCCCGTGCCTCCGAATGATCTCGCCCAGCGGTTTCATGTAGATGTTGAATAGTAGGGGGGATAAGACCGAACCCTGTGGCACCCCATATCTCTGTCCTCCAACTAACACCGACTGCGACCTGTCCGAGAGGTAGGAGGAGAACCACTGCAAGACAGTGCCTCCCACCCCCACCTCCCGCAGTCGTCGCAGAAGGATACCATGGTCGATGGTATCGAAAGCCGCCGAGAGGTCAAGGAGAACCAGGATGGAGGCATGGCCTCCATCCCTGGCTCTCCAGAGGTCATCGGTCAATGCGACCAAAGCGGTTTCTGTGCTGTAACCAGGCCTGAAGCCGGACTGGAATGGGTCAAGGTAACTAGTTTCCTCCAAGGTCCGCTGAAGCTGGGAGGCCACCACCTTCTCAACAACCTTCCCCACAAAGGGGAGGTTGGAGACTGGACGATAATTGTTGAGAACGGCTGGATCCAAGGATGGTTTCTTCAGGAGGGGTCTCACCACCGCCGCTTTAAGTGCGGAGGGGAAGAGTCCCTCCCGAAGAGAGGCGGTAACAACCGCCTGGATCCAGCCCCGTGTCACCTCTTTGCTGTTGGCAACCAGCCAGGAGGGGCACGGGTCCAGTACACAAGTGGAGGCACTCACAGCTCTCATGGCCTTGTCCACATCCCCAGGGGCAACATCCTGAAACTCAACCCAGCGATGGTCTGCCAGATTATCCTCCTGTGCCTCGGCTGGATCTGCAAAGTCGGAGTCCAAATCCGATCGAAACCGAGCAACTTTGTCCGCTAAGAACTGGACATAGTCCTCAGCCCTACCCTGCAAGGGGTCCCCCGTATCCCTCCTATTTAGGAGGGAGCGGGTTATCCTAAACAGGGCAGCTGGGCGCGACTCAGCGGACGCAATCAAGGTGGCGATGTACGATCTTTTTGTTGTCCTAAGTGCCCTGATATACTCCTTGGTGCAAGATGTTAAGAGTGCTCGGTTCGATTCGGATTTATCGGACCTCCATAGGTGCTCTAGGCGTCTCCTCCGGCGCTTCCTCTCCCGGAGCTCCTCGGTAAACCAAGGAGGCCTCCGGGATCCACCGCCTCGGAGCGGCCGTAGTGGCGCAATCCGGTCAAGAGACTCCGATGCTGCCGAGTTCCAGGCAGCAACCAGAGTCTCCACCGGACTGTGGGCGAGAGTATCAGGAATAACCCCAAGCTCCGTCTGGAACCTCAAGGGGTCCATAAGTCGCCTGGGGCGGAACCACCTGGTCGGTTCCTCCTCCCTACAGTGGGGGTTTGGCCTCCGAAACTCGAGCCTCAGTAGGCAGTGGTCTGACCACGACAGGGGTATGATCTCATTACCCCTCAGACCAAGATCATAAGTCCACTGCTCTGAGAGGAATACGAGGTCGAGCATGTGACCCGCTGAGTGGGTTGGGCCCCGAATTACTTGGGTCAAGCCCATGGCTGTCATGGAAGCCATGAACTCCTGCGCCCCATCAGAGTGTTCACCTAGCGAAGGCAAATTGAAATCCCCCAGGACCATAAGCCTGGGGAACTCAATTGCTAGCTCGGCTACCGACTCGAGGAGCGAGGGGAGGGCTGCTGCAACGCTGTTGGGAGGCAGGTGCGTTAACAGCAAACCCACTTGACCCTTGAGGTCCAACTTCACCAGTAGGGACTCACACCCAACAAGCTCCGGAGCAGGGATCCTACGAGGTGCTAGAGACTCCCGGATAACAATAGCCACACCCCCACCCCTTCCCTGGGCTCTCGGCTGATGAAGCACCTGAAATCCTTATGGGCACATCTCTACGAGGGGGACTCCTCCCTCTGGGCCCAGCCAGGTTTCAGTAATACATGCCAGGTCTGCCCTCTTGTCTAAAATTAAGTCCCGGACGAGGGGAGCCTTGTGAACTACAGACCTGGCATTTAGCGACAACAGCCTGAGACCAGGGTCCTGGTTACTCGCGCCATCTGGCCTCGGAGTGGAACTCATAGGGCCGGAAGGAGGGATTATGATTATGATAGTTGCAGTGTCCCAGAATCATGTGATCCAGTGGTGGGTTTCAATTTATTTTACTACCAGTTTGCTCCTGCGCATGACGCTTCTGGGCATGTGCAGAAGTGTCCAGCCGGGTGGGCAGAGCCTCCTGCCGCCGTCAATTTCAGTTAGCCCGATCTGGGGCAAACCGGCAGAAACCCACCTCTGATGTGATCCCTTTTTGTGACCTTCTGACAGGCACAGTCAATGGGGAAGCCAGATTCTCTTAACAATCGTGTTAACAACTGCAGTGATTCACTTAACAACTGTGGCAAGAAAGGTCATAAAATGGGGTAAAACTCACTCAACAACTGTCTCACTCAGCAACAGAAATTTTGGGCTCCATTGTGGCAGTGAGTAGAGGACTACCTGTACATGGATTTCCCCTTTCCTAAAGGTAAAGCCATCTCCTCCTATCTGGTGAGTAACACACATGGCCCAGTCTTCTGAAACTTCACACTCTTCATGATACAACACAGAATCACTGTCTTTTCCAATTAATTTAAAGATCTTTTCGAAGAGTTCTGATTTTGGCTGGACTATTTATACTTTATCAGTTGCATAATATCTTTGCTTTTTTAAAAAAAATGTTTTTCCTGTTATTTCTATCATCATTTGTGTGATGGCGCTAATTATTTTGAAAGCATCATAGGGACTGTCACTCTGCTCTTGTTGACGGTGAAAGTGAAAAATTAATTTGAACAGAGCAGCTGACGATAACAACTTCAGCCAACTTATGCTGCATTGCCTGATCAAACCGGGCCACTTCCCTGTCACATCAATGATGTACCAAAGATCTATGGTAGATTGTACTTTTCCCCCCCTGTTTCCTGTTTTTTTTTTAAATAAAAAAATACTTCCATTGTAACCCACTCACAGCTGTCCACGTTTGCAATTCCATGAAAGCAACAGATGGAAAATTACAGTAAGAAAATAGTTGCATTTTTAAAAAAAAATGAAATAAGCAGTCACACTGACAATATAATGTTTCAAAATAAGCTTTTTCTTATTGTGTGCTGTTTCTTGAGTTTTAAAAAAATGCCTATTCTAATCTAATGGCTTTTACTGAGAGAGCAGCTATAATAATTAACCATTCCAAATTTCAGTTCCTCACTCTTCCTTCAGCATCACTGCTTTTTAAGATGTATAAGTTCAGTGCATCTCAGTTTTCTCAGTTTGGACTTCAACTCTCAGCATTCCCCATCCAGCTTGGGAGAATTTGAAGAGTTGAAGTCCAGATATCATAAAATTGCCAAGGTAGAGAAACACAGGCATAGCCTAAACATGCACATTGGCAGTTACAACCCATCCTTCCTTCCTTCCTTCCTTCCTTCCTTCCTTCCTTCCTTCCTTCCGTCCGTCCGTCCGTCCTCCAATCCACATTGGTAAGATTACTAAAATTGTGCCACAAATGGAGTGTGACAGAGTACAAATATTTCTCTATCTAGTCATTGTAGTAACATATACTCTGCTTAAATATTATCCTTGAGTTTCTGTTCTACGTGGTGTGTGTATGTGTATGTATCTAAATCACAACAACAAGACCTTTGATGGGAATAGTCTTATTCTAAACAGACTGAATAAAAGTGGTGATGTCCACAAGGTAACATAGGACGCAAATTCTCCATGAGGACTAGAATCATGCTGTTGATGTCCAGCTCCAATGTCATGTCTGAGGGTCCCTACACCTAAAGATTTCCCCTCTTGAGAGCAGTAAATCTGGAACTCCCCTTTATACAGGTAGTCCTCGACTTACAACAGTTCATTTAGTGACCATTCAAAGTTACAATGGCACTAAAAAGTGACTTATGATAGTTTTTCACACTTATGACTTGCAACATCCCTGTGGTCACAAATCAAAATTTGAAAGCTTGGCAAGTGCTTCATATTTATGATGGTTGCAGTGTCCTGGGGGGTCATGCAATCCCCTTTTGGAAAGTCAATGGGGAAGCCAAATTCACTTCTGAACCATTAACTTAACAACTGCAGTAATTTGTTGTGGCCCGCCAGCGGCCAGCAGAGCTGGTAGCAGATTCAGACAGTGAGGAGGTTGGGGAGGAACATGATCCAGTCCTGGAGTCTGGGGAAGGCCCTGATGAGGGCTCTGTGTCAGAAGCAGAGAGGGGGCCAGAGTCATATGCCAGTTATCAGCTGCCTTCAGAGTCAGACATCAGTGAGACAGATGAACAGCTGGAGCTTGTTCCCAGAGTTGCCAGATGAAGGGAACAGCTAAAGAATAGGGGTCGACTTGGGAGTAAAGCCACAGGTGGACAATGGATGGCCCTCCCAGAGGAAATAAAAGAGGAGCAAAAGGGAGTGGAGTTTGCAGGAGACAATGAGTTCGCTTAATTTGTTTGTGACCCTCCAAGACTCCTTGCCAAGTTTTGCAGATATCAGCCTATCAGCACTCCAAGCCAGATAAGGTCTGTGACTGTAAATACTCCCTTGAAAGACTTTGCTTGATGTGAATGAGCAGAATTCACAATAAATTAATAAAAGGGGTTTTTGTTGAAGAGCCAAGGTGGCGCAGTGGTTAAATGCAGCACTGCAGGCTACTGCTAGATCAGCAGTTCAGCGGTTCAAATCTCACCGGCTCAGGGTTGACTCAGCCTTCCATCCTTCCGAGGTGGGTAAAATGAGGACCCAGATTGTTGGGGGCAATATGCTGACTCTCTGTAAACCGCTTAGAGAGGGCTGAAAGCCCTATGAAGCGGTATATAAGTCTACTGCTATTGCTATTGCTATTGTCGGGACAAGGAGTTTGCTTCATGCTCTTGAGCAGCCTAGGTCAGAACATTATTTTACTTAATAACCGTAGCAAGAAAAGTTGTAGAATGGAAGCAAAACTCACTTAACAAATGTCTCACTTAGCAGCATAAATTTTTGGCTGAATTGCGGTCGTACATCAAGTACTACCTGTAGGCTCATGTCACCTGATCAATCCTGATTCTCAGTAAGAAGAACAAAGCATCTGTTCTTCAGCTGATCCATCGGGAAGAGGAATGCTGTGCGTGATGCCAGTGACACAATTATTCTACTGTACTGTTTTAAACCAAATGTTGTTTTTCTTTCCTCGTTGCCGCCTAATTCATCTGTGGAGGCTGTTTTGATGCAAGGTTAAACAAATTATCTGAATTGTTGACAGTCCTCTTTCCCCATTAGGCACTTCTGCCAGCGTAGAGGTGCTTAGTAACAACCATCAAAACTCATTATTGTTGCATTCCGATCGCACAGCCAAGCTGGCAAAGGCATTGTTAACTCCTGGTAGACTGGCCTGCTCCTGCTGCTGCCATGAGTAGTAATCAAGACAGTAATAATAACTCCAGTCGGCATTTATAACCCAGCCTATGGGAACTGTGTTTTGCCCCCACCCCACCCACTTGTCTCCATGGGCAAGGACAGCATGCTTCCAGTACTACTACTGTCACTTCGCCTGATTCAAGTGTCAGCTAAGCTGGCATTTGGCTTGATTAAAGAATAAGTGGACGCAGCTCTCTCGCCTTTATTAGAAGGAGTCACTTAAACTGATTATCGGGAGCTCCATTTCAAGGGAGACAATAGCGATCGGGGCATGTCTTTTATCCTGTTGATATCCTGCAATTTCCCAATCAAGCACATCCATGGTTATAAATCAGCCCATGTGAGATAGCTAGATGGCCATCAATATTAGCTTTTGCGCATGACTGTTTTCTGATGACATTGAAATAAGCTAATTTGTGGGGGGGGGGGTCAGGGGTGACCCAGGAAGGTTTGACAGATCCAAACCCAAAACGGCTCTCTGGCATAAATTGAGCCTATCTAGTGATCCTGTTCATCTGCCTCTGAGTCCTAACTGGTGAAATTCAATTTTTTTTACTACCACTTCTGTGGGCATCAGTGGTGGGCTGCAGGTGGTATGCAGCATACCGGATCCTGCTTGGAGCACCGGGTACCATTCCAGTATGGTGCTCCAGAGGGCCCACCCGCTGGCCTGAGCTCCTTAACTGTGTTTTAAGCTTTTGGCGCTACTGCGCACACGCATGGCATGTGCAGCACCTGCGTGATGCTCCAACAAGCAGATGGAGTGTTGTGGAGGCTTGTGGAAGCATCATTTGATGCTACAATGCAAGTGCCCACTGTGCGCATGTGCGCATGTGCCACGTGAGTGCATGTGGGTGACTCCGGGGCAGAATCTGAAACCTACCACTGGTGGGCATGGTTTAGTAGGCATGACAGGGGAAGGGTACTGCAAAATCCCCATTCTCTCCCCATTCCTGGGGGAAGGATATTGCAAAATCTCCATTCCCACCCCACTCTGGGACCAACCAGAGGTTGCATTTGCCAGTTCTCTGAACTCCTCTAAATTTCTGCTACCGGTTCTGTAGAACCTGTGAGAACCTGCTGGATTTCACCCCTGGTCCTAACCCTCATATTTGGAGTAAAACATCAATAAAAAGTTGCAACAAGTGATGCATTTCATGATTACCATGGATGGGTTAAAAATAAGCTATTGGGAGCTCATCCAGATCCAAAGATTTCCCTTAATGGAGGAATCTTCTTGTTCCTAGAGTTATTCCCGTCCACTTGTTGGCAAAGCTATCTCCATTTGGCTCAATCCAGAACATCTGGACTTTCTGTTTTTTCTTTGAAGACCTTTCACTTCTCATCTGAGAAACCTCTTCTGAAGAAGCTTCTTGGATGAGAAGCGAAACGTCCAGTTGCCTCTTGAAAAAGCACCTTTGGGATATTTGGTGGCAAATGGTTTGACAAAAGACTATATTTGGGTGTTGAGTCTCAGAGGAAGCTGAAGAAAACATAGAATCTACATCACAGGTCAGGAGAGGGCAACTTCTATTGGCTCAACAGCTAAGGCAGGCTCTATATGGTGCATTGGAGATACCCATTCAGATTGTTATCAGACTTTCCTTCAGAGAAATGGCTGGAAGAGTTAACTTCATTCCTTCTGGGATACTTGTGGCCTCCAAACATCGTACAACAAAATTAAATGCCATCTTCAGTGCACATTATAACTATAAAAATAAAAACACAAAAACACATCCTCCACATGCTATATAATTGAAATTTAAAACCGAATATTGCATTAATATTGCAATATGTAATAGAGTTCAATATAGTTACTGCTCTGGGATAGAAACTGTTTTTCAGCATGTTTGTCCTTGTTTTTATTATCCTGTACCATCTGCCAGATGGTAATAGTTCCAAAAAAAGGGTGTCTAGGATGAGATGGACCTTTAAGAATGTTTTGAACTTTCTTAAGGCAGCGGGAGCTATAAACCTCTTCCAAAGAGGGGAGAGGGCAACAAATGATCCTCTGGACAATGTTGTTAACCCTCTGGAGTGCTGTACTATCTGCCACTGTGCAATTGGCAAACCGTACACAGGGGCAATAAGTTAAAATACTCTCTATGCTACAGTGGTAGAATGTCACCAGCAGTTTTTCATTCCCGTGCTGTTTCCTGAGAAGTCTCGGATAGTATTATCTCTGCTGGGTCCTTTTGACCAGTGCTGCAATGTAAGTGCTCCAGGTCAGGTCCTCTTTTATGATAACACTCAGAAACTTAAAAGTGGCCACTTGCTCCATTCGGTCTCCATTGATAAGCAAGGGCTGGATGTCTGATCTATTCCTTATATAGTCTACTATAAGCTTCTTGGTCTTATTAGTGTTAAGGACCAAGTTATTGTCTCCACACCATGAAAGCAACCGATCCACCTCTTCTCAACAGGCAGACTCATCTCCCCCGGAGATGAGCCCCACTGCTCTGGGATCTCTGCGATTCGAGATCCCATCAAGAATGAGACAGGCTGATGGTACGTGTCTATGTATCAACACCCCACCAATGGCCAAGTCTGCCCTTTTTGTGAGAGTTTGGAAAAAAATCTCACAAAAAAATTTGATTAATGCTCAGAAAAATGCTAGGTTACTGGTACTCATTATTATTATTATTATTATTATTATTATTATTATTATTATTATTATTATTATTTTAAAAGTCTAACTGGAAGGCAATGTCTTTCTTCCACAGTTTTAATCTCATGAATCTCAATTTCTGCTTAACTCATATGTATGTAAAAATAAAGCACGGATTTGGGGGGGGAAATGCCACAAGCCTTGTGACCTCATTCCAAAGGATCAAAGCCCTGGAGAGCTGTTACGTTAATTCTGGATCTAGCCCATCACTTCCAGGTCCATTTGGGACATGTTTTTAGGAGTGAAGTGAGGGAACACAGGGCCACATGGGCCAAGTCTTTATGTATGTGTATTTATGCATATCAGTCAGTCAATAATAAATACAACTTATTCACAAACTGATGTGGCATGAAAAAAGAGAGGATAATTTTACAGAATTGTCCTGATGCCGTACTAGCTAGGAAAAATAAGAAAATCTTTTCTTTTCCCCACTCACACAATATTTAAGTTTGACCGCTATAGAACTGTGCTGTTTTCAAGACCTGAACAGTGCCAGAGTAGAAAACAAGTCCTACTCATATTATGTCATCCAGATGCTTATCAGCAATCAGGACAGTAAGTACAGTAGCTTGTCTGAAGTCATCATTTGTCAAAAGAGTTTGCGTTCAGCTCAGTTCAGGGCTTCCTGATTATTGTTTATTACTACAGTGTTTGCTAGAAAGCACAGAATATAGAATAAACCCAGATAAAATATTTGTGATGGGAATTAAATTCAGATTTTCAGTTCAAAAAAATAAATCTCTTAGCCCTTTGCCAGTTTATCAAACAAGTAGTATGTAAGGGCATGGATATTTGAATGCATGCATGTGCTTACACATATCAAAGTCAAGGAGGAAGGAAGGTGAGATAGCATGGAGGAGGAAAACTCATGAAGGAAATGGAGAACACCAAGATTGTTATCCAATAGCAACTAGAAAAAGCAAAGAAGACAAAGCAAATACTGAGCAAGGACCTTCATTAGAACAAGGAGGATCTATGGGGGTGGAAATATGGTTGCAACCACACTGCCTTTGCACCTTTGTAAGTAGTCTTCCCAGACCAGAAGTTGTGAATGTCTCATCTGAATTTTCTCCTTTCTTAAATGTCACTGCATCCTCAACTTCACGGTGCTCGTCTAGCATCCCACCATGTACAATTTTTAACAGCTGCAGTATCCTGAATGTTTAAGCATGTCAGTCGATGTGACAGGCTCCGTGCAGAGCCAAAGGGAAAAAGAAAACAAGCAGGTAGTATGAAGTATGCATCTGTCCCCTTCATCAGCATGCATGAAATGCATCATAAAACACTGCCTCCATGCCAAAGAGACCAAGCATCGGAAAGGAATTGCTCCAATTAATATTGATAGAAAGCACTTTTGACATGGATAAAGTGCAAATCAACATGACCCATGGGGGAGGTGATTAGAAATGATAATTGTGTCTGAGATGCAGCCTTCATTATCCTAGGAGTCTCCAAGATACAAAGACTACAGTAAAAAGTGCTTCCCATCAAATGTGGTCCCTATTTTTCTACTTGCATTTTTTACATGCTTTCGAACTGCTAGATTGGGAGAAGTTGTGACAAGTAACAAGAGCTCATTCTGTTACACAGCACTAGGGATTCGAACTGCCAAACTGCCGACATTTCTGATCTACAAGCTCAGCGTCTTAGGCACTGAGCCACCGCTCAGTGAAATATAGTCTCCTTCTAAAAGCAGAGCAACCATTTGTCTTAATCTTGCTGGCTTTACTTACCTTCTTTGACTCTTGCTAAAATTACAGCAGACTTCTGCACAATTGCAGTGTCTGCTGAGAAGTTTCTTCTGGCTTTGCAAATGTTGAAGAAGGCAAAGAAGAGATTTCAAAGCAGTACAGACCACCTACCCAAAAAGCGCTTTTTTAAAAGGCAACTGGACTTTCTTTGTTTTTCCATGAAGGCATTTCACTTCTTATCCAAGAAGTTTCCTCAGTTCCAGAATTAAAGAACCGAAGAAGCTTCTTAGATGAGAAGTGAAATGCCTTTCAAGAATAAACAAAGTCCAGTTGCCTTTTTGAAAAAGCAGCTTTGAAACCATTATGAACTTGATGATAGACATAAACATCACCTAGCACCTTGTCATGTCCAAACTTTGTTCACATATAAAGTCCTTTGTGAAAGTGGTTCAAAGTAGTTTTGTTCCCTAACAATAGTTCTCAATTTCCTGTGAACATCAGAAGACTCATCAATGATCTATTGGAACTTGGTACACATTCCCCACCCCACCCCTAATTTTTCTGTCATTTACTCAGAGAATAGAATGAATAGAATAGAATAGAATAGAGCTGGAAGGTACCTTTAAGGTCTTCTAGTCCAACCCCCTGCCTAGGCAGGAAACCCTACATCACTTCAGACAAATGGTTATCTAATCTCTTCTTAAAAACTTCCAGTGTTGAAGCATTCACAACTTCTGGAGACAAGTTGTTCCACTGATTAATTGTTCTAACTGTCAGGAAATTTCTCCTCAGTTGCTTCTCTCCTTGATTAGTTTCCACTCATTGCTTCTTGTCCTACCCTCAAGTGTTTTGGAGAATAATCCCTGAGATATTGGAACACTGATAATGTTAGGACCGATTATCTGATGCTATAGTTTATCTGCTTGGCAGATCAAACGTGGTTCTATGAAGTCACCTGTGTGCCAAAGAAGTAGTATCATTTCATGCTTCTTTGAATGAAACAATCCTTTTGCTTCTAATTCCACTTTTGTAATCTTATAAGCATCTGTTTGTATCTTCAGTGAAGGTATCTGACTACACTATCTTTGGTCAGCACCTCTTTTATCCCCTTGGATTTCTCTAATCTTCAGGGTCTTATCCAATGATTCTTGCCTTTGCATTGTGTGTCCAAAATAGTTAAGCTTTAGCTTCATTATTAGTGCTTCCAGTAGGAAAGCAGTCTGGCTTTCTTTGTCTACTATTGATTAATTTGTTGTTCTTGCAGTCTAAGTTATTTACAATTTCCTCCAGCCCTACAGTTCAAAGGCCCTCCATTTTTCTTTGTTTATCCTTTCTGATAGTCCAACTTTCAGTGGCATAAGCTGAAACCCATCACTTTTATTTCCAGTGTGATATCTCTACACTCAGTATTTTGTCTAGATTTGTCACTGGCTTTCTCTCATTTTTGAGAGAAATCACATCTCTTCACTCTTTCTCCATCTATTTACATTAGATTGGTATTGTTTGGCGATATACTTTTTAAAGAAAATATTGGGCGGCCAATCAGCTTTTGTGCTCTCTTCTTTCTCCTTAGCAAAAGATCCCTTAAGACTTCAAAATATTACCACAGGCATATCTGATATTGTGGTTATTTCTCCCAGAAATTTCCATTCCAATATTTTGGAGATTCTCAGTCATCCTGGTCATGGTTGTTCTAAAGGTACTTTTTCAAAAGGCAACTGGACTTTCTTTGTTTTTTTCTTGAAAATGTTTCGCTTCTCATCCAAGAAGCTTCTTTACTTCTAATGCAATTCTAGTGCAACTCAGTTGACTCCGATGGCACAAATAAATCTCCACATGGCCTCAACAACTCTCAGAAATAGTGCTAATGACCAGATGACTGCTAAGGAATATAAATCCATCCATTCGCCACCATTCAGTCAGAATTGATGAAGCTTCTTGGATGAGAAGCAAAGTGTCTTTCAAGAAAGGAAAAAAAGTCTAATGGATTTTTCAGAGTATAAGATGCACCTTTCCCCCCTAAAAGAGCGTGAAAATGTTGGTGCATCTTATACACCGAATACAGCCATTTTTGGCCTTCTGAAGCCCCATCCCGGCATCCTATTTTTGTGAAAATTGATGAAAATGGGCTGTTTTTCACCAAAACTGAGGTGTTTTTGCCTTCCTCCCCCCCCCCCCCAGAAGCACTCTGAAGGCTTCAGCAGGGCTGGGGGAAGAGAAAAATGCCCCAGTTTTGGTGAAAAACGGGGTCATTTTTGCCTTACCCCAGGCCTGCTGAAGCCTGTAGAGTGTTCCTAGTGGCCAGGGAAGACAAAAATGTTTTTTTTCTTACTTCTTTGAAATCTTGGTGCGTCTTATACACCGGTGCATCTTATAGTCTGAAAAATACAGTAATTGCTTTTTGAAAAAGCACTTATAGGATTCCTATATTTCTTTAGTCCAATATCATTCATATTGTATTCTGTATACAAGTTAAATAAATAAAGCAATATTTCCAATTTGGTATACTTTTTCCTCAAATTTGAACCATGATAGTGCTCCATATATAATCATTTTCTTCCTGATCATGACATAAATTTTTGAAAAAGCACATGAGGCAGTCCAATATACCTGTTTTTAAGGTTATTCACAATGTGTTTTAGTTAAGGGTTATTCATAATGTATTGTAGTTACAAAGTGAAAAGCCTTTATAGAATCAATAAAGGGAAAAAAGACTTTTTGGAATCCTTTGTCTTTTTATAGCCCATTAGTTATTAACAATGTGATTTCAGATATATTTGCCTCTTTTAAATCCAACTTGTACTTTTGGCAATTCTTGTTCCATATATCATGAAAGTCTGGATTATAAAAACTTGAGCAGTATCTCACCAGCATGAGAAGTGTAAAAATGCTCAGGCTACTGGACAGTAAGTGTAATTCTTCATTACACTTCACCCATTTGTTAATACTGCCCTTTCTTAATAGTACAATGCCAACTGATCTTTATTTATTTTTTCCCCCAGACCTGGGAAACTGCTGGTTTTTGTACCTGTTTACAAACTGTAAGCAGCACTTCACTTATATTTTGCAAGGTTTCAAACAATTTGGCAGGTATTGTATTGATACTTGCAACTCCTTTATTGATAGTACTTATGAGAGCCCTAATATAGTTGCATGGACATGTTAGCATTACTGAACTTTCCTTTTGCCTCTGATCACATCCGAGCTGGGCCTTCTAAACTCAGCCACATCATAATCCAGTTTCGTTGCCAGAGAGTGGAGTGCAATGGAGTGGAATGTATTTTTCTCTTGCACATACAATATTTAGATATCCTATAATGTTAGTCTGGACCACTGTCTATAACCCTGATGGTGAACCTATGGCATGCGCACCATCACCCCAGGTCAGATCTCAGTGGCGTTTCTTTTGTGAGCTTCTGTTTCCCTGCAAACAATGAAACAGAAGCTCACGAAAGAGATCTTACCTCTTGCCGTGCTTCCAGTGTTGGGATGCCCCACCTCCTGCCAGCCAGCTGGTCTTCAGATCTCTGCTGCACTTGTCTATGCATGCGCGTGTTTAAGCATGTCAGTGCATTTGCGAGTTTGCACATTTCAGTGCATGTTCACGTTCATGCACGTGTGCACCTTTTAGTTTGTGCACATGCAGTTTGGGCACTCAGTGCCTGAAAGGTTCATCATCACTGATCTATAATATAGCTGTGCATTTCTCTCTCATTTATTTTTTCCAGCTGAGCAGAATGGAATGGAATGGAATGGAATGGAATGGAATGGAATGGAATAGAATAGAATAGAATAGAATAGAATAGAATAGAATAGAATAGAATAGAATAGAATAGAATAGAATAGAATAGAATAGAATAGAATAGATTTATTGGCCAAGTGTGATTGGGCACACAAGTAATTTGTCTCTGGTTCATAAGCTCTCAGACTTTGTTTTGCTCTTCCCCAGTGGCTTTTTGGATACTTTTGAACTGGGTGCCTCTTCTTTCAGTAACATGTTGGTCTTGTTGTGGTTGTGAGTGTTCATTTGGCTTTCATGGCGGACCATTGGAGCATGTTGTATTTTCCTTCTCCAATGGATCGTATTTTGTCTCAATCCTCTTATATGATTTGCCATCATAAGTGACTCTTATGGAATATTCATTCCCCACAGTGTAACTCATAAAATCATTGGGATGTACAAAACTCTTCACTATTAGTGGATAATGATCCAAGATCCAGATTGGTAAGCAAGGAAGTGGCATCCATTTTCATATCCCATTGGGGTGATTTGATTGATGAATATACATCTACCAAACTGGCATGAATTAGGAGCTTTCTTTTACTCAAACTGGCAGTGCAAATTGTAGGTGGGCACATTGTCATGGACCATCTTAAATTGTGGTACATCGACACGATGTCACCATCATACTTCAATTCATGGCTTGAGCAGAGTCCTCATCTTATAGCTCTGAATTCTAAGAACCAACATTTTGCATTGTTCCCAAAGTTACAACAGATGCCCAGGAAATGTGTCATACTTTTACCTGCCTGACTGTGCCTTCCTTTTTAACTACTGGGTCATGTTTGCTTTCTCTGCTAGTCAGATGATCACACATTGTATGTTGAAATATGCACCACTTTATTTTAAACTTCCTACTAACATTTAATTACAGTTCAGCTCTGCAGTGTCCTGCCATTAGCAGGGCATATTTTCAAAGATTTTTTTAAAAAAATTTTTATCGCTGAAATGAAATGAACCCATTTCATGAGTTCTCAAAATTCAGACATTGTCCCATAGCAGAATAATTCAACACAGCAATGACTCTTTTCCTCCAAGCCCTCTTCTCTACTTGTGATATTTTTCAGTGAAACCAAGATTGCAAGTGACCTCAAGAAATAAATTAGAGGGGGAGGGGGAGTAGAAGAAAAAAATGTACCACTGAAACTCCAAAAAATGATGGTTGAATGTTAAAAAGTCTTTAAGGACTGAATGAGTCTAAGTGGCCATAGGAAGCCAATGTTGTCTGCTGTGGCCTAGCACCGGGCTCCTCAACCTTGGCAAATTTAAGCCTGGAGGACTTCAACTCCCAGAATTCCCCAGCCAACTTTGCTGCTTTAAAGTTGCCAAGGTCAGAGACTCCTGGCTAGCATGACAAACTATTGGGGGGAAATGTTATCTAGTCACTGGATCACTCCAATCCAAAGGTCCATATTATCAATATTTTAAAATGGCATTCAAGTTGCAGAATCAATGTTACAATAATGACATACTGTTTGTTCTAGTCATAAAGTATCATCCTGTGCAAAAACAACTGTGATAAATGAAGCTGTGAATTTATATACATGGCAGCAGCTTCCAGTGTTGACCAGTTTGGAATTATTTATCTTGTGTCTACTTAAAGCCATGCATGGACCAGAATAGTAATACTCAGAATTAAGGTTCTTGCCAGAACTACTTGGGGAATTTATCCATTCCTTTTCTATACTATTTATCTAATGTTGTCTCTTGCTCACTATAACTCTACAAGCAAATGGACATGACAATTGAATCAAACAATCAAATACACACCAAACCCAAAGTCCCAAATCTTTCAAAGAAAAAGATCCTGGCTAGGAACAGGAAGAGGAAAAAAAACAATAGATGTACATTCAAATTAATGCAGCTGCACAGTGAAGTTGGGCAGCATCACAAAGGAATAGACTACCAGTCCTGGAATAACTTGGAAGGATTTGCAAGGCATGAATTACTAATGCAATTGAGTCTGATCTCACTTCCCAGTGATCTCATTTCAGCCCATGTCATTCACACATTTCAGTTCTGCTCTGCAGAGCTTCTGGAAAATGTCAAGCTTGAGGGAACTACTAATGACAAAAGCCCATCTGATGAGATCTCTCTCTTAAGTCTTCCCATTTAGGGCCCCCATTCTTGCCTATAAGACATGCAGATCTATGAGCAACTCGTATTCATGCTAAGGAAATATCCATTGCTTTAATTCTAATAGATATAGATAGCTATTATCTATATTCTATGGATTTGAGAGTATTAGTCTTGCTACTAATATTGTTCCAGCCTTATAAATGGACTGGTGTCATGTTTCTCTTGTACCAGTGATTTAAATAGGAGTATATATTGTAACCAGGGGTGGGTTTCGGCAGTCCCTATTGCCGGTTTGCACATGGGTGCGCCATGCATGTGTGCTTGTTGCGTGCTACGCGTGCATGCACAGTACAATAAAAATTGCTTTGCGCATGCACAGATGCAAAGAAAAAGATGGCCGCACCATCGGCAGCACCCGGAGAACTAGTTCGGGGGTGTGGCAGTTCCAGTGACCCAGGCTGCCAAACCACTACAGGTTCAGCCGAACTGGGCCAAACCAGTAGGAACCCACCACTGACTGTAACCCAGTCTTGGGCCATATTAAAGAAGCAGCATTTACATTTCAATATAGAACTTTGACCATCTGATAGATTACAGATTAACAGAGTTGGAAGCAGTGGTGGGTGGCAGGCAGTACGCCCGTAACCAGCGCACCAGTGCCTGCCCAGAGCATCGGGTACCGTTCCAGTACAGTGCCCTGGAGGGCCCACCCACCCACCCAAACTCTTTACCTGTCTTTAAACTCTTCAGCACTTATGTGCACATGCACGGCATGTACAGCACCTGGCGACGCTCTGCCGAGCAGCTGGAGCATCACAGAGGCATCACTGGAAGGTAAGATTCATGTGTGCACTATGCACATGTGCACGCACACTGCACATGTTCATGTGGAGGATGCTGGGCCCACCATTGGTTGGACATGATCTTTTTTTAAAGATTTTTTTTATTTTTTGAACAAACACAAACGGACAGAACAAAAAACAAAAAACATAAAAGCATCTTCCATTACAAATTATAGAAATTATGCCCCTCAGACAGGGTCCGCAACTTGGGAGTCCTCCTGGACCCACAGCTGACTTTTGAACACCATTTGTCAGCTGTGACCAGGGGGGCATTTACCCAGGTTCGTCTGGTACACCAGTTGCGCCCCTACCTGAACCGGGAGGCTCTCACAACAGTCACTCGTGCTCTTGTGACCTCTAGGCTGGAGTACTGCAATGTGCTCCACATGGGGCTGCCCTTGAAGAGTATCCGGCGACTTCAGCTAGTTCAGAATGCAGCCGCGCGAGCGATCGTGGGTGCACCTCGTTTCACCCACATAACACCTATCCTCCGCGAGCTGCACTGGCTACCTGTCGATGTCCGGGTATGCTTCAAGGTGCTACTTGTCACCTACAAAGCCCTTCATGGTAGTGGATCTGGGTACTTGAGAGACCGCCTACTGCCAATTACCTCCTCTGGACCAATCAGATCCCATAGATTAGGCCTCCTCCGAGTTCCATTGGCCGGTCAGTGTCGACTGGCAACCACGCGGAGGAGAGCCTTCTCGGTGGCAGCTCCGACCCTATGGAACGATCTCCCCGTGGAGATTCGTACCCTCACCACCCTTCAGACCTTCCACGTAGCCCTCAAAACCTGGCTGTCCCGACAGGCCTGGGACTAAAGACTTCAACCCACCCGAATTGTATGAATGTTGTGTTTTTAACGATGTACTGTCTTATGTGTTTAATTTGTATGTCCTCCCTTCCTTTTGAACTGTAAGCCGCCCTGAGTCCCCCCAGGGAAAAGGGCGGCATATAAATAAAACTACCTAAACCTAAACCTAGAAAGTGCAGTTGGTTACAAAATTTCTGTGCATCCCTTCCATAGTCATCACTTGCAATACATATCAAATCACATATTTTTAAATCAAATATATTTATATATATATTACTATTATTGTACCTCAACCTTCATTTGACTATAGTTGCTTTTACATCCTTTTATATGAAATATTTTAAATCTAAAGTAAAAATGTATAATGGCATTCCATTAGATCTTCCTAAAAACATCCAATAACATTACATCTTTATAACATGTTCTGAATAAAAAATAATTATATTTAATAACAAAGCTTTTAAACCTCCTCTTGTAGTCTCCATTTGTAATTTATATAAAATTTCATGTTGTCAAACATAGATAGATAGATAGATAGATAGATAGATAGATAGATAGATAGATAGATAGATATGTAATTTTGTGTCACAACCCCTGGTACGCCCAAATATGGGAGGAAGAATACTGCTTTCCTTTCTCTGTCTATCAGCTCATCTCAAGAGACCATCCAGACAGAAAGCCATTATTTTTACTGCTGCCTTTGTTACATTTTTGCATTATTATCATTATTAATCATTTATTTGATTATAACTATTATCACTTTATTTATACATAATGTACAAGTGTACATTTATTATACACTTTCATTACATCAACCTGTATCTTTCCAGTAATAGTGCAGACTTTTGCCATTTGTAGCATTAATATTCTGATTACTTTCTTAGTAAGTCTTGTATGGACTTCACTTCGCAAGTTGTTGTTCATTTCGTATCTCATGAAAACTCGAAACCCTCCATCTGCTCCTTCCATCAGCTTATCTTTGGTTATCACTGGTGTTTCTGTCAAGATTTCTCTCCTTATCTCCATCAATTTTTCTCTCTTTTCTTCTTCTATACTTTGAAATCTGGGGTAGAGTTCCAGTCCATCTATCTTCCCTTTCCATATTCCGCTCTTGCCATTTCCAACCACGCTAAATTTGTTGTCAGTATCCACAATTTTCTTATCTCTTTGCTCATTTTTTCTTCAATTTTAGGACTCTGTCCTCCACTTTCTTCATTTGATAAACATCCTTAATTTTTCCATCAAATTTTTCTGTTTTGTGTTCTATATTCTCCAATCTCTTCTCAATTTTCTCTGTTACTACTAATATTTTTTGAATTTGAAACATGATCATTTGCAATGTTAAAGTTTCTTTTTCCTGTTGCGCCATTCTTCCAATTTGTAAACACTGCCACTAGAGCATTCAAGGCTTTTTATTAAGTTTCAAGCAAGTTCATTATAATCTTTCAAGTCAAGGTTTTGTCTTCCCTCCAATCCAGCTGGTGATAAAATTCTGGAAGAACACCTGTGTAAACAATCTGTGCTCTTCCTACTATTACTCTCGGTAAACAAACTGAGAAACCTTGAAGTGTCAAATGATCAAAGAGAAAAAAGAAAAACACTGTTTCCAAGCCTCCAGCCTCTAAGTGGCAGTGTTACTTCTTTTCCCTCTGTTGTTACAACCCTGTTTACATTCCTTTTTATATCTTCTTTATGTTCCAAGTTTAAAGTGCGCATGTGCGAGGACTAAAATGGCTGCAAGGCTCCGTCCGCTCTAAATCTACCCGACGAAATGCAGAAAAAACCGCGAGTAACAACGCTAATATATAATATGAGAGGCTCGTCCGGGAAGCTTAAGACCCAGGGAGCCCGAAAAGATCAGTTAACGGTAGGGGCTACCTCTTTGGGGATAGCCCCGGACCGCAAAGGCTCCGGCGTCTCCAGCAGCTTCCATGCTGGTCGGGCCGCTCGGCAGCGAGGAGGGGAATTTCGGCTTGGAAACGGCGGCGGCGTTCTTCGGCGGCTCCGTCGCTTATTTCATCTTCTGGCTTTGCCTGCTTGCGACGGGAGCGCCCTACGATCGTGGGACCACCCCCAGGACCATCTCTGGGCCGTTTGGACGCTGCAGCCGCGGACCGCGGGGATTTTGGCGGTTCCAGCGGTCTCCGTGCTGCTTTGCCTACATCAGCTGTTCGGCGGCGAGGAGAGGAACTTCAGCTCGGTGGCAGCGGTGGTCGTTCTTTGGCGGCCCCATTGCCTGCCCCACCTCTTTACTCTGTCTGCCTGCAGTGAGGTCGAGGAACTGGGGAGACCACCCTTGGACTTTGCAGACCTGGATGACCCATTGGCTTTAGAGATTCCGGAGGTTCTCGGGCTGCCTTGGCTATTAACACTGAGGGAGCAAGCTCCATCTTGAGAACAGCGACGGTGTCTCCTGGCAATTACAACGCCTGTTCCATCTTTTTATCCCATTTACTTTTAGTGGTGTTGCCTCTGGAACCCCTTGGAGTGGTTTTACCCCCAGAAGGAAGACTCTGGACCTGGGCTGCAGGTGGACAGATGATGGCCAGCACTGTGTGTCCGCTCTGAACCCCCACAGGACCCTCTGACCAACAAAGTTATAGAAAAAGAGAGGGGTTATAAGACACTCCCCCATATATTCCACCTGAACTATAATTGGCCCCCAGCCACTTCAACTCTGAACATTAAGAGCCAATTTTTGCCATTTGAACTCGCACCTTAAATTTTAATCAATTGCGCAATTTTTAATTTCTTTCTTTTCTTTCATCTTTCTCTTCTTTCATTGCATGGATATGCATGAGATGTGTATGAGATGAATGAATGTCCCACTTTTATTATTATATTGTTGTAATTTTCTGTGTTTTAAATTTTGCGTGGGGATTGTTTGGGGGAGTGCATGGGTATGTATGATTCGGAGGACCTGCCGGGAGATGTGGGGGCCATGGGGGTGGTTGGGGGGACCAGAGGACACGGGAGAGGGTCGGCGGGGTATTTTACGGTCGTACAGGGAGGGCAGATACGGCGGGGACTTTTAGGGCAGGCCATTACCGGGGAAGGAGGGTCGTACATTACAGAGATCCCTCCTTCCGGCCCCTATAAGTCCACCTCCGAGACCAGATGGCGCAAGTAGTCAGGACCCTGGTCTCAGGCTGTTGTCGCTAAATGCCAGGTCTGTTGTACAAAAGCTCCTCTAGTCCGGGACTTAATTTTAGACGAGAGGGCAAGACCTGGATGTTTACTGAAACCTGGCTGGGCCCAGAGGGAGGAGTACCCCCTTGTAGAGCTGTGCCCAGAAGGATTTCAGGTGCTACACCAGCCGAGAGCCCAGGGAAGGGGTGGGGGTGTGGCCATTGTTATCCGGGAGTCGTAGTTCCTCGTAGGTCCCTGCTCGGAGCTTGTAGGGTGTGAGTCCCTGCTGATAAAGTTGGACCTCAAGGTGTCAAGTGGCCTGCTGTTAACGTACCTGCCTCCCAACAGCGTTTGCAGCAGCCCTCCCTCGCTCCTCAAGTCAGTAGCCGAGCTGGCAATTGAGTTCCCTAGGTTGATGGTCCTGGGGGACTTTAATTTGCCGTCGCTCGGTGAAAACTCTGATGGGGCGCAGGAGTTCATGGCTTCCATGACAGCCATGGGCTTGACCCAAGTAATTCGGGGCCCAAACCCATTCGGCGGGGCACATGCTCGACCTCGTATTTCTCTCGGAGCAGTGGATTGTGATCTTGGTCTGAGGGGTAACGGACATCATACCCCTGTCGTGGTCAGACCACTGCCTACTGAGGCTCGACTTCCGGAGACCAAACCCCCACTGTAGGGAGGAGGAACGACCCAGGTGGTTCTGCCCCAAGGTGACTTATGGAACCGTTAAGGTTCCAGCCGGAGCTTGGGGTTATTCCTGACACTTTCGCCCACAGTCCGGTAGAGACTCTGGTTGCTGCTTGGCAATCGGCAGCATCGGAGGCCCTCGACCGGATTGCGCCACTACGGCCCCTCCGAGTGCGGCGGATCCCGGAGACCTCCTTGGTTCACCGAGGAACTCCGGGAGATGAAGCGCCGGAGGAGACGCCTAGAGCACCATTGGAGGTCCGATAAGTCCGAATCGAGCCGAGCAATGGTAACCACCTGCACCAAGGAATACACCAGGGCCACTTAGGGCAGCAAAAAAGATCTCACATAGCACCTTGGTTGCGTCCGCTGAGTCCCGCCCAGCCGCCCTGTTTAGGATAACCTGCTCCCTATTGAATAAAAGGGAAGTGGGGGAACCCTTGCAGGCAGAGCTGAGGACCTATGCCCAAGTCTTAGCGGACAAAATTGCTCGGTTTCGGTCGGACTTGGACTCCACCCCCGCAGTTCCAGCCGAGGCACAGGAGGATCAAGTAGAACATCTCTGGTTGAGTTTCAGGATGTTACCCCGGGATGTGGACAAGGCCATGAGGGCTGTAAGTGCCTCCACCTGTGTACTGGATCCGTGTCCCTCATGGCTGGTTACTAACAGCAGTGAGGTGACACGAGGCTGGATCCAGGCGGTTGTTACCGCCTCTCTTCGGGAGGGGAACTTCCCCGCCTCACTGAAAGCGGCGGTGGTGAGACCCCTCCTAAAGAAACCATCTCTGGATCCAGCTGTTCTTAATAACTATCGCCCAGTCTCCAACCTTCCCTTCCTTGGGAAGGTTGTCGAGAAGGTGGTGGCCTTCCAGCTCCAACGGTCCTTGGAGGAAGCAAACTATCTTGACCCCTTCCAGTCAGGCTTCAGACCCGGTTACAGCACAGAAACCGCTTTGGTCGCATTGACCGATGATCTCTGGAGAGCCAGAGATGGAGGACATTCCTCATCCTGGTCCTCCTTGACCTCTCAGCGGCTTTCGATACCATCGACCATGGTATCCTTCTGCGACGACTGCGGGAGGTGGGAGTGGGAGGCACCGTGTTGCGGTGGTTCTCCTCCTATCTCTCGGACAGGTCGCAGTCAGTGTTAGTGGGGGGGCAGAGATCGTCCCCTAGGCCCTAACATATGGGTGCCTCAGGGCTCGGTCTTATCCCCCCTACTATTCAACATCTACATGAAACCGCTGGGAGAGATCATCCGCAGGCACGGGATCAGATACCATCAATATGCGGACGATACTCAACCTGTATCTGTCCGCCCCGTGCCAACTCAATGAAGCGGCAGACGTGATGAACCGAGGCCTTGAAGCCGTATGGACTGGATGAGGGTTAACAAGCTTGTACTCAACCCAGAAAAGACCGAGTGGCTGTTGTGCTTCCCTCCCAAAGATTCGATCAATATCCATCACTCAGGCTGGGGGGTCAATTCTATACCCCTCAGAGAGGGTTCGCAACTTGGGAGTCCTCCTGGACCCACAGCTGTCGTTTGACCACCACTTGACGGCTGTGACCAGGGGGGCATTCACCCAGGTTCGCCTGGTGCGCCCAGTTGCGGACCCTACCTGAATCGGGAGGCTCTCAAACAGTCACCCTGGGCCCTTGTGACCTCTAGGCTGGAATACTGCAATGTGCTCTACATGGGGCTGCCCTTGAAGAGCATCCGGCGACTTCAGCTAGTACAGAACGCGGCCGCGCGAGTGATTGTGGGTGCACCTCGGTTCACCCACATAACACCTATCCTCCGCGAGCTGCGCTGGCTACCTGTCGATCTCCGGATGCGCTTCAAGGTGCTATTAGTCACCCATAAAGCCCTACATGGTAGTGGATCTGGATACTTGAGAGACCGCCTTCTGCCAATTACCTCCCTGTGACCAATAAGATCTCATAGATTAGGCCTCCTCCGTATTCCATCGGCCAGCCAGTGCCGGCTGGCAACTACAGGAGGAGGGCCTTCTCAGTAGTAGCCCCGATCCCTTTGGAACGAGCTCCCCGTGGAGATTCGTACCCTCTCCACCGTCCAGGCCTTCCGCATAGCCCTTAAGAACTGGCTAGCCCGTCAGGCCTGGGGACAAGGATAGCCGCCCCTCCCGAATGATGAATGTATGTTGCTTACTATTTTATAATATGTCTCTATGTCAATGTTTGTATTCCCCTCCCCTGATTTATGTGAGCCGCCCTGAGTCCCCTCAGGGAAAAGGGCGGCCTACAAATATTAATAAATCAAAATCAAAATCAAATCAAAGTGAAAACAATTCTTAAATGGAGGAAAAAGAAACAATCCAATTGAGCATTATAAAAAAAAGAAAATTTTTAATCCATAGGTATAAGAAAGAATAAAAAGTAGTAGAAGAAAAACTAATCCATTCAGTTTAAAAAGTAGGGAACATTTGCAAAAATTCCATCCATAAAAAGAAAAATCAATAGAAGATAACAGACTAAGTTTAATGTAGTTTAATTTCACCGCTTACTCTCTTCTGTCTTCAATTTTAATTTAGCTTTGATTTTTGGTGGGATAGTTTCTTTTCTAATAATAAAATTTCCTCACCAATTTGACACGCTTTCTCTTTCCACTTTCTTTCCATTCCACAGTTGTCCTAACTTCAGCAGCTTCAAAGGCTGTGTTTCTGTCATTGGAATAAGAGCTTCTCCTGGATCAATTAGGGACTTTGCGATGTTCCTGAGATCAGCAGGACTACTCTTCACTATCACCGTCTCTGCGGGATGGTTTAGGTCCAAATGGACCGTTCCAGCAGCAGAAATATCAACTGCAATCTTGGAGCTCCAAGATCATATGTTGTGTTGTCACGACGTCAGATCGTCCTCTTTGTTGGAAGGGATCTTGAAGGTCCAACCCCACCATCCAAGCAGGAGACCCTAGATCTCTATTGATCTGCTACCAATTTACACAACATTGGTGATATAACCTGATCACATATGATGTTATAATTTTACAATGTTGGCCAAAGATGTTGAAATGTATGCTGCTGGGGTTTTTGACAGTTTTTTATTCTTATGTAGCCAATGACTCTTAGATGGCCAGATTATTTTTAAGATGCATTAGGCATCATAGCTTCATTTGCTTCCCTTTTTTAATACTTGATATTTTTCATCAAGATTGTACATCATTGATCTGCGCCAAGCAAATCCCAAATTAGTGGCTTCACCTTGCTGGTAGGAATATTCAGAGCCTCAAAAACACTGTCCAGTTTAGCTAAGCAGGTTTTAGGGACAATGTTTGTTTGTTTGTATGATTGCTTGCTTTTAAGAATTTTTTTAAAATAAATAAATATTCACCAGAATCTGCAAATAAAGAAGAGGAATGCACTTCTTCAAACTGCACAAGACAAGTGAAATCCCTTTTACCTCTTTGTTTAAGCTGTAAAAAGACTGCCGTGCTTTTTAATCCTTCCTTAGAAATTGCCAATGAAGGAAAAAGTTGATCTGCAAAGAATCAAGTGCTACAGGTGTTTAAATTTGAATTCTTTTGATGGAAGCCTAAGAATAGATGTGCTTGTGCAGAGCACATTCCTGATAGGAACCACTCTCAGGGGATTCATCTTTTCAAGCTCTTGTATATTCTACAAAACTGGATTAATCTCCACTACCCCATCCCTCACATGACCTGGTGTGCTGCTTTACTGCACTCCTGAATCAACACTGCTTCCTATTCCTGGTCATGTGATTTGGAAATGTTATCTCTAAGTCTTCTATTTATTTATTCTACAACTGCCTCTTTCTCACCATCAAAGCTGACACCAGCCAGAGCACAGAAAGACACTCAAGACATAGTTCAAGATTGGAAGAGGTGGAGAACCTGGCCCATGGAATCACCAAGAGTCAGATTCGGCCATTGACTCAATCATCATCACCACCATCACCTGTCTAGTTGTGTCTTAAAAAGTGATGATGGGGAGAGCAGCGCCTTGTATTCATTAGGTTAGATTCTTTTTTCTATCTTCTCCTGTTCATCTACACCAAACAGGTTTTTCAAGGTTTCAGGCAGCGCTAGTCACATCAGGTGCTTTGTGAAGCTTTTACTGAAATTGAAACCTTTTTTACATAAAGCAGGTGCTCTGCCTGTAATTGACTTATCTCAATAAGGAGAATATTTGTAGCTCAGGGTTGAAATGAGGGGTCCCTGGTGTTCTCTGAGCTTGGTCGTTTTCTTGCAGATGTTCCATTACCCAAACTACATAACCTCATCAGCATTGATGAGGTTGCTTAGTTTGGGTAATGAAACATCTGCAAGAAAGCACCAAGGACTCCCTCACTGAGCTGTCTCACAACCTCCACCACCACACTGCTGATATACAGCACCTCTTTAATTAAATGCTTTCTTCCTTAAACTCAGGAAGTAGAATTAAATAACTATGAGCAACGGTTTCCAATGGAAATGAATCCAAACTACAACTTGAGACAGAAGCCCTGATCTGGTAGCCTGTGACTACATTTGCATTTTTTCTACATATGCAGTTTTTCAAGACTCCAGAGCTCCAGAGGATTTGGCCAAAGCCCTAACTACTGCAAAGTATCAGTGGGCACATTTTTACAAAACATCATCAATAATTTCTCATCTGGAAACAATTAGGAGTTTTGAGTATTAAATCTCAGGAGACAAGGACACTTGAAACATATAAAAAAAGAGACCAGATTGTTAACGTTTCAGGTCATTTTATGAGCCAAAACAAGAAAGTTTGTAAGGGAGAGGGATATTAATGCTGCTTGCAGAGCAAGAGATAAGATACTTATCCTTTTACAAGTCACTCACTGCCATTGAAAAAGACCAATAGATCAAAATGCAACTAATGAATAAAATGTTCGGGCATTATTGTTGCTTGGGTGTGCTTGTGGCTGACAAAATCCATTATTTTCCAGTCCTATTATTATGCTAAAAATCTCAGAATATTCCTATGGTGGTTTGAAAAGATGCATGCTATTAATCCTTTTAATCCCATTTATCATGTATAGTGAAAACTATAGGCAATAACTTGCAACACTGAAGCTGTGAACTATAAGTCAGGCAAAGCAGCAGCTAATACTGTACTATCAGACTAATTTAGTGTACTATCAAACTAATTTATTTTGCATGCTTATTAACTCTGTTAGGCTAGCAAAAGTACTATAAATGACTGACATCCCACATATGTGGAATATTTTTAAATATCAGTGTTGCTGCCATCTGTTAGCTGCATGTATAAGAAAGAATTCAATCTGGGATAACAGAAATGCAATATATTGTGCAATTGCTGTTTTATAAAATAGTTTATTTTCCTGTTTACTTAGAAAAATACATGTACAAAGAGAAAATAAATAATTATAATGGGCGGCATCAAGGAAAGATATTCTATTGATAGAAATTTTCCTTTGCTCACAAAATGGCGATGCTGCCCATTCTAGATAACTTTCAGAAACTGGGAAGCTGTCCGCCTCCTTCTCCTCTTCTTCCTCCTCAGGTTAAACTCTAAACATAGGATCTCATGCTTGGGATCCCTCCACAAGGATAGCAATTGCATTGGATGGGCAATTTTAGAGGATTTTGATACAAGGACACAAATTAGTGCCAAAAACAGCATCAATCCCTAAATGTGGATAATCAAGTTACACCTCTGTACAACTCTATCTGCACAGATGTTTCAATTAATTCCACCTCAGAACCTTTTGGATGGCATGCAAGGAACAATCCTTCACAAAATGATACATCAGACATCATTAGAGACAATTAATATTACAACAGCTTGATCTGAGGGAGAATGCAGGGTTGCTTCTGCTCCAACCAGCTACTCCTCGGCCCCAGTGTATCTTTCCTGCATTACTGCCCTCATTACTGTCCACTTTAGAGCCCATAATAGAGACTGGTACTTGCCAATTGCATTAGCCTGCTAGTAAATACAAGACAGTTTTTGGTTGGTGGAAAGGTATTAAAGTATAATACTTTCCATGAGAAATCATTGCAGATAAGCTGTACATAAAAAGCATCCACAAAAGAGACCTAAAACAAGATGAAGCAACAACATCAACAAGTGTCTCAAAGGTGTTTTTTCAAAGAATGCAAATGACCAGCTGTCTGCAGGGAGTATAAATCCTTCCATTCCCCACCATCCAACCAAAGCTGAAGAAGCTTCTGGAGTGAGAATCTAAACGTCTTCAAAGAAAAAAACAGAAAGTCCAGCTACCTCTTGAAAAAACTCCTTTGGGACCACCATGACCTGGATGACTGAGAATCTCCATAGACAACATCAGCAAGTACTGAGGGTCCAACTTGCAAAGGAAAGCTCAAGACCATATTGGTTGGAAACATGCAGAAGAGCATCTTGCAGTGTATAGACAATGGCTAGAATGATGATGAATGATGAAGCTATGCCAGAATTCTACTTCTTCATCATGAGTGACAACAGGCTCTTCCAAATGGCCATATTAGTGTGCTTTCCACCAGCCCTTATATTAGGCAGTTGTCAATCCTTGTTTTGCAACAGTAACAAAATCAGTCAATGGCACTATCTTTACTGATTTAACACAGGTCAATTTCTGGAATGAAATTGGTGGATTAGCCTGACACTGTTTAGCTTGTCACAAACTGTCACCTGCCAGCCAGAAAAGCAATCACCAATGACTCTATTATGACTGTAAGCAAGTGTTTGGCATGATTAATTTAGTTACCTGTGCTATTGTCCAATGGACAGGTGGCAGATATAAAGAATGCACATAGGGTAAAACAGTAGGGAGCTCTCTTGATGCACCTATTCATCAAGGATGTGCCATGTCTGTAGGTTGTTTCCAAACATGAAACTAGCAGTTTTCTGAACAAGAGCTAAACTGTGAGAAGTAGCCCTTCAGACAGGTAGCAGGTGTATAAGATAGCAGGTGCATAACATAGGGTGAAATGGGAGGAAGAAATCAATAACACGCAAGCTTTTGTTCTTGTCTATACTCAAGAAAAGGATAGTGCTGGCAGCAAGTGACTAAGAAGTCCAGCATCCCCCAGAGGTAACAAAAAGTCTTGGAGAATGTCTCATTGTGGCTGATGCGTTGGGCCACCAAACCTGAAATAACATATTTTAGTCATTATTTTTAAACTTGAAGGACTAAGACCAACATTAAGCAGCCACAGCTAAGGCTTTAAGACAAAGTAAAGTCATGAGAATATGCCTAGCAAGAAAAAGTGGTTACCTGGGCAGATTCATGCCTCGGAGGAAGAGAGGACAAAAGCAGTAGCAATGGTTCCTTCTTTCTCATCATTGAACAGAAATAAAATATCCACTTTCTTATTTATCTGATATTAAGCTTTTAGACTTACTTATGAGTTAAGCATGTATGGAATGGTTCTGTTGAATTGCTAAGCAGATATCTTGACCATATAAATATATTCATTATGACACATAACATGTAAAGTGTTTTCAGTAATTGCATTTATTTTAAACTCATTTACTCTCAACATATTGTAACAGATTCTAGGGCATACAATAGTTGTGTTATGTGTGTTATGCAAATAGTAGCTCCAAGAGTAGTTTCGTCTGTTTAAATAGCATTAGAAAAACTACCTCCCTTCCCCAGCGCAATCATCCTGTCTTCAATATTTATCCCAATTAATGTCATTAATACATACAAAATTTTCCTAGTTCTTCTTCTAGTACCATGTGTCTTCCTCTCCCTCCCTCCCCAGTAGCCCCCCCTCAGGGGTGGCATCCTACTGTTTTAACAACCAGTTTGCTGAGTGCGCGCTCTGCAAGCGCGTGCACAGTTCACAGGAAAACAGCTGAGGCATGTCAATCCACTCTGCTGCACTGATCAGCTGGGCTAAAAAAGCAAGAAAATAAAGGTGAGTATAACCCAGGGGTGGGTGGATGGGCCCACCTGAAGGTCGGAGTGAACCTGGGCGGGGTTGATGTCACGATCGTACGACGTGCTATCTGGAAGCGCCAAGATCGTCATCAATATCTCTGTCGCTGGATGGTCCTTTTGGACCTAAACCATCCCATAGAGATGGTGATAGAGAAGGGCACATCCTGCTGATCCCAGGGACATCGCAAAGTCCCTGGTAGATCCAGGAGTAGCCCTTTTTTCCAGTGACAAAGAAGCAGCCATTGAAGCTGCTTAAGTTGTGACAGCTCCAGAAACGACAAGCAGGAGAGAAAGTGTGCTGAATTGGTGAGATAATTTATACTATTAGATGAGAGAACACCCCAAAGATTAAAAGTAAAGTTAAAATTGAAGACAGAAGAAGTCAAGCAGTGAGATTAAGCATGAGTCAAACTTATGTGAATATGTCACATAAAATGAAGTAATGACAATAATAGTCAAATAAATGTATAATAAAGATAATAATTTTTTAAAAATTTTTATTTCTCATATATACACTCACAATTATATGATCTTATAACTGTTATTAATAATATATATTTGTAACAATTTTTCTCCCCTACAGTTGACAATATACTTGAAATTGCTTTCTTACCATCCCATAAACCCATCTTATCTTACAACAATCCTACTTCTTCTTCCTTCCCTCCTTCCTTCCCTCCTTTCTTCTCTCCTTCTCTCCTTCCTTCTCTCCTTCCTTCCCTCCCTCCTTCCCCCTTCCCTCCCTCCTTTCTTCCCTCCTTCCCTCCTTCCTTCCCTCCTTCCTTCCTTCCCTCCTTCCTTCCCTCCTTTCTTCTTCTCTCCTTCCTTTCCTCCTTCCTTTCCTCCTTCCTTCCCCCCTTCCTTCTCTCCTGCATTCCCTCCTTCCTTCCCTCCCTTCTTCTCTCCTTCTCTCCTTCCTTCCCTCCTTTCTTCTCTCCTCTCCTTCCTTCCCTCCTTCCTTCCCTCCTTTCTTCTCTCCTTCTCTCCTTCCTTCCCTCCTTCCTTCCCTCTTTCCTTCCCTCCTTGCTTCCCTCCCTCCTTCCTTCCCTCCTTCCTTCCCCCCTTTCTTCTCTTTCTTCTCTCCTTCCTTCCTTCCTCCTCTCCTTTCCCTTCTCTCCTTCCCCTTCCTCCCCTCTACCCTTCCCCTCTTCTTCCCTTTCCTCCCCTCTCTCCTACTCTTACATTCCCTCCAATTCTTCCTCTGCTTTTCCCTCTCTCCTATTCCTCTCCTTTCTCCTCACCTTCCTATCTTTCCTTCTACTCCTCCCTCCATCCACTCTATCCGTTGTTGTGTTTATATATTTTCCTCTTCAGTGGGTGACCTGATTCTTTTTTTTTTCCTAATTGAAAGTTATAAAAAAAGGCAAGATTTACAAAATACAAGATACAAAAAGAGATAAAGCTCTTTACATATTTACAGCGCAGACGGCGCTGTTCATCTCCCATAGTTCATCTCACGTTGCCTAGTATAAGACTAGGTTACTAATTCCATGCAGGTAATTATAACGGATTTTCCTATCAGATTTTCAAGTTTTTCCAGCATTGTGGTCTAATGGTATTACTTGTAGGTGAATTCTCACCTCTAATACATTTCTACTCTCATTTGTCACTTAGTCTTTGTGTATTGTATATTTAAGTTGTTGCTTAGATCATTTTAAGTTAGTCAATAATAGTTGTATACATATGCTGTATATCAGATTGATAATATGAGATGCTATATAAATTGTAGGTGAAGACTATGGTGAAAATGTACAAAAAAGTTTTGTAACCAATCAACGCACTGTATGAAATTGGAAGATGTTTTTATGTTTTATGTTTGTCTGTACTTGTTGGTTTAAAAATAAAAAAATGTTTTTAAATTTTAAAAAAAGATTGGAGCGAACCAGTTCGCTCTCAGCTGATCTTCGGAGCTACCAGTACATCCGAACCGGGCCAAACCAGTAGAATTCCACCCCTGCCCCTATAAGTAACCTTATCTCTGAATGATACAATGATACAGAAAGATTTACGTGAGTTTTGCCCATCCTAGTATTGATTTACAATTTCTCAAATTATACTGCAGAAATCTTGGGACTATCTCAGCTTCTGTTGTGTTTAAGTTGCCCTTGCTTGGATGAAATGATAGCCATAAGTAAGTTTCAGCTATAAACTAGATAAAATCTGGCATGAATAGAATGTATTGCTGATTCATGATTAACTTTGTAATTTGACCATGAGGTAGTCCTTAACTGTGGTGAGGATGGTGAGCATGATCTCTTCTGATTTTATTTTATGGCGTTTACAGATTGCGCTGGTCTTTGAAAATCTTGCAGCAATATTTTCTTAGCCCTGGAAGAGTCTCTTTCTTATTCTGTTCTGCAGTGTTGCATTACATTGCATGATGTAAATAAGAATGCCTTGCTTTGTCAGATATGGTGGCTTCGGAGTTAATGAGACTTTGCATATTAATTGAGCAGAAAAGGAGCACTGCAGACTATTGACTTAATTAATGCTAATATTCTTATAATGTTTCTACCAGAGCTAAACCTTCCTCATACAATTTGTTTAATGTGGTACCTAGTAATTTATTGATGCTCAGATCTCTTAAGAACTACAGTTCCTGGCAGGGTGTAATCTGGAGGATCTCCACCTTGGTGTCCTCCAGATGTGTTGTCTTGCAAGATCACATCATTCCCAGCCAGTCTTTGGATATACTGGCTGAGAATTATGACAGACTATGTAGACCCCTATATAAAAAGCAAAGCATCATATAGGAAACAATGTATTTAAAGAAATTTTTATTCTGCAAAAATACCCAGTATCCAATAAATAATTGCTGCTCAATTGACCAACAGTTGTCCACAATAGAAATAGGTTTATACACTATAAAATAAGATCTAAGTATGTAGTTATCAACTAGCATTATCTAGTAGATCTATGAGAAGATCCAAATGAGTGATTCGGTTCAAAGCGGAAATAATCAAATCACTCATCCAAATTAAATTTGGGATCGATTCAAGGTGTTGAATTGAATTAGGTATCTTTGACTCATTTCAGACAAAATGTGAAACAATTCAGGGTCAGTAGAATTGTAGAATTCACACAATTTCAAATATTGTTGCATTTCCCTTCCACATATGGTGAAGGTTAGCGTGGCAATGAAGCTATGCAGTGGATCTCTGAGAAGACATGAGTAGCAGGTAGATGAGTTTTACCACCCCTGAAAATGCAAATTATCCAATAGAAACTTGATAGTTGATCCTGTGAAAGGGCAATTCTCATCCTGAGAAATTTTTTTTGTTACATTTTGCCAAAATAAAGTAGCTGCAAAAATTGTGATCATTCCCTATTATAGCCTGTGAGCAAATTATTTATTGAACCAAATCTTGGTTTGAAATGAATTTTATTGTTTTTTAATCTTGAATTACAAATTCATGTTGATTCATATCATTATATTTCAAAATTGAATTTAACAATTGACTCATTTGTGTAGTCCTACTATCTGCTAACATTCTCTGTTGGGGGACAAACTGTGATAGATAGATAGATAGATAGATAGATAGATAGATAGATAGGTAGGTAGGTAGGTAGGTAGGTAGGTAGGTAGGTAGGTAGGTAGGTAGGTAGGTAGATAGATAGATAGATAGATAGATAGATAGATAGATAGATAGATAGATAGATAGATAGATAGATAGATATAGTTAGATTGATTGATAGATAGATGATAGAGAGATTGATATAGAGATAGAGAGACTGATAGATAGATAGATAGATAGATAGATAGATAGATGATAGATAGATAGATAGATAGATAGATAGATAGATAGATAGATAGATAGATATGGAAGGAGGGAGGGATACTGTATATCTATATCATCCATATTGATCTGTGCATCACACATATCTGTGTATGTGTGAATGGAGAATCATTGGAGTGTCTCAGCTTGAAACTTTTCATTTGATATATTAAATCAAGGATATCTAAGTAGGCATTTGATGATATGTATTATTAATGTTTCCTTAAAAAAAAGAAGGTTCCTTAAATTAGAACGGATAAAGTGCTCTAGTTGTAACCTAACTACTTTTTAACCGAAATATAAATATTTCTTTTTCTCTCCTTTCATCTTACCTTATCTTACCTCATCTCATCTTATCTGACCTTATCCAATTTCTGCTAATCTTATCATCTTATCCAATTTTCAGTCCAGTTTTCAATATAGGGTAGGATTTTTCCCTAGCCTTTTGAAATGAGAAACCTTTGCCACAGTGAAAGGTGACCCACCAAACTCAGATCAGATTCCATATCTAGAAAACAAGAAACCAAAATCTTCATAGAGAAGAAGGAGGTTTTGTTGATTAAAATGAAAACAATGTAAATCATACTCTTGTTAATAGGCAGAACCTATTTCCACAAACTCTACTGAAATAGCCTCCTTAAATTGGGTCCAGACTTAATCCTAGTTAAAGTAAGCTGATTTAAAATTAATGAGTCTTAACTCTAATCTATTCTAAGTATGATTTATAGCTGATCCTCATGTCTTGCTTGTCCCAGCACAAAGATGAGTTACCGACAGTTTTGGGAGGGTGAGGATAATTTATATCTTCCTCAGCCTAGACCAGTGATGGCGAACCTTTTCAGCACCGAGTGTGCGCATGTGTCGGGGACGCACCCCAGAAGAGAAGCTGCCTAGTGAGCATTCACACACCAGGAAATGAATGTCTGGTTTCCGGTGCATGCATGCACACTGGCCAGCTTGTCTTCTGGTTATTGGGACACATGAGCACACAACAATCAACTGGCCAGTGCACATGCACACAATGGAAAATGGAAGACTACCGTGTTTCCCCAAAAATAAGACAGGGTCTTATATTCTTTTGACTCACCAAATGTTGCTTTGGCAACATTTGGGAGGGGGGGCTTATTGGTTTGGGGTTGCCGGGTGGCTGATCTATTGGGAGCAGGCGCCCAAAGAGTTGGGCATAACCTCAGGGGCAAACGGTTGTGTTGCACTATCACAGCAACACTACACAGCAGCCATGAGGTGACCACACTCACGAGCAGTTGCCCGGCACCACCCGCCCTTTGTAGCCGGGCAGATCACCACTCACTGACCCAGTAATATCCCAAAGGCGCTAAGTCGCATGGCACTCTACCCAGCTGGAAAGGGAGGTTGCATGAATGCCTGTTCTGCCCCCAGCTTGCGTGCCTCCCAGCCTCACCATGTCCTAGCCCAGCTCTCCCTGCAGGGCCATGGGGCCAATGGCAGCGCGCTTCCGTCTGCACGCTCCAAACATAACCGGCTTGGAAACTCCAGAGATCCGCTGCCGAGTCTTCCAGCAGCAGCCACTCTGGGACTATGCTCTATGGTTGTGGGCTGGCTGTTGGAAGACTCTGGTGGACAGAGAGTCTTCCAGCATCTGGCCCACAACCATAGAGCATAGTCCCAGAGTGGCTGCTGCTGGAAGACTCGGCAGCGGTTCTCCGGAGTTTAGAAGCCGGTTATGCTCGAAGCACGCCGGCAGCAGCGCGGCGGTGGTGGCATTGTGCCGGCAGCACAGCAGCAGCGGCACCTTGGCCCTGCAGGGAGAGCTGAGCCAGGGCATAGTGAAGCTGGAGGCATGCGAGCTGGAGACAGAACAGGTGCTCGCACAACCTCCCTTTCCAGCCGGGCAGAGCATCATGCAGCTTAGCACCTTTGGGATATTACTAGGTCAGTGAGTGGCATTCTGCCCGGCTGGAAAGGGGGGTTGCCAGGTGGCTGCTCATGAGAGCAGCCGCCTGGCAACCCCTGCTCCAGCTGGGCACAGCACCATTCACCAACCTAGGGCTATCCTGAAGGCGGCAAGCAATGTGAGCGCCTTTGCCCCCCCTCGCCCTTGGCTCCTGCAGCTTGGCGCCTTCAGGATATTGCTAGGTTGGTGAATTGCGCTCTGCCCAGCTTGAGGGGGGGTGTCCGGGGGACTTATTATCGGGCGGCATATATTTTTGCCCACAGGAAAAATATGGCATGGCCTTATTATCAGGACATGTCGTAGTTTGGGGAAAACATGGTAGCTTTTGCAGTTTCCAGCAGGGACGTGCAGTCACTAGAGGCAGGGGAGGCGTGGCCTCACCAGTCCTGAGGAAAAGGAAAGAATTTTAAAGAATTTTTTTAAAATAATTAAAGCCAAGGTAGTTGCTACCAGATTCACAGTGACTTCGAACAGTGCTTAGTGTTAACTATAGGAGGAGGCCAGAGAAATAAGGGCCTCCTGTGCATAAGCAATTTTTCACCCTTTTAAGAATTAAGCAAGGGTTAACAAGCAAAAAATTTCGTATGCAAAGAGGGCACGTGTTCTCCTCGCCTCCTGTAAAGGGCATTTTTAGAGGCTTTTTAGAGTTCTCTGGGAGCAACTAGCTCAGTCTGACTCAGAGCTCTGGCCTTTCATGAGGGCAGGGCAGGCAGAAGCAGAGTTGAAATCGTCTCTGAAACAGCTGGAAAAGGTGTGTGTGTGGGGAGGGGGGAAGAATTCCAAAACGTTTGATCGCAGGCAGCAGGGGAAGGGGGGTATGGCAGAGGAGTTGCTTTCACGCCTTTGGAAAATATATCCAATCCAACTTCTGTGGTTGTGTTTGTTGGAGTAGGAGTGTGTGAGTGAGAGAGGGATCCAATTTCTCTGTGTGCATGTGTCTGTTGAGAGAGGGGGGAGGGAGGGAGAGAGGGAGGAAGGAGTGGAGGAGAAGAGAAAAATGGGAAAACTTATTTTGCAAGGGGGGAAATGCTGTTGCTTTTAAATCGGAACTGAGCATGCCTGGCTGTGGAATTCTGGGAGTTGAAGTCCACAAGTCTAAAAAGTGCCTCACCAGCCATAAGCTGACCGCACGTCACTGGTTTCCAGCATTGCTGCACAGGCAAAAATCAGGTGATCATGTCATGTGCATGGATGCCAGAAATCAGGGAGAGGATCGGTGATGCTGCAATGCCAGCCAACATAGCTTGTGTGCCACTTCGGGCACGCATGCCATAGGTTCGCCATCACAGGCCTCGAATGAACCTGGAAGTAGGAAGGAAATTGCACCTAAATTTGTTGCTGCGCATCAAAGTAGAATTGTTTTTGTCTGATGGCTTAAGCAGGGCATGTTGTCTGTTTTACCGTATTTTTGGAGTAAGACGCACCGTTTGAAGAGGCAAATTAAAAAAAGTTTTTGCACTCTGCAAACCTCCCAAAAATGGCCCATTTTTCATGAAAATGGGCCTGTTGTTTTTCCAAAAAAAAGGCATGAATAGCATTTAGGAGTCTTGCACCTGCCCATCACTGTGACACAAGTGGAGAGAGAGTTGAAATCAAGAAAGGTTTCTGGCTTCTGTTCTAGATGATGTATGGATGGGAGGCAAGCAGCTGAAGATTGCAGTGCAGTAAAGCCCTTACATTTTGATTCAATCTACTGAAATTATTTGAAACTTATTTCAGAGAACTTGTTCAGGAAAGCAATTTCTGCTGATTTTTTTTCCAAAGGTGAGTCTGCCTAAGATCATACCATAGTTTCATCTTGATTAATGGCAACTACTCCTCTGTTACAAAAGAAACATTTCTAAAATTCATTCTACCAGGAAGTACAAACAATGAGCGGTTTGTTTTGTTTTCATTTCCAAAACAACTAAACATATCCACCATGTTGTGCCATTATGTTCAATTTCTAGTTGCTCATCTTAGCTAAGAAAATATTTTGATCTAAATATTAGAAGGCAGGAGAATTTTCATCTTCCCATGCCCCCATCAAACATCGCTCCTGATTAAAATTTGTATCGCCAATTAAAACTTTCCCAGGAGTTCATTGGGGAGGAGAAAGAGGAGGCTGCCAAGTATGAAATTAAGAAATAACTTAAAACATTAGACACATTTGGACAATGTGCCTGCATAAATCCAGTAATTTTAAAACCTACACTGTGCTTCTGAATGGAGTGTAGTTGGGGGAACAATTGTCCCTCATTTTTTTTCCCTTGTCAACCAAGTAAAGGCAGCAGGTGGTTCAATAGAAGCACACAAGAAGTCTCCCAAAACCAGTGCTCTAGGTAGGCAAGAGACAATAATGTTGTTGAAAAAGAACCTTAAATAGGATATTCCAACTACCGGGGATGTAAGTTCATCATGTGAATTAGTCTTGCAAAAACCTAATATTGTTTTGGATAGCAATAGCACTTAGAATTATATACCATTTCACAGTGCTTTACAGCCCTTTCTAAGCGGTTTACAGAGTCAGCATATTGCCCCCAACAATCGTTTCACTAACCTTGGAAGGATGGAAGGCTGTGTCAACCTTGAGCAGGTGAGACTTGAACTGCCGAATTGCTGGCAGTTGATAGTCAGCAGAATTAGCCTGCAGTTTGTGCAGTCTAACCACTGTGACACCATGGCTCCTGTTGTATTATTTCAAGTTATCGAATCATAAATATTTTCCCAGGGATGAGATTTAAGCAGTTAAATAAATATTAAGGTTAGTAAGATTATAAAAGAAGCTGAAACTACTTCTGTTATCCAAATGGGACCACTATGTTTTCTTCTGTGATGTTGCAATAGCAATTTACAGCACTTTACATCTCTTGTTTTTAAATGGGCTCTTTATTTCATTGTGTGAATTCTGTGCCATCCTAAACTAACTTTGTAACCTTTTGAGATAGTCTTCCATATTTTGAGCTGTAATAGAATTGTGTACTCATACAAAAAGAGAAATGTGCTTTTTTCCTCAAATGATTTAAAGACACACACTGTGCATTGATGTCATACGTCCTCAGGGAAGCCTGAAAGATTTTGTTCAAAAACAAAAACACCCAAACTCTCAAATGTGTCTAGTAAGCTGCTAGGCTAATGCTTTAACTAAAACAGTGGCACACAAGGGGATTTTAAAAATATAGAGCTGTCATTCCCAACACAGTTTTGTTTGTACAGTTTCTTTCAGGCAGACTCACTAAATGTTATATACAAAGGACTCATTTGGCTCCCTCTTTGTGTGTTCTTAGCAACTTCCTAGTTTCCATTTATGTGCTTGATACATATCCGCTTCCACACTCTGACTTCAATCCCAAAATCCTGCTACACAGGGGTGGGATCCTACCACTTTAACAACCGGTTTGCTGAGTGCACGCTAAGCACATGTGCGCAATTTAGAGAAGCCTTACCTTTCAGATTACTGCTTGGAAAGGAAAACAGCTGCAGCACAGCAATCCACTCTGCCACACAACTCAGCTGAAAAGATAAAGGCAGGGGCATGCAGCCGGGCCCACTTGCTAGTAGGAGTGAACCGGTTCGCTCCCAGCTGATCTTCGGAGCTACCAGTTCGCACAAACCAGTCCAAACCCATAGAATCCCACCCCTAATGCTACATACGAGTTTAAATATTCTCAGTATAAATAGCTGATTACCGAGCAATTACATAAGAACAGATTCATCTGCAGCTCTTATATGCATATGGCTGTATCAAATTTTGGAAATCATTGAAGAAAACAACTCTCTCTCCCTTGACGTCTTTTCCTTGGGATTTTGAGAAATCCACTTACAGGGTCAGAAGGTCACTTACATAGTATTTATTAATTGATAGCACTGAATATGGAAAAGAATCCAACTAAGGTATAGACCAGTGAGTTTTCCAAATGTAATGGTAGTTGAGAATGGCCTTGGGAGATAGGAGGAAGACTACACAACCATCATGCAAAAGGTATCTCAGCCCCAAAAACCAGAAGGAATATGGGGAACTTCTCAGAAAGTACCCTCCATAGTTTTAGTTTTATGTAAAACATATATATAGCTGTCCATCTTATAACCAACTCTGATAGATTTCTGGGAAGCAGAAGTAAAGTAGAGGAGAGATGCATTCACAGACTTGTTATTGTAGTGTTGCAATAAAGGTAGTGTACTCACTGTGTCAAATATGAAATTTTGACAGCTACGTGCCTCTTCTTTTCAACTTGCTATTAAAGAAAAGGAGGGAGCTGTTGCTTTAGAATGGGTAAGATGGAGAAACGAAACTTCAACGATTCCACTGTAGACTGAGAGAGCCTGAATCCTTTTGAAGGACATGGTAGCAGGTGTGGAGTTGAAGCAGGCAGTTTCCATAACAAAGTGAACTTGTTTACACAGACTATGTGAAAGATTGGGGATTGTGCAGGGGAAATAATTGTTTAACTCTATGATTCTGGGAAGCTCTGAGGTAGTTTTGCTTTGACATTATCATGCAGTGTATTCAATAAACAGTAAGATTTTTAGAAACGGAATGAACCTGGAGTTTTATTTGGATTCTTGAGCTGGATGTTGACATATGGTTTGTGCTTTTTGTCTGGAGTCTCTCCAAGGACTCTTACCTTATATACTTGTGATCTAGTCATGTATCTCTTCTCCATAATGAAACAGAAGACTGTGTACCTTTTTACTTCAACTCCAGATATTGGAGTTTACTTTTTTGATTGCAAGGTTTAAAAAATAGTGATGGAAAATAAAGCTGGGGAAGACCAATTATGAGCTTTTTCCCATCTCTACCAATTGTTACTAGTTCTGCCAGGCTGTTAGGCTTAGAATGTTGTCTAAGCATCTGTGTGGATCAAAAGTATCTGTGTGGATCAAAACAACCAGGAGTCACTTACTAAGGAACCAGCAGAAAGTGAGGAAGTTGGAAAAATATGTAAGGGCAATGCAAGGTAAAGATTGAGAGCCAGTCCAGCAGACAGAGAGCAGCTGCTTAGCCTTGCCATAGATACAGAAAGAGGTCACCTTCTCAGGCAGCAAATATATTAGAAGAATAGGAAGAGGAGACTAAATTTGAATCTAATGCAGACCTTTGTTTATAAATTGTACTTGCCTATCACTTTGTTGAGCGAATGGATAACACAACTTGAGTGGAGAAAATGTTTGAAGTTCCAAAGAGCTTACTTTTTACCAAGTGCAGATATGCAAAAATGCAAGTAATCTAAATGCAGGAACATACTTCTCAAACAGTAACGTAACATTTGAAGTTTCTACTTCAGATTTTCCTTAGAGATTTATTCCAACAGCACCATGGAAGTGACTTTGCTTAGTGGATTTTTCTTTTCTTCCTTAGCATACTGTGAGCCCTCTGTTTGCTTAACCTGATGGTAGAAAACAGATTTTGTTTTTTAACTTATTAAATGTTGGAGACTGCCCTTTGGATATGTGAGTACAAAAGGAGAAGTGTGAATTAGAAACAAAAGGAATTTGTTCTGACTTATTGATTTGTTATAATATTCCCATACACATCAACTTAGTCTGATCAGAATTTAACACCAAAAACAAATCCAGATTTTAGTAGAGCTGCTACCTCTTTAAGCTGAGCATTGAATATATATGTAAGATAATTATTATCAGGCACTTAAAGTAAAATATGAATACTATTTCTGGAGGAGTAAAACATATTTTTTTTCTGAAATATGCTCAAAATACCAACTTCTTTTAAAAAAAAAAACCTAAAAGCATTATTCTAGTTACTTTTACATAATTTTCCAAGGAGACACTTAGAGTGGGTTTTGACCAAGATGACATCATTGGATTGCATAATCTTGTGTTCTTATTGGATATTGCACCCAAAATATTGTTCTGTCAATCAGGCTGGATTAGAATCCCATTTTACAACTAAGAATCATAAAGAGTTGGCATAGCTTGTGTGTTAGAAGGAAAGGTTTTTATGAAAAAAAAATATTGTTTTTAGCAATTATTGTCTCTGCTCACTTCTTTACCCACACTGTAAAATTATTTATTTATTTATTTTATTCATTATTTATTTAATAATGTATAAATTTTATATAGTCATACAATTCACCAACAGTGACTCTGGGTGGAAATAAGGTGAATAACAATCAGAAAAACAAACAGCTAATAAAAACAAAAATATAAAATACCTAATTAAAACTATGAAAGAGCCAAAAATGCAAACTATAGACCAGGAAGGGTTAAAATAGCCACCTCAACAATGGAGCCATCTGAGCAATAGACACGTGCACGTTTGAATAGTTTCTTTTGCATGAAGAATAGGGGGGGGGGAAACCATACAGCATTTGGACGCAAGATACACTGACCTGGCTTTGGTAATAATGGCCAACTCAATTGGTGGCTGAGAGTTGCCCTGCACTATCGCAAAGGGCTTCTGGGCAGAAGTGAACCAAGGGAACCAAGGGATCAGTGGTGTAAACCATGTGGTAGTCAACCTGGTCCCTACCGCCCACTAGTGGGCATTTCAGCTTTCATGGTAGGCAGTAGGGGTTTGCTGTAACTCTGCTTTATAAATTTTATAAAGTAAAGTTACTTCCCTACTTTATAAATCACTATTACTGTGGATTCAGTGGGCGGTTAGAAAATTTTACTACTAACAGAAATACAAAAGTGGGCAGTAGGTATAAAAAGGTTGACTACCCCTGGAGTAAACTTTTATCAGAGTAGCAATAAGCCATTTTGTTGCTTTCCTAGGGCTAAGCCTCTTTCATAAGTGGGGCCTGGGTGATCAGTTGAAAGGGACATGCCTGGCCAATATGGTGCAAGCTTCATTCTGACATTGATAATGTGCAGATATATAGATCACTGTCGGGGAAGGGTGCCACCAGAAGCTTGTGTCTTCCCATTGCCTCATCAATCCATCATCCATTTAAGTACTGACACCTTGGCAACAGCTCACCATCAGCCATGCATTTGAATTGCAAGGCACCAGTTCCACCAGGGAATACAGATTGGGGGGAAAATCTTAAGATTCAAATGTGGTTAAGTATTGTGAACAGCAATTCCCTCGCAAGGTATCTTCATTGCCCTTTTGCCAAGGGGGAACAGTTGGGTCTTTTGTTAGAAGTACAAATTGCTCCTTAATACAAAAGGATAAAGCACCTCCTTAGAATTCCTCCAGGCTCCCTATAATGCTGCCGCATGTCAATTTTAATTTTTTTGAAATTTAAAGTGAGGGCTTTGTGCCTAAGCTCCGTCTTGTCACAAGGAGGAGAGGAATAAGTCAGAAAGGATTAGAAAACCTGGTGGGGATTGTGCATCTGTAGCAATTATGCTTCATTTGGATCTCTCAAATCTTCCTTTTCAAGCCGCATTCAGGGAAATGCACAACTGACAAGATAGGAGAGATTCTTAAGCATGTCAGCACATCGTACATTTGGAGAGGAGTATATTCATTTGTCCCTATAGGAGATAATTGGTTACATAATGTTGGAAAAGAGAAAGAAAGAAAGAGCCCTTCTGCATACTAAGTTCATGCCTTGAGTCTGAGCTACCAATTTGTATAATCCTGAAATATCCCAGGATTTCTCTTTTTTTAAAAAAATCTATCTGACTCCATCAGACGGAACAGTCAAGGAAAGGTTCCAGTGGGATCAGAAACCAATTTTTGGTTCACTTAAGAGTAGATTGGATTTGGATTCAAATGAAGCTCCAAGAGTAGAATGTGGCCAAATTCCCATATGCCTAAAAGAATTATCTGAGGGTTTTCAACCCATTTCTGGAAATACCTTTGTTTGCCAGTTGTTTGCTAAAAGATGTATCGAAGAAAATAAAACAAGTTCCACACACGTAAGATATTTTCAGATGGAATGTTTGACAACCAAGATAGTACATCATTCAGAAGATGATAGAGCATTGGGGTTTTTTTAGTCTTAGGATCCTTGAATTTTATCCAATGTTTCTAGAAACAATGTCTCTGGGTACTTACTCCATAGCTTCAATCTCATAGTAATAAGAATGACCAAACTGAGATCATCATTGCCTTTTTCAAGCAAAAATAATCTGTATTTTTCTCTTCCACACACAAGATATAGATATCCCATAATGCTAATCTGGACCATTCTTTCTAATATAGCTGTGAGTTTCTCTCTCGTTCATTTTATTTTCACTGAGCTGGAAATAAAAACATATGTTCTAGTCAGTTAATATAGATCAATGATTTATCCAGCAGGATAAATGACTCATTTCCAGTTAAGAAAGCTGGAAATGGCTTGACAATGTCTCCTCCTAAGATGTTGGCCATAACTTTGGAATAAATTCTGCAGGTATTTGAAATAAAAGAAAAATGTTCCAAGTCCTGCTTTACAGAATCAAAAATGAGGTGTATGCATATATCACAGAGGTGTTTTTTTTAATCTTCAGCTCTCTGAAGAAAATGAAAAAAAGACATCTCTTTCACAAAATTAAAGACTATATGTTTGCCTGATAAGCCAAATGCACATGATAGCATGGGAATGAATCCCATTTTCTTACTTGGAATAAGAACATTTATCCGCACATGTTTGAGAGAGAAACAGAGAAAGAGAAGGTATATTCCTAGTCAATGATGGATTGACTACTTCTTCTTTATTAGGAGCATAAAACTATTTGGATGACCTTACGACCATTTGTGTTAAGTGAACATATCATCATCCCCTCCCCAAAGCTGCAAGATCCTAGCTTGGCCAAAGTCCCCATTCACAGAGGACTAGAATTGTTCAGAAATTGTTGAGAAGTGCAGTTCAGATGCAATGGAACAACCCATTTCCCAAAGGTCAAGCCCACTATTTGGAGTAATTATCATTGACTGGAAGAGATTTACAACCCGAATGAATAAGAGAGGGCAGTGTTGTTAATGATAACACATCACATGCACATCGGTAGATGTCAATTAGTTATTTCACCCAGGGGTCCACTGATACAGGAACTGAAATGAATTTGGATCCTGGACTTTCAGAATGCAAAACTCAACAGTTGGACAATTATACATAAATAATGCAATATGAATCTACATATTTCTTGCCAATATGTAAATATTTTGCTTTGTCTGGATCAGGATGTAATACTTGTCTGCATTGTGAGTGAGTGAGTGTGTGTGTGTTTCTCCTCTCTCTGTCTCTCTCTGTCTCTCTGTCTCTCCCTCTGTCTCTCTCTCTTCTCTGTCTGTCTCTCTATCTCTCCCTCTCTCTGTCTCTGTCTCTCCCCTTGTCTCTCTGTCTCTCTGTATCTTCTCTGCCTGTCTCTCCCTCTGTCCATCTGTCTCTCTGTTTCTATTTCTGTCTCTCCCCCCCCCCTCTCTGTCTCTCCCTGTGTCTCTCTCACTCTTTCCCTCTCTCTCTTGCTGTTAATTCCTGGTGACTCCTGGCAGTTTTCTTGACACGATTTCAGAAGGGGTTAGGGTTAGGATCTTAACATCCCCATATGTTATTTTTTTAAATACAAAACTGAGCTGAGAAAATGAGAAAATGAAAATAGTACTTGGTTAGGAAGCTCTAACCAAAGCAATTATTGAGTCATCCCTTTCATGCCTGATTTCTTTCCTTCTATATTCCTACATCATCAGACAAAGTAGTGTAGCAGGTAAACAGCCCTAAAGTAGCACTGCCAGCTCCTGCAGGCAAAAAAATGTAGCTTGTCTTGGTCCTTCACACCTTGTGTTTATGCTGGCCATTGAGTCCCTTATGGCAAACTAATCTTGGAGTCTATTTTTCTTTCTTGTCAGAATGTGTGTATTTTTAAGTCTCCAGTGGCAGAAATGTTTCCTGGGGGCATTTTTCCATTGCATTTTTTTTAGACTTTTCCCTTGGTGCTAAAATTACATTAGCCTTACTTGAGTTCTAGAGTTATAATGTTCCCCCAACCCTCACATAATGTCGTGGGACAGTGGCCTTAAGGTTGGGAAAGGTGAACATTGTTTTCAGAAGCCATTTGAAACTTCTTTGAGTGCTATGCACAAAAATTGGGAAGATACCTTAATTCCCACAATATGGATGATGGAATTAGCTGAGATGGCTAAATTGACTAAATTAATTAAAGTAAAGAATATTATTAACCTTGTTTCTTGTTGCAAGCTGCTTCTGGACTTTATGCTTGAGGTAGAAAAAAATTGAACAAAAACTTTGATTTCGGGTTTTGCTGATTAGATAGGATGTTTTTTATACAAATGGCTAGTACAGGGGTCAGCAACCTGCGGCTCTGCAGCTGCATTTGGCTCTTTCATCCCTCTGCCGTGGCTCCCTGTTGCCAGTCAGCTCCACAATTGATAGGGTTGGGGTTAAGATTAGGGTTAGGGCTTTTGGTTAGGACAGATAGAAGAAAAAGGACACAGTTCTAGGAGGAGACTATGGCGGGGGAACTGGACTTCCGGTTGGCAGAGGAAAAAGGATGCTACTTTAGGAGGAGACTCTATCGTGGGGGAACTGGATTTCTGATCGGCTCCAGAATTGAACGGGGGGCTTTTGGTTAGGACCATTGTGGCTCTTTGAGTGTTTAAGGTTGCCAACCTCTGGACTAGTACATATAAAAGTTGAGGTTGTATAGTATTGCCTTATTTCACTGCACTAAAAAGAGTCAGAAGTTAATGCTATTCTTTTGTTTCCTCTTGTCCCCTACACTTTTTCCTCTTCTCATTTTCCTCCTCACTTCTCCATTGTTTTCAATTTTTTTGAGTTTCACATTTTGATAAATGAATAAAACTTGTTTTAAACAAGGAGACTTCTCTGGATGATCCAGAAAAAATGCATTCCTTAAAAATCAAAAATGTATCACACCTTTTGAGGGAGGTTTATGAGGTGAAGACACTGAAAATGGAAACTGGCATGCAAAAACAAAGAACATCTTCCAAATATCTCCAAACGTAGGATGCCAATGGACAGGTAGTAATGAATTCAAAGGAGATCAAACAAAACTGAAAGGAGCATATTGAAAGTCTATACAACCCAAGATAACATCCAAGATAATTTAGAAGAATTTCCTTCTCACAAGGATGCCTACAACTAAAAGATTATTAAACCAGCATTCAGATCCTTATCAGGTCAGATGACTACAGAATTTAATGGGATATAGCTATAGAAATAAGGGATGCAGTGGCTCAGTGGCTAAGATGCTGAACTTGTTGATCAGAAAGGTAGGCAGTTTGGCGGTTCAAATCCTTAGTGCTGCATAATGGAGTGAGCTCCCGTTACTTGTCCCAGCTTCTGCCAACCTAGCAGTTTGAAAGCACGTAAAAAATGCAAGTAGAAAAATAGGCACCATTTTGGTGAGAAGGTAACAGTGTTCAGTGCGCTTTGGCATTTAGTCATGCCAGCCACAGGACCATGGAGACATTTTCGGACAGTGCTGGCTCTTTGACTTTGAAACAGAGATGAGCACTGCCTCCTAGAGTCAGGAACAACTAGCACATATGTGCGAGGGGAACATTTACCTTTAGCTATAGAAATAGGGCAAAAGGAATCTGTGGAGTTTCTAACCAAACTATGTCAATAAATCTGAAGAATAGCGTGATAGCCAAGAGTGGGCGTGGGGGGAATCAACCTAATGTCCATATCCCAAAAAGGAGACTTATCAGAATATGCAAATGATTATACAACATTTTTTAATTTCACATGTTAAAAAAATAATGTTTAGGATTATTTAATCTAGATTAAAGCCCTTCATGGAGAGGAAGGTACTGGATCTTCCATCTGGGCTTTAGAAAAGGGGAAGGCACAAATTATATTATTGCTGATCCATACTGGATTATTGAGAAAAGCAAAGATTAATGAGCTGTGGTGGTGTAATGGTTAGAATACAGTACTGCAAGCTACTTCTGCTGATGGTTGGCTGTAGTCCGACAGTTGAAATCTCACCAGGCTCAAGGTTGACTCAACCTTCCATCCTTTCAAGGTGGGTAAAATGAGGACCCAGATTGTTGGGGCCAATATGCTGACTCTAACCACTTAGAGAGGGCTGTAAAGCACTGTGAAGCAGTATATAAGTTGTTATGTATTCAGAATGGTCTACCACTTTAAATGCATTACATTCTAGCCAGCAACAGCCTCTTGCGTCCTGGTTGGCTGGGATGCAGTTGAGGCTGTTGCCGGCCACACCTAATTAATGATTGGTTATGTGATCGTATAATTACTTTAAATACTGGGCGTGCTTTTCTCTAGCCAAGCTAGCTAGCACCTTTCTTTTAATGTTAAATAATAAACTTGCTGCTGTTTGTAATCCTGGCTTCTGCGTTCCTGCCAAACCACAAAACTGGCGACGAAGGTGGGATCCTTCGCAACGAATGCTGACCGGCGGAAGGGAAAATTTCTGGCCTTTTCTCCGTAAGTCCTTTTTGCATCTAAGCCATGATGACTTCTGCCTTGCCTCCGTTTGCTCCCTACGGTTCGGGGGGAGAATCCTGGGAGGGATTTATGGAACGTTTCGAGTGTTACCTCATTGCGTCCAGGAGCCAGGCACAGACCGATGAGGAAAAATGCAGTTTCTTCCTTTCTTGTTGCGAACCCTCTATGTTCGCCTCCGCCCGAGCCTTGGCCGCTCCAAGGCCGGCGTATAAGTTAGGCTGGGACACTCTAATGGCCAGGCTCAAAGGACATTATGCACCGACACCCTCAAAGATTGTCCGCCGTTTCGCCTTTCGTCGTCGGGTGCAGAGACCTAATGAGTCAATTAGCCAATTTTTAGAGTCCCTGCGGACTATGGCTGCCCAATGTGACCTTACCAACTTAGAAGAAAACCTGGTGGAGCAGTTTGTATGTGGTGTGCGGGATGTAAACCTGCGAAGCCGTCTGTTCCGCCATCAGGACATTACCTTACTCCAGGCCGTGGAGACTGCTAGAGCAGCGGAGCTCTCGGAGCAGTCCACGGCCGATATCGAGCGGCTACAACTGGCTTTGTCTACCCACACCTCTGCTGGCCCTTTCTCGCAAACGAGCCTAGTTGATGACCTGCCACCCTCGGAGGAGCCAACTGATGAAATCGTGGGGCAGCTTAGGACGCAGCCGAAGCGCAAACCTCAACCGCAGTCGGTTGCGCCTCCAACAGCTGGCGCTCCTTGCCGTGGCTGTGGCGGTCGCCATGCCCGTACAGCCTGCCCTTTTCGCAACGTAATCTGTCGCCGTTGCAAATGGCAAGGGCACATCGCTAGGTTTTGCCGGGCCTCGCTGCCTGCTCCATCCTTCCTGCAAACCGCTGTTCAACCCCAAGCGCAGCCGCGCCGCCAACCACCGCGGCCCGCTCGGCGGGCTGAAGACTGCTACACCATTGATCAATCGCAAGCCTTTGACTGCTCTCTTAACCAAGCCCCCGCCGGAGCCCGGAAGATCGCTACCTCAGTCCAGCTGGAAGGTCAGCTCTGCCGGATGGAGGTGGACTCCGGCTCCTCTCGTTCTCTGTTGTCCTGGGCTCTTTTCTCCCGCCTCTGCCTCAGGGTCTCCCAAAGCCAGCTCCTGCCTGCTAAGACCACTTTAAGGGACTATCAGGGGAATTTTATTCCCACCTTGGGTTCTTTCCCCATTTCGGTCTCTTATGGCCCCTTCGAGGGAAAATTGCCCGTCCTGGTAGTTAGGGATTCCCTCCCTGCTCTTTTAGGCCTGGATTGGTTTCCTGCCCTGGGTCTTTCAATTGGGGGGGTGCACCGGGTTGTTTCGTCTTCCCTAGAAAGCGTCCTGTCCAACTTTGTGGACGTTTTTGACGGCCAGCTAGGCTGTTATAAAGGCACCCCCATATCCCTTAGTCTCGACCCCCAGGTTGCTCCAATTAGGCTGAAGGCCCGCAGGGTGCCTTTTGCCTTAAGGGCCAAGGTTGACGCCGAGCTGGATAAGCTCCTGGCGCAGGGAGTCATCGAGCCCGTTGACCACTCCCCCTGGGAGACCCCGATCGTTCTCCCAGTTAAGCCGGACGGCTCGGTGAGGATCTGTGCCGACTATAAGTCGACGATCAACCTGGCCCTTCAGGCGAATCCCTATCCAGTCCCTGTGGTGCAACACCTGCTCCACTCACTGGGGCAGGGTTGCACATTCGCCAAACTGGATATGGCGCAGGCTTACCAACAGCTCCCGGTGGATGACGATGCAGCGGCTGTGCAGACCATCGTCACCCACCGTGGGGCTTTTCGTTGCCGCCGCCTTCAATTTGGCGTTTCGGTGGCCCCGGGGATCTTCCAGAGCCTTATGGAGCGGTTGCTCCACGGGCTTCCTGGCGTAGTACCGTATTTCGACGATGTCCTGATTGCTGCTTCCAGCCACTCAGGACTCGTCGAAGTACTAAGGGAGGTCCTCCTGCGTTTTAGGGGGGCGGGTCTCAAGTTAAAGCACAGCAAATGTTCGTTTGCTGTCCCGAGGGTGGAATTCTTGGGTTTCTTAATTGACGCCCAAGGCATCCACCCTACGCCTTCTAAGGTTGCAGCTATCAGGAACGCCCCTGCACCCACCTCTAAAGCGGAGTTACAGGCGTTCCTGGGGCTACTTAACTTTTACGCGCCATTCATTCCGCATAAGGCGTCATTAGTTGAGCCGCTGCATCGGTTCCTCGACCGATCTGCGGCCTGGCGCTGGGGGAGCCGCGAAGCCAGGCGTTCGCGGCTGTCAGAGAGGTGCTGACGTCATCGGCAGTCCTGGTTCAATATAGTGACAAGATGCCTCTGACACTAGCATGTGACGCCTCTCCCTACGGTTTGGGGGCGGTCCTGAGCCATGTTCTTCCAAATGGCTCGGAGGCCCCGGTGGCCTTTTATTCCCGGACACTTTCCTCGGCGGAGCGTAATTATAGTCAGATCGACAAGGAGGCTCTGGCTGCAGTGTCCGGGATTAAGAGGTCCCACGACTACCTCTACGGTCGGCACTTCATCCTTGTCACTGACCATAAGCCGCTCCTTGGGCTTCTGGCAGGTGACAGGCCGACCCCCCCCCCCCCATTCTCTCCCCACGCATGACACGCTGGACAGAATTCCTTGCGGCGTATTCTTATACGCTGCAATACCGTCCGGGCAAGCAGATTGGGCATGCGGATGCTCTTAGCCATTGCCCACTGCCGGAGACTGACACCGCCCCCGTGCCAGCCCTCTCTGTTCTATCCATCGCGGCCTCCGGCCTACCCATTTCAGCTGCGGAGGTCGCGGCCTACACGAAAGCCGATCCTATCCTTTCCCAGGTCTCCTCCTGGGTCTTGAGGGGATGGCCCACAGATAAAGTGGCAGAGGGCTTCCGGCCTTTTAAAGCTCGACTAGCGGAGCTGTCCATTCATGGGGGGTGTCCCATTTGGGGGGATTGGGTAGTGATTCCTGCTGCACTACGGCCACAAGTCCTGCCTCTGCTCCACAGGGACCACCCGGGCATAGCGCGAATGAAGGCCTTAGCCCATAGCTATGTCTGGTGGCCCTTGTTGGATTCAGAGATAGCGGCTTATGTGGGCCGCTGCGCTACATGTCAACTCTCCAGGCCCAATCCTCCGGCCGGGCCTGCTCGGGAGTGGGAGGTTCCGAGAGGCCCGTGGTCACACCTCCATGTAGATTTTGCCGGTCCCTTCCACGGCCAGAATTTCCTGATTGTGGTGGACGCCTACTCTCGGTGGGTGGAATTGGTCCTGATGGCCTTCACCACGGCCGAGAGTACGGTTCGGGCCTTACGCAGACTGTTCGCAACCCATGGGTTGCCGGACATACTTGTGTCGGATAACGGCCCGCAATTCACAGCCACCACATTTCAGGAGTTCCTGGCCGAGCAAGGGATCCGGCATGCGCCCATAGCCCCGTACCACCCAGCTAGTAATGGCCGGGCGGAGCGGGCGGTCCGCTCAGCTAAGGAGGCACTGGGCCGTATGGACCGGGGCGACTGGCAGATGAGAGTGGCGGCTTACTTGTTAAGCCAGCATTCCACCCCCTGCCCGATAACCAACAAAAGCCCCGCGGAGCTCTTGATGGGCCGGCGCCTGCGGACATCCCTGGATAGACTCCATCCGCTCTATTCAGGGGATCAGCCATACAATCTGGGGGTTCTCCCTTCCCGTTCCTTTAGACAGGGGGATCTGGTGTGGGCCCAGGTGGGTCCCAGCTAGAGTAACTGCCCTGACAGGTCCCTGTTCTTTCAGGGTCGGATTGGCTGATGGATCCGAGTGGAGGCGCCACTTGGATCAGTTAAGGAGGTGCCTCCCAGCGGAGGCGGGCAATCCGGACTTCGCTGGACGAGACGACGCTGCACACTCGGGGTTGCCGTGTGAGGCCTTTATACACCCAGGCCTCGCCTATCCACAACCAGACACTGCTAAATCCGACGAATTGCGACAACGGGCCTTTTCCAAGCCAGGCCCGGCCTGTCTGAGCGCCCCCTGCCGGGAAGCGAAATCGTCAACTCTCCAACCGCTCAAACCGCCATCGAAGAGTTACCGGTCGATGCTCCTACCCCCCGAGACACCCCTCCAATGCTCTCCCCTACATCTGTGGACGTGCCACCCCGGCCCGGCCTACCGGCGTTGTTGAGCCCGCCTCCAGGGCCGTGCCAAGATGGCGTCCCTCGGAGCTGCACTCCCTTCGGAGCTGCACTCCCTTCGGGGAGGAGCTACAACGAGCAGGTCCATCTCCGCCGACGACTGTTGTTGAACTAAGGAGATCTGGGCGGGTCCGGCACCGTCCCGCCTACTTTCGCGACTACACATGCTCCATCTGGGAGCATGCGCCAAACTGGGGGGAAGGGGTGTTATGTATTCAGAATGGTCTACCACTTTAAGTGCATTACATTCTAGCCAGCAACAGCCTCTTGCGTCCTGGTTGGCTGGGACGCAGTTGAGGCTGTTGCCGGCCACACCTAATTAATGATTGGTTATGTGATCGTATAATTACTTTAAATACTGGGCGTGCTTTTCTCTAGCCAAGCTAGCTAGCACCTTTCTTTTAATGTTAAATAATAAACTTGCTGCTGTTTGTAATCCTGGCTTCTGTGTTCCTGCCAAACCACAAAATAAGTCTAAGTGCTATTGCTATAAACCCAAAGAAGCTGGGAATCCTAGAACATCTCACTGTCCTCATGCAAACCTTAGATATAAATTAAGAAGCCACCATCCAGATAGAACATGGCAAAGCAGACTGACTGCAGATCAGCAAAGGAATTCAATTTTTAAAAGTTGCATGTGGTTTTAAAACTGGAGGTAAAACATCAATAATCTGCACTATGTTGATGATATAAGAATATAGTAAACTATCAAAAAATATACAACAGGCACTAACTTCTAAAAAAGAAGAGCTGGTGACAAAAAGAGATGGCCTATGAGACAACAAAAAATCTAATGGAATACTTAGGACTTTACCAGACAATTTCAAAACAAATACAATAAATTTTGGAAATAAGACTTTAAAATGTAGAAAAACTGGAGACTTCCTAAGCTGAGATTTATTGTGTTAATAACAATGATTACATTATCTTAAACAGAATAAATATATAAAAATCAATCAACCTATCAATTCAGCAATCTCACTCAAGGGACAAGCAACCAGGTTCAACCAAGTTCAACCAGGTTCTATTTATCATAGTTTGATCACATTACAGAAATATTAACTCTCTTGAGAAATCCATTATTATGGTAAAAGCAATAGCACTTAGGCTTATATACCACGTCACAGTACTTTTACAGCCCACTCTAAGTGGTTTACAAAGTCAGGATATTGCCCCCAACAATCTGGGTCCTCATTTTACTGACCTTGGAAGAAAGGAAGGCTGAGTCAACCTTGAGCCAGTCAAGGTTCAAACTCCTGCAGTGGAAGGAAGGCAGAGTAAACCTGCAATACTGCATTCTAACCACTGCACCACCACGGTCAAAGGAAAGTAGAAGGAAAGAAGAAAAGGTGATTAACAACAAGGTAGATAGGTGTAATTTGTAGAAGCAATGGGTATACTCTTGAAAGAACTGAAGAACCAGGTTGAGGAAAGGTTATTTGTTATGTGGTTGCTAAAAGTCAATGCCAACTTGATGAGATATAAAAATCAGATTACCTACCCTTGTTCTAGATCTTTTAAGGACACTATTCCATATATTTATACATTTACATATACAGACTGTAGTAACAAATACATGAAAGTTTAATAAGCGCTTGCAAAACTCCAAGTGGAAAAAAAATGGAGCTAATATTAAATATAAGCAGAGTTTTGGTAAAGAACAAAATTGATTGTCTTCTCTCAGCTAATGAAGAAAGAAACAAAACCACTTTAACTTTCATTTTCACTAGGAAATGGAAAGCTTGGAAGAATCCTGGGATAAAATGTTAAAAACTAAATCAAGTAAGGAAAATCCCCAAAAGAAAATTAAGATCAGCAGCTCTGCTCTTGTAACATACCTTAGGTGAGAAATGAATCTGTTTTCTAAGGTAATTACTTATAAAAGGTAAAGGTTCCCCTGGCACATATTTGCTAGTCATTCCCGACTCTAGGGAGTGGTTCTCATCTCCGTTTCAAAGCCGAAAAGCCAGCGCTGTCTGAAGACGTTTCCATGGTCATGTGGCTGGCATGACTAAATGCTGAAGGAGCACGGAACGCTGTTACCTTCCCACAAAAGGTGATTCCTATTTTTCTATTTGCATTTTTACATGCTTTCGAACTGCTAGTTTGGCAGAAGCTGGAACAAGTAACAGGAGCTCACTCAGTTACGCAGCGCTATGGATTCAAACTGCTGAGCTGTCGACCATTCTGATTGACAAGCTCAGCGTCTTAGCCACTGAGCCACCGTATCCCTTATTAATTATAATTAGTATAATTACTTATACTAAACCATAATTTACCAAATGATGGCTTGTGTTCAAAACGCACCCTAAGTCACACACAGATTCAGAAGGTTAAAGCCACTTGTGTTGAACCATCCACAAAGAGTGAGGAGGTTATGCGAATTGTAACCAGTCCAGTTACACAATGCTACTTTGAGGTAGGCTGAATTAGGGATCAAGGAAACCAAGTACTAATCTCCATTCAAGCATGGGTTTTTTTTTCCCTGTATGTTGGGTCTTTTATTTCCCTTTACCCTTATCCACTTCAGAAAGCTGCCATGGAGCCCAAAAAATACAACTGTTGCTATGTCCGAATAAATGTCTCATATATATTTTATATATAAATATGACATTTTTGCATATAGTGCAAGAAAACACTAGGAATAGCATTGTTCAATGGATTCAGGTTCTGAGTGGCCTTTAAGGACATCTATCATACAGAGTGTATTGCAATAGTACACAGTTAATTAAAGTGTGCATGATTATAAGAAGTGACACCAAGTCCAGAAGAATTAGAAGCACATAACCATTTGGTTTTGTCAAAGCTGAGTGACAAAAGCAAGTGGTTATGTGCTTCTAATCCTTTCCAATCTGATCCCAAAGTCCCCAAGACTTTGGAGACACGGCCTTGATAGCATTAGCAACAGAATGGCTCCATCTTTAAAACAATGTAAACTGATGAGAACTAAGGAAGTATCCCTTCTCCATTGCCGTACCTGCCCTCTAGAATTGTGTTTCTCCAACCACAAAAAAGTTAGAGTATCCTGCCCCTGCTGTCCTTTAAAGGGGCTTTGAAATCATGACTCTTTCTCCAAGTGATGGGAGAAAGAAGTATAAGCCTTCTAAGGAAATTATATGAATGAGTTGACTATGTTGGTCCTGAGATTATTAACTTCTCTCTCTTTTTTTAACTGTAGCGTATGTGCTTTTGTTCTGTGCATGACTAAACAATCATCATGAGTTGGGTGGCCTTATAAATCACTAAACCAAGATCTGCTAGGAGAGCATGGGTGGGCCTGATGTTTGAGGTCCTCCTCAGCTGGTTCAGATGGAGGATTCCGAAATGCAACCAGTTAAACCAAGGGAAACAATGCAGTTATTTAATGCAAGTTAAAATACCTAAAATTACCACTACAGGGTAGTCCTTGATTACAACAGTTTATTTAGCTACGATGGCTCTGGAAAAAAAGTGGCTTATAACTTTTTTCACACTTATGACCATTGCAGCATCCCCTTGGGCACATGGTCAAAACTCAGATGCTTGGCAACAGGCAAGTATGTATAATGGTTGTAGTCTCCTGAGATCATGGGCTCACCTTCTACGACCTTTTGACAAGCAGATTCTTTTAACAACCAATTGATTCACGTAACAACTGTGTCAAGAAATGTTATAAAATGGGAAGAAAACTCACTTAGCAACTGACTCCAAGGTGGGTTCCTACTGGTTCGGACCAGTTCAGGTGAACCGGTAGTGGTTTGGCAGCCGGGGTCACTTGAACCTCAGCGACCCAGGGCTGCCACGCTCCCAAGCCAGTTCTCCTATGGGGCCACCATTTGGTTTTCAGTTCTGCGCATGAGCAGAACAATTGTAATTGCACATTTTTAAAACATTTTACGCATGCACAGACTTATTTTTGTACAAATGTGCACACGCGCGGAGCACATTTTTGCACGCACTGAACTGGCAGTAATGCCAGGAGCAACCCACCCCTGAACTGACTCACTAAATGTGGGATTCAGTTATGGTCAAGGATTACCTGTACAGTACTCCTCTTTTCTATTTCAAGTCAGACCTTGCTTGTAGCTTGATGAGCAGACGCAGCCCACAGAAAGAATGTGAAGCGAGGCAAAGAATGCGACACTTTTACTTGGCTTTGTAGAAGAATTGGCTACACCACTTCATGAAGCAATTTCCCAGGTGCCCTTTACCTCAAACACCATTGAAGCAAAACAACTCTTTGATGCTTTGGGTCACACTACCAAAGATGGATGCTATACAGTATATCAGTGCCCCCCAACCTTTGGGGCATCAGGGATTGGTTATGTGGAGAGAGGTTTTCTCCGTGGACCAGAGGGGGCGTAGTTTCATGTGCTACCTTCACCCCGCGAATGGGGCTTTGCTTGTTTGCATGGCCCAATTCCCAGTATGCTGCAGACGGTGTCACTCCAGGGACCAGGGATTGGGGACCCCTGCTATATAAAATTAAGGAAGCCTCATTCCCCTTCTCCCAACCGTTCCTCTTTCCCTTCTACAACCCCACCATATAGGAACACAGCAGAAAACCCATCTCAAAAAAGATAATTTAATATGAGATTTCCTTTTGTTTTTTCTTCATTCACGTAGAGACAGAAGATTAAACGTTGTTAACATCATCACCCACACGAGATTTGCATTGCACATGGGTGGATGATATAAATAACATATAAACATAAACATATACTATGTGGGTGTGGGTGTGGGTGTGGGTGTGGGTGTGGGTGTGGGTGTGGGTGTGGGTGTGGGTATGTATGTATGTATATGTATGTGTACATGTGTGTGTATGTATGTATGTATATGTGTGTGTGTGTGTGTGTGTGTGTGTATACACACACACACACACACACACACACATAAAACCAAAGTGATTATGCTCACATTCCCTATATACAAAGCAGTCTAGAAAAAGGAATTCTCTCCTATTCTCAAAGTAATAAAGAAAAATAATATAGTGCAAGGATTCACCCCCTTTCTCTACTCTGCCTATCATGATTTTTGCCTTGGATTCTTTCAAACGTACCTAATGTGCTAGAGTGGTTTCAAGCAGATGACTGCACTACGCAGTGGTTAAAGGGGAGTTCAAAGGTCAATAGCTTCTGAGCCACTTATTTAATCAGAGAAGGCCTTATAACCTGATAGCAAAGTATTTGCTATGAAGCTGGAGCCTTAATCACTAAAATCTTTCCAGTAGGAGTAAGGTCAGGCTTCTTGTGAATTTGGAGAGCTAAATTTGAAACTTCTTGACATGCTGATGGCCCAGACACTCCAGTTTCTGGGCAGTGCAATTTTTAAAATTTAATCCATCAGCAAAAATCAGATATTGTTGAATCCTGGCACTGATTTTGAAGCAAGGCTACTCACTTAAAAAGGGGTTTATACATTTTCATGACTGAATGGGCATTGGCAAAGGTGCTGCTGAGACTCTCTACCTGGATCGAAGGACCATATATAAATAAGCTTTGCAACCAGGATTTTGTTGGTGCTAGATTGCCCTTCTCACCACCGTGGGATTCTACTCACACATTTTAAATCTATGTTCCATAAGTGGACAAATCCGTGGTGCCGATTACGCTATGAATCCTTTCTGACCGACTCGCCTCATCTCTTTTAGTGAGCAACAGAATACAGAGAAACACACACCAGTGGCTAGAAGGATGTCACAGTCTCTCTTTCAAATGGCAATCAAGGTACAATACAGCTTGCAATGTGACATGACCTGAAGAGCAGACCCCCAAGAGAAGGCATGGTGGGGACAAGGCAATGGACCACAGCTCGGATGCCTGGCTGTCAATCAGGATACAAAAGAAAGCCAGAGAAAGTGCTGTATTTATTGTTGTTGCCTCCATGGGCTTTGCCTCCATCCAATTTGACATAGACTTCGTCTCCCGAGTCCAGGTGGAGCACTACACTGTTGCTGGCATAGTCGTAATTCTGGTCAGCATCCTGAGCAATGGCGCTGGCTCGCACCTGCAAAGCACATCATGCCAAGAAGGAAGAAGGGTTCAGATCTCTGTCCTGTAAATCCCCCAAACCATCATTGCACAGCTCACCCCCTCTTTTCCCCGCTACCAAGATTTTTATTTATAATAAAACCATAATAAAATCACCATAACAGGGAGCCATAGAATTGCAACAGGATAGATGTTATGATTTGATATCTGAGGGAGCTAACCATCTAACTGCTTCTGGTAGGGCTGTGGTGAGATCATCCCAGGTGCCTTGAAATTTCCTGAGGGTGCATTCTTGAACTACCGGTATATGTGTTGTAGCTTCTTCCGCTGCACCACAGTGGCATTGCAGGCTCTTGGCCATTCCCCACTTAAAGAGCTTTGCCTTTTTGGCATGTCCTGTCCTGATTCTTTTCAGGTGGCTCCACGTTTTTTTGGGGGGCAACTGCATTCCTGGAAGTGGTTTTGTTAGATTTGTGTGATCTGTTTGGTTGTGGTTATTGAAAGCCACCCATCTTAATCAACCAAAGCTGCTTTTTCAAGTGGCAACTGGACTTCCTGATTTTTCTTTGAAGACATTTTGCTTCTCATCCAAGATGTTTCTTCAGCTCCAAAAACTCTAGTTGCCCCTTGAAAAAGCACCTTTGGGACAGCCATGACCTGGATGACTGAGAATCTCCATCGACATTTAGCAATGCACTTTGGAATGAACACCCTTTGAATTGTGCAGGAGTATGGAAGCATCTTAATCACCATTTCTTCATCTAGATTGTAAGACTGTGGTATATTATTTCAAGTTGGTTTCCTAGATTTAAGCCTGGTGAGAGATAGAGAGTCAAATATTTTATGTATTGGAAGAGCTCTAGGAATCGATGACATGTTTATCTTGCCATGGGCTCCTAGATGCCATCGGGATATCACTCCTTATATGCAAGTCCTGTTAAGTAAACCCAGGGGTTCTTTTCTAGAGATGCCAATGATCAGTAAGGCAGTGATATGTCCCAGCATGTCAAATTTAAAGGATGCTCAAAAAAAGCCTACAGTGTTTGAACAAAACCCCACAAAATGGTTCCTAAGTTGAAAAAGGAAGACAAAGTTTCAGAGCTACCCTTTTGCATCAGATTGCTTTATTCTGATCCTCCCTTGATATTAATCTCTACCTTTGTCTCCTGCTCACATCTATTTCATTTCCATCACAGCCTCCCTCTCCTTTGACCCCTTTTTATCTTCCAGCCAACTGTTTCTTAGGTTTTGCTCCTTGTTCATTCCTATTAATAATAATCTCCATCATGCATACATATTCTTTTTTTCTCTTAATCAGCCTTCTGAAAAAGAACACTGAATGTGACAGTAGAAGACACACAGTTTAACCTCTTCTCAGGGAAGTATTTTTTTCACTTGTCCTTTTGCAACCCATTCCAGCTCTTTGTTAAAATCTTCAATGACAAGAGATTCTCTAATTTCTCCAAGCCTTCTCTTTCTCACCTCCTTCCCTAAGAGAGCTTTTTAAAACCCCTTTCAGCACCATCATTTCTAACTACTACTCCATTATCTTTGGACTTTTCATTGGTTTTCCCAGTTTTATCTCTCGCTTAATCTGGCTCTCCTCTTTTTCTTTTGACTTTTTCCTTCCTTCCCTCATATTTTCAATCCATCCAGTTCATTTCCTAATTAAACATTACTTACTTTGAGGAGGTATTGTGTAAGGTTTATTTTAAAGTTTCTTGCCACTTTATCCCATCATCCTATTTATGAGAAATCATAATAATGCTAAAGATGATAGCCCACTTTTCTCTACCTTTATGTTTAAATTAGTTGTAGCTTTCACTCCTCTGAGCAAAGTTGGAGACAGATGTGCTTTGCTTTGTCTTGTTAATTCCAGGGCAATTTCTTAGTTAGCCTTTTGCTTTTTTAGTTTAAAGTGTTAACATTTCTTCTGCAATTATCCAAAAATCCAATACTATTGTAGCAGTAATAAGATGAAAACATTTGTCTTTTTAGCTTTTTTATAACCAGCTTAATTGTGCATGAAATCAATTGTTGGACTCCACATCCAATTGCTTTTTTCTTGATCTTCTCTCTTGTGCCTTTTATTCTCCTCCTTCCTTCATAACCAGCTTCACCATTACTTTTCAGTCCCCCAAATTTCATTCTCTACACCTCCCCGAGTGCACATAAGCACCCACCCACCATAACTGATCAATGGCTCAAGCCATTATGTGATGAATTCTCTTTCCTCCCCCAAAATTACTGCAATCCGCACCCCTAATTTGCATCATCCTGCAAAACCTAATCTAATTTAGTCTGCCTAATGCTAAAAGAAACTATCATAAAAGTGCCATAGCAAGTATCTGAATGGATTCACATAATCTCCAGAGGAGTCGCGTTTCTGTAAGGGCTGACCACATCTACATAGGACTCTTTGTTACCTAACACTCTGTGTGTGAGAGAGGGAGAAGGGGAGAGAGAAGGAAAAATACATGCCTTGATTTCTAGCAACTGCCTGGACAGATCTATGTTGTTGTTGTGTTGACATTTTTGAATGTTTTGCCTTTTTCCTAGGGCTAAAACTGACTAGAACACCCAGTCACCAAGTTTCTAGCCTAGTGTCTTTAACCACTGTCCCAAACTGACTCCACTAATTACTTTCTGCTAAATCATGGTCAGAAACAACTATAATTTATTAGATGAATACAGCAGGGATTTTACTTTTGCCTCCAGGCAATGCACAAACAGTGTGTGCACAAGCCTGAGTCTGAGATTTTGAGAATGAGTTTTATGTATTGGTTACACTGCAATCTACACATATTTTCTACCCTCTGGGTTTTAGGGAGCTATCCATGGTACTGGAAACGAATTCGTGGGAACCTGCCACCAAACAGGTAAAGCCATATAGAATAAACTAAAGGTGTAGAGGTTTCTAGGACATGACTGAAAATGGTGGGAATATCTTTTTTCCTCATCCTCTATACTGAAAGGATTTGTGGATTAAAAAACAAGATGATGACATGTTTCCATTTTTGGGTCAAAGAAACATGCGCACACATGCAAAAACATATGTGTGTTCTATGTGTCTAACCTGTGTATAAACACAATACACACATACAAACAAACACACTCCATATCAAAATCTTACAAATAATAATCCAGGATATGATACTACACAAAAGGAGAAGATAGTGGCCATGGGAGAAAGAAATCTTATGACAATAAAAGTCAGATTGGTAAAGTTCATCAAGAAGCACTAAAATTGTTACAATCAGCAATTTTAGGGTCTCCCATGACTAAGAGGTGATGTTTTATTTAAAAAACTTATAAAACGGAGACTATTATGATGACATTAGCAGAGCCCTGCTGGGCTATGTCAGAGACAGTTCAACTAGAGCAAATAGAGTGGAGAGGTACATTACTCTCATATGATTTATGCTATATGAGCATGATGGTAAATATTTATTGATATCTGTATCCACCCTGATTCCACTGTAATCCCATTACAAAGCTTGGGGCCATCAACACACAAATCCAGAAGTTAATTTTTAAACCGACAAAAACTCTAATAATAAAAATGTTATAGGAAATGAATTCTTGGTAGGCAAAAAGAAAATACTGGCTGATCTCAGGCTTTCAACTAAAAGTGACAGTCCCTGGAATGGAGAGAAAAGAATTACTTCCCTTTCAGTCTATAGCATACCCTGCATACACAATAATAAATGAATGTCTTCCTCTTCCTCCCAAGTCTACGCTTTCTTTCCTTCAGTTTTATTCTGAAATCGAAAGAATTGGATTCAGGATAGAAAACTCATTAAAGCAAAGCCTGGCCTTGAATTATGGACTCCAGGCCCCCACTACCATCATCATCATCATCATCATGCAATTAGAACTTGATAAAGTAAAATTTAGAGTTTCTACCACAGAAAGGAATCCCAGAGGAAAAAAGTAGTAAACCTAAAATTCTAATAATTGGTCATTGTGGTTCCCTGTCTAATTTAGCTAGTGGCTATGTAATGTACAGAGCACAAGTTTATATAGTTGCATCATGTTATAAAGGGTTACATTTATTTAGATTCTTTTCTATAGAGGTGTATTTTTGTTTAACCAAAGCAGTATAAAACCTTTGTATTTAATAAATCAGCAAATAAATAAAATTTCAACTTACTGGAGAAATATATGGGGCCTTTTCTAAAGGAGCAACATTGGACTTCTGGGGAAGAAATTGTGAACTGAAAATGGCTCATTTAAAAATGGAGCTGAAAACTAATTATTGAAGAGCCAGCAAGCAGACCAAGCTCCTTGAAATTCCTGTTCAAACAAGATTACTTGGATCACTTACAATTGTACAGATAGTTACTCCTCATGAGGACATTGTGGGACAGAAGCTGTAGGTGCTCTTAAGAAGTTGTGGATTTTTAAGAACACATTGGACAACCATTGTGAAATGGTATAGAGTTTCCTGCTTGAGCAGGGGTTGAACTAGAAGACCTCCAAGGTATTTTCCAATGCTGTTCTTCTTTTATTCTGATAGATGTCTCCAATGGGTTTAGAGCTCTTGGAGACAAGAGATACAATCTCCACCCAAATTTTGTTCAGAGCCTTAACAGATCCTGGATTACATATTTCCTTTCTAATCACTTTTGAAAATTGCTTATTCATTGTTTTTTAGATATTGGGAATCTTTGTAACAATAAGTTTTTATAACACTAGGTGAATTTCTTTCAGTCCTTAGTGAAAGCTTTAAATGCAAGTTTAAGGACTTAAAAAAAATAAACAGCAAGAGTGTGATTAAAACTTTGATTTTGTAAAGTTAAAAACTGACTTAAGGATCCAGATGGATTTGGAAGAATTTCTTTTGAAATTAAATATAATAATCCTTCCAATGGGAAAATGCTGTTGTTTTTAGTTCTAACACACACAAAAATGGACATTGAAGGTTGGAACTGAAGATTATATTTAAAGTAAAATAACACTTAAATTTGATTTACTAACGCCCAGCAAAGCAAAGTAATTTAACATTGTAGGGTATATGTGAACAATGGGCCAAAAAGTTCATTTTAAGAGTGTTTAAACTAGTTTTGAAAGTGGATTTAAAAATGACAGACTGCAAGAAATATGAAAAGATTCTACACAGGATAAGCAAATGAAACAGACTAATGTTATAGTAATTAAAAGGGAGATATACAAATAACAAACCAAAAGGATAACTTTTCCATATTGGATTTACCAAAAAGACTTGTTAAATTTTTTAAGAATTTTATGAAATGCATAAAGAAAAAAATAAATCAAATTTTAGGATATTATTTGAAGTGATTAAATATTATGTTCATTAAAAGCAAAAGGGAGGAATTAAAGTTGGTTTTTTTGATCAAGGTACTCTCTGGTACTCTTTAATGGTCTTTTGCTTGACATCAGAACTGAACAAAATGCTTTAAGGATGTGTTTTATAGCTAAGAGATGAGATATTGTAGAAGAGATCATTTGTGGTATTTTAAGAGAGGTGGTAAGTTGTTAAAATTGTTTATACTGTGATGAAGGGTGGGAATCGTTTCTTTGTATATTTCTTTTCTTTTTCTTCACTATATATTCTTTTTTCCCTTTTAATTCTACTTTTTTCTGCACTTCCTATTTTTTCTGTTGATTCTTTTAGTTTTTCTGTTTGTATCTTTACTTGTAATTATTATACAAAGTAAAAGCCATAGCATCAGCCTGCCTCTCCACACATTATTCACCTGCACTCCTCTACAAACAGTAGTAAATGAGCCATCCATCACTCTCTCTCAATTCAGCATTCTCACAGGGTTGCTGTAATGGAAGTAAAATGGAGAAACCTGTGTACTATAAGTTGCCTTGAATTACAAGAGAAAAGGCAGAATGTTAAACAAATAGGAATTGCCAACATCCCAAGTTGTGATTTTTCTCACAACTAGGGACATGGCATAGTAGAGCCATACACGTCTTATAACCATAGTGATCTTTTCATAAACCATAAATATTACTATGTTTACATTACTGTATTACTCTTAAATGTTGCTACTAGAATAAGACATATCCATTAATCAATGGCTATATTTTGGGGACAAGTGTAACACCTGCTCCAGATTTTGCTGATTCTTAACTGGATATATAACTGCCTGTTAAATTTTTAAAAAAATGTATCTCAGGTGGCATCACGAAATATCTCACCTCCCTTCTAATCCCCCCCCCCCAAATCCTGCTCTCTTGTTTGTTATTGCATGCATGTCATGGATATTAAACCATAGACATTCATTGATCAACCATCCCTAAGTCCTAAATGCCACATTTTGGTAGAAAGGATTTTCTGCTAAAGGATTCTTCCCTTCCCTGATATGAGTGTGTCTCCATCCCTAACTTAGAGGGAAGACCTGAACGAGCAAAGATCTCTGTGAAAGAGTCTAAATGACCTTTTCCACTGAAGATGAGTTCAACTGTTTTCCACCCAGCCTTGAATCAGCAGAAATTACATCAGTTTCAGGGTTTCTATTGTCCATTTCTGTCCTCCATGAATGTCTCTGACTTCTCTCCAAGGTAAAGTGTGACAAAGCCTTACAGATTTTGCATATCTTGGACAGTGTTTGCAGAGAGGAAAGAGTGCTTCATCATTGATTTGGTTACGCCTGATTCATCATGGGCTACAGACACGATGAAGGCAGTGACTGCAGAATACTTCAGTGGGATATAAAAGATGTTTACCAAGGTGTGTTTGTGCCTCAGTTAAGTGCAAACAGAGAACACAGAGAAAAGGGTTTCTCTAAATTCACAAATCTAAATGGCAGAAGTGGAAAGAAAGATATGTGTTAATTATAATGTCATTATTAAAAATATATATTCTACGGTATAATATTGGAAGAAACTTCAAATCTTTCCTAGTCCAAATCCTGATGAAGTAAGAAAGACACTAGTACTACAATGCCCCCCCTGCTTAAATCCCCCCCCCCCAATCTTTCTAAAACGAAGTCTTTCTGATCCCATTTTGGAAGGAAGTTCCTGGATAGTAAGTTAGGCACTTGCACTCCTGGAACTGAAATTGTCCTGCCAGGCTGCCTCCATTCCATTGGAAGGAGATCCTGATATTTAAAGATAAGAAAGGAAACTTGGCTTTCAAAGATGACATTTAGAACAGGAAGAAGGGACTAAATTATTCACCTGAAGGAAGAACAGCTGCATACACACACACACCATAAAAATGATTTCCTGAAGATCTAGCTGCATGTGACATTTAACACACAACTACGCCCTTGCAAACATTCCCCTTTCTTTTCCCTTGAGAGAAAAAAGACATTATGCGGAGAGGGAAACTTGGCAATTACTAAAAGAGAATTTCAAAGTTTATTTTATTTTATTTTTAACCTGGGAATACCTAGCATGGACTCTCACAAGACTCTCCAAAATTCCTGAGTTCTGGAACTCATCTTTCTTTCTTTGTGGATAATGGTCCTCAGATCCCAATCATTTAGTATATGTCAGTTCATTGGGAGGCAAAGCAGTACAAATTCAGTGAGCTGTTCTCAGCTTTAAGATCTAAGAAAAGATCCTTTGGTCTCAGTGTACCTTTTCAGCTAAAGAGAATTCTCAGTTTAAAATGGGGGCGGAGAGCACACAGTATTTTAAAAACAGCATCTGTGTGGATAAAACTGCAAGACTGTGGGAACACCTGTAAATAAAGTCACCTGTAGTTAAGAAGGATACATGAGGAAAGAAAGTCAGTCTCTCCTTTCAATTGCCTTAATCTTCAAATAGGGAGCAACGCTTAAGATCTGGGTTCACCTTCTAGTTCATTGGTGATTTGGGAGCCTCTTGAGTCAAAATCTCCCCATCAACAATGGTCAAATTTTCTACTTTTGGAATCCCATAGAGATCCCATTTAGACCAAGAATTCTCACAGCCTTATTTATTGATTTTTTAAAAAATGTTTTGGAATGGAAGATGAGAATACAAGTTCTACTGAGCTGTGTACCAAAAAGCTCCAAAGTAGATTTCATATCCCCCTCTTTCCTCCCTCCTCCCCCCCCCCACAATAAACGTCCCATCTAAGGTTCAGGGTAGAGCAGGGGTCTCCAACCTTGGCAGCTTTAAGACGTGTGGATTCAATTCCCAGCATTCCTCGCTGGCTGAGGAATTCTGGGAGTTGAAGTCCACACGTCTTAAAGTTGCCAAGGTTGGAGACCCCCGGGCTAGAGGATCTGTCCTCATATGCCTCCCTTTAGCACGTGATAACTCCACCCTGGAGCCACTCCCCAGCCCAACAGGGCTGCCTAGGATCGCACCCACCTGGCCGTTCTTGCAGAGATCTGCCCACATGCTGGTGCCGTCCCCGCCGCGCATGAGGATGTGGTAGGTGAAGAAGTAGATGCCGCGCACCTGGCAGGTGAACTTCCCCGTGCTGGGCTCGTAGTGGTTCCCCAAGTTGGTCACCACGTCGTCGAATTTGAGCACTTCGTAGCCCTCGTGGGGGCTCTTCAGGCCCACGTAGAAGGCGATCCTGGGGCCGCTGAAGACAGCGCTCAGAGCGCCGGTTATCTCTCCTCCCGGCGGCGGGCTGCTACTGCCACTCACGCCCGACCCGCCTACTCCGACTGTAGTCGCTGCTCCGGGCGGTCCGATTCGGGACATCGATAGGCCCGGAAGTCCCGGCTTCCCCGAATCCCCCCTCTCTCCAGGGGGACCCCTCGGGCCTGGAGGGCCCGGTTCCCCGGGAGGTCCCCTTGGTCCCGGCTTGCCCGGGCGTCCAGGATCGCCCTTGGGTCCCTGGAAGAATGGCGGCAGGGGAGACGGCGGGTGGGCGCTCAGCTCCTGCAGGGCCTCCAGAGCGGCGGTGCTCCCGGGACGGCCGGAGGGTCCGGCGGCGGCCACGCTGCTGGCGCTGTAGGGGTCGCAGATCATGCGGCAGGTGCCCATCATCTCGTAGTGAGCGCGGGTGGCGGAGGGCGCCTGCAGCAGGATGGGGATGGCGATGAGCAGGATGAGGCCCATGGCCAGGGCGAGCCCGAGGGCGGCGACCAGACGCTTCCTCCTCTGCCAGAAGCGGGCCACGAGCGCCAACAGGTCTTCCTTGTCAGGCGAGGGAATGGTGACCTCTTTGGACGGCGATTCTGCCTGCGGGGTGGAGAGAAGCAGAGAAAACAAAGCGGTCACGGCCGGGCGAGAGAAACTCTTACTTTCCGCCCCGGCTGTTTCTCATTCGACGCCCTTTAGAGCGGCAGAAGGAAGGTGGAAAGAGGCGGCGGCGGTGCCGTCCATCCCTCCGGATGAGAGGAGAGCTCGGGAGGACTTACATAAAAGCAGCCGAGCCGAAGCCAGCTCCCTCTTTATTCCCACCTCCAACCCCTCCTCTTCTTGCCGCTTTGCCTTCCCGGGCCCAACTCACTCCGGCGCTTCCCGGACCGGTCCCAGATCCAAGCGCGCCGCGCTCCAGCTCCAGCGGACTGGCCAGCTCCCCGGCAGGCAAAGCGGCGCAACGACGCTCCAGCTCGGCCGGTTCTTGAGACTCTCCTCCCTCTCCCTCCTCCGCCGGTTTGCACGGCAGCCGGAACACCACGTCCCGCCCCCCTCCTCTTCCACTCCGCTTCGACAAGGAGCCAACCGAAAAGAGCCCCCTTGCCTCCTCCGCCTCACTTTGCGCTCCTCCGGGTGATCCCCCAGACGTTCCCTCTATCCCCCGGAGAGGCTTCGACCTCTCTTGACCGACGGCGAGACGCTCATCGTCGAATGCTTCGCGCAGCTGACCGGCCTTTCCCGTCTCTCCCTCCCTCCCTCCCTCCCTCCCTCCCTCCCTCCCTCCCTCCCTCCCTCCCTCTCTCTCTCTCTCTCTCTCTCTCTCTCTCTCTCTCTCTCTCTCTCTCTCTCTCTCTCTCTCTCTCCCCCTTCGCGGCCGCTTGCCAAAGCTGGCCCGGTCATCTTCGCGGGGGCACAACCCCGGGAGTCCCATGGGGCAGGATGGAGGCAGAGACCCAGAGACGCTCCCGTCATCCTTCCTTCGCCAAGAGAAAGGAGCGCCCGGCTGCTGGTGGGAACGGCTCCTTCCCTCCCTCCTTCCTTCCTTCGCCACTCCGAGAACTTTGAGCTTTTTCTTCTCTTTCTCTGACTTCTCTGCCCTCCTCACTTCCCCCAACTTGCCTCACCTCAACCGGTTCGCTCTCTCCCTGGCGCTCTCCCACTACCTCTTTTTCCGGCTACCAGGTAGACGGGCGGGACTTGCAAGGAGCGCATCGTCCTAAGGTTGCTTTTCTCTGAACGTGTCTCCTGGATCTCGAGGAAGATTTGCTGGGCGTGGGGTAGAGAGGGGGTGGCGGCCGCATGTGCTGGGGCGCTCCGAACCTGCCCTTTGTGCCCGCGCAACGCCTCTTCTTCGCTCTACCGACTTCGACGGAGCTTATTTCCGGCTAACCCGATCTGACTGGCGTATTTTAACCGCAAAAACTCAGCCTCTGTGGTCAGTCTGAAGCTAGGAATGTCGCACCAAGCCAAGAAATTGATTAATTCCCCCCCCCCCCAAAAAAAAAACCCGTAGAAGCCGAACGAGGAACACCGCCTATATAATCCCACACGGCTTTACCTGTAATGAAGCTTCTCTGAATCCATTGCGGCAGGCGTATGTCAAAAAAATGCGTAAAATCGCACCCCGAATTTTAAAAAAACCAAGCGCCAAAACAATGTCAGGACTTACCAGGACTGCAGTGCCTCTGACACCCGTGTATCAGGAGAGTTTAGGGAGCTCCTTAGCCAAATCTTTCTCTCCATACACCACTGGAATAACTAATGGCAGATTCTCCAAATGTTTAGCAGGCCACCCCCTCAGCAATGCAAAAAGGACCAGAGTGGTTTTGTTGTGACATGGCTTGCTCTAGGCAAAAGCCAACTTTGTGCCACAAGTGAAAAGCATGCAGCTCTTTGGGAATCAGATAGATGATAGATAGATAGATAGATAGATAGATAGATAGATAGATAGATAGATAGATAGATAGATAGATAATAGATAGATAGATAGATAGATAGATAGATAGATAGATAGATAGATAGATAGATAGATAGATAGAAGGATAGGATAGGATAGGATAGGATAGGATAGGATAGGATAGGTGATAGATATGATAGGGTGATAGATGGTGGATGGATAAACAATACTAGGAGAAGGCGATAATAAGGATCACTTGATGGTGGAGAAGCTTAGTGCTGAAGGAACAAGAATATGTCCCTGTTCATTCCTCCACCCCTTATTGCTTTGGGGAATTAAATTTATTTGCGCTCTGTATCATTGCTTCCCTCCTCCCATATGTGATTAATCAGCAGCAGGCAGTTTCATTTTGCAGCATATTTTTTACAGCTGCTGCAGCAGCAGTTCAACTTAAAATGCAATGCAATGATAGCAGTTGCTGCCAAGGATCCTCTTGGCCATCCTTAAAGGTCTGGTTACAATCCCTTGACTTCTCTACGTGGATGAAAGAAACAGTTTAGATCTGAAGAGTGTCAATGTAGTCTCTGAAATTCAGCCTCTGAAGTGGTAACTTCACTGGGGCAAATAGACCCTTGCTGTGCTGAAGTTATCATGTGAAGAAGAAATGGTCTCATAGCATATTTCTCCATATAGTTGAAGGCATCCATTCCTACAATCATATTCCAGTGCAAATAAATTGCATAGGAAAGTTGCATGTCTCCTCCAGCTTTATTTTTACCTTAATTTATGATGTATCGCTTTGTTGCTTGTATGGACACTGAGAGCTTATGCATCTTGTGTGTCCAATCACACTTGTCCAGTAAAGAATGTTCCATTCCATTCCATTCTATTCTATTCTATTCTATTCCAGACCCTGTGGACCTATCTCTTCCTTATTATCAACATTAATCAACATTAATAACATAGGATGTTTACACACAAGATGCATAAGCTTTCAGTGTCCATACAAGCAACAAAGTGATACATCATAAATTAAGGTAAAAATAAAGCTGGAGGAGACATGCAACTTTCCTATGCAATTTATTTGCACTGGAATATGGTATACATTACTTTTAATTTAATTTTAATTTAAAAAGTAGTTGTGGGGGAAATAAGAAAAGGTGTGTTGAATATGTTTGCTGCCTTGAGTTACTTGTAAAAGTAATAAAGGTGGGATACAAACAAACAAAATTACATGCAACGTATAACATAAGAACCCAAGACATGTTCCATTCTCTCTCCATTCTCTTGAAGAAAACTATTTTATATCTAATCCTCAGGAATTTACTAGCTTTCCAGGAAGAAGAAGAGGAACCACATAGACACAGGATGTCCTGTCACTTGAAATATGGGAACTCAATGATTTGGTAGTTAAATTATTGACGTTCTTCATTTTATTTTAGGTATTTATGTGATCAGCTCTTTTAACTGGAAAAGTGCCCCAAATAACTTGTAAAATCATAAAGTCAGTCCCTGGTTTTAGGCTTACCATCTAAGAAAACATGATGCAAAAGCTGAGGGGAGGGGAGATTGGTGGGGAAAAGAAAATAAGAAAACCAGTGGGTAATTTTATATAGGAATTATAAAATATTTGTAATATTATGTGAGTCTGAGAATACCTTTCTAACAACACACAATCAACCTTTTTGTCACAATAGCTGGAACGGAGACAAATCCATGGGAGACAACCTACAGCAGCCAAGTACTAGCCAAGATTGACCCTGCTGAGATTCCAAGAACAGACAAGCTTGGATCTTGAAAATGTCAAAGTCCAGTGTCAGATGTCCAAGTGTGTCTGATGTCAGGAGGTGCTGAGCCTAAATTTGGAAAATGCCAGCTTGTCAAACCTGAAAGGTTTGTTAGCCTCTCATCTCCATTATTAAACTTTTCTCTTTTTATTATATTCATAGCTTGTCCCGTTTCACTGGATTAGCATCGCATATGCTGTTTTTTTGGCTTTGCCTTTAAATACAACATATTTAATATTCAGAGAGCAGAGGAATCGAAACCTATTGAGTGAAGTGACCCTGATTCACAGAAACTGACTAGGCATGACAAGGCACAACCAGGCAGCAATGAGCAAACACCAACCTTCCCCCCCCCCCCGGCTTTGGTCCTCTGTATATTCAATCATAGCCAGTGCCTTGCAAAACAATTCTCCTGGGTATTTTCCCTGCAATATCAAGGACTGAATATAAACATCTCATCTGCCATTGCACACACCTCTCTCCAGGGCTGGAGTCTCCCTGGCTTTTCCACATCTCCAGGACTTCAGGGAGATCCCAGCGGTAGCCTTCTTAGTGACCTCCCATTATTCTATACAAAGAAGTGCAAGTGAAAGATTCAAGCACCTGGAGAAGAAAATAGCACAGAAGCGTCTTTCTCAAGGGAAGAAACATCTGAGAAATGGCGATTTCCACAGTATTAAACAGCCTTGAGTTGAAGATGAAGCTTACCTGATATGGTAAGACTTAACATTCCTAATCAACAGGCAGTGAGAGAGAGGCACCCAGAAAGGCCACTCTGCACCTTTTTATTAATTTGTAGTATTCTTTTAATAATTCTTGTCCCTTGTAAGTTTTAACTTTTATACACCGCTGAGTGCTGTACTCAGAGTGAGGGAGATGGGTGATTCCAATAAGAAGGAAGGAAGGAGGGAGGGAGGGAGGAATGGAGGGAGGGAGGGAAGGAAGGAAGGAAGGAAGGAAGGAAGGAAGGAAGGAAGGAAGGAAGGAAGGAAGGAAGGAAGGAAGATACATAAATAGACACACACACACAGATAGATAGATAAAGAGATAGACATAGAGTGAGGGGTGAAATCCAGTTACCTTTGCTACCTGTTCAGTAACAATGTGAGCGCATGGAGGATCTTACGTGCATGTGCAGAGCACACCTGCAAAGGTAAGAGAACAGTGAGGGGGAAATCTGCTGTGCCATGCAATTGAGATTAGCTAGAAAGCAGGATTTCCTGCTAATATAAATTGTGTATCACACTGATCATCGGAACAACCGGTTCGCCCAAACTGGTAGCCTTTTTACTACTGCTTCAGGCAAACCAGTCTGAACCAGTAGCTTTTCATCCCTGCATAGGTAGGTAGGTAGGTAGGTAAGCAGGCAGGCAGGTAGGCAGGCAGGCAAATTTTATATTTCTTTTTTAAAAATTAAAACAATCTAAAACACAACATTTGCTGTATTGAATTAGCTGAGGTTGTGCACAAATTGAGCATTTGAGCATAAAAGGCACTCAGGCCTTTTAAAAATGTTGCCTCCCCAGTCTGGTCTCCAAGATTTGAAATAGGGTTAGAGCTAGAATTAGGATAAGAAGTATTGGTCAGCAACACCAGATGAAGAATTTGCAAAAGAGAATTGATAGATGTGGAAGTTTACATGGTTTGTCATGAATGCAGTTTCCCGCTGTATATTATTCACATTGTTAAGTTTGGGAACATACTTATGGCACATTAAGATTTGATTTGATTTTTTTTCCTGCAAAATTACAAGGTATTTAGTTAAGTTGACTGTATTTGTCAGGTTTCATGCCTTTAAAAAATCAAATCATAATTCTAAATTAAGAGTATTAATTAATACTAATTAATTAATTAATTTACTATTAAAGCATTCAAGTCTTTGAATCTCCTAGTTGATGATGAAGTTTCACAATTTCCTCTTTGTCTAAGAACTGGAAATCTTTGCTCAGATATACCTGCTCATTAATTAATTCCATCATAAACACAAACCAGATCAGATGATAAAAATACATCTATTAATTTTGTGGCTGAATCAACTGTCATTTCCAAATGTGATAGCAATGTTGCATTGTGATACAATGGCTGCATTAAGTCATTTCTACGCATAGCATCTTCTGGCATCAAGAGCCATGGTGGCACAATGGTTGGAATCAGAGGTGGGTTCCTACCAGTTTGCACCTATTCGGTAGAACCGGTTCATCAAATCTACTGAACCGCTTAGAAGAGGTTCCACCAGTGGACCCGGAAAGCAGGCCACACCTACAGAAGAGGTTCCAAAAATTTTTGAAACCCACCACTGGTTGGAATGCAGTATTGCACACTATTTCTGCCAATTGCGAGCAGTTCAATTCTGACCAGCTCAAGGTTGACTCAGCCTTCTATACTTCTGAGGTTAATAAAATGAGGATCCAGATTGTTGGGGATAATATGCTGACTGTAAACTACTTAGAGAGGGCTGTAAAGCACTATGAAGTGGTATATAAGTCTTAATTGCTATTGCTATCAACTTGTCATCATTGTGCTGGTAAAACTGTAATGAAGCCAAGCTTTAGATCATCTTAATGATGGCTGGATTATGCTACAAAGTCACAAAAAAGCTTGTCTAGTCAGGAAGAGTGCTTTTAAATCAAAGTCTTTGAATGCTCAAATTCTAGGTGCAATCATGACATTTTGAAACAAGATTCCTAGCATTCTGGTTAAACAACATTTAGTCAAATCTCTTTTTGATGTGTCTGCCTAAGCCTCCTATGACCCACTCTTAGACAATCCTGAAAAATGGAAACAATTGATTCGCCAGATGTGAAGGGAGCAAGGGATGATGGATGGTGATGATGGAAGCACAGTTCCATTTGTTCCCATTTTTGTGCTGAAAAGAAATCAATCTGCTAATTGTTTTGATTTTTTTAGTGATTCTAAAGGCAAGCTCATAGATAATCAAAGGAAAGCGAAATGCCTAAAGACTGGACAAGTTTAGAGCTGGATATAAACAGCATCCATATTTAGTTCAAAGAGCACCCTATTATAATATAAGTTCCTTGAAAGAATAGCAGTTTTTTTCCTTATTTCTGTTAAGAGTTTCTTTCTTTGATTTTCCCAATACTTTTCTGTATGAAAGTTAGCTTATACTCTTTAAAAACATAATATCCCCAACCTCTCTTTTTATGAATATTTGTGAACAAAAACACATTGTCTTCATTTTCCTAGTAGTCCAAAAAGACTTGTTTGCAAAGCAGTTCTGGCAGGGGTGAAATTCAGCAGGTTCTGACAGGTTCTAGAGAACCGATAACGGAAATGTTGAGTAGTTTGTAGAACCGGCGAATACCATCTCTGGCTGGCCCCAGAGTGGGGTGAGAATGGAGATTTTGCAGTATCTTTCCGCTGCCATGCCCACCAAGCCACGCCCACAGAACCGGTAGTAAAAAAAAATTGAATTTCACCACTGGGTTCTGGGTTCCTATCATGCCATCTTGTCCATGTTTCCTTGGCCAATATGGAAAGTTATATTTCAAGAGTTTGCTTCCAAATAATCATACATAAAACTACATATTTCCTGAATTCCCAGGCTACAGTCAGATCACAGACAAAACAATAAAATACCAATTCCTTCTCACAGAAAATCTGCCAAGACAAAGGATTGCAATTGTAACAGAATGCAGTCAAACGATCAAGGTAACAATTAAGCAGAGATGCAAAAGAAAGTTTTTTTGATCCTCTGAGGGCCAGAGTGAACTGTATGAATTTGGAGAGGGTATCATGGGTATTGTTAAAGAGTGGTTGCCATGGGAAAGGGTTCACTGTTTCAGAAAATCTATTCCATGGTGAGGGTGGCCCTTAAAAAAATAAGGCAATTTGTGAGATTGATTTCCAAGAATTTAAGGAGAAGACAGAGGTGGGGTTTGGAGCCTGAAGCCATATCATCTATTTTGCTTGCTTCCAACTTTGGTTTTACAAAATACTATCTGAGAAGGGAGTATAACAGAGTAATGGAGTTAGAAGGGATCTTGGAGGTCTTCTAGTCTGGCCCCCAGCTCAAGCAGGAGAAGGTGAGAAGAAAAGCAAGTTGACCAAGGAAATGAATGTCTGGCAAGGTGATGTCTGAACTTCAAATGTTAAACCAAATGCCACTTCTACAAAACATAACCCAAGAATTCCTTTCAAATATAAGGATAGCTACCATATTTTTCGGACTATAAGACGCACCGGAGTATAAGATGCACCGTGATTTTGAAGAGGTAAATTTTTTAAAAAAATTTTTGCACTCTGCAGGCCTCCAAAATCCTCTGCACACCTCGGTGTTTGCAAAAAAAGGTGGGGATATGCAGAGCTTTGGGAGGCTCTTAGAGTGCTCCTGGGGACTGGGGGGAGGCAAAAATGAGCAAAAAAACTGCCCTCCACAGCCATCAGGAGCACTTTGCAAGCATCCCAAACCCTCTGCATGTCCATTTTTGCAAAGGGGGTAGGGTTTTGGTAGGCCAAACATGCTGTATTCAGTGTATAAGATGCACCCAGATTTTCACCCTCTTTTTTGAGGGAAAAAGCTGTGTCTTATACTCCAAAAAATATGACATATCATTCCACCTAGTTGGACAGAAAGTATCACCTAAAAAATCAGGATGAAGTTCTACAAGTTAGACAAAGCAGTCACATTAGAACTACAGGTAGTTTTGTCTTACAACAGTTCATGTAGTGACCATTCAAAGTTACAACAGCACTGAAAAAAATGCCTTATGACTTTTTTCACACTGATGACCACTGCAACATCCCCACGGTCATGTGATCAAATTCAGCCACTTGGCAGCTGACTCATACTTATGACACTTGCAGTGTCCCAGGTTCACGGGATCCTCTTTTGCGACCTTCTAACAAGCAAAGTCAATGGGGAAACCCAATTCACTTACCGTATTTTCACCCATATAACCCGCCCACGCAAATAACCCGCCCACGTGAATAACCTACAGATTTTCAAGATCGTGTAAAATGTTTCCCGTATACCCCGCCCACTTATATAACCCGCAACGAGTAAGCCGTCGGCAAACATTACATTAGCGCTATTCCATCGGACCTACCCATTAAAACCAATCAGAGGAGAAAGCCTGGGCGAGCTGGGGAGGGGTTGGAGGAACTCAACTCAAGGGAGAGATCTTGAAATTCAATAGAAAAAAAAATGCTTGGGTTTCGGGACGCCTTCGTGAAAACCCCACCCCTGGCTATGGGCGAAGCGACCAGGAAGAAGCAGGAGGTGAGAGGAAGCCCGGATTCTGCAGCCCCTCGCCTTCTCTGGGCTTGGAAGTCTGGCAGGAAGGGAAGGGGAGGAGGCGGCGGCGCGGCTGTGGCTCCGTTTTCACACACACACACACCCCTCCCTTCTTCTACTTTGCTCTGTGAAAGGGCTTCACTGCCGAAGCATTTTGGTTTAAAAAAAAAACACCGTCCCTTTCTCTCTCCAGTTAACAGGGCCAAAGGAGCGGAGAAAGCACCAGATCCCCCCCCCCTTCATGAGAGGGAGAAATCCGTTTCTGGCTTCTTTTTTTGCTCCCTTCTGGCGAAGGGGGGAGGGATCTGGTGCTTTCTCCACTCCTTTTTTATTTTTTTGCTCCCTTCTGGTGCTTTCTCCGCTCGGCGACTAAGAGCCTCTCAGATATGGCGGTGCCTCCCGTGAGGAACGGTAGATGCTCTCTCGCCCGCCTCACCCCCCCCCCAAAAGGAGATTCCCTCGTTGCGTGGCGTTTGTGGCAGCCGAGAGCGCGGAGGACGCCGCTCCTCCTGCCGCACGTGTCGTGTGTGTGTGTGTGTGTCGTCTCCCAGATAAAATGCACCACTTGGGTTGGCCCTGTTAACTGGAGAGAGAAAGGGACGGTGTTTTTTTTTGTAAACCAAAATGCTTCGGCAGTGAAGCCCTTTCACAGAGCAAAGCAGAAGAAGGGAGGGGTGTGTGTGTGTGTGAAAACGGAGCCACAGCCGCGCCGCCGCCTGCTCCCCTTCCCTTCCTGCCGGACTTCCAAGCCCAGAGAAGGCGAGGGGCTGCAGAATCCGGGCTTCCTCCCACCTCCTGCTTCTTCCTGGTCGCTTCGCCCATAGCCAGGGGTGGGGTTTTCACGAAGGCGTCCCGAAACCCAAGCAGGAAAAGGGAGAAAAGGAGCCCGAGCCGGAAAGCACCAGATCCTCCCCCCTTCACGAGAGGGAGAAAATATCCGTTTCTCGCTTCTTTTTTCGCTCCCTCCCTCCCTTCCGTGCCTGCCACAGTTTTTCGCAAGTTCACGCATCGTTTTAATGTCGGCGGAAGGCTGTCCCAAGAGAGGACGAGCTGTGGCTTAGGTGAAACGGTTAAACGTCTGGTACCTCTACGCGAGCCCATCTCCTGCCCGGAGTTTGTTCACGCTTCCCTTCTCTTTATAGGAAGAGTACGGTACATTGAAGGGAGGGAAGGAAGGAAGGACGCGGGAGAATCGGGATCGTTTGTAGGTGAAGCGTCGGATGCGGCTTTAACGAGGCGGGGGTCCCTTTTGCTCCGAGCGTTCCCCTCCGAGGAAGGGAAGGGGAGGCGGCAAAATAAATAAAGGCAAAACATGCCCTCAATTTACAGCAAGCCCGTGCAGCCCAGCAGCTTTAAGTTTGCCCACAAAGGATTCTTTTTATGTTTCAAAAACATTTTAACCTTTCTCTCCTCTCCCACACCGACGACTAAGAGCCTCTCAGATACGGTGGGGCTCGAAGTGCCTCCCGTGAGGAACGGTAGACGCTCTCTCCTCCCCAGCCCCCCAGCTGCACACTTTCCCAGAGTCCCGGGCCCTTGAGGGCGGGGGTGGGGTGAACCAAAGAGGAAAAAGTGTGGGGGGGTTGAGGAAGCACCGGGGGCTCCGAGGGCGGAAAAAGGGGTTTCCCCGGAGCTTTAAACGGCCTTTAGAGAACTAACCTCGCCAGCCAGTACGGTAGGTCGTTTGGAGCTCTCAAGGCCGCCTCACACGGCCACTGCTTGCCCTTTTTCTGTCAGCGTCTCACACACCCCCCCCCAAAAGGAGATTCCCTCGTTGCGTGGCATCTCCCAGATAAAATGCACCACTTGGGTTGGCCCTGTTAACTGGAGAGAGAAAGGGACGGTGTTTTTTTTTTAAACCAAAATGCTTCGTCAGTGAAGCCCTTTCACAGAGCAAAGTAGAAGAAGGGAGGGGTGTGTGTGTGTGTGAAAACGGAGCCACAGCCGCGCCGCCGCCTCCTCCCCTTCCCTTCCTGCCGGACTTCCAAGCCCAGAGAAGGCGAGGGGCTGCAGAATCCGGGCTTCCTCTCACCTCCTGCTTCTTCCTGGTCGCTTCGCCCATAGCCAGGGGTGGGGTTTTCACGAAGGCGTCCCGAAACCCAAGCAGGAAAAGGGAGAAAAGGAGCCCGAGCCGCCGAGCCAGCCCACTGCCACGAGGAAAGTGGTGGTCCCAAGCTCTCCCTTTAGTTAATCTGTGTAAAATATTTTATGTATACCCCGCCCACTTTTATACCCCGCAGGGGGGGGCGCTGTGCATGTAAAAAACGCATATAACCCGCGGGTTATATGGGTGAAAATACGGTAACCACTGTGATACTACTGTATTTTCTAGACTATAAGATGCACAGGAGTATAAGACGCACCATGATTTTGAAGAGGTAAATTTAAAAGAAGTTTTGCACTTCGCAGGCCACCCAAACCCTCTACACGGCTCATTTTTTGCACACACAAAAGGCATGCAGAGCTTTGGGAGACTCTTTGAGTGCTCCTCGGTGCTGGGGGGGGGGCAAAAACAAGCAAAAACAGCCCTCCACAGCACTCAGGAGTTCTTTGCAAGCCTCCCAAACACTTTGCATGTCCATTTTTGCAAAGGGGGTGGGGTTTTGGTAGGCCAAACATGCTGTATTCAGTGTATAAGACGCACCCAGATTTTCACCCTCTTTTTTGAGGGAGAAAGGTGCGTCTTATACTCTGAAAAATATGGTAACTTATCAACCACAGTGATTCAACTTAAGAAATGTGGCAAGAAAGGTGCTAAAATGGGGCAAAATTCACTTAACAAAATGTTTCATTTAGCAAGAGAAATTTTGGGCTTGATTGCGGTCGTACGTGGAGGACTGCCTGTATAGAAGTACTTGGTTACCTGCTGGATTTAAATCAACAACATTTGGAAACAAAAAAACCTTTCATTTTAGGGCTGCATTAATAAGGCAATCACACTTGGACTGGATGACCCGGATGAAAAACTGATTCAGTCATTTGGGAGTACCGAAAAAACATAAATCTCTCAGGTTTAGGGGGTGGGGTTTTTTTTTGTAACCTTGAAAGTGTCTAAGAGTTAGCACTCAGACCTTGCCAGAGCCTGAAATCCATACAGAACCAGATTGCAGGCCAGACATTGGATGATCCTGAGGATTAATGATGTGCAGGCTGGAACACACCTCTTTGCTCTCAAAATGATGTCCCTGGGTACTCATTGATGAATCGGTGCTGAATTGAGAGGCCAGCCAGCTGCAGTTGAAAGTCCCTCTCTCGTGTCCTCTACCAGTTGCACGTGGAAGCTACATATGTCAGCTTAAAAGATTTGTTCTTCTTTCTGCTCTTACCAGGCATGAAGTGCTCTAATCTTCATTACCGGTTCGGAACTGGGAGCATGTGTGTATGCGCCCAACCTTCTGCACATGCACAGAGCATCCATGATGACATCTGGGCAAGTGGGCAGAGCTTCCCACCATCGCCACTACCGGTTTGCAAAAACTGGGACAAAATACCAGAATACCACCTCTGGCTCTTACTCATAGTTGGCTCTAGAATATTTTGGGGGAAGGGAGGGATCATTTGCTCCCAAGAGATGCTCCTTGGTAATGCAAAAAAGAAAAGCAGCAATGGGCTTTGGGAGAGCTATAGAGGATAGCTGAAGAAGATATTTACAGGTACTCCTTGGTTTATTTATTTATTTATTTAATGGTCATTTAGTGGCCCTTCAAAGTTATAATAGCACCAAAAAAGTGACTTATGACCATTTTTCAGACTTACAACCATTGCAGCATCCGGAAGGAGGGAGGGAGGGAGGGAGGGAGGGATGGAGGGAAGGGAAGGGAAGGGAAGGGAAGGGAAGGGAGGAAGGAAGGAAGGAAGGAAGGAAGGAAGGAAGGAAGGAAGGAAGGGTCTGCCCATAGAAGGATATAGAAAGGGAGAATCAAACACACTCAGGAGATGAAGTGCCCCAAATTCTGCTTCTTAAACACTCAAAACGTTTTTTAGCAAGATCATCTCTGTGCATGGAAATTGTCGGAAGTGATTTTTAAGATGGCTCAAGCTGCTAAAAACAGTCAAGCATATCAATCCCTTTGTTTCATTAGTTTTGTCTCTTTTGCTTATATCACTTCAGCCATCTGTCTTTGAAACAATTAGGAAGGGGAATTTCTGTTTAAAAGGAGTTTTCCATTAAATGTGTACCAAATAAGTGAATCTTTCTTTGTAGAACCTCAACAGTAATATATATAAGTAATCAAATTGCTACCAAAAAACCAAAACAAAAAAACCTTTGTTCCTACATTTCTCTAAGTAAAGAGGCAGGCAGGCAGGGAGTGGGAAAAGAAATAAAAAAGAAGAAAAATCCTCACAATTAATCTCATGCATGGCGTCATTTAAAAGTATGCAATGACTAATTGCTCCCATGCTGGCCAACATCCTCTAAATGTCTGTGAGTTGGGGGATGATATAGATATTATTACAAGTTAGGAATCTAGTCTGTCCAATGCTGTTTAAAACAAATCTAAAATATTTTCTCCCACTTGTTCTTTTTCAGCTTTGTAGTAATTTTCCTGTACATTACCAGCTCTAATTGCAAGTACCTTTTTCTAAACTTTACTAAGCTTTATTTCATTTTTTGTCACCAAATCTGTTGCTGCTTGCATCACCTTATATATTAGAGGGGCTCTTTATTCTCTTCAGGTTTAGGCCAGCCTCCTTAAGAGGTGCCTTTAATCTTCTCTTTCCCAAACACAGTTGCCCTGCCATTTCTTCAAACCTATTTGGAACAATTAAATTCCTGTATCATTTGACTCACAAGGGATGCGGTGGCTCAGTGGCTAAGACACTGAGCTTGTCGATCAGAACGTTGGCAGTTCAGTGGTTTGAATCCCTATTGCCACGTAACGGAGTGAGCTCTGGTTACTTGTCCCAGTTTCTGCCAACCTAGCAGTTTGAAAGCACATAAAAATGCAAGTAGAAAAGTAGGAACCACCTTTGGTGGGAAGGTAACAACGTTCCATACGCCTTCGGCATTTAGTCATGCCGACCACATGACCATGGAGACATTTTCAGGCAGCACTGACTCTTTGGCTTTGAAATGGATATGAGCACCGTCCCCTAGAGTCAGGAACGACTATGTGTGAGGGGAACCTTTACCTTATCATTTGACTCATTCTCACCTACAGGTTCTGTACTACACTTTCTAATTTCTATAATAAGATGACCCCATGTTGTCCATAATATTCCAAATGGGGCCCTGTTCATTTTATGGGGGTTTGGTTGTTGTTTTGGTTCAGCTTTTTTTGTACATTTCACTCATTGTTGAATCTTGGCAACTACCTGGACTGGTCCATGTAGTTTTCTTGGCAAGAGTTTCTCCTGACAGAAAAAGATGTCCCAAGATGGCCTCCTTCCTAGGGCTGAGAGAAAATGATGGGTCCAAGGTCACCAGCTAACTTTGTGCCCAGGGCAGGATTAGAACTCATAGTCTCTGAGTTTCTCTCTTTTTTTAAAATGTAAATTTTATGAAGACTTTCGATTAAAATTGTAAATACTAATATGAACTTGAAAAGATGAAAAATAGAAGAAATAAGAAGAGGAAGAATATAATAAAGAAAAAAGAAATATATTAAGAACTTTCCCCAAAAAAGCTTACAAACTGATTACAATATTTTCATCCTATATTCCTTCCCTTCTCTATAAGCAATCCATAAATATAAGTCAATATAAATCAATAAATATAAATCAATATGTCAATCCTGATGTCAGCAAAAAAAATCCATAAAGATTTGTTAGAACGTTTATCAAAACAATGTTTTATTTTAACTTTGATCAAATAAATCAACTCCCAGTTTTTAGCCTTGTGCCTTAACCTCTACATCACACTGATCCTTGATCTTAGGTACAATGAGCTTTTATTTTTCTTTTTGTGTTTCCATCAGATTCCAATATAGTTGAAATAGGAAATCCTGGGTTTCCGATATTTTAGGCCTTTAAAGATCATCAACAGGATTGTGGAAATTCCTTTGGAGGCAGCTCTTTGTGGATTGTTAAAGCAGTGAACTCTCACAACTCTTGCAGAGACTCATCTGTGCTGTGTCAATACACACAGCCTTTTCACTTTGCTGGGGGGAAACAATTCCAAAATGCCTCAGTTTCTTTTCCTACTATTTTCTCATTTTTCACATGGGTCATGAGCGATGGCAATCAGATTGTTCAGACTGTTTTTCTCAACTAAAGAAAGGATCCCTGTGACAAAGATTGAGGGACATTACCCTAGACAGAGCCCTTGAGAACGTAGCATGAGGATCAATTCCACACTTGCAAAAAAGATGGATGGGAAGACATTTTTAAAAAAGGAATAAACAAACTCAGATAAGTGGAATGAAATGCTAATACTGAACATTGCAAGTTAGAAAAACAAAGAGCTCTATTTGAGTCATGTTATTTCCGATGCTATCCATTCTTTCTGAAACAGTAGTAGTAGTAGTAGTAGTAGTAGTAACAGCAGCATAGTATTACTACTATAGTAATCGTAGTATTTTTAATTGTTGTCATATTCATCAGTTCTTCCCCTTCCTCTTTTTCTCCTTTCCACTTGACACAAAGTTTTCAGATTCTATGATAATAGTGCATTCCACTGTTCCACGCAATTAAGTTGACACATTCTACAACAATTATTTAAAGTGCAATACAGTATTGAAATTGTAAATTATTTGCTGGGGGTTGAATTTATCATTCATCTAGTCCAATTCACTTTTGATCAGCTATGGAAACCCACAAGCTGAACTACAATACTTTGCAGCCCAGCTAGTATACAAATTGTAGCTCAGTCATATCTAAAGGACCATAGGTGGTGTCCATTCATGCGTTAGAATATTAATTTATTTTCACCTACTATCAATAGGATTATTGTCATATAAAAAAACAGAATTTTCATTTTCTCCACACAAAGGTTGTTCTTCTGAAGTTACTAGATAACCATTTTCTCAAGTTCAATTTTTCCACATGTCCTCCTGCAACAGAATAGTACTATTCAAGGTAGGAATACACTGATGGGACAATGGCTTCAAGAAGTAAAAGCAGAAGAAATACATTCTTTTATATTTTATTTTATTGCTGTTGTGTTTATTTTTTTAAATGAAAAGTTTGAAAAAAAAACTTTTACAAATGTTTACTTTCTTCCCCCTACCCTACCCCCCCAACCCCCCCAACCTCCCCCCCCCCCGACTTCACAAAACCAATACAGGGTATAAATCTTTAACAAGAATATTCTAAAATAAACTTTAAAAAAAGTTAATATCATCTTTCATTTGAGCTTTAACTCCTCTTTGCTAGGCTAGCTCTAAACAGATTATATCATTCCTTGTTTCTTCAGTCATAAACTATCTGGAATTTCTTAGTCCCATATTTATTTTGAGTATAGTCAATCCATCTTCTCCACTCCAGTTTATATTTCTCGTTTGAATGGTCCTTGAGATATGCTGATATTTTAGCCATCTCTGCTAAGTTTGTTACTTTTAATGTCCATTCTTGAATAGTAGGCAAATCTTCCTTCTTCCAGTATTGCGCCACCAGCAGTCTTACTGCGGTTATTAAATACAGAATCAGGTTGGAATTTACTTTAGCAAAGCAAGGCAAGATAAGCCAATTGAGAGATGGGAAACTGATACTGCCTTTCAGTGTGGAATGGAGAATATTATATATATCTATTAGATTTTTTACAACCCCCGGTATGCCCAAATATGGGAGGAAGATTACTACTTCCATTCTCTGTCCTTTTGTAGTAGAATTAAGAGACAATGAAGCCAAGCGATGCAATATAGGAAAAGTTTATTGAATGCGCAGGTTCAAACATGCCAAATCAAGCATCATAAGTTTGAACCCCGAAGGGTTCTGAAAGCCATACATTTATAGTGCACTTTACGTCATCATCTATAGAGGCAGTGTTTAAGCATATAAGGTAATGAGAGGAACCAAAAACTGTCTATGTCAGATGGCCAACAGTTAAAATATACATGGTCAGCACCTTATAGATCATGGGTGTCATAAACAGGACACATCTTGCAAGATGACAGGAAACTCCCTGTCTGGGTCGACTTGTTCCCGGACGTGTAAAAATATATATTGCTCCTTCAGCAACTGTCAGCAATTGTTTTCTGCTTAGTGGTGCAAAACCTTAACTTTAATCAGAGTCTTTGATATTAAACATAACCTGTAGAACTGTGGATCATAATTGGGCCTTTTAGCCCACCTTAGTCCCCCCTTTGGGACTCATCTGACATGTCCAGAAGAGTCACATACTCAGGTTCAGTGGATAATTCTCCCACTGGTTGCATTCTTTCGTATTCCCATAAGGCCATTACCTGTGCCGTTGCTTTCCGCTCTGCTACCAAGGATAAACTATTAGAAATAGTGCGTATAAAAATAGGTAAAACACAAGGAATTAATACACATCCTGCAGCGATTAAGCCTATTAAAGCAACTATAGCTTGTAAACCTGGTAATTTAGGAAACCAGGAACCAAAGGTTTCTTTAAAATTGAATCCTCGCCACACTTGGTCAGGATTATGAGTCAATTGACGCATTTCTGTAGTCAATTGTTTAACAACAGTTCCAGTTTCATCTATTTGCAGGCAACAATTAGAAAGATTAAACTTACCACATACGCCCCCTTCTTTAGCCAGCAAGTAATCTAAAGCCAAGCGATTCTGATACACTGCTGTCCTTATTTTATCTGTAGCTTCGGATATTATATTAAGGGCCTTATCAATACGTTGGCCTGCTAAATCTAGTACTGCTTGAAGGCGAATAATTCTATTTAGCATATAAATGGGTGTGCGATATCCATATGACCCATCTTCTGCCCACGTAGCCCTGCCGTACGTACATACAATTCTCTCTGAACTCCAAATATCACTGTCTTCCAAGGTGGCCCAATCCTTACAAAGGAAATTAGTAAAAACTGTATCAAGTTCTCGTTTCCTTCTAGTCTGTAGACCAACCCTCTCGTACAATGGGATCCCTAACACTTGGCGGGCTTTCATGGGTAACAAGAAGAATGAGGGCTTAATCCATCCTAAGATGCATGAACCAGACCAATCTCTAGGCAAAGTTTCATAAGCCAGCTTTCCACAAATCCAATACATAGCTTCTGGAGCTTTCCATAGGTTATCAATAGAGGAAGAATCTAGGTATGTCAAATAAGTCATATCAAAACGTGGGGGCTGAGTAATGTTAGCTGGCGAAGACCAGATACTATAGTCAGGATTCCAGGATCCTAGGCAAATCAAATCTCCGACATGAACTGATCCATTTCTTACGAAGCAATTCCTTCCTACCAGATTAGTGGACAAGGTCCATACAATCCCAGTAAACTCTTTCCTTGTTGTAATATTACCAGCATAGGAAAGATTGTTATATATTACAGGATCAGCTTCCATGGCTTCCCATGGCCACTGCTCTCCCATGTTAGTTCCTCCACAAACAAAGCAATTTTTAACAGTCAAGGTTTTAGCCACCTGTTCGGCCATTTCTATAAATAAATTATTTGCCTTGGTACTTATTGGTAGTGGGTCTTCTAATTTTTGCAAGGTATCATACACCGACCATCCGAGGGATTTTACTTCTCCGTCCTTAACCTTCTCAACTTTTATAGTCAGGTATGTTTTTGGGTCCAATCCTTTACCGTCAATTCCAAAGCCATACGTTACTATGGATGGGATGTTACGAGATACTTCCATTTGTATCATATTTCCATTGCCCCTTCTAAAGGAAGTTATATGGGTACATCCTTTATATCCGCCTCCTGTATAATCACAAACACACTGCCACCCAGTACATTGCACAGTGCCTGCACAAGGTAACCATTGGTTAGGATTACCATATTTCCAACTGTTCAATTTTTCACATAGATATTTATGATTATTTTTATAAGCATCAACCCAAGACTGATCCCCACAAGACACGCTCCAGCCTCTCTTAGTGGCGGCGCATGCATCAAACCACAGAATCAGGGGTTGTTTGCCCTGTTGCAATTGTACAGTATAATTAAGGAAATACAGCTTGCCATCTCCTTCCGGATCATTTGTAGCACCTACTTTGGGCAAACCTGTCCATAGGGTTACATTGAGGCGAACTGGAGTGTTGGGATTATAACATACAGTCTTTCCTTGTAAAGTACATAGGCTGTACATGGTTTTGTTATGCAGGCAATTCATTCTAGTGGATTGACATCCTTGAGGTAGCTGTGTATGATATACCAAGGTGTTAACAGTTCGCGTCCCTATTTTAGCTTTAGTAATGCAGGGTGCGCAATCGTCTGACCCATCCTTGGTTGCCGCAGTTGGTACCCGTTTAGTTCGAGTAGGGCTATCATTATTCCAATAGGGTTTGATGTCCCGTGAAGGTTCCCATAATACTTGACATAACCCACTCCATCCCAATGGTACGTTTTGGCTCTTTTTGTTATTACAAAGAAATAGTATATCTTCAGGGCTGTGTTCTGTAGTTCTACAACAACTAGCCCACAAGGTTATATGAATCCAAAGGCACCTTGGGTCTCCATTATAGAGATCTTTCTGGGTTGCATTTTTACATAATTCGTAAATTCCTTTCCTCCATTCATCATTTTGGTTTCCACATGACCAGGCTAATCCCTTTTTAGCTAGTTTTGGCGTTACTTCTATTGTGATATCACATCCCTTATGGGTTGTTCTCCAATACTGGAATTCTCCTTTTTGAACTCCTCCTCCCTTGATACAAATGGTGCTTAGAGGTGGTCTATCCTGATAAAGGCCCACCTCTCTCTTATTTCTGCGTCTCTTAGCTTTTCCTCGTATAGTTACCCCAAATTCAATGGGACGCATTTGTACTATACATGCCCCTTGCCATCCCGATTTCAATTGTGATGGGGAAGTAATACGGGTCCAGCCCCAATAATGGGGGATTCCACAATCCAAAACTAGAGGTGGTTCTCCCCCCTTTTGTCGGGCTTTTATACACATTCCCTTTCGCATTAGATATCCCACATACGGGCATACCTCTGGGTTGGAAAAACCTCGAGACTGACAAGTAATTCTGGCAATCTTATCGAATAGGTCAGGGAGTTTGCAAGGGTGTGGTAGAACTCCATTCCAACAATTTGGAGAAAACATAATGGGGGTTGTCCCCTCCCCTTCCCTGGATCCGACATTATAAGATCGTATAATATGGGGTCTTTCCTCTGGGTTGCTCCACAATCCTAAGTTGCCCACATCAACAAGATTGCATTTGCTCCCAACACCGTATAACCATATCACTAATAGCGTAATAGACCAACCGAGCGGTATACCTTCGTGCATCCTGTTCGCACACATCGTGATCTCTCCGATCCTGTAATGCAAGCAAAACTGTAGGGGTTACTTTAAGTGTGTAGTATGCCGGGCCGGATCCAGTGATTAGATAGGGTGCCAACGCGTCTTCTACAATAACTATATCGCACTTAATGTCACAATAGCTATGCTGGACACAGTCAATACAGTGGGCACAGCAGCAGCATCCACATTTACAGGTACAGAACCAACACATATGGTTAGTAAAGGATGAAAGTAAATAAAGATTAGTATGCTGGTCCACTATTCTTCACCCGTGCGAAGAAAGTCAGCTTCCGGAGTGACTTAGCAAGGGTTCTCCACTGCTGACCTTTGGAAGATTCGCCGGGGGGAATGCTGCGCTGGCTCTCCGTCTTCCCTTCCAGGTGCGGGATCTGCTTCAGGTGCAGGATCGGCTTGGATTTCCCTTGAATTGTCTGTATGCAATTGTCCGTTAGCGAAGGGGACGCCAGCAAATGGCCACCAGTCAACCGCTCTCACCGTTCCACCGATTGATCGTTGGACCGTCAGGTTGGCGTATTTCACAATACAAATAATGCACACAATGAAAGCAAGAATCACAATACCTATGGCAATACAACAAAGGATATAGTTGGACTTTATTGACGAATCAATTTCAACTTCAACGGTTGGTCGCTGGGATGTGTGGTCCATTGTTTGTCAGCGGCCCTCTTTACTCGAGTCCAATGTATCCAGGTTTTAGATTCCGCAATCTTAACAGCAAGTGGAGATGTCATAATTACCTCATAAGGTCCCTTCCACCTCCCTTCTAATTGTTCCTTTTTCCAATGTTTTACCCAGACACGGTCCCCTGGCCTGAAGGAATGACATCTAGTTACCAATCTGGGAGGGGTCTGCTCTAATACATAATTCCTCAACTTTTCAACCTGTTTATTTAATTCCTGCACCATTTCCATGGCCCAAACTCCCCCCTTATGCCCCAAATCAGGCCATCCAGCCAAATTACGCCGTAATAACGTCGGAGGCCGACCAAACATCAACTCATATGGGGAGAGTCTATGTTGTCGTCTGGGAGCACTCCGAATCGCATATAACGCAAGGGGCAAAGCGTCGGGCCACTTTAAGTGTGTTTCCGCACAAATTTTGGTTATCCTTTCCTTCAAAGTCCTATTCATCCTTTCCACGGGAGAACCAGATTGTGGATGGAAAGAAGAATGGAAGCGCCATTTCACCCCTATAGCTTGTGCAATGGCTCGATTAATATGATGGACAAATTCCGGGCCATTGTCTGATGAAATAAAGGAGGGGTTGCCAAATCGAGGAATGATCTCCTTAAGTAAAACCTTTGCTACTTCCTGAGCCTTTTTCGTTCTAGTAGGGAACGCCTCTGGCCATCCCGTGTATAAATCCACAATAACTAACATAGCCCGATAAAACCCACTTCGCGGCATATCAGTAAAGTCAACCATGACTGTGTCCATAGGATAGTAGGCAATAGGTATAGTTCCCGGTGGAAGGGAAGGACCTTGCCTAGGATTAACTTTAGCACACGTTTCACAGGAAGATGCGACTTTTACCGCCATCCCTGCTAACCCATCTATATAGTAATCCCTCATAAGGGCGGATTCCAAAGCTGTTTTCCCCATATGGGTGGTTTCATGAGTGGAACGAACCAATTGCCATGCCACTGTAGAAGGCACGTATATTCTTCCATCCGGAAGAACATACCAGCCCTTATCGATGACCGCCATCAAATCGTTGACTGCCTTATCACATTCGGTTAAGGAATAGGAGGGTTGGATGTCTACTGGTATAACCCCTAAATCCAAGGCAACATTAATATACATGTCTGGTAGAGGCTCATGACGCAATGCTGCAGCTCGTGCTTCAGCGTCTGCTGTCCTGTTCCCTACAACAATTCTATCATCACCCCGTTGATGACCTCTACAATGCATAACTGCCACCTTTTTTGGTTTTTGAACCGCATCTATCAATCTCTGAATTAAATGGCTATGTTGTATATATTTGCCAGCTGAATCCCTAAAGCCCCTTTCCTTGTACACCGCCCCATGAGCATGCAAAGTCAAAAAGGCGTATTTACTATCTGTCCATACATTCAAGCGTTCACCTTCAGCTCGTTCCAATGCCCGAATGAGGGCCCACAACTCTGCCACTTGTGCACTTTTTCCTGCTCCCAACGGTCCACTTTCAATTACCCCCTCATCATCAACAATGGCATAGCCTGCAACCCTCATCCCTTGGTGTATATAACTAGACCCATCGGTATACCAGTTATAATCCACCTGAGGCAAAGGTATGTCAGTTAAATCGGGTCGTGTGGAATAAACGGTTTCCAACACTTGTACACAATCATGCTCCACCTCCGTTTCCGTAGGCAAGAGAGTAGCAGGATTTAATGAGGTAGAAACCACTAGATGAACCTGGGGGTTTTCAATCATCATGGCTTGGTATTTGATGATTCGTTGGTTACTAATCCACAAATGGCCCTTCTGATCAAGAATTGCTTGAACAGAGTGTGGGGTGTGGACCTTAATTGGACAGGAAAAAGTGAGTTTATTACAATCTTGCAGCAATTCCGCAATGGCAGCTAAAGCTTTCAAACAATGCGGCCACCCTTGCGCCACAGCATCTAGCTGTTTTGACAGATATGCAACCGGTTGTTGCCACTGGCCGAGCTGCTGAGTCAATACTCCTAAAGCAACATTCTTACGCGTATCCACATACAAATTGAAGGGCTTACTCAGATTTGGCAGGGCCAAGGCCGGAGCTCTTAACAGAGCTTCTTTGATTGCATCAAAGGCTTGATCCTGCTCCTTTGTCCAAATAAAGGGGTCCGTTTTACTTCCCTTGGTAGACGAATACAGTGGAGCTGCCATTAGTGCGTAATTTGGAATCCAAATCCTACAAAAACCTGCCAAGCCTAGAAAACCTCTCAATTGTCTCCTATCGGTTGGCCTTGCCAGATTAAGCAACGCTTGCTTTCTCTCCGGGCCTAGTGCTCTTTGCCCTTGCATTATATCATAGCCTAAATAACGGACTTTTTGTTGGACTAACTGAGCCTTACTTCTGGATGCCCGATATCCACAATCTAACAATAAACACAACATACGTCTCGTATTTTCCCAACAACCGTCCCGTGACTGTCCAGTAACCAGCACATCATCCACATATTGTAAAACCGAATCTCCTTGTTGGAAGGGGATAAAATATTGTAAATCCTTGGCCAATGCGGTTCCGAAGAGAGTTGGGGAATTTTTGAACCCCTGAGGTAACCTTGTCCAGGTATATTGGCTCCTGGTTCCAGTATACGGATTTTCCCATTCAAAAGCAAACAATGGCTGGCTAACAGGATGGATGGGGATAGTAAAGAAGGCATCTTTTAAATCAATCACTGAAAACCATGTAGCATTAGGTGGGATGAGACTGAGTAGAGTATATGGATTAGATACAGACGGGTGAATTGTGACTGTCCTATCATTAACCACGCGCAAATCTTGCACTGGTCTGAAAGACCCGTCTGGTTTTAGGATAGGCAGAATTGGGGTGTTCCATGGGGATTGAATAGGGACCAATACTCCAGCATCTAAGTATGTTAGAATACAGTCGTATATAGATAGGATGGCTTCCCTCCAATAGGGTCGTTGCTGCCCAATGTGAACAGGAGTTGCCAGGGGCTTCAATTCCACAATAATAGGGGGGTGATGTGCTGCAAACCCCGGAGGGTTATCCTCAGCCCATAGTCCTGGTACATCAAATTCCCTCCATACGTCCGAACATTCTTCCTCAGAAGTCCTAACCACCATCAACCTCCACATTTCATCCGGCCGGTGACTAACAGTGAGATACTGCTTTCCCTCATCAAAGGAAATAGTAGCTCCCAGCTTGCTCAACAAATCCCTTCCTAACAATGGGACAGGACATTCAGGTATATATAAGAACTCATGTTGAATTTCGGACCCCTTAAAAGTACAGGTGACTGGTTTTAAGACTTGACGTCCTACAACTTGTCCAGACACTCCTTGTACTTGAATTTGGTATGGACCAGGGGTAGTTATTGGGTTATTTATCACCGATCGTCCAGCCCCTGTGTCTACTAAAAAGGTAGTCTGTTGACCCCCAATATTCAGAGTAACCATTGGCTCGGGGGGAGTCTGCTCCAAGCCAGGTCCCCGTCAATCTGACCAACCAACTCCGGCTAGTCCAATACCCTCTACTTCTGCACCTACTTGAGCATTAAACCCTCTTCCTCTTGGACCCTGAGCCGGTTGCGACCCCCATCCACGACCTGAATGTCTGGGTGGCCCCCCTTGGCCTGTCATCATCCCTCGCCCAGTCATTCCTCGACCTGCCATATTGCGGCCCAGCGGGCGTCGCCCGGGCAGACCCCTAAACACTCCACGTCCCCTGAGAGCTAACCTCTTTGGACACTCTCTCTGCCAATGACCTTCAGATCCACAATGGGCACATTGATTTGGCCCTAAGCCTGCCCTTCCTCCCTGTAAGGCTAACGCCAACAACTCTGTCTTCTTATGCATACGGTCATCTTTGTCCTTTTTCTCAACCCTATCTCTATTAACATACACTTTTCTAGCCACCTCCACCAATTCAGTGGTGTTCTTTCCCAATGCTCCCTCTAACCTTTGCAATTTCTTACGAATATCCAATGCACTTTGCACAATAAATCTTTCATTCAACATCCTTACATTCTCTGGAGCCCTCGGGTCCATTTGAGTGTACAACTCATAAGCCTCAATCAACCTCTGAAGGAATGCCTCTGGACTCTCATCCGCTCCCTGCATAACCAACGAGGGCTTAGACAAATTCACAGGGGGCTTCCCTGCTTTCTTGAGAGCTGCCACTATCAAGGTTTGATACGTTTGTATTTTTGCCAGGTCACCGGCTACTTTGGGATCCCATCCAGGATCCCGTTCCGGTGCCTCTTCCAAAAGTTTCTGAGCCCTATCTGCTTCTGTATGGTATCGTTCTCTAAAAACCTCCCGCATTCCTGCTTTACATTTCTCTCTCTCTTCCGCTGTTAGCAATGTTGTTAACAGCTGTTGTATATCTCGCCAATTGGGGTTATGACTATGCATAATGGTTTGGAACAAATCCGTCATTTCCGTGGGCTTCACGGACAACGGACCAAAATGCTTCCGCCAATTCAATAGATCCGTAGTTGAAAAGGGGATATATTGAAAACAAGGGCGGTATTCAGGATCCCCCTGGGCATCCACTCCCACCTGTTGTTCCGATACTCTTAATGGAAAGAGTCCTTCCTTTTCTTCCAACAACGTACTTTCCTCTTTCTCGGCTTTCGCCCTTTCCACCCCCAATCGTCTAGTTACTGGCCCTTCTCTCCTAATTCCCGTAGCCCCTAAACCACCCTCCTTGGGCTCTTTTCTCCTCACTGCCCCTCCTGTTGCCTGGGGATCCCCTATCCCCACAGCACTGTCCTTATCTCCACTGTCCGCTACAGCAGCAGCACCCATAGCCTGGGGCACAACAATGCCTACAGGTGCTGAGGCATAGGGAGGGGGAGGCCTGAAGAGTTCCTCTTCATCCTGGGCAAAAATCCTTTTCTTCTCTGACTCTTTTGCCTCTGAAGCTGCTATTTTTATGGTACGTCTGGGAGCTGACCTCAACTTCCCCTTTTCCTTCGGTCTCACCACACACAGGCGAACCATTTCAGCTTGACACTGTAATAATTCATCAGCCTGTCCTGCAACAGCGTCTCCCCACTGATCTATATATGGAAACTGATTAGGATAGCGTTCTTCGTTTGCAGCAATTAACGAAGTTAAATCATCTATTATTTGGTTCTGAAATGTTCCTCCCATTGGCCATCCTACCCCCATATGTGGCCACTGATTCTGACACAAGTAAATAAGCCTATCCTTGGTCAATTTTGGGTAAGGGACTCTATATTCAGTGTGATTAAAATATGAGTCAAATCCTTTAATCATGCAGTCCAGCGGTGTGCTGGGTATGCTGCTACCCCCACCCATTCCTAACACACTACCAGCGACCTGAGGCCCCAGAAGCCGGAACTCAATGGCCACCTGCAGGAACTGCGCTGGTTTAACCACCCACACAACCTATACGGACTTCATTAGGAACGCCGTCCCGAGTCCAGGGGGGTGATCAGGCCCCCTCTTCTATCTTCAAACGAGATAGGTACAATACACTTAATAAGATACTCGCCTGAGACGTCGTCTCCCCACGGATCCTGGCCAGGAAACACCACAGCTCCTTTCCTAAGTTTGCAGGGTTCTTGGACTCACAATGCGTGTCCCCCTCGGTGTGGCGGGGCTGCTGTTACCAGCTCCCAGGGCAAAAGACGGCCCGTGGCGCCTGGAAGGCAAGGAGCAGCAGCCCCACACCCCAACGGGGCAAAGTGGCCCTCAGCAAAATATTGCCTTAGCTTCTCTGTCCCATCTGGGGTGCCAGAAATGTAGTAGAATTAAGAGACAATGAAGCCAAGCGATGCAATATAGGAAAAGTTTATTGAATGCGCAGGTTCAAACATGCCAAATCAAGCATCATAAGTTTGAACCCCGAAGGGTTCTGAAAGCCATACATTTATAGTGCACTTTACGTCATCATCTATAGAGGCAGTGTTTAAGCATATAAGGTAATGAGAGGAACCAAAAACTGTCTATGTCAGATGGCCAACAGTTAAAATATACATGGTCAGCACCTTATAGATCATGGGTGTCATAAACAGGACACATCTTGCAAGATGACAGGAAACTCCCTGTCTGGGTCGACTTGTTCCCGGACGTGTAAAAATATATATTGCTCCTTCAGCAACTGTCAGCAATTGTTTTCTGCTTAGTGGTGCAAAACCTTAACTTTAATCAGAGTCTTTGATATTAAACATAACCTGTAGAACTGTGGATCATAATTGGGCCTTTTAGCCCACCTTACTTTGGCTCGTCACAAGACACCATCCAGGCAGAAACCCAATATTTTTACTGTTGCCTTTTTGTTACATTTTGTTGTATTTGTGTATAAATAAATAAAGGGAGACTAGTATAGATCTATTTCAAGCTATTTAGCTCTCATCAGCTAGCCATACCCTTACTGGGATTTGAACCTGGGCTATATTACATACTAGGCAGAGATCTTAGCCATTAGGCCACAGGCTCTTATCCCTTATCAGCGAAGCCAGGGTGAAAGGTATCTATTAGATTTTTTACAACCCCCGGTATGCCCAAATATGGGAGGAAGATTACTACTTCCATTCTCTGTCCTTCGGCTCATCACAAGAGACCATCCAGGCAGAAACCCAATATTTTTACTGTTGCCTTTTTGTTACATTTTGTTGTATTTGTGCTGATAAATAAATAAAGGGAGACTAGTATAGATCTATTTCAAGCTATTTAGCTCTCATCAACTAGCCATACCCTTACTGGGATTTGAACCTGGGCTATATTACATACTAGGCAGAGAACTTAGCCATTAGGCCACAGGCTCTTATCCGTTATCAGCGAAGCCAGGGTGAAAGGTATCTATTAGATTTTTTACAACCCCCGGTATGCCCAAATATGGGAGGAAGATTACTACTTCCATTCTCTGTCCTTCGGCTCGTTTTATATATATATATATATATATATATATATATATATATATATATATGTATGTATGTATGTATGTATGTATGTATGTATGTATGTATATATATATATATATATATTTGTGTGTGTGTGTTTTATTTTATTTATTTGTTTATTTATTTGTAACAAAGGCAACAGTAAAAATATTGGGTTTCTGTCGTGATGGACTCTTGTGACGAGCCGATTGACAGATGATGGAATCTTTCCAATAAGCAAAGAAAGAAATTCACAAAGCACAAAAATGTACATTAGGCCTTCCATGAGCACAGATGAGTTTGGATGGCTGGACTGAATTTTAGATCCTAGATAGAGTTGAGGAATTCTTGGAGCTAAGGTCCATACATTTTTAAAAGGTCAAGGTGGAGAAACACTGTCCTAGAGAGTAACACCAATCTAGCAACTGAACCAAAAGGGTTTTTTTTTTCTATAAAGGAAAACTTTGTATGTATATCAAGAGACACCTGAATTTAATTAGCTTTGGAAGAGCTTCAATTGCCTTGGAGGCCAACAAGAACTGTCTACCTGCTTGTTGTACCACAGGTATTCTGCAGCACACTACTGGCTCATACTTAAGTGGTATTTGTGTTGTTTGTACTTTTGTTACCAGGAGTATTGACACATTCAATGCCATTCCAAATTTTGGTTTTAGTTTTTTAAAACATATGATCATAGACTAAATATAATGGCATACAAACTAAAATTCTTATGTCACTTATTCCAAAAATCAGGCTGATATAAAAAATGCTATGCTTCCTTCTTTCTGTCTTTTCTTTTATTATAGTATTTATTATCCAGTCTTTCCTATAGGAATTCAGGGAGATCATGTTATCCTTATGGTAGTATTCTGTGAGCAAAATTGATTGACAGACTGCCTCACCTGTGATCATCATGTGCATCTACTGATGTTCACTTTTAAGACAGGACGTGAGTGTGGGGTTACTCTGACCCCAAGATCTTAATCAGCAAATTTCACTTGATCTTATGTCTATCTTTAAAAACAGCCCCACAGAAAGTGTACTGTGGTAGCTTAGCCTGAATGTGTCCAGACCAAGGCATAACCATCAGTGGTCTGATATGCTTTCTTTATGGCCCATTCAATGCTCACAGGTGAGCAATAGAGAGAGGGGAAGCTGTTGTCTGGATGAGTCTCAAGAGCGCAAACTTTTTATTTTTATTGAGCTAGTCCCTCCTGTTTGCTAGGCTGTTTTAATCGTTTGCACTCGGCTTCCAAACATTTCAGACCATTCTTACCCCAAAGCCCTGAAACAGACTCACAGATCTTCCCCAAATCCATTTCCAATCCTCCTTCCAGTTAAAGAAACATGCATTACAAAATGCAGACCAGATATCTGGGATTTTCCTTTTCAAACAATTTGAAGGCTGGCTAGTCACAGCACAAGGCTGGGTACTTTCCTGCTCTCTCACTGTGATTTTTTTCCTCCCAATTTCATCAGCTTCTGAACTTACTGTCCTAAAGCTGCCAACATTTCAGAAAACAGATTCAAGACTTCTAAAAGAAACATCATTTATTCATGAAGCTCTTTAACAGGAAAATTTCTGCAGAGCAAATAAGGAACAAGGCAATTGTATAAATGTGTGTGAGCAGATGAGCATATTTATCTCCTTCGGGTTGCTTATTGGTTGCCTACGATAAACAAGATGGGATTTGAACTCAGATGTATGGGATTAGCACTGAATCTCCAGCTAAATATTAGTTTGTGAGTACTTTACTAGGGATAGGACAAATAAACAAACTACAGATCAGGGGATCACAGATTTTACAAAGTCCTGAAAATGTCCGCTTTGCAGAGGAGCAGGAGAAAAGTATAATGCTGCTGCTCTTAGGTATTCTGTTTCAGCATTTCTATGGCACCTTTACTTTAGTCAATGGATGCCTCCTTTACGTAGCTTTTGTCAACCATCACATTTAAAGCAATGAAACTATTCTTGTTTATTTTTTATGTCATCTGACTCCAGCTATTTCTTGAAATTTCCTTTCATTCCACTCAATTGTCCTGTTGATCTCTCCATTCTATGCCTGGATTTTCTCTGCCATGTTAACTTTAAAAATGTCTTTGTATTCTCTGGCAGCCAAAGTGCTTGCACATTTCAATTCTGGGCTAAGGTTGATTCATGGTTTCCTTGGTCTCTAAGAACATTTCTTATGATACCTTCATGGTACCTATTTATTCCTCCTAGTTCACAGATGGGAATGCTCTGGGCTTTTGCTGGAACTATCCTGTTCTTCTTGGTAGAAGTAGCCAATCCACTAGCTGTGTGCTACTTTTGAGTCCAGAAGTGATAATGATCAAAGAGTAAACTGAGAACATCTTTGGAGGCTGCCATTACAAAGTCTGAAGCCAAGTCCAATCATTTGATCAGAAGAGGGAATCAACCTATTCTCCAAAGCACCTAAAGGCAGGACAAGAAACAATGGATGGAAACCAATCAAGGGGAGAACCAACCTAGAACTAGGAAAAATTTGCAGACAGTTTGAATGATTAATCAGTGGAACAACTTGCCTCCAGAAGTTGTGGATGCTCCAATACTGGAGGTTTTTAATAAGAGATTGGACAGCCATTTGTCTGAAATGATATTGGGTCTCCTGCTTGAACAGGTGTTTGACGTACCCCAACAGGTCTGGTATCCATCAGCCTTTTCACTGCCACCACCATTTAGGATTTATTTCAAGATACTGTCATTTATGCTTCCTATTTTCATGGTGCTTCATTCTCCTTTTTCATTTTCATTTGACTAGTGCTTCAATCTCTTCCTTTCCCTATCACCACATTACCAATCTATTAGTATACAAGTCCATATGCTAGGTAGTGTTTATGTTGACCAAGCTATTTTCTCTTTGCAATACATATAGTAGTTGCTTGATGTATTCAATGTATGATTGAAAAATACAGCTAGAATTAGCTGGCAGACCTCAAAAGTCCCCACTTCAGGAGTATCCACTGAAAGTACACTGTGTAATTCTGCTGGCCTCCAAGAAGGATCCTTTGCTCTACCAGGCATGCATTCAAATGAACATATATGAGTTCATGCCTTGCTATCAAGAGAGACCCTATGCAATCACACAGAGTCCCATTGTGAGTATTTTGTTAACCGTTTACTTTTTGGTTTGCTGCAAATTAGTACTGGATATTTCTTATTTATATTGTGCAACAACACAATACTGAGCCCAAAATTTCTGTTGCTAAGCAAAACAATTGTTAAGTGAGTTTTGCTCCATTTTATGAACTTTCTTGCAATGGTTGTTAAGTAAATCACTGCGGCTGTTAAATTGTAACATTGTAACATTCTCATTCTCATTGGCTTTGCTTGTCAGAAGATCACAAAAGGTGATCCCATGGCCACAGAACACTGCAGCCATCATAAATACCTGTGTCTGAATTTTGATCACATGACCATGGGGTTGCTGCAATGGTCGTAAGTGTGAAAAATGGTCATAAGTGACTTTTTCCAGTGCCATCATAAGTGAAAAACTGAAAAACTGTAAACAGAGAACTACCTATATTTGCCTTTTGTGGGGGCAAGGATATACTTCTCTCCAGAACAATAGAGATTTCTTGCTTTAGGTTTAAGCCTCTTCTCTTTTACAAGAACCTGGACGCCTTGTGCAAGCAATGACAATAGAGGTGGATATATATCCCAAAACTATGACTCCCCAACACATTCTTAAATTACATTTCATTCTGTGGATTTTTATGGCAGTCAAATGTTATGCTTCACTGTACATACCATGGAAGGATTTAAAGCAGCTTAAAAAGATCTTTCATTATAGATATCACACACAAGAACCCCTCCATTGTACGCATAACTATCTGCATATGATTTAAATTCCCAGCAGTGGCTTAGGAGAGACTGAGGCCACACAGCAGCCATAGGTGAATTTTGCCACAATAGGATTTAGGATGTTCTCTTGCATTAGTTAATAGTATTGCAAGAGAGATGGAAAGAATGTAATCCAGTGGTGGTGCTGTGAATGAAGTATTAGGCTAGGGAGATTTGGACTCAAATTGCCACCCAGCTATATTACATTGGGCGAACAATTATAATTCATTTTCATCTATCTCATGAAATATGGCTGTGGTTGTTATGCTACAAAATGGAGTGGTGCAGACTATAGTGAGTGCAGCGTGGTATGCCCATATAACACCTCTTCTCCATGAGCTGCAGTGAGCTTCCAGATGCAATTCAAGGTGCTGGTTGTCACCATTAAAGGGGGCCATTAAAGGGGGTGAGTTGTGAGACCTGATGGTTTCTAACCATGCCACTAGACTTGCCACGGTGGGCATGCTCCTTATCCCCTCAGCAAAACAGCATCACTTGGTGAGGCCCTGGAGGCAGACTTTCTGTGACATTGTGCCTTTATAGACAGCCTCCACTTGGAAATGTAGATGGCCTCAACCAGGGATGGTATACAGTTACCTTCCCTACCAGTTCGCAAATGTGAGTGCATGCACCACCTCTGCGCATGTGCACAGCCATTCGTGCCTGCGCTTTTGGCAAAAAAGGAGCCTAAATGGTTCTATAGCCAGGGTAAGTGGGTGGGGCCACCCACGATTTCTGCTACCAGTTTGGGTGAACCAGTCTGAACCGGTAAAATACCACCTCTGGCCTCAACTGTAGGAGACAGCGAGGCTGAGCCAGAGGGGGAGGGGTCAAAAGCATCATCAGTCATGAATCCCTTCATGCCCACAAGAGTTCTAAGTTCAGCCAACTGTGAATTGCTTTCTATTCTTAATTCCCGCTAATTTCCCTTGAACGTTAGTAGTTCAGATATTTGTAGAGAGCTTACTGAAAGATTGTCACACATCCTCAGCCATCTCAAATAGGAGATTGTTTATATATGGATAGAAAGCAAATAAAAAGCCTTCTGTGACATTCTTATAAAGCATCTTGCAATTAGTATCCACAAGTTACAGAACCATTTCAAAAGCATTTCTCCTTAACCAAGAGAGAATCCAGAAATGAGTCTAGGATGTTAGCTGTGGATAAGGAAATAATGACAGAGGAAACCAAGTGAGAAGTTTCACTTTACTGCAATTGCTGTAATGAATCAGCATTGGCCTACCATGGAGACTACTAACCCCAGTTGTAATTGCATCATTTTTCAAGATTGTTCCCAGGTCTTCTGAAATGAGAATGTGAGAAGTACCTGTTAGAAAGACCAAGAGACCACCTGGTCCGGAATCCTGCTTCTGTGGTGGCTATTTCAATGCCTCTGGGAAGCCTTCATGCTACATTGGATGCATTAGGCTAATGAATACACAAGTGAACAAATAGAAAATCTGAACAATTGATGACTTCCCCGGAATAACAAAGCCCAAGATGACCAGAAGATTGGGGAAACAGTGCATGCCTCAGCATGTTCATTTTCTGCTGTTTGTCGGAATTATTAAGGGCATGCTTTCATTGACAAAACAACTTTTTCCTTTTTTGTGTTCTGTTAAGACATATTATATATGTACACCCTCATATTATATAAATACATTCTAAGCTGACAATTCAGCCATGGTGGCTTATCTTTCAGTTTGCCCTTAACAAAGCAAGCTGCAAAAGGTACAATTATCAAAACAAATACAATTGTTGTTTAGTCACTAAGTCATGTCCTACTCTTCATAACCCCATCGACCACAGCACACCAAGCCCCCCACCCTCATCCTCCACTGTCTCCTGGAGTTATCTCAAATTCATCTTGTCATTGCATCAATGACACCATCTAATCATCTCATCCCCTGCCGTCCCTCTTTCCTTTTGCCTTCAAACTGTTTGGTAGCCCATTTGCAATGCATTGTATTCTACTAATTAGGAGTTTTCAATATTCACGTCAGATTACCATTTTATCCAATTTAGATCTTAAATCCAACAGATTTCTGGCTTCCATTAAAATGACTTCCTTGGAAATAGCCACCTAAAGCAATGTCTCCTTAAATCCCTGAGTCTGACAGTCATAAGTTGTTACTTGAAACAACAGCTATAAAAAAATGTCCTGCCTTAATTTTTTTAATAAAAAGAAGGACTGACCAACTGTAATATATTCAGTACCTTAAAAATATCAGTACCAAATATTCTATAGTTCTAATGATCCATTGAGAATTAACAATCTGTAAAATATCAACATATATTTGATATCTATGTGACCCACTAAAGGAGAACCTACTTATGCAGTGATCTTCAGAAAGTATAAATATATTATGTGTGTAACACACTCCTCTTATCAAAGTTTCTCTCCATTGTCAGTTTGATGCTTTTCCTAGTTAATTGGCCAAAGAGCATTATAGATGCACTTCTGTAAAGCACCAGCTTTCTGATTTAGACCAGAGTTACAAACTGTCTCTGCTCTCTCCCTATTATGCCTAATGAAGAGTGTGCCAAGCCACTTGCTAGCTAGAAAGCAAAGCTACTGTGCTGCTTAAATGAAGAAAGTGCCCTTGGACACAGTGTGGAAGGGGAAAATATTTGGCAAATGGATGAAATTAATACAAAGGAAATGGACAAGAATCTTTCAGAATCATCCTTGAAAAATACCTGCACTATGCAATGCTGAGCAGAAGGCCAAAAAGAGCTAAATCTACTCTGCTTAATAACATAGGCTAGTCACTTTATGCATATGTCCTTGTCTTATCTGAAATATGCAGGGAGATAATTTTATCCATGTATTTGTCATAAATGTCTAAAAGGAAATTACTTCCCTACTGAAATTTTCCATTCAAGCTATTGCATCCAAGGGTTTGGTTTGGCTTGGAAGAAGGTTATGGGATTTGTATTTTTTTCCTCTCTCCCCCCTTCCTCCTCTCTGTCCCTCCCTCCCCCCCTCTCTCTCAACAATTACACAATTTTCTGTGAGATTTATTCTGAGCCACAGTTGAAGACTCAGAAACTATTTTCAACGTCAAGCCTTAAGTAAGATACACCAAGATACATCTGATGGATGCATACTCACACTTTTTCTGATAAAAGGCTGCCTTAGTGAATTTCCACATGTCTTCCTTGGCCAAGAGAAATAGATCAGCCTTGGGCAAATGAGATTCCCCTCCAAGGATCCTCATTCACTTTAATACTTCTAAACGGCACCAGGGCAGTTCCCATTCAATGCCTGACTCTTACTCCATGTCGGAGAGTTCCTCAACCCAGTGCCTGGCAGGTGTGATGAGACCACATCTGCAGGGCTGAAGATCTTACTGACTGAAAAATATAGCAGCTATGCTTCCAATACTTCTGAAGGACATCAGATTGGGGAAAGCTATGTTGATCAAAATGATGCTATCTCGCTTTTACGTCTTCCTAAGAGAAGGAAGTTTTTCAGTTATCCAAAGAATCAGAAGGGGGGGAGTGAAGAGTTCTGGAAAAACATTCATTGACATCCATCACTAAGAGAATCTAAGACAGGTAGGGCTTAAGTTCTGACATAGAGGGACCAACTCCTGCTGTTCCTGAAGACCATGTGGTCATTTTGTTCTCAACATTGTAGCTTCCTCTAGTTTGCTATTCTTGGTATCTATTTAATTTTTCTATGATATTTATTCAAACATATTAGTACTGTCTAACATTTCTATAGAAGGTATTTCATTTGTTCCAGTCAGGGTGTCTTATGTACCTAGAAAAGGTACATAGTGTAGTGTAATTTGCTAGCATAAATTGAGTTACAATCTGAATTATCAATTTAAAATTAACAGTAGAGTTTTATTTCTGTCTTGGGTTCAGCAACAAAATGCCCCAAAAATCACATCCAACTTGGGGTTCGATATTAGAATGGAGATCAGAAAACAACAGAACAGATTTTGAGTCTTACAAAATTTCAGTTTGGTTTAGACAGAATTTGTTTTTTCTTTCTTCATTGACATTCTGGAACTGAAAAACATGCTAATCTCTTTGGCATGATATGAACTTTCTGATCTAATAGAGAGTGAATGCAATTGATGGTTCCATATTACAATATATTTTCATATGCAAGTCTATCACAAGAAACCTTGGTTTCCAGAATTTGAAGAAATAAACAATAAATCTTGGTTGAGTCACAAACTGGGTCTGCTCTTGTTCACTCGAGGGATCTTTATAATTGATTCCACCTATCCTCAGCTTTTCCTTGAATTTCAGTAAAAAAAATCCATTCTATCATCTTAGACGTTCACACTTCACACTAAAGGCTAGGCAAATTCTCTTCTTAAAGCAGATTCTTTTCCTTTCTCCCCTTCCTAAAGTCTACCATTGTCTTCAGTGGCATTAATGCATTTACAAAATGCAAACAGAAGATCAAATAGGGCAACAGGTTCTTAAAAACTTAGAAGCCAGTGTAGGTTGGGTCATGTGTTGAACCTCTTAAAACCAGGATGGGCTGCTACGAGTTCGCCCGGGTTTGGAAGAACACGTAGCTAATGTTATGGCCGGTTCGGAGAACCTCCAAATCCCACTCCGGCTGGCCCCTCCTGCCCCGCTGTGCCCCTCCCAGTAGTCTCCAGGTGGCTTGTTTTGGATGCAAGGTAAGTGTAGTGCCAGCACAGAGGGCCAGGGAGGGGGGAAATGGGCCTCTTGGAGGTTCCATTTCCGGTCTCCAGAGGGCCTCCAGAGCCCAGGGGAAGCAGTTTTTGCCTCCCAGAAGCTCGAGGAAAGCCTCAGAAGCCTGGGGAAGGGGAAACGTTGCCCTCCTGCTGTGGTGCAGGAGGCTGGATAGGCCATGCCACCATGGCCATGCCCACCCAGCAACTGGGCAGAGAACCAATTGCTGAAATTTTTGAAGCCCACCCCTGACTTAAAACATTCAATGGTAATTTTGCTCCTCCCAAATGACAAAGTTCATTTTCTTTCATCCCAGCCTGTTCTTGTTCTTGTTGCCCCACATTTTAGCATTTTTCCAGTTATTTCTGGTTTTAACAGTGTTGTACTGAATTACTATTTTGTGTTTAGAGGAGGAGGAGGAGCTTCCCTTAAAACTTGCTATTGAGCAGCCACTGGCATCATGATGGTATTTTCCATTTCTGCTTGCTTTGTACCGAGTAGCATGGATGGTACATTTATAGGACAATTGGTTTGCATTTTAAAATGACAGGAAGACCTTTCCCTCGAGCTCCTTCCCCACTCGGCTGCAACTTCTGCTGTTCCATCTCATATTCTCCCTCTTTGCCTACACAAAGGTGCTGCACCTTCTCCTGTGCAAATACAGCTTGTGTGGAGCGCTGGTGACATGTTGTGGTTAGGCTAGCTAATCACAGGTGTTGCAACGTGGCTTTTAGAGTCTAAGCTCCTGATCTGCCTGAAATTGCAAGCTCTGCTCCCTTGCACTGGGAGCCAGAGAAGAGGGCTCAGGGAGTCAGATGTAATGACAAATATCCCAAAGGCAGAGAAGTCTTTTTGTGCTTAGCAGAAGGCAAATTACTTGAAAAAGGCCCGGAGCTGTAACAAACAAAATTGGGTTGATATTTGCAAAGTTCTCTCCTATGGTCACTCAGAAGGGGTAGAAATTGGCAAAGTTGCAGAGGGAAGCAAGTTAGGGCATTGTCCACTTTTAAAAGACACTTCTTTCATTAACCATTCACCAGTACATTGGCTTTGGTCTGAAATTCAGATTGGAGTGTAAATTTCAATCAGACAAGAGCTGGAAGGGATCTTGGAGGTCTTCTAGTCCAACCGCCTCTTTAAGCAGGAGACACTATACCAGCGATGACGAAACGTTTTTGGCTTGCGTATCATAACCAGGGGGAGCGCAGGGGGCGTCGTGCACAGGCGTTCCATACCCATAAAGCAATGTGTGACCCACCCCCAGTGCGCATGCACACATGACAGGAGCTCCCCCCCCCATTTTTTGCATGTTTTTTTCACCCTCCCCAGGCTCAAGACGCTTTATAGGAGCCTGGGGAGGGCAAAAACAGCCTCGCCATCTCCTGGAGGCCCTCTGGTGGCGCAGTGGTTAAATGCAGCACTGCAGGCTACTGCTAGATCAGCAGTTCAGCGGTTCAAATCTCACCGGCTCAGGGTTGACTCAGCCTTCCATCCTTCCGAGGTGGGTAAAATGAGGACCCAGATTGTTGGGGGCAATATGCTGACTCTCTGTAAACCACTTAGAGAGGGCTGAAAGCCCTATGAAGCGGTATATAAGTCTACTGCTATTGCTATTGCTATTCAGGAGCTTCCCTGAAGACTCCGGAGGATGAAACCTCCGGAGGGACCTTCAGGAAGCCTTTCTAAAAACTCCGGAGGACTAAAAACAGCCCTACAAGCAAACGGGAAGTGACTTCTCGTTTGCTCGCAGGGTCATTTTTCGTCCTCTGGAGGTTTCCCTGAAGGCTCCAGAAGACTTAAACCAGCCCTACGAGCAAACTGGAAGTCTGTTCCTGAATTTCCTGTTTGCTCATAGGACCGGGTTTTTTTGCACTCCAGAGACTTCAGGGAAGCTTCTGAAGCCTCCAGCGGGCCTCCAGGGGGTGGGAGAGGCTCTTTTCGCTCTCCCCAGGCTTCTATAAAGCCTCTGGAGCTTGGGGAGGGTGAAAAATTGCTTTAAAAAAGGCTGCACTCACCTAGTCAGCAAGCACATGCACGCTGGCCAGCTCACATGCCATGGCAAATGGCTCCACGTGCCACCTGTGGCACGCATGCCATGGGTTCACCATCCCAGCCCTATACCATTTGAGATAGGTGCCAGTCCAGTCTCTTCTTAAAAACCTCCAGTGATGAAGCACCCACAACTTCTGAAGTCCAGCTGTTCCACTGGTTAATTGTCCTCACTGTTAGGAAGTTTCTCCTTCATTCCAGGTTCCTTCTCTCCTTGATTAGTTTCCATGGTGCTGTCATGTCACACCTTGTCCTTCTTTTCTCTAGACTGGCCATACCCAATTCCTGCAACCATTGTTCATATGTTTTTGTCTCCAGGCCTTTAATCATCATAGTTATTCTTCTTTGCACTTTATCCAGAATTTTCCAAAAATCAGTGTTCTCTTTCCATTTTCTTGCTTTTCTTCCATAAGAGCCATAAACTTCTTTTCATAAGATCATGGTGAGAAACTAGCGGTATAAACCAGAGGTTCCTAAAAATTTTGACATCTTGCTTTCCTTTCGTGTTATCTTAATGTACACATCTCCCCTAAAAATCTAATCACCGAAACGAAGACAAATGACTAATGAAAATAATGCAATGACACTTGGGTAAAGAAGGATTTATTGTAAAATGTACAACTAAAACATTCTTCAGATTCCCCTAGTCTCTGTCTATACCTCCCCAAAGTAGGGACACCTCACTTTGGGAAGACTTGATAGAACCAGATTTATACCACCATGAGCATCTAAACAAACATAGATTAATGATGGATAGAAAAAGAATTGCTAGGCAGTTGCTCATATTTGCTTATTGCAATAACAACAAAAACCTTAGGGCATCTTAGAGATGAACAAATGTCTACACCAGGGGTGTCAAACTCAATTTCATTGAGGGCCACATCAGGATTGTGTTTGTCCTCGGAGGCTGAGTTGGGTGTGGCCAGGGTGGGCATGGCCAGCTCGATATCACTCCTGTTGGGGGCGCCTGTGGTGGCCCGAGCGCTCTGCCAGTGAAAACGGGCTCCCAAGCTCTGTTTTCACTGGCAGAAACACCGTGGGCCAGTCCTTCGCTGTTTCCAGGGCAGCCCCGTGGGGCAGATATAAGCATCCTATGGGATGGATCCGGCCCCCAGGCCTTGAGTTTGACACCCCTGGTCTACACTTTCATGGTTATGCATGCCATTAAAGTTTGTAGCGTTGGTGAACAATTACTTTTGAGGGGCCCAGAGTTCACTCCAGCAACCAGGAGAGCTTGTAGCATGAAATAAATACATAAATAAATGAATGCTTGCTGCTACAAATTATTTCTCAAGTCCATCAAGACTTGCTGGAATGCACCTGGTGTTCTTCTTCCTCCTAAACATGTTATTAGCAGGTTCTAGAAAATTTCTCCAGATCTTTAAGGTTGGACTAAGGTAGCCTTTTTACATTGGATACATTTGCAAATAAACTAAACGCCAGGGGTATAAATAGACAACTAACACATTTTGGTTGCTCTGTATTGTGCCAACAGATCCCCAAAGCAGGTCTGTTCGTTTCTTTGTTTGTAATGTATATATATATTTATTTATCAGCACAAATAAACACACACACACACACACACACACACACACACACACACACACACACACATATATATATATATATATATATATATATATATATATATATATATATATATATATATATAAATATATAAATATATAAATATATAAATATATAAATATATAAATATATAAATATATAAAAGATTTTTTTTACAACCCCCGGTATGCCCAAATATGGGAGGAAGTTCACTACTTCCATTCTCTGTCCTTCGGCTCGTCACAAGAGACCATCCAGGCAGAAACCCAATATTTTTACTGTTGCCTTTTTGTTACATTTTGTTGTATTTGTGCTGATAAATAAATAAAGGGAGATTAGTATAGATCTAGTATAAATAGCTTGAAATAGATCTATACTAGTCTCCCTTTATTTATTTATCAGCACAAATACCGTATATACTCGAGTATAGGCCGACCCGAATATAAGCCGAGGCACCTAATTTTACCACAAAAAACTGGAAAAGTTATTGACCCGAGTATAAGCCTAGGGTGGGAAATGCAGCAGCTACCGGTAAATTTCAAAAATAAAAATAGATACCAATAATGTTTTTGAATATTTATTTCAAAGAAAAACAGTAAACTAGCGGTGTATTCAATGAAATACTTCACTCACCTCATGATGCTGATGTCCCGCTGTGATGATGATGTCCCGTGCAGCCGCGGGAACGATGTCCCGCCTCCTATGACACACGGCACAGTGATTCCTATCATTGGATCACTGTACCAGAGGAGGTGGGACATAGCTATGTGGCTGCTTGCCATAACAAGGAGGAGGTGGGACATCGTTGCAGAGCGGCAGGAGGGGGAGGAAGGGGAATCATAAGACAGCCCTGCATTACATTAGAACGTGAGGAGGGGGGATGGTGCGGTGCGCGCTGCGCGGCAAACTGACACAGAGGGAGGGGAAACTCACAGGGGCGCCGGGCCATTCACGAGCCTCACCCAGCGGCATGGCCCCGCCCCTTTTTCTCCTCCATTTCGGGCAAATTTTTCACTGACTCGAGTATAAGCCGAGTCGGCTTTTTTCAGCCCAAAAAGTGGGCTGAAAAACTAGGCTTATACTTGAGTATATACAGTACGTACATACATACATACATACATACAAACATACATACATACATACATACATACATACATACATACATACATATATATATATATATATATATATATAACTCAAAGCAGTGACCATACTTAATCTTCCTCCTCCTATTTTCTCCCCAACAACAACATTGCAAGGTGGGTTAAACCAAGAGTGAGTAACAGGCCCAAGGTTGCCCAGCTGGCTTTCAAGCTTAAGGCAGGACTAGAACTCACAGTCTCCTCGGTCCTAGCCTGGTGCCTAAAATAGGTTTTATTAAAATACGTAATTGTAAACCAACAGGAAATTGTTCATGCGGCTTTCAGCTTATTTTTTAAAGACAAGTTGGTACAGCTCCTGATATTCTATGACACCAACTCAAGGATTTCATAGGCATTAGAATTAATGTTGCCCAATTAGTTAAATGCTTACTATAATTACCATTTGGGTTATGACATATAACCAAATCAAAATTTTCTTAAACAATCTTGCCTCTGAGCTTAGGGGTTGTTTTTTTTTGGTGGGTTTGTTGTGTTGTATTGTGATTTTTGTTTTGTGGACCAGTGGTAGATTGTCATCGCTGGAAGAGTTAGAATTTCCTGAACACTTAAGGCATGGCTTGAAGGAGTCTGATGAACTGATTCTGTCAAGAAAGGTTTGTATAATCTTCTGGGCTTGTTAGGAAAAAGGAGGAAAATCTAAATGCATTTTGACATTTGTTTTTCAAACGTTATCTGTCAATTCTGCAAGGAACGGCATCATAAATTTCCAAAGCTGCTCTGTGGCTATCTAAGGTATCACTAGCAATATGTAACTCATACACATGATTTAGTTTGAAAGTCAAATGTCTAAAAATATAAGAAAATTTCACAACTGCACATGCATACACAAACATTAGAGTGGTTTCAACAATGGGAAGAGGAGAAAAGTCATGCCGGATAAACTTATCTTAGAAATAGATATAAATCCAAAGAGGTCATACATTTGTGGCACTGAAAGTAATTTCATGGTATTCAGGTGAAGATACATAGACTACAGTACTAGACTAAGTGAGGCCGAAATTTCTATTGCTAAGTGAACATTTTGTTAAGTGAGTTTTGCCCCATTTTACAACCTTCCTTGCTAGAGATGTTAAGGGAATCACTGCAGTTGTTAATGCGGTTGTTAAGTAAATCTAATTTCCCCTTTGACTTTGCTTATCAGAAGGTGGCAAAGGGTACTTATATGATTGTGGGGGGCATTGGAACCATCATAAATATGAGTTGGTTGCCAAGCATCTGAATTTTGATCACATGATCATGGGGATGCTGCAGCAGTTGTAACAGTGGGTTCCGGCCAGGACGCCCGCTACAGGCATACTGGTGCCTGCTGGGAGCAGCAGGCACAGTTCCGGTACAGTACTTCGAAGGACACACCCACCCGCCTGCGTTCCTTACCTGTATTTGACCCAACTGGGCCATTTGTGCATGCGCATGCAGCGTACGGCAACTGCACAATGCTCCGCCAAGCAACTGGAACATTATGAGCGGTGGGTGTGCATGCATGCGCGGCACGTGGTGGCTGCCCGGCGCTGTTGTAGCGTACCATTTGCGATGGGATCTGGAACCTACCACTGAGTTGTAAGTGTGAAAAATGGTCATGGTCACTTTTTTCAGTATAATGTTGTAACTTTAAATGGTCACTAAATGAACTGTTGCAAGAGGACTACCTGTATAGCTTTGTATAGTATAGCTAGAAATATTAACTGTTTTATTTGACTGGAGTAATCAGGATTTAAACCTATTCAACCTAAAGTTGCTTTTTCAAGAGACAACTGACTTTCCGTTTGGAAAGTCCAATTGCCTCTTTCAAAAGTACCTTTGGGACAACCATAACCTGGATAATAAAATATCTATAATCTTTAAGGCTATTCCATCATCCTCCACCCTACTTTACTTATTTTCATTCTCAGTCCTCTTTAGGGATTATCAACTGCAGTTATTCACTTAACAACTGTGGCAATAAAAGTCATAGAATGGGGCAAAATGCACTTTACAAATGTCTCAGGTAACAACAGAAATGTTAGATTCAATTGTGGTTGTAAAGCAAGGACTATCTGTATTTGTGGCCTACACTGTAGGTACACTTTACCCCACTCCACCATCTATATATGGAAAAGTTGGTAAAACACTTGGCAATCCATTCATAATCATGACAGTTGCAGTGTCCTGTTTGAAGTCTTCTGATCAACAAAGTCAAAGGGGAAAACAAATTCACTTAATAACCCTGTTACTGACTTAACTATTGCAGTGATTCACTTAACTGCAGCAGGAAAGGCCATCAAATGAGGCAAAACTCTCTTAACAAATGTCTCACTTAACAGCAGAAATTGCAATGTTCCCTCTAAGCTGCGCGGCTGCATGGCCGCACGCATGGCAACAAAACACCGTGCAGCAGTTTCCAACTGCCATGCAGTAGTTTTTGTGAGACGCCTTCCACGATATTAGGAGAGGAGAGACAGCCTGGAGACAGCAATCAGTTCTCAGTTCACAAGGCAGAAAGTAGCTGAGAGAAGGGGTGTGGGGTTGGGAGAAGACATGGGACGGGCTCCCAGTAGTGGCTGCTTGGATTTGCCATTTGAGAGAGAGAGAGAGAGAGAGAGAGGGAGGGAGGGAGGGAGGGAGGGAGGGAGGGAGGGAGCATGAGCGGGTGTATCCCTCCTTCCTTCAGCCCAACACTTTCGCTGGAATCCTGGCCAGATGAGAGGGACTGCAGAAGGTCTCCTCAAGTCTAGGGCAGTGAGTCATTCGATGGGAAAGTTGCCTCTTCGAAGGAATGACCCGGCTTGAAATGAGATGTTCTCTCTTACTCTTTCCTCTTCCTCTCTTCTCTCTCTGTCTCTCTCATCCTCCTTCTCTTTGTCTCTCTTCTCTTTCTCCTTCTTTTCCATTCTTCCTTCACTTTCTCTCTCCTTCTCCCTTCTCCTCTTTGTCTCTTTCTGTCTCTTTCTGTCTCTCTTATCCTCTTTCTCTTTGTCTCTCTTCTCTTTCTCTCTCCTTCTTTTCCATCCTGTCACTTTCTCTCTCCTTCTCCCTTCTCTCTCCTCTTTGTCTTTTTCTGTCTCTCTCGCCCTCTTTCTCTTTGTCTCTCTTTGTCTCTCCTTCTTTCCCACTCTTCTGTCACTTTTTCTCTCCTTCTCTGTCTCTTTCTGTCTCTCTGCCCTCTTTTTTCTTCCTCTCTTCCTCTCTCCCACTCTTTTATCACTTTCTCTCTACCGCCCAACCTGTCCCCATACTTATCTTCGACTGATCATAATTTACCTTTTCTAAATAGGCGCAGTTCCATTACCGGATCCCTCATTCACTCAAACACACACACACTCAGGCACGCACAAAACTATTTTTCTCCATTCCAATTCGGATCCTATAAATCAATTGCTCTGTGAAACAAATTCAGGTGCTCAGGCATGAAAATGTGCTGCTCAAACACTATACTTTTCTGCACACACTGAAAAAAAATTAGAGGGAACATTGGTTAATTGTGGTCACAAATTGAGGTCTAATACCTATACATACACATCCAAGGCTAGTTTACTTTGATGCTTCTGCTAAATAGACTTCTTGCCCTATTTCTTAGCAAATATATTAATATTATTGAAGGTCAAGGTTTTTTTTTTCTATACCAGGAGTTTACCTAGTGGATTTATCTCACTACAGGGGGGAAAAAGTACCTACATTATTGTATTTGCTTAGTTCTCTATTTTCACACTGGCCCAGACCAGGCTGTTGCTATCAAGCAAATTGCTATCAATTTACATTTAATTTGTTCAGTACAATTTCTGCCATTGCAATCTCATTCAGTCAAACTCACTCCAAGGTGATCTGACTGAGAAGCTTCCAGCAGTCACATTAGATTCCTATTTCCCCTCTGTGCTTGTCATTTTAACAATATGCAACAAGCCCTATTATTAAATAAAATATAACTGTATTGTTCGGGACACATTTGGAAGGTTATATATTTGCATTGCCAATGTTAAAGAAAGCCTGACCTCCCAAGCCTGCTGTACATTACATTAGATACTTTGATTTGTACATAGAATCTGCATAAACTGATGAGACATTGTACCATAGGATTATAACAAAACTGCTGATGAGATATAATATAATATAGAGAAATTCAATGTGATTCAAATAGGAATTCAGTGGAGACACCGACTTCTCCAAATAATTTGAAATCACACATAGTATGTTGATGGGGTTTTATTTCAGCTGATTATAGTATTTCCAAAACCGAGTGCTATGGTTTCCCAACCAAAGGAGGACCAAAATTCATGTGTGAATCACCTAACCAAACACCAGCCTGAGCGTCAAATCCATGAAGCCATGAAAATGCTGGTAAATTAAGAGAAGTATTGAATGAACCTTGAACCCAGACAGCAGAACATGGACCTGTGTGAAAAGTTGGAATAAGATTTATTTTTTAGTAATCTAATTTAATTTAATTTAAGATCCCTTTCAACTCTATTATTATGTTAGTCAATATATTTCAGTCTATTTTAGGTACACTGGAGAGACGTTTTTTCTACAAACTCAGAGGAAATCAAATGTGAAAGACACACACATACCAGGAAGTTGCTGATGTATCTATGGAATCAAAGTCAATCAAATAGAATATTTATAGCTCAGGGTTGAACTGTGGGCTCCTTATGTTCTCCGAGCTTGGTTGTTTTTCTTGCAGAAGTTTCATTTTTATGGCACCTTCCAGATGTGCACTGATGATGTTCCCAGCTGAGTAATGAAACATCTGCAAGAAAACAACCACGATCAAAGAGCACCAAGGACCCCAAGTCAAACAGTTGTTGTGGATGGGATGAGTCCATCTTTCAAGCACTAGTTCTTGCTTCCATGGGAGGGAACCTTTGGCTGATTTGTTTCTACTATCAGACAAAGTATACCAGTATATTAAAGTATACAAGTATAAATATGCATACTGATTTCTGAGTTACATATTGACAGAAAAGTTTCTATACCATGTTTCCCCAACATTGGTCCCTTCCAACTATATGGGTTTCAACTCCCAGAATTTTCAACAATGACTTCAGTGGCTGGGGAATTCTGAAAGTTGAAATCTACACACCTGGAGGTTCTCCAGGTTGGGAAAAGGACTTGCATAATGAGAAGGTTCTTTATTCCTAAAAATTACTTTTTCTCTTCTTTACTCATCTTGGAATTAGTATCTTCTTGTTTTCCTTCCTTTTCCCAGCACTGTTTTTTTCCCTTTAAGTTCTGAATGTGCTTACAAGATAATATTCCAAAAGTAAATATACAATATATTTTATTATTAATATTGTATGCTTCTGAATTCTCCATCTTCTAAAAACTCAGTGCAATGTACAGTGATGGGAGAGATCAGGCTATGAAGTTTCAGGATAGGCTTGCTTGAGCAAAGATTCAAATTAGACTTCTCTGTTCAAGTTTGCTCTCGGGTCTAGTATTCCACAACTCCTATTTTATTCAAAACAAATAATATTTTCCACAGAAATTCTGGGGTGTTTTTTTCTTTCTAATAACCTCAGACCAATGAGGGCCATTGGCATTCTGGTCATGTTAGGAATTCAATATTCAATAATAGCATCAACAAAACAACCATTTTATGCAGTACATTCCATTTATTGCAGTGAATTCTTTATGGTTGTTGACGCAAATGCCCATGTTGTATCTTTATTCTGAATACTGTGGGATTTCAACTATATACAGGATACAGGATATAGAACAACAGAGTTGGAAGGAACATTGGAGGTCTTCTAGTCCAACTTCTTGCTCAGACAGGAAGCCTATACCATTTCAGACAAATGGTTTCCCATCCCTTCTTAAAAAATTCCAGCTTTGATAATTTAGCTCTGGCACAATCTAGAGACAAGTTCAGATATTATCAATTGTTCTGCAAGTTTTGCAAACTACTTGAATGGTTTATAGTTGGGGAAATTCAACTTTAGATGAATCACTGGAGACCGGCTTTATAAAGCTTTTTTTTTATAAAGTTATATGCAGAGCAAACAAATGTTAGCAAATTTTTTCCAGAGTTTTATGCGACATCAGCAAGAAACTACAATGAGAAATATAAAGAACTTCAAGGAAGATGTGGTTGAAAAAGCTAAGAACATAGCAACACCTAGAAAAGATCCAAAAATGTGTTTATTAAAGTTAGCAAGTTACAATGAGTTGTGCAGCTGTTAAAGTGAAGAGCGTAATCAACGGCATCCCTGTGTCCAGAAAAAGAACATTTCATAATGTAAGGCACTTAACCTTTGAGAGTATGATTGCCAACCAAGTGTTTAACTTCTTGATCCAGCATCCCACTTAAAATGGGGAAAATTGTAAATATAATTTAGATGTCTTTTGATTTGCAAACTACATCTACCAAAGGTTGCAACTCCAGAAGAACATACATCAAGAGAGTGGTAATTGTGACATGAAAACAAGGAAGACTGTTTAGCAGTTAAGGGTATTGTGACTAGTAACAATGTAATTAATGTAAACAGAGAATTAAAACATAGAGATCCTTCCAAACATGCTTTTTCAAGAGGCAACTGGACTGGTTTTTCTTTGAACACATTTCACCTCTCATCCAAGAAGTTTCTTCATCTCTGGCTGGATGGTGGGGAAAGGAAGGATTTATACTCCTTGGAGACAGCTGGTCATTTGCAAAGGGACAACCATGAGCTGGATGACTGAAAATCTCCATTGACCAGAGGTATCAAACTTAATTTCATTGAGGGTTGTGTTTGACCTCAGGGAGCCAGGGTGGGCGTGGCCAACGTGGACGTGGCCAGGTTGACATCACTCATGTTAGGCGCCTGGGGTGGCCCAAGCACTTTTCCAGCTGCCAAGCCTGTGGGTATCATCAGTCTCCTTTAAATAGGGAAACAATAACTGCTACAACAACTTCTGGTCCTTTTTTCTTTCAAGCTGCAGTCAGAGTCAGTGACAATAGCAAGAGAGAGAGAAGGTGAGCACCTGTCACTCTTTTCTGCACTGTCCTGCTGTCTTCCCTTCTTCACTAGACTGGTAACCTGATCTAGTTCAGCCTGGCCTAAGCAACTTATGTTTGAGGAAAATACAATATTTTTTTCATATGGAAAGCTTTATTATGAAACAGTGGAGGAAGATTGATTCCCTGGGCTGTGACCTGCCTTGTGCCAGTACTTTTAGTGAAGCGTATAAAAGAAATTATCAGATGCAATGGCTCAGTGTCTAAGACATTGAGCTTGTCGATCAGAAAGGTTGGCAGTTTGGTGGTTCGAATCCCTATCGCTGCGTAAGTGAGCTCCCATTACTTGTCCCAGATTCTGCCAACCTAGCAGTTCGAAAGCATGTAAAAATGCAAGTAGAAAAATAGGAACCACTTTTGGTGGGAAGGTAACAGCTTTTTGTGTGCCTTCGCTGTTTAGTAATGCTGACTACATGACCACAGAGACGTCTTCGCACAGCGTTGGCTCTTTGGATTTGAAACGGAGATGAGCACCTCCCCATAGAGTTGGGAACAACTAGCACATATGTGCAAGGAGAACCTTTACCACCTTTACCTATAAAAGGAATTGCTCAATTGATATGTCAATAAGGAAGGAAGAACTTCACAGATTATACCTGTAGATTAAATTGTGAGGCAGAAACAGAAACACCCAGGTTCCTGCTACTTGGCAACAAATATGTGAGCAGCTTCTCTGTAATTTAAAAGCAGACAAAGTTTATTGCAGCTTTTTACAGTTTAGCAAATCTGATGAGAGTTCCTCTTCCAAACACGTCAAGAGATACAGGAAGCCTTATTCATATTTGTTTCTCCAGATGGGAAAAAAGGGCTGGAGCAATTTAACAACCATCAGCATTCTAATTGGCACCAGACATCTATCTATGCTATAGCACTTTAAAAACCTGGATTAAACATTTCTTCCAGGTTTTTTTAAAGAAGGCAAACAGAAGCAAATGCAGGTAACTACAAGAGAACTGTGAGCCATCTTACCATCTTTCTGATTATCTATTCTGTCAGTGTGTTACCATCTATGGCCATTGTTAGAAGAAATGTCCTTCTGGGTTCAGTTCCAAGTGGAGAGAAAGACACTGGAAACATGGTGGCTGTTTGGAAAGATGGTTTCAATGGTGGACAGGATCACATGCTTTGAAGATATTGGGTGAAGAAAAAAAAGGTGAAGAAATGCTGAGGGTGCCTGAGTTTTATGTCCTCTCTGGGCTTTTGAATTTGAGCTTGTATTCTGATTGGTTGTCAGACTGGGCCATGCAGGGGCAACTCTGTAGGCTCATGATGACGAACCTATGACACACGTGCCGGAAGTAGCACGCAGAGCCATCTCTCCAGGCACACCAGTCGTCACCTGTTACTCTTCCAGGTTCCGACATGCACATGCGTGCCAGCCAGCTGGTTTTCGCATGTGCGGGAGTGCCAGAAACCAGAAGAGCAGCTCCCTAATGCACATGCCAGGAAGCTGAGCTAGTTTCTGGTGCATGCATATGCACCGGACAGCTGGTCTTCGCGCACACATATGCACCATAAACCGGAAGACCAGGTGACTGGTACACATGTGCACACCGGTAACTGGAAGCTCAGTTTCCAATGTGCACATGCGCACCGGGGAAATGCTCTTCCAGTTTCCAGCACTCTCCCACGCACGCGTTCCTGTTTCGGCACTCAATGCCAAAAAGGTTCACCAACGCTATTATAGGCTGTCCTGAGTCCCAGACTTCATTGAGCCTTGCTGGGTGATGTAATCTTCTCAGGTGACATGTGGTGAGATGTGTAGCATTGTTGGATCTTGAGTGAGGGCATTTGCCCATGAATAGACCTAGCTATCTCCTTATCTCTTAAGTGTGGACATCTGCTGTGGGCTATTGAGGATGGTGGGGGCTATTAAGAGTGAGTTTGTTTCCTGCCTAAAAAACATGTTTCTCAAATCACATATGTGGATGAGAGACCCTACGTTTCATTCAGTGACTTTGTTCTCTCAACCCTCCTTACAGCATCAAGAATAACAGAAAGTCCAGTTGTACTATTTTCTATTTTTACCTAATAGATGTTGCTTTTTTGGACACTTTATTACAAGACAGTCTATCTCCTTCTTCCAGCAGATTGTTAAGTTTTTAATCAAAGCACTTTCTGTGTGGATTTTTTTTTGCTCTTTGGTAATCTATGTATAGAAGAATAAGAAAGTAAAATATATTTGTTTTGCTCTTTTTATGTTATTTCAAAAAGCTTAAATTTTTACCCATGCTAAATACTCTGTATGATTCTCTCTCCCCCCTCTCCCTCCGTGTGTGTGTGTGTGTGTGTGGTGTGTGTGTGAGAGAGGGAGGGAGAGAGAGAGAAAGAGAATGTTCCTTCAGCTAACATTCTGAGGGTCTTCCCTTCCCTATGTAGATTGCGGTGGGAGGGAGGGAGGCATAAATCACAAAGCTCTATGGGCTGCAAATCCATCCTTCAATATTACTGGCTTGTGCTGTTCCTTGGTTTTCACCAACCTTCCTGACTGAGATACTTGCTTCCATTCTTCAGCAGCCAGGCCATTGTAAGTTTATTGTGTATGAATATCAATGAAGATTCTCAGCCATCCAGGTGGAGTCATCTGGAAGCTGAGTCACGGCAACTGGACTTGCCTTCTTGTTGGTGTGAGGCATTTCACTGCCCATCCAAGCAGCTTTTTCAGTCTGAACAAGTAGGTGAAGGGAATCTGAGTAGGCAGGGTGTCATTGGAATGTGGCGACTCCTAAATTGTATGTTTACTGTATGCAAACTCCTTGAATTTCTGCAAAGAAGAGTCTAGCAGGACTTAAGAACACCTGAGCTGGTCTCAGTGAATGTATGCCTGCACTCACCATCTCTATCTATTGAGTAACACACTATTGAGTAAACTGATTCTATTTCATCCCGTACCTGGCCTGCAATCTACTAATCAGAATGATTCTTGAAATCAGTCATAAGTAGATATATAAACTGCATCTGCAGAATGGGGCAACTATCCTGCTCCAGGCCTTGCAAGCTTTCCATTTTCAATGAGATGGCAGAACACATTTAGTTACATTTTTTTGGTTCCCTCTCCAAACCTACGGAGGGCATTTTCATACATGTCACTCAAAGCAATTCTTGATCCCATTAGTTGCTGATGGGAATGTAAAAGAGCTGTGTTGGCCACAGGCAGTTTGAGCCGTGGCTCTGAAAACACTCATTTGCAGCAGGCCTGTGCAATCTGCAAGCTACCGAGATGAATGTAATGCCCCAGCTACAATAGCAGTTCTCTAGGGACCTGATAAAACTTCAATTTTCTTGCCAGCCTGGAGATACACAACCTTGTAGGGTAAAATAGGTGAATGGAAGATTACATTCGTTTTCCCAAAGGAAAAATCGTGTCTGTCAAAGCCTTCATTTCCTCAGGTAGTCTGTTGGGTGCTACCTGGTGTTCGCAGACAGAAACAAAAGTGAGGATGGACATTTGTAAAGGCTCATCGACCTCTTACGCTGAGCCATAAAGTGTGATTTAGTTTAGCATGTTATAAAAAGTCAGCCAACCATGGCTGATTCAAGAAACAATAGTTAGAGCAAACATGGTTTAGTACAATGCTTGAATTCAATGTCTCTTTCTGATACCCTCCTTTGTCCGATAATCCTTTTTCTCCTTTGCTTTCTAAATTCTTTCTCACGCAGTAGATTCCAAGAAAGAAAAATCACCAAACAAATATGCGGGCTGAAAAATGTGTGTGTGTGTGTGTGTGTGTGTGTGTGTGTGTGTGTGTGTGTTGATTTTTAAGAATCATGTGTAAAGATTTTTGTTATTTCAGGACTGGTACCAGTGGTGGGTTCCTGCCGGTACGGCCCAGTACAGTCGTACCGGTAGTAGTTGGGAGCAGTGGCCACCGTACCGGTTCGGTGGATCGTTTGGTCCACCCGCGTTCCATACCTGTTTTTGAAGCAACCGGGCCAATTGCACATGTGCATACAGCCTGCAGCATCTGCGCAACCTCCGATGAGCAGCTAGGTGTTGCAGGGGCAGTGGAGTGTGTACCGCATGTCTGGCACGTGCACAGCACACATCCAGTGTGTGCATGAACAGACCACGAGCAGCGTACCGGTAGCAACAGGAAAGCAACCCTCCACTGACTGGTAGTAACTGAAGTAGCAGGACATTGATTGGATTTTGGCCTTTGAATTCTCTTATTGGCATGTGAGCTCTGTCTGGCTATTGATATTTTTCTCTTTTGAAGTCAGCAGAAGGGATAGTGAGCATAGGTTAGTTTGAAACTGCATCCTCTTTGCCGTACTTTTGAGAGGCAGTTGATATATAAACTTATGCCCATTTTCTGAAGTCACATACCAGTGAGAAGAGATGAACCTTACTTAATTGGCCCGCACAACTCCATATGTCAACTGTGAGCTTACATTTGGCAAGGAAGCACAAGATGCAACCTCCCACATCTGTAATTTCCTTTCTGTTAAGGTGCGGTGTGATTAATCAACACCCAAGCAACTGTACGATGTTTCTTTTTTAGTACGAGATGAGCAGACAGTATAGTTTCTGTATTCTGTGACCCTTTGTATGGAACATGAGTACACGTAAACATCATTTTGTTTGTCACAATGCAGAGTTTTAGCAATTTAAGCTTTATGTTTGAACTGTAAATATCAAAAATGCAATGTTCATTTGGAATATCACTTGGGGAGATGCTAACCGGTGAACCACAATATCTAGCTAATTGTGTCCCTGCATGAAGTAACGCTAGGAGAAGACCCTATAGTTGAATTTTTATAAAGTGCATTGTATATTCCAAAGTGAGCTGGTGATAGCTCAGAGTATAAACACAGCTGTTACTTTATTCACTTAGCTCTACAAAAGCATTGCTGTCTGGCACTATGGCCCTAACAAACAGCCGCAACATATTTTACAAACCAAGGCAACATAAGAGGGAAGAGAGTCTTTAAAAAGAAGTTGCAAAATATGTTGACAGCCAAATAAAATATGGTGTTTCATTGCCTGCCTAAATATCAACTTATTTCCAAATTCTGCCCTCCACTGAAAAAAAAGTATCTTATATTCCTACTATATGTAGTTTTGATTGGGGGGGTTGAAACTCACAGAAATAAATAGTAAAAATGAAAGTAGTTTTAATAGATGCTGCTTATTCATCCTTCAACATTGACCAGACATATGGTGCTTCAATGTAGAAGAAAAGGTTCAGTTGTGAAAATTGTAGTCAAATTCCCTAGTGGTACGAATAGCAATATTCAAAGTTTTTCATTATTTCTTCAGGCAGGCAGTGATTTCTTCCCCTACCAATTCAAATTAGTTCTTCATATTCTAGTCTCATTTTTCTTTTATCTACTCTTTCAATAAAATTGAATTATTGTGATCTCTTAGTGCTTCTCTGAACTGTAAATTCAGAGCACGGCCTAATTTTATTCAACACTTAATTTAAATCTCTTTTTTTCCCCTGAACCAAAGATACATTAGTTTACAAATCTTGGTTTCAAGAAGATGCCTTAAAGTGTTCGATTTAGGAGGTCAGGGAAGAAATTGGTCTGGAAAAACTTTTGCTCAGTTCATGCTCAAATTTGATTCCAATCACACATATCTTCTATCTAATTTCAAGGAATTAGGCTTTTCCAGTGTAGAAATCCACTCTCTTTTTGCCAGATACATTTAATTAGTACAGAAGATATATGTGCAGTGAAACATACAAATCCCTTTTATGAGATCTGCTACATAAAAAAGAAAATCTACAAAATCTCAAAATGCCCAAGTATCCTGTATTAGTTGTTTTAACAAGGAGCAAAACTAGCTATGGGCATATCTCCTTGGGGAAAGAAGGTCTAATAGTTTGGCCACCCATATATATATTTCTTTTGTTCTGTTTGTTTGGGGGTGGCAGGAGAGATATTCTCAGCAGGTCGTCCATAAATGACCAGACTGGGACAAGTTCAATTTTGGCAACATGCATAAATTGAATTACATAGGAGAGACTGTTTGGGGGAAACAGTCACTGAATTCCACCTTTTCAGGTCTCTTGGAAAGGGCTCTGTTCATCAGATGCATTGAGGGACCTTTACAATCCACTCCCAAAACTAGATGTTTGTCACACAGCTGTAGTATTTCATTAAGTCAACGGTAGTATTTTATGGAAAAGTGTACATTTCCCAAGCGACGGAGGTTCTCTTTTTATCCTTTGAAGATTTAAGTCATTATTTGTTTTTTATATTGACTTGTCCTGAATGTTATATGTACATTCTATAATCCACCTACAATCTTTCTGGTTTCTGATGATAGACAAAAAATAAATACAAGAGTTTCTTTCATTCATTCATACGAAAGAATGAGAATTAAAACCTTGGTCTGTCTTTGAACTATGTCATCCTTTCTCAGTTAGGGGATCCTTCAACTGTCTAGACTGCAACTCCTGGAATTCACAGCCATGGCAAGGACAGTTGTGGCTTTCTACAAAGTGAAGCTCTCCCTATCTAGATAAGATCTTCTTCAAAGCTACTACAGGTTTTGAGAGGCATGTAATCCATCACTGTATCCTTCCTCCAGAAACACACTTAGTTGCATCTGCTTACCTTCTAATCCATGTAGTTTTGGTCTCTATCACCCACTCTTCTTGCCTGATGAACTTGGGGTCACTGCTATCAATGACCCCAGTATTGGATTATGGTAACACAGCTCTCCATGTATTTTCTCTGTTGATATGAGCTTACAGCAATTTCCAAAGAAGCTGCCTCTCTCTTTCTTTGCTCAAAATATTTTGCCAATCTTCAATGACCACTTCACTGAATGAGCTAATTAAATGATGTTTCAGGGAGTTTTGTTTTAAAAAGCCATTTCATCTAATCCTTTTCAAAGTGAAGATGATTTTCCCTAAGGAAGTGTGAACAGCTTCTAGGGGATGTGTTAAGACTTTTCTGGCCTGTGAAGAGGTTCTCCATAAGCATGTTTTGCTGTCATTTGCAGAGAATGGCAAGGCTTGAACACAAGTGTCTTCTTTGACTAAAAGAATGAACTGCATTGCTATTCCTGCAGACACATCAAGTGTACACATTAAGGGGAGAGGCTCTATTATTGTAACTCTTCTAATTTAATCTAATTTAGCCTACAGAAATAATACCCTGCAGTTTGCTAACCATGCCAAAACTGCTCTGTGTCTAGGACAGTGTTTTTCAACCTTTTTTGTGCAAAGGCACACTTTTTTCATGAAAAAAATCACGAGGCACACCACCATTAGAAAATGTTAAAAAATTTTAAGTCTGTGCCTATATTGACTATATATAAAGTAATTTTTCCACGGCACACCTTACACTATGTCACGGCACACTAGTGTGCCGCGGCACAGTGGTTGAAAAACACTGGTCTAGGACACCATTGGCATCAATCAAAATACTTCCAGAATGTATCTGGGGCACCTTGATTTCTGGGAGAAGAGCTACTTATAACTCTGATAATGTTGCCCTAGTCAAAGCATGAAATCTTTGCATTCCTGATTTAAGGATAGAGTTACAATAGAATAACTGGGTAAACCTCATTCTTTTTTAATTTATGTTGTGTTCAATGGACTTATTCCTTTGTAAGTGGAGTTTAGGCTGTAGGCCTAAAAATGTTTACCAGAGAGTAAGTTCTGAAAACAAGAAGCTGTTGATTAAACATGGATAACTTCTCAGTTCAAATGGCTCAGCCCCTACTTACAACTTGTGTCTTGTTTTGAAAATGATATTAATAGCAATAGCACTTTGACGTATATACTGCTTCACAGTGCTTTACTTAGAGTCCTCTCTAAGGGGTTTATAGAGTCAGCATATTCCCCCAACAACAATCTGGGTGCTCATTTTACTGACTTCAAAAGGATGGAAAGCTGAGTCAACTCTGAGCCAGTGAGAAGCAAATTGCTGAACTGCTGACAGCAGGCAGTCACCAGAAATAGCCTGCAGTACTGCATTCTAACCATTACGCCATCACACAATGGTTAGAATGGTGTTTTTGTTTTATTATTAAGCTGTTATTAAGGTGTTTCTTTTCCTTTATTCTCTTTGATCTGATACTAATTACTACTGTCTTCCCTCCATTGCCACCCATTGTGCAGAGGGCTTCCTAAATATTAAGCAAGCTCTTCCTTCAACTTCTAATCAAACTAAAAGAAAGCAATATCTAGGTGCTCAAGAAAGACTGTCAGTCACAGATAAATGTTGCCTTTGCTCTATAAATGAGCCCCCATACTCATCATATTCAATTGGGTTGGGGACTCCAGATCAATCCTGCAGAACATACGACGATATGCAAGAATACACAAGGACCAGTACAGAACATACAAGCAGCCTTGTGCAGATTACCAGCATTTACCAGTATCATAAATTCACCATGCCCACCTCCAATATGGGCACCTTTATTGGCTCCAAGCATCACATGAACTCCAACAGTGCTGCCATTCTGCTGGCCACCAAACAACTGATCAGCACACCAGGTATTCCTTGTTAGCCCGTGTTGCTGTTCCTGTATTAGCAGTCTGGTGCTTTAAACACACCATCAACAAGATATAAGCACTATGATTCCCAGCAGTCTCTTATCCTGGCACTATTGGAAACAATAGCAATCAGGTTGCATCTCCTGTACAACAGGCATGCAGGAGATTGTTGATAGGTGCAAGGAACCAAAATAAATTCATGACTAGGTCAAAGCAGTCTCTTTATTGTTGATCACCTGTATTACAAGAATCTTGCCAGGTTGGCTGTATTCCCTTTGGGAACCAGTAGATAAGGCTTCACTAGTCTAGTCTATGAACTTTCCTCCACTGGAACCATTCTGACACACCTCATTACTCCTCCTTCTCCTTTAGTCAGTGTTCCCACCAGAGTCTGACCGATTTGATCCTGTAAGGTTGGTTCGCTCAGGACTGCTTTGATTAAACGTCTTCTTTCAGAACCTGTAAGCATACTTTCTCTGAAACGGCACCTGTCTTCTGGAATGAAGTATCCCTGAGATCCAGATGCTGCCCCACTGCTGTTATTTAGGGCAATCATTAAGACTGAAGTCCTGACTTTTCTCCCAACCCTCCAGCAAGTCCAAGAGAGACCCCTGTTTTTACATTTTACGGTTTACTGATTTTATTGTAATTTATTTGCTTGATTGTTGTGAGTCACCCAGAGTCATTGAGGGTTGGGTGGCATACAAATTAATACATTATTAATAATAATAAAAGATACCAACACATAATAATGTTGTTCTTCGGGAATTTATCTAATCTCTTTGGAAACTATCTCTAAGTGGTAGCCATTGTGGTAATGAATTCTTCAGCTATCACTATAGGTGAATAAGTCAGAATCATTATTTGTTAATGCATTACCAACAGTTGTTTCTTTTTCGAGAAAAACAAGAAATGCATTCTTGAAATGTTTCTGAAGTTTTTTAAAAAATCCATTTTATCCACTAGGTGGTGATCAGAAAGATCATTCCAACTATATTCAACAGAATACTTTCAGCTCTTTTCCTTGTAATGAGAATGTTAGATATATCTCTGTCACACAAATTGTTATAATTGTATTGCAGGCTAAAGAAATGTCATCCCCAAGAAACAAACTTAAACGGAATATGAACTGAAATAAGAAGCTAGTTCGTGACCTATTTCACCAAATTGTTCAGCACCAATTTAGAGGTTTGCTCCATTTTGCAGTTCCCCAGCAGAGTTCATGCAGCAATTGTCAAATCCTTTCACTGTGACTTTTGCCCTCTCATGTTGCAGACAAAATGGGTTAAGTAGTGCCAGTACTTAACCTGTCATCGTCCTGTGCACAGATTTCAAGAGATGCTGCCTGGAGACAAAACAACAAAAAAAAACGTAGTCTATTTGGTTCACCTGCATATATTTGCTTACCCACATCTTTACAAAATGGCTACTTTCCATAGGCAAATATCACTGTGGGCAACTCCTGCATTTCCTTTCCCTCTGAATTATTTTTTATCTTAATTCTCCACCTCAAACACTGGTGGGTGGATAGCCTTCTTCCTAACCTCTCTCTCTCATTTCACAGAAGGCATATTTCAGATAAGGAATCTCCCATGTAACTCCATGAATTGCTGAAGATTGGTAGTACCCTTTTGTGTATTTTCACTGGGAAGCTGTTTGTGACAGAGGCTTTTTGCTACACACTTAAACAGCAAGAGAGGTAGAGGAATTGGTCATGTTATATTCCTAGAACCAAATTCCTTCGGATTTTCTTTGTCATAGTAATTTTTAATATTTTAAGTAAATTGGAAGAATGTTAGCAACAGCCAATGTGCGAATATATTAATTAATATATTCTGCAACAAAAAAGAATCCTTGAATTTTAGGGCAATTTCACATGGCCTCTTTAAGCTGCTTAACTGTGGATACCAGTTAGAAATAAACCATCTGAAGAAATTAATGCCTGGATTTCAAGCTCTGCCAATGAAACTGAACAAATGTTTTCCTTAGACCAGTTAGAATACCACTTGTGGACTCTCCTTGGTTTTTGTCCTTTGCTCCTGTGCAAGGAAAGGAAACGTTTCTAGATAGTTCTTTAAGCATGTATGGTTTCCACTGATAGACCTCTATGGGCTCCCATTTGTGTGTTTGGCACTTTCCCATTGGGTGTGTCCACTGGTGGAGAAAAGATCATCTCAGTTCACCCAGAAGAAGAAACTGGAATAAATCTTGCCAATTTTACTCCATAAGAAGAGGGGAGGGAGAGAAAGAGAGAGAAAGTATAGTCGTTTTATCATTCTTCCTCTCATCCTAGCTAGACAGGAAACTGACAGAATTGTCAATTTCACCTTTTAAAATGAGGAAGGAAGGAAGGAAGGAAGGAAGGAAGGAAGGAAGGAAGGGTTTTATCTAACCTCCCATTCACTAGGATCAAAAGGGGAAATGTCAACTGGTTCTTTAAAAAGGAAAGGAAAGACCAGCCTTTCATCAGTCCAGAAGCCCTGGATAAATTGACCATAGGGAGCAACAATTGATGACCAGAGGCAGAAGTGGGTTTCTACCAGTTTGGACCGGTTTGGCCAAGTAGGTAGTAACTCAGCCCGCCATGCCCCCGAACCAGTTCTATTGTTAGTGCCATCAACTTGATTTTTGGGCCTGCACATGCACAGAACAATCTTCATTGCAAACATGTATTTTTTCCCTTTTCTAACGCTGTGCATATGCGTAGACCTTCTTAGATGTAAATGCTCACGAGCAAAGTGAGCACAAAAAGTTTTGCACGCCAAACCGGCAGTAATGCCAGCAGCAACCCACCCCTGACCAGAGTGAAGAGTCATTCCACCTCAACATCCAGTAGCCAATCAGAGCAGAGAAATGAAGGACATTTCCTATTAGAAAATGAAGGGCAGCATACAGGCCATACAGCAGGCCTTGTGCGGTGTGGCCTTATATGTGGCACAAGCAAGGACAGGTGGAGCTTGTCTTTGCAATGAGTTGGGAGCAGGTCAACGATAGAATTGTGGGTTCCTGTCTTTGTAACGTGGTTAACGGGCCTTCCTTATACCAGATGAGAGCATGTTCTGCTTATCTCAGAACAAGTTGCTGCAATCTAGAAAGACAGCTATTCCAAACTTCTTAAGGGAAGACTGCTACAGTTCTTAGATTGTCCTGTCACTTAAACAAATTAAGAGCTCTCAAACTACCTACGTATTACTTAAACATTGCGTATATTTTTCATAGCAAAGAGTGCTATTCTATGTAACTCCCATTCCTGACTCCAAGCATTTTTCCTTCATTGGTTTCCCTTTTAAGCTTGATTTCCTCCCTCCCTCTCCCCACCTTTTGCAGACATCTGACAAAATGAATGCCCCTTATGACCCATCTTCAGGCTACTTAGTGCAATGCTGGAGCTATGGAGAAGCGGGAAATTGTTGTAGGAGTTCACAGCAACTGTTAGACATGATTTTTCAATTTATTGTGTGTCTCATGTTATTTCACATGTATGATTGTAGATGCAAACGAGAGAGCAAAATATGAAAATGAATGTGAGTAGATTGATTTCTACCGAAGGCCTGGGAACTAAAACACATGAAGAATTGTGCAGGAACTTGTATGGCTGGTCTAGAGAAAAGAGGCACTAGTGGTGACATTATAGCAATATTCCAGTATTTGAGGGGCTGCTACAATGAAGAGGGAGTCAACTTATTTCCAAAGCACAAAAAGGCAGGACAACTGGAAACTACTCAAGGAAAGAAGCAACCTGGAATTAAGGAGAAACTTCCTAACAGTGAGAACAATTAACCAGTGGAACAACTTGCCTTCAGAAGTTCTGTTTCATCATTGGAGGCTTTTAAAAAGAGACTGGACAGCCACTTATCTCAAATTGTATAGAGTCTCCTGTTTGAGCAAGGGGTTGGACTAAAACAGTGGTCCCCAACCTTTTTATCGCCGCGGACCAGTCAGCCTTTGATAATTTTACCGTGGCCCGCTGAGCGCGCGCAGGAGTGGGGGGGCGTTGTTCGCGACGACACATTGATTGTTTATATATCACGTGCGTACCAGCGCGGGGCTCTCTTCCCTGGAGCCTTTGCGCACGGCCCAGGAGCTTTTGCGCACGGCCCAGGAGCCTTTGCGCTGCAGCGATCATGTCCCCCGGCCGCTGCAGCGATCATGTCCCCCGGCCGCTGCAGCGATCATGTCCCCCGGCCGCTGCAGCGATCATGGCCCCCGGCCACTGCAGCGATCATGGCCCCCGGCCGCTGCAGCGATCATGGCCCCCGGCCACTGCAGCGATCATGGCCCCCGGCCGCTGCAGCGATCATGGCCCCCGGCCGCTGCGCGGCCCGGTGCCAGGTACTCCACGGCCCGGCACCGGTCCACGGACCGGGGGTTGGGGACCACTGGACTAAAAGACCTCCAAGATCCCTTCCAGTTCTATTCTGATTGATTGGTAGATGAGAAAAGGAGGAGGGCGGAGAAGAATAAGGCAGAAAAAAAACTAAGGGCAGGAGGTAGGGAGGAGAAGCTGTTCAGAAGATTGGTGGGTGAAGGAATGATTGAATACTTATTCTGCATGGACCTGACATTTTTCAGCAGATTGTACTAGCTGGAAGCTCCCATGGTCCAGGCATCCATAAGGCATCAGGCCATGTTATATATTTAGTTTGCCAGCCAACAGACTGCCCTTCATCCTTTGTCCCCAGGCTGCTTGACTAAATGCCAGGATTCCTCCAAGATTAGAAAGTGATTTTAGGGTAGCAGCCAAAAATAAAAACAGCAAAGCTATAATCTGTTCTGTTTACTGGCTTCCATGAGACTGGCCCCTTCCCCGATCTGCATTTTCATAAAGACAATGGGACAGGGAAAAGAATAAACAAACATTTTTCTTTATATTTATGCAAATATCCAAGTCATCTCATCTGCAGTTCTCATGCTGAGTAAATAATGATGCTCCATTTCCTGGAGCAAAGTATGGGTGTTAATTGTGAACTTCATTTGTAAATCCCTTTATGATTCTGAAATGTACCAAAACTCTGACTTTATAGCAGAATCTTGGAGTAACCATGGTATTTAACTGTTAGTGAAGAACACTTAGAAAACAGAGTAGAAAGAGGATGAGAAAATTACAAGCAGATAAACAATGCAATGAAAGTGGCATGTTGGCTTAGTGGTAAAGATGTTTGTCTCCCACTCAGAAGATTGAGAGTTCAAACCTAGGTAGCAGCAGCAGGTGTTTCTCTCTTAGAGAGCAAAGAGAAAAATATCTGCTGCAAACTCTGCTTGGGCAACACTAAGCTCCAACTAGTTGCAATGACCCCACCCTGAATCAAGGGACTATAGGGTCATTAAAAAAGAAATCATACAATGCCACTGGCATTATAGAATGAATACATTATTAATGTCCTGTTGAGACTGACTTCATTTGGATAGACTTAAAGATAAAAGTAAAGGTTCCCCTTGCACATATGTGCTAGTCGTTCCCAACTCTAAGGGGCGGTGCTCATCTCTGTTTTAAAGCCAAAGAGCCAGCACTGTCCAAAGACATCTCCGTGGTCATGTGGCTGGCATGACTAAACTCCAAAGGTGTATGGAACGCTGTTACTTTCCTATTTTTTACGCGCTTTCAAACTGCTGGGTTGGCAGAAGCTGAGACAAGTAACGGGAGCTCACTCCGTTACACCGTGCTAGGAATTCAAACTGCTGAACTGCCAACCTTTCTGATCGACAAGCTCAGCGTCTTAGTCACTGAGCCACTACGTCCCTTGGATAGACTTATGCATCTTTTAAAATAATTAATAAATAAATGAGGGACTGGCTGAATTTTTAGCCCCACAAAGTCACTGTATTAGAATTCGCCTAATACGACTCATAAAGTCCTGGCTCAAATAGAGCTTCTTTGTACAGGAATGGAGAGCATACATCTATAATCATTTGCTCTGATGCTACTACAGCACTACGAGCAGTTAAAGTAGGTTAACGGGCAAAAAGCTTGCAAATATTTAACCCCTGAGAAATATTGCATTGCAAATATAGAATGGCCTTTTCTAATCACCCAATCAACATATCCAGCAGTCTGGTATGATATACTTTTGCAAATCTCAACTTTCACTTTAGAGAAAAGAGGAAAAGTTTCTAATTTTTTACTTATGGCATCAGAATAGGGGAGAATGAACCCAGCATTATTTGAACAATTTTGTTCACTACAAAGTATGCTTGTTAGAGTTTCCAACATCATAGCTAATAAAATGCTTTGTGTGGAAAGTTTTTCTCTTTAGTAATTAATCTTCACTGTGCTTATACTTGCTTTTTTCTAAACTGATTTGTTTATAGGACAAAAAAGTGACAAAACAAGTGAAGAAATATGGGGATTTCATGAGTGCAATTTTGTTAAATGCTTAGTAAAATTCCAGAAATGATGTAGGGTGATTATATCCTGAAAATCTCTTACGGAAATATCCTATGCGGTTAATATTACAGCTTAAACAGCCAACACTTGCACCTTCATTTTTTTAAATGATGTATGTGTCTGTAATGGTATGTGGAAATGACCTTGGGGGACAGAGGGAAGGACGGCAGCCAGGGCCAGGGTCAAATAAGAGGCAGTTTAGCCCACAGCATAAATGTAGGCATTGCAAATATCTCAGAATGGATCTTCCCTAGTCTCTGTAAAAGTGACCATGAGAAAGGATGGAAAAAATTTGCAAGATTCTGTTCCTGTAATCTTGCTAGAATTCATTCATCTCAGTGTCTTCCCTGGACTACTTCACTAGACTGATATTAATGGGGCAATACGCTTGTACTCTTCCAAACAGAGGAAGAAGATCCTCCTGACAATTTTCTAGACAGCCTCTTTTCCAGCTTGGCTGTGGCTCTTCCCTGTCTCCCAAGGTCATTTCCACATGCTACAGCATCAAGTCTGAGCCTGTAGGGTGAATAGCTTAAATTTTCTCTCCTAGAAGCCCTTTAGGACTATACAACCTAGCTGTACATCTTGTCTTGCTTTGCAGCTTGATATTACTGCTGATACCGATATTATTGTTTGTAGCTAAACCCTTTGCTATCAGATGATTACATTCGCAAGTTTTCCCTTTTTTCACAGCAGGGTTAAATATAATCTTCTTGATTATGGTATAATACAGGTAGTTCTCAACTTATGACCACAACTGAGCCAACATTTATGTTGCTAAGTGAAACAGCTATTTCTGTTGCTAAGTGAAACAGCTGTTAAGTGAGTTTTGCCCTATTTTATGACCTTTCTTGACACAGTTAAGTGAATCATTGCAAGTTAATATCACAGTTGTTAAGTGAATCTGACAAAAGGTGATCAGATGACCCTGGGACGCTGCAACCGTCCTAAATATGGAACAGATGCCAAGGATTTGAGCTTTGATCACATGACCTTGGAGATGCTACAATTGTGTGAGTCACTTTTACAATGCCACTTTGAAGTGGTAGACAGATAGCCCTCAATTTACAACAGTTCATTTAGTGACCATTGACTAAATGGGCAGTGAAAAAAGTGACATGACCTCTTTTCACACTTACGACCCATGGTCATATAAACAAAATTGAGATGTTTGGCAACTGACTTATATTTAGGATGGTGGCAATGTCCCAGGGTCATGCAATCAGCTTTTACGGCCTTCAGACAAGCAAAGTCAATGGAAGCCAGATTCACTTAACAAATAGCTGTAGTGATTCACTTAATAACTGTGACAAGAAAGGTCATAAAATAGGGCAAAATTCACCTAACCATTGTCTTGCTTAGCAGCAGAAATGTTAGGGTCAATTGTGGTCATAAGTCTAGGACTACCCAAATAAGTCTAAGTGCTATTGCTATTGTAACATCAAACAGTCACTAAACAAATAGTTGTAAGTCAAGGACTACCTACCCTGTCTCTCCCTGCCTTTGGTTGGCAATCCTAGTAAGCATTTGGGGTCTAATCGAAAAGAACAAGAAAGCACCAAGTTATTTACCGTATTTTTTCAGAGTATATAAGACGCATCAAGGTTTTGAAGAGGAAATTTAAAAAAAAGGTTTTGCACTCCGCAAATCTCCCCAAAACGGCCTGTTTTTCATGAAAACGGGTCTGTTTTTTGTTTTCAAAAATAGCCCTTAGGCGGCTTGTAGAGTGCTCGGGGGGGGGGGGGGGCAAAAACAAGCAAAACACGGCCTGTTTTGCATCAAAAAAAGGGCATGGATAGCCTTTAGGAAGCTTATAGAGTGCTGCTGAGAGTTGGGGGGGGGCAAAAAATGGGCCATTTTTCACTCATTTCTGTCCTCCCCAGCCCCCAGGAGTTCTCTGAAAGCCTTCTAAAAGCTTTACACGACCATTTTGGTGAAGGGGGAGGAGTTTTGGGAGGCAAAAAATGCTCTATTCAATGTATAAGACGCACCCAGATTTTCAGCCTCTTTTTTGAGGGAAAAAGGTGTGTCTTATACGGTATCTTATTCTCAGGTCAACAGCATTCTCCCATTCAGCTAGGGTAAATTCTGTTATCAGTCTTTATAACTTTTGGCACATCGGGGGCTGTAAAGGACTGGCTATTGATAACATTTTTTTTAAAAAAAATCATCACACCCTCCCACAGAAACAGGCCACATATCTGCAGTATAAAATGGGCTTGCTAATAGAAAATTAAAGCATGTGTCAGGGTCCTGTCTAAGAAGAGAAACTGATACTATCTTGTCACAGCATGCTGATGGCAGCATAATCCACCCGTCATTATTTCTTCTCTGTGGGTTTCTGCAAACTGGATTTTGCCTATAATCAGCTCAGTGTCAGCGAAGCCCTCTCCTTCGCCCATTTCCTCTCTCTCAAATGCTATTGGTTTAAATCTGGGTTCTCACCAAATGTACAGTACACCGCACCCATTGAAAGTGCTCTTTTTCAACAATATGCTTTTTAAAAGGCTTCTTTTGGGTGTAGGGATGTAAGCTAGTACAGCAGGTATCCTAGAGGAAATTTCAGTCTGAAATTCTATGACTGCCTTGGTCCACCTGCCATTAAGAGACGATGATGTTGTCTTCTCACAGAACCCAGAACAGCTACAAAGATACATACAGGAGTTGCACAAAGCAGGAGAACCATTTGATTTAAAAACAAACTTGAAAAAAGAGCCAGGTTATGTTTAATAAATTCACAAAAGAAAGAAAAAGCATATATCTGGAGAAGAACTAGATGTAGCAGACCACTACATACCGTATTTTTTGGAGTATAAGGCACACCTTTTTCCCTCAAAAAAAGAGGGTGAAAATCTGGGTGTATCTTATACACTGGATACAGCATTTTTGGCCTCCCGAAGCCCCGCCCCCTTTGCAAAAATGGTCGTGCATAGTTTTAGGAGGCTTTCAGAGAGCTGGGGACTGGGGAGGGCAAAAATGAGTGAAAAACAGGCCATTTTTCGCTCATTTCCCACCCACCCACCCCCCATCCCCAGTCCCTAGGAGCACTCTATAAGCCTCCTAAAGGCTATGCATGCCCTTTTTTAAACAAAAATGGGCCCGTTTTGGGGAGGTCTGCAGAGTGCAAAAACTTTTTATTTTATTTTGCTTCTTCAAAATCTTGGTGCCAAGGATCTCAATGGAAGGTTATACAATAAAGGAAATTGAACAGCATATTAAAGTGTGGTTGGCAGGCATTCAACAAAGCAAGCATAATTTTCAAGAACAACCTCCCCCCATGCTGAAGAGAAAAGTTTTCAATCAGTGTGTGCTACCTGTTCTAAAATATGCCGGTGCAACATGGACACTAACCTCACAATCGATACAAAATACATAGCTAGGTCTCGCTGCTTTAGCAGAGTAAGGAAGATACTCAGAGATGATTCACACCCTGGTCAGTGTCTCTCTGCACTTTTACCATCGGGCAGAAGGCATCAAAGTATAGCCAGCCGAACAAATAGGTTTAAAGGTAGTTTCTATCCTTGGACAACCACAATCACTCCATGCACACACTAGTTCTTTTTTCTTTTCTTTCTTTTTTCGTTTCTGCTATAATTTTGCACCAGTGAGATTAAAACCAATTTTGTTGTATTTAAGTACAATGACAATAAAGATTATACTTATACTTATAAAAGCTACGAGTGGCACAAAGAGCCATGGAAAAATGCATGCTCAGGATTACAAGGCAAGATAGAAAGACCTGCACATGTCTTAGAAAACAAACGAAAGATATGATATCATCAAGAGAGTAAAAGAATTGAAATGGAAATGGGCTGGTTATGTAACAAAAACAGATTTAAAAAAATTTAAAATCTACAGATCACAAGGAATGAGTAACGGATCACCTACAGCAATAATATATCTTTATTACCCTAAGTGCACTTTCCTATGTTCTTTCAGTCCTTTCCCTCCTTTCAGTATTGAATGTAAACAAAGTAAGAAAAGCAGAGAACTCCACAACCTCAATTTAAATACGGAAGTTTCTGCTAATGAAATCAAACTTAAGACCTGGGTTTTAGGTGCTACTCCTAACAGAATCGCTTGCAGAAACCTCGGAAGAAGCAAAAGCCAGCTCTGAATTTGGCAAGTGCATTTAGCTTTCTTCAGAAATCCCCTTTTAAAATTCCCTACACCAGGAGCCATTGCCTCCCCTTTTGAGTCCTTTTGAAATATCAACATCGAAGAGCTTTTGAGAACCAAAGCAATCAGAAAGGCAGAGATATTAGTTTACCTGGGGCCTAAGATCCCAACCTATATATGAGGCTTGGATGACCTTTTTAAACCAAGGCAGAAGCAGCAAGCTTTTTGCCCAGGCCTAATTGCCACTCCAGAAAGGTGAGGCAGCGGATTTGCCAATGGAGAGGAAATAATTAATTCTGGTCTCACCACTTTCTATATGGCAATTAGGCTTAGAGAGAGAAAAATAGTGTCAATAGACCTGAGACTCTGATCCTTGCAGCATCCTCCATACCACAATTAGGCTTGAAGGAAGAAAGTTCTCTTTTATTAAAAGCAATGGAAGTTTTTTAAAAGCCCAGTTGCAGGAAAACATCATACCTATTCTCCAAAAGGAAAAGGAAAAGGCTGAAAAGGTCAAAGACAAGGAAAGAAACACATTTACTGTTTGATAACAGGCAGGAAGCCCTTTCCTAAATATCATAGAACAGGAGTGGGCAACTATGATAACTTTATGATCTGTGGACTTCAATTCCCAGAATTCCATACTGGCTCGGGGATTCTGAGAATTGAATTCCACAGGTCAAGTTGCTCTAGTTGCCCACCCTGTCATAGTAAAACTTAATATATACCATGTTTTCCCCAAAATTATTTATTTTATTTTGACCCCCCAAAATAAGCACTTGGACTTATTTTGGAAAAGGTCTTATTTTTGAGGTGCAGGAGGCGGCAAGCATGGTCACCTCATGGCTGCTGCTGTGTTGCAATATTTTCGGGGCAGCTTATTTTCAGGGGAGGGCTTATTTTAGCGCATATGCTCAAAAGCCCAATTGGGCTTACTATCAGGGGAGGTCTTATTTTCAGGGAAACAGGTATTTGTACTATGGCATCTTTTTATGCTCTGGCATGTTCTACATGCGTATAGATTATACACACAGGGAGAAACAAGTTCTTTATGGATGTGATCTGTGTGTGTTGCTGTAGAGCAGGAGAATCAGAAGTTGCAGAGAAAAGGGGGCATCCAATGTAATGGCTCCTTTCCATCTTCTTGCTCTCTCGTTTCTATCCTTGCTCAGCCTAAGAAAGCCTCTTTCTTTCAGCTTCCCATTCCTGCTTCATAATAAGCTTCTTGCATTCTCTGCATTTCTTTATACTCTTCCTGTTTTATGTTCCACTTTCCAGCTTTGCTCTTGATACTTTTTTTAAAAAACAACATGCAATTATATAAATATGGCTTACATCTAGGAGTATTTATACATGGTCCAAAAAGTCAAGATGGCAGGCACCACCAATGTACATAAAAATGAATAGTTTTGTCAGTGCTGTTGTAACCACTATTTTGACTTTTTGGACCCTATCCTGTGGATATCAGAGTAGCCTGCATCAAATATAATAGCTATACAGATATGTCTGTGTCACTTCCTTGATATTAAGGCAGAGTTTCCCAAATTTGAGAAGTTCAAGATGTATGGACTTCAACTCCCGAAATCCCACAGCCAGCCATGTTGAATGGGGAATTCTAGGAGTTGAAGTCCACGTCTTAAAATTCCTAAGGTTGGGAAACATTACACTTAAGTGACCACCATTGCCTTCCTACAGGATGATTTTTTTCTCTATCTATAGATTAATCTCTGTTCTGAGTCAACCAAGGTCAGCTATGCGCTGCCACCTGTTGTGGTCATTTTTAGCTCACATTATATTTATGACGATTGTCATGTATGAAAAAGATAATTCCAGAAAAGACTTGATGAAATGCTGAAGCTGAAACTAATTGAGAAATGAAAAACTTTTCCTCAATTATTCTAAATTTGTTTTTGGATTAGTTCTGGTAAATTGCATAGAGTTACATAGTTATAGCAAAAGTTATCAATTTTAAATACGCAGACTGGGCTTCTATTTATCTCATTAATTGATGCTTTTGTTTTTAATTCTTTTCCTATTCAGAATCATAAATGGGAAGGGAAGCTTTATACATTGATGTAATCTTATGTGTGTGTGTGTATGTGTGTATCCCAGCATAACTCTGGAACTCCTCAATCTCAACCAAACTTGGTACACAGATGTCTTACTCTCTGGAAACAAATACTGTGGGGATAAGACACCCCTAACACACCTCAGGGGGGGGGGGTGTTCTGTTATGATACAGCCTGTTGTGCCTTCAAATGGTTTCTACTGTACAATGCAGTGGAGTTGCCATGGTAATGGATTCACAGTACTCCACAAGGGGACTCCCTCTGGTAGGGGGGGGGAATCCAACATTAGAAATTATGTTTGGTCTGGACATTTTTCCCCTATAAATAAATACCAGGGCAGCACCAGGTTATCAGCTAGCTAACAATAAAAAGAACCCTAGAAATGTACAATTGCCGGTTTTATTTAAATCTTGATTATCCACGTATTGTTCACCCCCTGTTGTTTTTGCAACATTCCTGTAAGATTTAGATTTAGAAGGTTTATTTATATGCCGCCTTTTTCCCTGGGGGGACTCAGGGCGGCTCACAATCCAAAAAGGAAAGGGGGGGGAAACAGACTTTTTACATATAAGACAATACATAATTAAAACACAACATTCATACCATTCGGGCGGGTTACAATCTTAGCCCCAGGCCTGACAGGATAGCCAGATTCTGAGGGCTGTGCGGAAGGTCTGGAGGGTGGTGAGGGTACGAATCTCCACGGGGAGATCGTTCCATAGGGTCGGAGCTACCACCGAGAAGGCTCTCCTCCGCGTGGTTGCCAGTCGGCATTGACCAGCAGATGGAACTCGGAGGAGGCCTAATCGATGAGATCTAATAGGTCGTGTGGAGGTAATTGGCAGTAGGCGGTCTCTCAAGTACCCAGATCCACTACCATGGAGGGCTTTATGGGTGACAAGTAGCACCTTGAAGCGTATCCGGAGATCAACAGGTAGCCAGTGCAGCTCGCGGAGGATAGGTGTTATGTGGGTGAAGCGAGGTGCACCCACAATCGCTCGCGCGGCTGCATTCTGGACTAGCTGAAGTCGCCGAATACTCCTCAAGGGCAGCCCCATGTAGAGCACATTGCAGTACTCCAGCCTAGAGGTCACAAGGGCACAAGTGACTGTTGTGAGAGCCTCCCGGTTCAGGTAGGGGCGCAACTGGTGCACCAAGCGAACCTGGGCAAATGCCCCCTGGTCACAGCTGACAAATGGTGTTCAAAAGTCAGCTGTGGGTCCAGGAGGACTCCCAAGTTGCGGACCCTGTCTGAGGGGTGTAATGTTTGACCCCCCAGCCTGAGCGATGGAATACTTCGAAAAGCTGAGCTCAAATATAGGGACTAGTAAACCTGAGATGAGACTGTATATCAACAATGTCTCTCAATTGTAAATGTCAGTTTCATTTACACACATACAATTAATCAGAAGAGTTTTCTTTAATATGCAACAGCATTTCCCAACCTCAAGTCCCTGTTGAGCTTCTCAACTCAGTGTAAGCTTTTCTTTGGAGCAAGACTGAGGAGGCTTCCCTATGCTGGCTTCTAGTAGTAGTGATATTAATTTGTGAGTCCACCCTACAGCCTTGGATTTCTTGGTGGTCTCCTTCCCAAGGAGGAACCAACTCAAAACCCGCTCAGCTTTTTCAAAATCAACTAGAGACTCCCTTGTATTGGACACAACTTTTATATAATATTGACTGCATTTATCTCTCGGAGCTCAAAGTGAGATTACTTTTCAGCATCAAAATATTAGACGGAGATAGATTCACCTGAGATCTATTGGCCTCTCAAGACGTGGGGGAATCACATCTGTTGCAAACCAAAACCGATTTGGGTCGAATGAACGACCTAATTAGCTCCCTTTCGGGTAGATTTTTAACTAGGTTTGCCTATTTAAATTAAACCTGGTTGTTCGCCATTTGCACGCGCGTTTCTCCGGATAAAGCAATCAAAAAGCCAGACGGATTTGGACTCTTTGTGCCAGGAGCCGGAGCTCAGGATCCACCGTCCCACAAGAGGTAAGAGCGCGGCGGGGCTTTGAGCCACCCACCCTGCCGCTTTCCCCCAGCGTCTCGGATCCCGGAGAGGCGGCGAAGGGCACCGCGGTACTTCCTCAACAGCGGCCGAAGCCCCCCTCGCACATAACACGTGCACCGGTGCCAGGCCCGGATCAGGAGGCAGGCAGGTCGAGCTCGCTCGTGGAGCGAGGCGGGGAAAGCAACACGGAGCTGGCAGGAGGGGAAGGGGAGGAGTCCGCCGTTTTTAATTCCCTCGCCCTGCGAGAGCGGCCAAATAAATGAAGAAATAAAAAATAAAAAGCGCCCACTTTCAACCTCGCTTCGTCGTCTGCCCTCCCGGACCCCGTAGAGCGGTGAGTAGAACAGCCGGCCGAACGCGGGGAGCCCAGCGGGGGAACCACGAACAGGCGTCCCTTGGGCTTGGACTCCCAATTCGGTCGCGGCTTCTCGCGCTGCGTGGCTGAATGCCATTTGCTGGCCGTGCGTGGAAGACCAGCGGGGGGAGGGGGTGGGAGGGAGCGAGGAGCTATTGCTTGAAGAAAAAAGGTGGAAGGGGCGCTTATAGGGGAGCCCCTAAGGCGCCGGAAAGGGCCCGGTCGACAGGCGACGCTGCCTTCGCCTCCTGCTGCCCAGGGAAGCCCCCTTTTCCCTTTCTTGGGTCCCCTTGCGAGCCACAGGCCGCGCCCCTCAATGGCAGGTCTCAATGGATGCCCCCCCCCTCAATGGAAGGGCTTCGCAGCCAGACGCCTCCCCTCCCAAAAAAATCCCTACGAGACACGCGGCTTGGTCGGTTCCCGTCTCGATTCACCCTCCTCTCCAAGTTCGCTCGCCTCGTCTTCCCTTCCGGGCGAGTCTCTCTCCTCTCCACTCCCGCTTGTGTTTCTCTCTTGCTCCGCTTTACTCTAAAAGCCAATGATTTTTTATTTTATTTCAAAGAGTCTGGCGTGTAGAGTGGGGGGAAGGGGGAGCCGTTTTTCTCCTTCATCTTCCCCTCCTTCCGGAAACTAATCGCTCGGCCGCTCTCATGTTTTAGATTTAGAGGAATAATCTGCATGGCGTTAAGATAAAAAAAAGAGGGCCGTTTACCGGGCTCCCGCTTTCTGAAGCGTGTATGCAGGGTCCGGTTTGTGGGTGCTGTTTAAAGCGACGGTGTAAGAGCGACTTGAAACCTGTTTTGGATGAATGTCGGTCTGGGGTGTATATCGCTTGTAGCGCTACTCCGTCGCCTGCTCCTGGTTTTCCCCTTGGTGCACCTGGATTACTTTAATATTATAGGCTGTGTTGCTTCGATTCGTTCTGTTGTAGCAACCCTGTCCCACTAGTCGACTTTAGTGGGGAGGGGGGGAGTTTCCAGTAAAAATCTTTTACGTTTACCTACCACCGATTTATTTATTTGTTGAATTTATTTGCTGTTGCCGTGGGGGGGGGGGTACTCTAGGGGCTTATAATAAACAGGAAGAAAAATGAAAGGAGTGTAAGCAGAACAGTAGTAAAATAATAGAAAAATAAATTAAACAATGGCAAAGAAGGAATACAATGAGAAGATATGTCAGAGTAGGTCATTTTTAAAAACACATACTTTTTCAGTTCTATATCTTAAAGGGAAGACCCATTGAGAGCTGTATGAGATAAAATTTCATTTTAATGGATGCCTATTAGTGTACATTCAAAGTGACAATGAAGTAAATTCTAAGTCTATTAGCAAGATCTGTAAAAATAACTGAGGTTGGGCTCTATTCCTAATGACCATGGACATGATTTTGTTGTCAAGAATAAGTTTCCAGTCTAACTTGCAGCTTTATGATTTTCTGGTGGTCCCCCATTCAAGCATTAACCACATCCCTGTTATTATTATTTTTTAATTCCACAAAGCAGAGTTAGATGGTGGCATCTGAGTAAGGCAGCCGCAAAATACTTAACTGCTTGAATGCTGGATTAAACTATTGAGGAGAAAATTATATCTATCCGCTACTATTTCATATCTATTGTAAACAGTGGATTAGATTAGGAAGGCATGAAATTTTTCACTCTTTCTGTGAAATAACATGAAGGAAAAGGTGAGCTTTTGAATGAAACATTCAATTGATTCCCATCTTGCTTCTAAATGTTTTTATTGTGGGCATAAACTAGCCTTCCCAGTTCGGTAACCTCAGGATTTATTGAGAGTACATATTTTAGGCCATGCTGGTTGGCATAAGTTTTATGAATGAAAAGTTTCATTTAAGATTTTTTTAAAAAAAATGCTCTGAACAATATACGCGTTGTTCAGCCTACTCGTGAATTTCTCTGCCATCAAATTCTTAAATGTTTCCTAACTTTTTAAATGTGATCACAAAATAGAGCAAATTATCAGACATCAAACATTCCCTACTGCACCTTTCTTGATAAGGATTGGCCTTATGACTGCCAGTATCTCTTACAAACAACATCTTTCTTTGCCTAAACCATGTTCCTCAACCTTGGCGGCTTTAAGATATGTGGACTTCAACTCTCAATATTTTCCAGTCAGCATGTTGAGTGAGTTAATATCCATACCTCTTCAAGCCACCAAGGTTGAGACACATTTGGGCCTAAAGCTAGCTTAGTTAGTGATTAAGGCACCAGACTAGAAACTGGGAGACAGTGACTTCTAGTCCTACCTTAAAAAAAAAGCAAATGCTGGGTGACCTTGGACCAATCACACACTCTCAGCCATAGGAAGCTGGCAAAGGCAAATCTTTTCTAAAATCTGGCCAAAATACCCAGCAGAGACTTGTCCAGAAAACTGCCAGGAATCAACATTGACTGGAAGGCAAAAAAAAAAAAAAAAGCTAATGATTAAGAGAGCATATGTTTATATTGGTTGTTACATATGGCAAAATGCCAACAGTCAGGCTGTAAGTTAAAAAGAGTAGAATTTTGTCAGAAACGTTGTACTTGAGTGTTTTGCCTTTGTTAAGAAACTTGTTTCTTGGGAGGGGGGAAGGGTGGGGGATAGTAGCAATATCCTTCGTTTCAAAGGAAAAAGTTGAAACTGCTCCATTTACTGTTTTTTCCCTGTAGTTGGTAGCAGTTGGCAGGAGGATACATGGATTGATTCTAAGTTTCAGTGTTCTTAAGACGTCCATTAGCTACTTTGGTACCTGCGACAATAAGTGTCCCACATTCTCTCTGTGTATCAGAATGGCTCTATGGTAACACTTATATGGTTAGGGTACAGTACTGAAGGCCACTACAGCTGACTGTTATCTGCAGTTCAGCGGTTCTAATCTCACCGGCTCAAGGTTAACTCAGCCTTCCATCCTTCCGAGGTGGGTGAAATGAGGACCCGGATTGTTGGGGGCGATATGCTGACTCTGTAAACCGCTTAGAGAGGGCTGAAAGCCCTGTGAAGCAGTATATAAGTCTAACTGCTATTGCTAACTGCTATAATATGGAAATTCATCCTATTAAACAAGCATTAGACTGCACTAGTAATTATACAAGGAAACAAGCTGTGTACTACTAAAACTGTCGTCATGGCTTTTACCTGGACAGAGTAATGTGTCATAGGTCAACAATTTTGAATCTGGGAACCACAAGTATGCTAACTTACAGAATGTGTCCAAAATCTGGAACCCATGACCCATTATTTGGAGAAGTTGTGACTGCTGATGTGCCATGGGCTGCTGCTGCCGTCATGTGATCTGCATTTTCAACAATCGAAGACATGTTCCCAGTCACTCATTCCCACCTTACCCAGAAATTACCTGCCTAATGGAAAGGGGAGGCTACCCTGTGTGCCTTCCCCGGATCACACGGCTACCCTGAACATCATCTTCCCTCTCCCATCCAGCAGTCTCTTAATCTGGACCTGTCTCTGGGAAAGCAGTCTCTTAATCTGGGCCTGTCTCTGGTTGCCAAAACCCACTAAATCTCCAGGTATATATTCCATCCCTAACCCACACAGCACCTCCTGAATCCCTCCATGCACCCTTCTCAATCCACATCAGTCCTGACATGCAGCAGGTATTGAGTAGTCCATGCACCCTTCCCACCTCTTGCCAGCCTCCTTGCACCATCTCTGAGCTGCATGGCACCTCTTGCACACTCTTAAACATTCCCAGGCATCTTTCCCAATCCACATTGCCACCACCCACATGCCATCTCTGGCGTGCATGGCACCTGTCACATACTCCTGTGACCCTCATTCATTATTCTTTACCTATGCCATCCCCTGACTGTCCACCCTGCTTGACCCATGCAGCACTCTTGCACATCCTCGTGACCCCCATGCATCCTTCTCAGCCTATGCTATCACCGCCCTCCTGTGTGCCTTACCTAACTTTTGTGGATATCCGAGCACCCTTCCTGACCTATACTGCCTACCCATGTACTCTTCCCAATCACATGGCACCTACCACACACCCTTCCCAATCATCCAGCACCTCTCCCACAAACCCATGTACCCCCCTCATCCCCTCTCTCACCCAGGAGCAGCCACTTGCTTGCTTGCTAGACTCAGACTAACAGGTGCCTCCTGGCTTCCCCACTGACTTCTCTCTGTTAGCTTCCCAGAGTAAATTCTCCCAAAATATTTTCAGAAAGTAATCCACAATAAGAATTCTGGAATTCTGAAAAGTGTTTAGTTTGCTGTGCCCAATTCAGCAGTGCTAGATCGTCAATCAGTAGCTTCAATATTAAGACACAGAATTTGTGACACTGAAATCATGGTTGATTTATGAAGAATAAAAAGGTACAGGAATTGAGTAATTAAAAAGAAAGCAACAGGAAGCATCAGTCATATATTACCTCTTATTAGAAATTAATAGGGGGATTGATTTTTGTTTTGTTACTGTCACTGGGCAAATGTCCAAGAGATTTAACTTTAAAGAATGCCAGAGGTGGGACTTCAGATCAATTAAGGCTCTCTTACCTGATTACCCATAATGAGCACGACCAAGCGTCATGGAAAATATGATCAATTCTACCTAAGTCTTTTTGTAAGCAATGGGATAGGTAATTTTACAACAAAAGTAGAGAACAGCAAACATCTGAATTTCCACATATCTCTTTTTGACCCATTTTTCTTATCTAATGCAGCTGAGGTATCCAAGTTTCCAAATCAGTTCACATTTTGAATCCAGTCCAATAGAAGCTTTCAGTAGCAAAACACACACACACACACACACAGACACACACCCGTCATTCTGAAAGCCTTTCTGGCTGAAGAGCAGAGTATAAATGCTCTAAATAATATATAAACGGCAGAAATATATTGATTGATAGCTAAGTCCATATTACTTATTTATAATCCATTTTGCTAACTTTTCCATATAAAGATGGTGGGGTGGAGTGAAATGTAGCTTCACAGCAGCCCTGCACTGTAGGTCAAGAATTGTGGTTGCCTTACAACCACAATTGAACCCAACATTTCTCTTATTACTTGAGACATTTAGGTGAATTTTGCCCCCACAGTTAAGTAAATCACTGCAGTTGATGAGTTAGTAACCCGGTTGTTAAGTGAGTCTGGCTTCCCCACTAACTTTGCTTGTCAAAAGGTCGCAAAAGGGGATCACATGATCTAGGGACACAGCAACGGTCATAAGTATGAACCAGTTACCAACCATCTGAAGCATATGATCAGGGGGATGCTACAACAGTTGTAACTGTGAAAAATGGTCATAAGCCGCTTTTTTCAGTGCCATTGTAACTGAATGGTCACTAAAGGAACTGTTGTAGGCTGAGGACAACTTGTATTTTATTTTATTGTCATACCAAATGAATGCTGAGGGAAAAGGATTCCATGAAGCTACTGTTTCATCAAGAACAAAACCTGAGCACAAGTTTAATCAGTCCAGGCCTGCACCCTATTGTAGATTGATCCTTGCAATTCTCTGGTTCAGAAATGAAAATTCCAAATTTATAGCAAAAAACTAGTTCCCTTGCTGATGGATGAAGTAGTTGGATTCTGAAATGGGAGCATGAACTGTAATACAGAATTTAAGTAGGTGATGTCAATTTAAATTGTTCTTTACTGCAGTATTTTTGGGGAGCAAACCTGAGATAAAACTGTCCATTAGATTTAACCGAAAGAAAAACCACATTTTGTCTCCAAATAAATTACCTTTAAACTTGGTGAGTTTTCAGTTTGCTGAGAACATGGTGATGGAAGCAGTTGAGGGTCTTTCCCTGACATGGGAGAATTAGTTTAAATCCATCCCCTTTTCAGATTATTACTGACAGCACAATGATCCCCAAAAGTAATTTTAAAAGAATCCTTTAAAATCTAAAGACAGAAAAAAAGTATTCTGCACACTAAATAAATGTCCAAGTTTCCATATCAATATTATGGCCAAGATAAGCAATTGAATTAACTATGAAATACTTCTGATTTGCCATAATAGTTTTTTTTATTATTATTACTTGCATCTTTTTACATTTTTATCATTTTATTCCTATCGTACTGCATTGCTGTATTGAAAGAAATAAAAAAGAACAGTGATCATACAAAACAACAGGTCTTTCACTGGATGAATGTTGTTTATTGATTGCATAAATTAAGCAGTTCATCAAAAATTTAATAACTCATATTTAATATACGACAATACTGCTGCAATGGAATAAAATTGTCTCAGCTTTAGTGATTGATCAAGTAAAGATTTGTTAATAGAAAGTTAGGGAGTATCAATTATCTGGATAGAAAAACATTTTCCAAAAGCAGTTATTCCTCACCCCTCAATCCAAAATGATATGAATTAAGGAGTTGGACTAGGAAAAACAATTTGGAGGTAATTGCTTTTGTGCACTTCTTGTCATTCAGATAGCAATTCAATTTTATTTTTCAAGGAGAAGAAGTCACACTAAGTTTTATTTTTTTGACCAGACAAAAAGGAGGGAAGGGGTCTAACTTTACATCTTTTAATAAAAAGATAGATTGGGCCTCCCTACATCTGCTGTTTGGAAGAGAAGGGAGACAAGAACATACCGTATATACTCGAGTATAGGCCGACCCGAATATAAGCCGAGGCACCTAATTTTACCACAAAAAACTGGAAAAGTTATTGACTCGAGTATAAGCCTAGGGTGGGAAATGCAGCAGCTACCGGTAAATTTCAAAAATAAAAATAGATACCAATAATGTTTTTGAATATTTATTTCAAAGAAAAACAGTAAACTAGCGGTGTATTCAATGAAATACTTCACTCACCTCATGATGCTGATGTCCCGCTGTGATGATGATGTCCCGTGCAGCCGCGGGAGCGATGTCCCGCCTCCTATGACACACGGCACAGTGATTCCTATCATTGGATCACTGTACCAGAGGAGGTGGGACATCGCTATGTGGCTGCTTGCCATAACAAGGAGGAGGTGGGACATCGTTGCAGAGCGGCAGGAGGGGGAGGAAGGGGAATCGTAAGACAGCCCTGCATTACATTAGAACGTGAGGAGGGGGGATGGTGTGGTGCGCGCTGCGCGGCAAAACTGACACAGAGGGAGGGGAAACTCACAGGGGCACTGGGCCATTCACGAGTGTCACCCAGCGGCATGGCCCCGCCCCTTTTTCTCCTCCATTTCGGGCAAATTTTCACTGACTCGAGTATAAGCCGAGGCGGCTTTTTTCAGCCCAAAAAGTGGGCTGAAAAAACTAGGCTTATACTCGAGTATATACAGTACATTGCCTCTCAGCTTCCGCTGAGTCGCGCCCAGCCGCCCTGTTCAGGATAAGCCGTTCCCTCCTAAATAGGAGGGATGCGAGCGATCCTTTGCAGGGCAGAGCTGAGGACTACGTCCAATTCCTCGCGGATAAAGTTGCTCGGTTTCGGGCAGACCTGGACTCCAATCCTGCAGAACCAGCTGAGGCACCAAGGGATAATCTGGTAGGACATCACTGGATTGATTTTCAGGCTGTTACCCCTGAGGACGTGGACAAGGCCATGAGAGCTGTAGGTGCCTCCACTTGTGTACTGGACCCGTGCCCCTCCTGGCTGGTTGTTAACAGCAGGGAGGTGACACGGGGCTGGATCCAGGCGGTTGTTACCACCTCCCTTCGGGAGGGGGTCTTTCCCCCCGCATTAAAGGCGGTGGTGGTGAGACCCCTCCTGAAGAAATCATCTTTGGATCCAGCCGTCCTAAACAACTATCGTCCAGTCTCTAACCTCCCCTTTGTGGGGAAGGTTGTTGAGAAGGTGGTGGCCTTTCAGCTCCAGCGGTCCTTGGAGGAGACCAGTTATCTAGATCCATTCCAGTCGGGCTTCAGGCCTGGCTACAGCACGGAAACCGCTTTGGTCGCATTGACTGATGATCTCTGGAGAGCCAGGAATGGAGGCCATGCCTCCATCCTAGTACTCCTTGACCTCTCTGCGGCTTTCGATACCATCGACCATGGTATCCTTCTGCGACGACTGCGGGAGGTGGGGGTGGGAGGCACTGTTTTACGGTGGTTCTCCTCTTACCTCTCGGACAGGTCGCAGTCGGTGTTAGTCGGAGGGCAGAGATCAATAGCAATAGCAATAGCAGTAGACTTATATACCGCTTCATAGGGCTTTCAGCCCTCTCTAAGCGGTTTACAGAGAGTCAGCATATTGCCCCCAACAATCCGGGTCCTCATTTTACCCACCTCGGAAGGATGGAAGGCTGAGTCAACCCTGAGCCGGTGAGATTTGAACCGCTGAACTGCTGTTCTAGCAGTAGCCTTGCAGTGCTGCATTTAACCACTGCGCCACCCTCGGCCCCTGAACTATGGGGTGCCGCAGGGTTCGGTCCTGTCCCCCCTTCTCTTTAATATCTACATGAAACCGCTGGGTGAGATCATTCGACGGCACGGGATAAAATACCACCAGTATGCGGACGATACACAGCTGTATCTGTCCGCCCCGTGCCAACTCAATGAAGCGATGGACGTGATGAGCCAGGGCCTTGAGGCTGTTAGGGACTGGATGGGAGTTAACAAGCTTGTACTCAATCCAGATAAGACCGAGCGGCTGCTGTGCTTCCCTCCTACCAATTGGCCAAGTGTTCCATCTCTCAGGCTGGGGGGTCAAATAGTACGCCCCTCAGATAGGGTCCGCAACTTGGGAGTCCTCCTGGACCCACAGCTGACTTTCGAACACCATTTGTCAGCTGTGACCAGGGGGGCATTTGCCCAGGTTCGCCTGGTGCACCAGTTGCGTCCCTACCTGAACCGGGAGGCTCTCACAACAGTCACTCGTGCCCTTGTGACCTCTAGGCTGGAGTACTGCAACGTGCTCTACATGGGGCTGCCCTTGAAGAGTATTCGGCGACTTCAGCTTGTCCAGAATGCAGCCGCGCGAGCGATCGTGGGTGCACCTCGATTCACCCACGTCGAGGTGCACCCACGAAACAACTATCCTCCGCGAGCTGCACTGGCTACCTGTTGATCTCCGGGTGCGCTTCAAGGTGCTAGTTGTCACCTACAAAGCCCTTCATGGTATTGGATCTGGGTACTTGAGAGACTGCCTACTGCCAATTACCTCCACTAGACCAATAAGATCCCATAGATTAGGCCTCCTCTGAATTCCATCAGCCGGCCAGTGTCGACTGGCGACTACCCGGAGGAGGGCCTTCTCTGTGGCTGCTCCGACCCTCTGGAACGAACTCCCCGTGGAGATTCGTACCACCACCCTCCAGGCCTTCCGCATAGCCCTTAAAACCTGGCTGTTCCGACAGGCCTGGGGCTAAAGACTTGCTGCCCCACTCGAATGGTATGATTGCTGTGCTTTTTAACTGTGTATGGTCTTTATGTTTTGTAATTTTGTCTGTTTTCCCCTCCCTTGAACTGTGAGCCGCCCTGAGTCCCTTCAGGGAAAAGGGCAGCATACAAATAAAGTAGATTGAATTGAATTGAATTGTGGAACCCCATCAAATTGGGGTTCATGGTTTCATTCAATGCATTTACCCACACATACAAAACACACACCATGGCACTCAACCTATTTCCTTTAAGTACATAACTCTCTAAAAATACTTTTTCCAAAGCAGCAATTGATTGACTTCTTTATTATTTAATAATAAATTAATTCTTATTTACATAAATATATGTGTGTGTGTGAGAGAGAAAGGGGGGGGAGGGAGAGATTACAAACACATTTAAACATCCATCTGATAGCTTTGTCCAAAATGATCTTTATACACATGTGGATATTCGATTGTAGGAATTGTTAATAAAGCTAATAGCCAATTGAACTTCAAGCTATAGATTAACAATGCTACATTAATTTTGCTGTCGTGTTAATTTTTTAAATACTGAGGATCCAGTAGAACATTCTAACGAATTTTTTCCAGTGTTTTGCAATAAAGACCTAGCCTTGTACAGATTGCAATCATTTGAAGTTTGAAGTTACTAAGGCCCTGGGGAGAAAATGAATTATGAATGGGTTTTGTGACACTTAACAACCATTTCAGCATCTCCATGGTCACATGATCAGAATTCAGGTGCTTGGCAACTGGCATGTGCTTATGACAGTTGTACTGTCCCGGGGTCATGTGATCACCATTTGTAACCTTCCCAGCTGCCTTCCAACAAGCAAAGTCAATGGAGAAATCCAGATTCATTTCATCTCTGCATGATTCACTTAACTGCGGCAAAAAAAGAAAGAATGAAGCACAACTCATTTAACTTGCCTTGTTTAGCAACAGAAAAAGTTGGGCTCCATTGGGTTGTATGTCAAGGACTATCTATACTGCCAAATTCTGTAAATGTAAAGTGTCTCCTAGTTTTCTTCAGGTTTAGTACACAAAACACACCTGACTAGGCTAAATAGGGTTGGATGATTTCTGGCTCACTGTGCTATGAATCAGATAATTATATTAAGTAATCATTTGTTTGGGCAAAGAATGTTTTATAACATTGGTTTAGCACTGTGATGGTAAACCTATGGTACGCCATAGGTTGTCCATTTCTCTTTCGATGTTGCCCATTCCTCTTCCAGATTTCTGGCACACAGGTGCACGCGACAGTCAGCTGGCCTTTGTGTATGTGGCAGTGCCGGAAGCTGGAAGAGCTGGTCTTCCATTTTCCAGTGTGAGCATGCACGCCAGCCAGCTGATTGGCGCATGCACATTTGTGGTAGTAACCAGAAAACTTGCCAGTTGGCGCACATACCAGAAACCAGAAGTACATTTTCCAGCATGCACATGCCCCCTGGGCAGCTCATCTTCCTGGTTGTGGCCAAGACGAGCATGCATGAAGTGCTCCCTTTTCGGCACTCAGTGCCACGTTGAGCGCACATGTGCTCCCTTTTCGGCACTCTGTTTAAGCATGTGTGAACCCAGCCTCAGGATTTCTTAGGTCCTGCTTAGGCTAGAAAAAAGCCAGGCTTCTCATGTATGCTAACCTTGCAATATCCTACTGTGTTTCCCCAAAAATAAGACCCAGCCAGAAAATAAACTCTAGCATGATTTTCATGATGCTGATAATATAAGCCCTACTCCAAAAATAAGTCCCAGTTAAGCTCATCAGCCAGATGGATGCATTTAGTACTGTATTCCCCTGAAAATAACACCTAATCAGAAAATAAGCCCTAATGCATCTTTTGGAGAAACAATTAATATAAGACCTGGTTTTATTTTGGGGGAAACAACGGGTTTCATTGTTGAGGAAACAGTCAGCCAAGCAATAATATTTTGCAAACAGACACAGGGAAATAATTTAAGGGATGAATAAATACAGTATATCCAAAGGCCTAGTTAACTCAATAATAATAATGACCTGTGAAACTAAGCTTGATTTTGCTCTGGCAACCCACAGGGCTATTATCGGATTCGTGATGTTGGTGTTAGAGTGGATTTGCTAGGACCAGCCACCCTTTTGCCCGCATTGTGTAGTCTTTCCGCTAAGCCCTTTTTGGTGCCATTTGCATTGCACTGACTCCTTTCAGGAGAGTTTGTGGTAACAGACCTGATGTCACAACTTTCCAACTGCTATTTAGAGGCAAAACATGTTAGGTCACAAATTTGAATAGAAACCGTGCCTAGGAAAACAGATCAACTTCAGGTGCCAAAATACCTTTTGAAAAAGGTGCCCTCGGGGGAAAGGCGTTGAGCAGTGAAGAGAGCTAAATAAAGCCTTTAGAAAAATAAAAGCACCCTGTCTGAACAGTGAATACAGTTTGACCAGGATCAGAACTTAGGATATAAATACGTGGTAGCAAACCTATGGCACGCATGCAGGAAACAGCACGTAGAGCCATCCTGTGTGGGACGCATGGCCTCGTTGGTGCCTCTTCTGTGTTCCTGTGCACATACGCATGCTGGTCAGCTAGCCTTCATGCACACAGGAGCACCAAAACCTGAAAGAGCAGTGTTCCGGCGCGCAAACTTCCAGGTTTCCGTTACCCCAGGTCACCGCCTAATATTGGGTGTGGCCTGTTTGGAATTGGTCTGTGCAAGTGGCGGGCCGGTGGTTCCCCTCTCCCCCTCCCCCTCCAGGCCATCAAGTCATATGCCATCAGTGGGAGGCTTTAAAGCCAATGAGAATAATGGCAAATATGAGCAAAATTTCCTTCGTTCCTTCCATATCCCTTCATGCTTTCTTTCCACTCTTTCTTCTAAAGACTACCAGGAAGGGGGAAAATAGCTGTTGCCAACAGTCCCAATTAGTCACTGGGTGGGTGGGGAGGCTGTTTTAATTAGGCCAAGGACAGCATAAGGCCCTAGAGCATCAAGCTGATCATTTTCCAACTAGTCCACCAGCCATATGTATTATATTTTCTCTAGTACAAAATCCGGGACTTGGCTTGCTCTGGAAAATGTGACTTCCTAGAAGCAGTGCAGAATTTGGGGGTAGAATATATAAATTGCCTGGTGCCCTTTAAAAAGGAAGAAGCAAATGCATTGAAAGTACCTTTAAGTGATCAGTCATTAGCGGTTGCGGGCAAGGAAGCAGGCTGTGTAAGGAAGCAGGCTGTGTGTGTGTGTGTGTGTGTGTGTGTGTGTGCCAAAAGCAGGCTGTTGTGTTGTATCCTGTTGGTGCTTTGTTGTGCCTGCTTACTTGCTAGCAACCTTTGCAGATGGCCTTGAATGTGTCTTGCCTACAACAAACCATTTATTATTTTAATCTGCAGATTTAGCTAAGCCTGTAGAAAAATGATTTAGTTCCAAAGGGATTCAGTAGCTGTGTCAGTGCAGAAGAGAATGCTGAGTATCACTCCTTAATTCCTTATCTGCTTCTATAGAAGCAACTACAGAATATTTATGCCTAGTAGGTTATATAATATGCCTTAAACATGGATATTGTGCTCCAGTGAACAGCATTAGAGAGCAAACTACGTAACATTAGAGTTTCAGTTGTTGGACTAAAGTGTGTGTGTGTGTGTCATAGTTGTTTAGTATTTACTATGCTAGCTGGACTGATGGCAATTCAGCCAGTGGTGAGATTCAGCCAGTTCGCACCACTTCGGGAGAACCAGTTGTTAACTTTCTGAGCAGTTTGGTGAACTGGTTGTTGGAAGAAATCATTAGGGCAAAGAACCGGTTGTTAAATTATTTAAATCCCACCACTGAATTCATCCTATTGTGCCAGGATTTAATTAAGCATCCAGGCACTATGAGTGAGCTATATGTGAGGATTTGGGAGTACATCTGAATGTGTGGAAGTAAGGAATGTGAGTCTCTCTTAATCAAGTTGACTCCTATCCTGGTGACTCCATGGAGAAGTTGAAGTTTTATGATACAGTGATAGACCATTTCTTGATTTTCATTCAACTATTCAATGTACTCTACAACTTGTGATATCCTGCTAGTTTCCCATTCAAAAACTAGCCAAGAATGACTTTGTTTGGTTTTCTTTCAATCTAGGTTAAAAGAACTTGGGCATTGAGCCATGGCCTGTTCTTCTAAACCTTCCCATTTCCAAAGCCATTGAAGAAATGTACTGCAATCCTGCCTCAGTAACAGAACACTTTGAAAGTCAAGGGCAGAAAATAGAGAAGCAGGACCACACCCACATAAGAAATGAAAATTCCTAATATGCAAAATTTGGCAACAGTAAATCAAAATTATGCAGCCTTAAACCACAATTTATCTTGTGTGTGTTTTTTGTTTGACTTCAGATAAGTAAAAGAAAGTGAACTCTTTTTCAAACTGAGGTCATCCCATGGTATTCCATACATCCGTGATGATGAATCTTTTCAGCACCCAAGTGCCCAAACCGGAGTGTATGAGCATGCATGTCGGCGTGCTGGAGTGCCGAAAACCCAAAGACCAGCTGGACAGCGCACACTGCCTGTTTTGGGGGCATTTGGGGCAGTTTTCAGGCTGTTTTCAGGCTATTTTTGGATCTTTTTGGCCCAAAAAACAGTCCCCAAACAGCCGGAAAAGGACCTGACAAACAGCGTGATTTTGGGTCATTTTGCAGGCCATTTTTCAGGCCGTTTTGGGCCATTTTCAATGACTTCCAAAACAGCCTGAAAATGGCCCAGAAACCAGCCTGTTTTGGGGGTGATTTTTTGGCCGTTTTCAGGCCATTTCCTGGTGCTCCAGTGCTCACAAAGACCAGTTGGCAACAGTGCCTGTGCCCACAGAGAGAGCTTTGTGTGCCATCTCTGCCACGTGTGCCATAGGTTCGCCATCCCTGCCATACATGATCCCATGGCCATTCCATGCATCATAGATGCATCTGTAATATAGTTTTCTTAGCAGCATTATTAAAGTTGATCATTGTTCTTTTTTTCAAGACGTTTTTAAGATTTCCCAGTCTGGTTGACAATTCTTAGATTCTCTGGTCGTCTTCTCTCCATGTACCAGACCTAACTTTGCTTGGCTTAATTTGGCGTCCCTTCGCACTCATAGGAGACCTATCTAAGTCCACTGAACCTTATGTTCTTTTTGAAATACGCAAGGGAATTGTCAGGAATTCTCTGAGTTCCATCATGGGGTTATACAAGTAGTTCTTGATATACAACCATAATGGAGCCTGCTCATAATGGTCGTTATGTCATGATAATTTTAAAAACGGGTGGGTGACATGATCCAATTTTATGACTTTGTTGTTAAGTAAATGCTGCAGTGGTTAAGCAAACCATGTCAGCGTTCCAAGTATCATGCAGAATTAAATCAGAGTCCAAGGCAAAACTATCCTTAAAGTTCCAATTTAATAAGTTAGACATCTTGCTACATCTGTGGAATCCCAAATCTGAAACTTCCTGGGATTCCACCCAGTTGAAAGTTCATGATCTTATCCCCACACCCATAAATCCATCACATGGTCCAATCTTCTTCGCCCATGCTGGCATCTCCACCCAACTGGTTCCAGTTCAGGTGCAGAGGTGCGGAGACAAAAGATGACCTTGGGCTTCTAGAAAAGAATGACAACAACACATTCCACAATTCTACTCCTTTCTATTCCCCCCTCCCAACTACTACACTAATGAAACAGCATAATGAAATAAGAGAGAGTGTGGAAGAGATCCTAAAAGGGATATAACTGCAGGCCTGACAGGCGGCCTCTCCTCAGAAGAAAAACGTTTCCTGAAAAGAGAATAACATAAAAGTTAACATAACACAATTAACCACCTCTTCCCCCCAGGGGAACCCTTCGGCTTATCAGGAAACTTCTCATGGAATTGTTCTGGTGTTGGTCGCCATGATGTAGAAAAGATGTGGAGACTCTAGAACGAGTGCAGAGAAGAGCAAGATGATTAGGGGACTGGAGACTAAAACATATGAAGAACAGTTGCAGGAACTGGGTATGTCTAGTTTAAGAGAAAGAAGGACTAGGGAGACATGATAGCAGTGTTCCAATATCTCAGGGGTTGCCACAAAGAAAAGGGAGTCAAACTATTTTCCAAGGCACCTGAGGGTAGAACAAGAAGCAATGGGTGGAAACTAATCAAGGAGAGAAGCAAATTAGAACTGAGGAGAAACTTCCTGACAGTTAGAACGATTAATCAGTGGAACAGCTTGCCTCCAGAAGTTGTGAATGCTGGAAGTCTTTAAGATGATGTTGGATAGCCATTTGTCTGAAACGGTATAGGATTTCCTGCCTAGGCAGGGGGTTGGACTAGAAGACCTTCAAGGTCCCTTCCAACTCTGCTATTGTATTGTATTGTAAAGTGAGGCAATAGAAGTTGCAGGTAGTCTTCCATTTACAACCATTTGTTTAGTGACTGAAGTTACAAAGATACTGACAAACGTGACGTATGACCAGTTTTCACACTTACTGCCATTGCAGCATCCCCCATGGTCACATGATCAAAATTTGGACACTTGGCAACTGATTCATATTTATGATGGTTGCAGTATCCTGGGGTCATGTGATCACCTTTAGTGACCTTCTGACAAGCAAAGTCAGTGGGAAAGCCAGATTCACTTAACAACCACGTCACTAACTTTAAAACTGTAGTGATTCACTCAACTGTTTTAAGAAAGGTTGCAAAATGGAGCAAAATTCACACCTCAACAGCTACCTTGCTTAGCAACAAACATTTTGGAATCAATTACAGTCATTAAGTAAAGAACTACCTGTATTTATTAGTATTTTTCTCCCGCTCTCCCTCCTTCACCGAAGATAAGTGATTAAACTAATTTTCAATGGTTCCACCAAGCTTTTAATAATCTCATGGGAAAACTTGTGAATACATACACCAAAGTCACCATCTAAGTTTAAGATGATCCAGGTCATCCATGTTCAGGGAAGCTGCTCTGTCTGATGCTTCTATTTCCTTGTGTAGTAATTTGGTTTCTTTTATTTTGTGTCCAAACAACATCCTTGCTAGGTGCTGGATATGATGATGTTCTCCCCTTTATATTTCCAACAATAAGGAGCTGCAGATTAAAATGCCCTGAAATATCTGCTGCATTAGACAACAACAATAAAAGCTTAACTCTCCAAAGTTGTTTCCTTTTATAAAGACTGTTTTGGCTACCTCTCTCATAGCCTGTAATTATTTATCTATTTAAAAGATTTGCAGACTGCCATTTAGAATAAAACCTCCCAATACAGCTCCCTGCATATGTTTTTACAATAAATAATCAACTATGAATTTTTTAAAGCATAAAGCATTGCAGTATTAAAAAAAATAATTCAGAATGAGCATTCATAACATGGTTTGTTAAAAAATACAATACAGCTAGAATTGCATAGTATTTACAGAAGATAAAGAAATACTAAATACATACTATAATAACTAGGCTAGAAACCAGGAGTCTGTGAGTTCTAGTCTCACTTTAGGCATGAAACCCAGCTGGGTGATCTTAGACCAGTCATTCTCTCTCAGCCCAACTCACCTCACAGGGTTGTTGTGGAGAAAGAATAGGAGAAGGAAGGACTGTTAGAAATGTTGTTGCTTGAGTTCTTTATAAAAACTAACAAAGACAGGATCAAAATAAATACCATGAAGCTTTAAAATATGGGAATGGAGCCCTGTGTATTCCTACTAAAACTGAGTTCCATAAATGCAGAGCAATCACTGACCCTTCCATTTTATCGACAGGGTAATGATTGTTACTAGTAGGTTAGTAAAATAGATTTACTGTTGATCTAAGAATGCAAAAAAAGCAGTCCTTCGTGTAACTTGAGTACAAGCTACTTAGAGGTTTCAAGATTCTTTTCTTGGGTGTATTCCTCCAAGTGAGATTTTCATTCCTGTGCCTGGACAAGTCTCTTCAATTTTCTTGGAATGATTTTGGAAGTGGTTCGTCGTTGCCTCCTTCCGAGGCAGTGACTGACCTAAGATCCGAATCTGTCCTTGCCGGGCAGTGATGACTAATCACGAAAGGCTTCATGCCTAAGGCAAGACTAGAACTCATAGTGTCCCAGTTTGTAGATGGTGCTTTAACAACTACACCAAATTGGCTCCTCAGAATATACAATATCAGTAAATGAAATAAAACCCAATAATATATACCAGCTAAATGTAAATTAGTATGATATGGACCCCAAGTGCAACTGCCTAACCATAATCCCAAATGCAGAGCAATTCCCATTAGTATCACACTCCTGGTAATTTTGGGACTGCTCTTAAAAGTGATTTTTATTTTTAAAATATTTCAAAAATTGCATTTTGAAAAACAGACTTTATCCATGTTTCCATGCAGCCCTAGAGAGAAATAAATTGTGCAAAACTAATACCCTCCCGCCTTGCAGTTCAGAAGCATGCAAATGAGAATAGACAAACAGGTACCACTTTGGTGGGAAAGTAACAGTGTTCCATGCGCCTTTGGCATATAGCTATGCTGACCACATAACCACAGAAATTGTCTTGGATAACATTGGCTTCCTTGGCTATAAAACGGAGATGAGCACCACCACCACCACCCCCGAATCCGACATGACTGGACAGAGTAAGCCTTTTATCTTAACTTTATACGATCTTGTCTGTGTTTAGTCACTTAAGAACTTCTCCAGGGCCATTGCTTATTCTCTCTGCCTGTACCAAGATGCCAGATCTTTCTTGCTACTGCTGTGATTGGAAAGAAAGGAGAAGTGATTGCAGTTAAAAATTTGGGATTTAAAAAAACCGCCTTGCTTTTTCCCCATCAGTATCATATGAGTTCCAAACAAAATCAGAACAAAGGGTACAGTTGCACCAAGGAGGGAGTCATTTTCATTGGATTTACCTTAGTTCCAATTTTGGAAAGCAGGAACAAGGTATCTCTGTATATCCAACACTGTCTTGCTACAGATAAGCACTGCATATGAATCAGCAAAAATAAAGGCTTAGTGGACCACCAATGGCGTCTGACTCACCTGTTTTAAGGTGAGATACTAGACCACACTCCTTTATAAGAATCTTTGAACAAGCTGTCTTAATCATGTTGACTTCAAACAATGGTCTTAGTTAAATCTACCATTAATGAGAGTCCAGACTTCATCTAGTTCTCTCCTTTTAAAAATACCACTCTTTTGCTTTTATTTTCAAAGAATGTAATGCTTCAGATTTAGATGGATTGCATCATCTATTTTCTTGGCAAATCAAAACAAGAGAGCACAATGTTTAATTTAAAACTTTGCAAATCTGCCCTTGCTCATTTTGAATGGCAGTTTGCAAAACACAGGTGCCAGACTATAAAAGAGACTAGGACAGTTCCTTATCCGTGGGGAGAACAGCTTGCATTGTGCACTGAGGCATCACTGGTTCATGAGACAAATCTCTAGGTAAATTCTATCTTGACATTACTGAATATTTATATATCTTAATTTCACTTAGACAGATAAGGTTCTGTTTGTTTGAAGTCTGAACTGGGCAACAATTAGCTCTGAAGCTGTCTCATTCCCAATCTTCTCTAGCTAGCATGTCCAGTAGTGAGGGATAATGGGAGTTATAATCGGATGTCATCTAAAGGACTGCATGTCACTCATGCTGCTTTAAGAGTATAGCTTTTAAGAGTGCTTTTAAAAGGAACTTCTGAAATAGAGCTCAAAAACTGATCTGTTTTTAAGCTGATAATTTTGTTCATTGGATTAAATGAGTATATAAGAATGTTTCTGCTGTAATTACAGGAATGGGTTCTCAAATCAGGGGTTTCATATTATGAAATGCAATTCTAATCTGTATTTATTCCAGAATCTTTATTGCAGATAGGTTTTTGATGTTTTCTCTAAAGATAATGCAAAAACAATAAAGGTTGTTGGACAATGTTTAAATAAACTAATATGCATAGAAACATCATGAAATTTAATTCTTATGAGCTAATCATGGAAATGTGTAATATTTTCTAATTCATACTTACTCAAGTGCTAAAAATATTCTGTTAAACACTATGTATTTATAAAAACATATTAAGACTTGCTTTTAAAGTAAAATTTAGCTCTTCATCAGGAAACACCAAAGATTTTAGAAGTAAGTTTAAATGAAGTTTGTAAGTAGGTGTTTTCTTCTTTACTTAATGAGTTAATACTTAAGTATAATTCAACATTTTAATGACAAATTCTGAAGCCTGATTTAAGTATTTACTGATTAAAGTATTTACTGATTTAAGTGTTTAAGTATTTATTATAAATGTTATAATAACATTCAACACTTATATTATAGTGTACAGCTGCATGAGATAAAGAAATTATTCTGATTTTTATTTGAGATGTTCAAAGAACTTTCAGTGTGGGACTTAAGCTATATACCGTCAATAATCAAGCAGATGCTTCATGAAAAAACCCAATGTGGATGTTTGATATGACCTTGTGTTTATTTGCTTTAGCTTTACGGGATGCCAGGAGGCGACATGGCCAAACCACTGCTAGATCATCAGAACACGGACAGTAATTTAAGTCTGGCCCCAGCTGCTGGGAGCAGGACAATTGGGATTCTGGGAAGTGGAGACTTTGCACGCTCCTTGTCTATGCGCCTGGTGTGCTCAGGTTTCAAAGTGGTGGTCGGAAGCCGGAACCCGAAGCGCAACACCAGCCTCTTTCTTCTGCAGTTGAGGTAACATGCCAGGCAGACGCCATAAAGAAGGCCGATATCATCTTTGTGGCAATTTTCAGAGAACACTACACCACGCTCTGTGACCTCAACAACGAGCTTTCTGGCAAAGTACTGGTGGATGTTAGCAACAATGCTGAAATAAATCATCACAAAGAATCCAATGCAGAGTATCTAGCCTCGCTTTTGCCAACCTGCATAGTGGGTCAAAGGATTTAATGTTCATTTCAGCCTGGACCCTGCAGTCAGGTTTCCAGAGATGGGAACAAACAGGTAATGTTTTTTTCCCCCCCTTTGGTACATTGTGGACATACCGGCGTCTCTGAGATTCTGAGATTTCCCCTCCTCATAGTTTTTTAACCAGTTTCTTCTGCGTAAGGTTTAGACCCATCAGAAACTGTGTGAATTTAGCTTGGAAAAAAAGGGAAAAGCATCAACCATCTCCACCCCAATGGAGGAAGTTGATCGATTAATAACAGATCCCATCTCCCCTTCCCACCCTGCCTCCCCATCTATAATTGACTTTTAGCAATTGGATTAATTTATTATGAGTGTGTGGTGTGTGTGTGTGTGTGTGTGGTGCACGCACACACACATATATCCTCCATCATACATCATATATGTATGATTGTAAGTCATCAAAGTTATCTTGTGTAAGATTGGCAACAATTTTTTTTTCTTTTAACAAAACCTGTAATCCCTTGCTGGAATCTGGCTGCTGAATGGAGCTGAGCATTTCCTGACTGAATGCCCTATGTGGAGTTCACAGCAGATATTTTCTTTTTGCTCCCAGAGAGAGAATATCTGCCACTACCAAGGATCAAACTCACAGTCTCCTGCTTGTGAAGCCTGAGCTCTACCTTTACGACAACACGCTGTTCATAGATGGGCAACCAATAAAATATTAGGCTCAGGCATCAAATTCTGGCTGGCCTTGTAATTGAGGTAGTCATCATTATAGAAATTATTGATTCATTACAATTCATATAAAGTACTTCAGTACCTTTTTTACGATCCCTCACCAGAAGCTTGTTATTCATAATGGTTCACTGGGGGAATGCTTATTTCCACATTCAAGAATAAGACTATCATGGGAAGTAAAAGCATCCAGGAACAGAAAAGAAAATGTTGTTAGGTGAATCATTTTTCACTGCTGCTACTGCTGCTGCTGTGGTCATCCATCCACCCATTCATCCACATTTATATCCTCTCTTTCACCTGAGAGCTCATACGGTATCCAAGTGGATTTCCTCTCACTTGACTCTGTATGGTAGGTTGGAGTGAAAGAGAAGAAATGGCTCCAAATCAGCAATGAATCCCATGGTTGAATAGGAATTTAAAACTGGGCTTCTCAGGTCCAATTCTAAAACCTTAACTACTAGACAACACTATCCTGTTAAGATTCCTTTGGTTGCACAACTGCCTTGGATTCCTGGTTGCAATTTCCCAGATGTTCCCCCCCCCCCTCTTTTCGTTGCAGGTCTTCATTTGCTCTGACAACCAAGAAGCCAAACAGGGCTGTTGCTGAAATTGCTCATGCCCTGGGCTTCATCCCAGTGGACATGGGTGCCTTGTTCTCAGCTCGGGAAATAGAGAATATTCCGTTGCGTCTCCTCCCTGCCTGGAAGATTCCCGTCTTCTTGGCCCTGGGCCTCTTTCTCTGCTTCTACACCTACAACTTCATCCGGCAAGTCTTGCATCCTTACATTCGAGAGAAGAAGAACAAATTCTACAAGATCCCTGTGGAGATCGTCAACACCACCTTGCCTTGCGTGGCCTACGTCATGCTCTCCTTGGTCTACCTTCCTGGAGTGCTCGCAGCCATCTTCAGCTGTACCACTGCACAAAGTACCGGCGTTTCCCTGACTGGCTTGACCAGTGGCTGCAACACCGGAAGCAGATAGGCCTCCTGAGCTTTTTCCTGCGCAGCATTGCATGCTGTCTATAGTCTGTGCCTACCCATGCGCCGGTCCCACCGGCTATCTGTGCTCAACGAGGCGTCAAGCAGGTACGGTACCCTGAGGAAGGAAATTGGAAAGCTGGCTGCTTACTCCTTTTATTGCATGATCTTAGGAATCCCTAGCTCCACTGCTTCATTCCAAGTTGCCGGCAACCTTGTGCTAGTTAGTGGGCTGTATAAGTAGTCCCTCAACTTAACTACCATTTGTTTAGTGACCGAAGTTACAATAGAACTCTAGCAACATCTCCGTGGTCACATGATCATGAATTCAGATGCTTGCAACTGATTTGTATGGTTGCAGTGTCCTAGGGTCATTGGATCACGTTTTGTGACCTTCTGACAAACAAAGTCAGTATGGAAGCCAGATTCACTTAACAACTAGATTACTAACTAACAACCATGGCAAGAAAGGTCATAAAATTGGGAAAACTCATTTAACAACTGTCTTAGTAAGAGAATTTTGGGTCAATTGTGATCATAAGACAAGGACTACTGTAATATATTTTGGCAGGATGGGAGCCGCAGTAGAATGGTGGATACCAAATTGCCAGGATTAGAATGTCATGGGAGCTTTTTCTTAGCTTTGGAGTGAGATAGTTTGGAGATTGTTACTTTAAGGACAGAAAACACTTCATTGAGCTGCTATCAGGAATTAGCCCTAAAGTTTTTGAATATTCTCAGAAGGACTTCATTGAATAGAGGAGCCTAAGGCCACATTCAGCCGGGGAAGTTTGGATTGCCCACCATTCATTCATTCCATAGTTGTAATCAAAGAAGAGAGTATTTGTAGCTCAAGGTTGAACCGTGGTGCTTCCCTAAGCTTGGTTATTTTCTTGCAGATGTTTCATTAGCACTAATTATGTTACCTACTTCGGTAATGAAAGGTCCTGCAAGAAAACAGCTCAGAGAGCTCTGAGGACTCCATTGTTATGATGTTTGTACCTTTAAAAGATACAAAATGTGGGTTCTTTCTGGCATTTTGTTCTGATTAACCATGCAACAAAACAAAGAGATTTTAGTCTCCTTCCACACTTGTTTTCTGGATTTTCCATCCCAAAATTTCCATAGCCATTCTTAGTCTATATTCTAGATACCAGAAAACTGGCTGTTATATTCTAGCTAGCTTAGGCTTCCAAGTATTTCCCATGAAATGAGACATGAATGATTTAGCCCAGGTTCCCATTCTCCAAGGATGAAAAGAAGGAGATCCTGGACATAGCATTCACCTGAGCCAGTAGGAGGAAAGCTGGGTCAGAAGGCATTATCCAGTGTGAACTGTGGATATTCCTGGTTTTCCTTTGCCCTTCTGAAAAGTTAGAAAAGTGGTTTTCTTTCTATGTGGAAGTCAAGATCCATGCTTAACCTCAAAATCTAAGGTATGATTAGATGATTTCTATGGAACACTTCAATATATGGTTCATTTCAGTTTCTAAATTAGCAAGGACCCCATAGTTCAACCCTGAACTACAGGTATTTTTTCCTATCAATAAATATTATAAACTTGATGAAGTGGATGCCAGGCAGTGGTGGGATTCAAATAATTTAACAACCGGTTCTCTGCCCTAATGATTTCTTCCAACACCCATTGCATCAACTGCTCAGAAGCTTAAACCGGTTCTCCCAAAGTGGTACAAACTGGCTGAATCCTACCACTGATGCCAGTGGACCTCAGTTCTACTTAAGTAAGTGAATAAGAGATGCAGTGTAGAAAAAACAAGAATTTCAATTCCATTCTAGCTTGCCTGCATGATCTCTTGCCCATTCGCCTTCCTGTATTTGCTGCTAGGAACACAATATCCCCACCATAGCTTTTAATTCCGTTCCTGTTTCTTTTGGGTGATTTTTGTAAATAATCTCAGGCAGGTTTTCCTGGCCTGTTTGTTTTCTCTTCTTATGCTAGTTATCCCTACCCCCCCACCCCCAAGCTTCATGAATCACATTGATTTAACAGAATAAATGGAAGGAGCTAAGTGTCAGTCTCTGTAATATAGTACAAATCCCATTTCTGAGAGGTTTTTTCCCCATTAGCCTGAAGACTTCTCTCCTAAAAGCATTTAAACCAAATCCCATTAAGCCCTTAAGCTGTCCAGCATTCAGAGAGTGATGTTTGTGGTCTTTGCTTGAAATTAGAGCCTCTTTGCCATTTTAACTGTACCTTTCAAATGGCAAAGTGTGGTTTGATCTTCCAGGCACCAAATTCCTGGCACAAACTTGCAGAGGTCGGTGAGAGTTATAGACATTCTGTTTTCTTTCTGCCGCATTTCAACAATAGGGGGGAATCAATTCGGTGGCTCCTATACGGGTGACTGGGTTTAGAATAATAGTTTTGTTGCCAATCCAGCTGTCAGCCTCATCCAGATACCTACGTGTGGGTATAAATAGGTTTCACTCTCTTTATTGGTACCAGATGGTAAGTGAAGGTAAGTGGGAGACACTCCTGCAGCAGAATTAAATTCACATTTTTGTTTCAATCCGCATGTGTCCACCAGGAAAAGGAACAGGTTAAATCTTGCTGATTGATCAAAAGTTTTTGCCCAGCCCTAAGCCACATGGCACAATTACAAAAGCTCTGAAACTTTTCCTTTGCAATATTTTTATGCCAAGATATATGGTTGTTGATTGGTGTATTGATACATGCTCATCTCTAGGAAAATTGTTTCTAAACAGATTGTGATCCAGAAAGAGCTTTCCATCCAGCCTAGGAGAAGCAAAACCCTAAGTACACTTAGATGCCAATAAGTGACTTAAAGGAAACTTTGGGAGGGCAGTACTAAAAATCCAACACATGCACAAACAGTGTACTGCATTGAAAACACAGGTGAACCCTCCTTTTATGCAGTATTAAGAGCAATAGGAAGGAAGCTGTTAGCTAATTGCCAGTGGCACAACTGAAGCACTTGTACGTCACTTATGGGAATTAACCATGTGCCAGCTTAAACTATTTAAACTTTACTATCATTGATGAACAATTATGAAACAGCCCCACATTGTGTATGCAAGCTGTGTGAAGCTGCCTGGGGCAATGGTAGGAGGGGGCCAAAACTGACGGTTGGAACCCTTGTGACTATTCCCAGATATGAAAAGTTCCCACTCCTATTTCTTCAAGTCAAATGGAGGTTAGGAATCAGTATCTGATCAGAAAAAAATGTTGGCTGAAGGACAGGCTTCCTTTGTCCAAAGTTTCAAGATATCCTGAAGCTGGCAAACATTATATGGAAATTAAGCCTGCCCTCGAGCTTTTATTCAGTTCACCATCCTGTTCCCCATTTCTTGGTTTATTCAACATGACTTTCCAACTGTTCTTTCAGGTGGAGAGGAGAACAGATGCCTGGGTGGAAGAGGAAGTCTGGAGGATGGAGATATACATCTCTTTTGGTATCATGGCTCTGGGCTTGCTCTCGTTACTTGCCATAACCTCACTCCCGTCCATCTCTAACTCTCTCAACTGGAGGGAATTCAGCTTCATTCAAGTAAGTGCTACAGTTCAAGGTTGTTCTACAGAAAGAATGAATTCCTGAAGCCAGACTGGTGATGAAGGAGACCGTGTTCTTAGGTCCATTCAGTATACACGTAAAGAATTTCATCACTATCCAGCCTTGTTGCTAACCACCATAGGTGAATATATCTTCTGTGACAGCATCCCTCGAATGGAGAACCAACATGCTGATGATGCCCACATAAATAGGAAGTAGAATGCCTTTGGCTCCAAGCCACAGGGAATCTTCCAGCTGCACGAAGATTGCCCAGCACTGCATTAAATAGGCCTAGATGAGATGAAGTCCACCCTCTGTTCTGAGCGAGATAGAAAGTGGAATCCAAAAACTCAGATTATTACATGATGTTGATGATTGGCCATCCAGATGTTATCCAATTCAAGGCAGCATATATACATACCTATTATGTCCCCATCAGTAGTGGGTACTACCGGTTCAGACCGGTTCGGCAAAACCGGTAGTGGTTTGGCAGCTGAGTCGCTGGAACCAGCAGTGACCCAAGCCTACCACGCCCCTGAACCGGTTCCCCGGGCGGCGCCAACTTGTTTTTCAGTTCTGTGCATGCGCAGAACAATTTTAATTACACTGCACATATGTGCGAAGTGCGCACATGAGCAAACCGGCAGTAGTGCCTGCCGGAACCCAGCCCAGGTCCCCACCTCCTATTTCTTTACTACCACAACCGCCCTGTGAGATGGGTGGGCTGAAAGAATAAGTGGTCAAAAGTGGGGATTAAATTAAGACCGAAAACCCTGGGATCCCTAAGTTCAGTTGAGGAGGGGGGAATGTTGGTGGCTCTAGAAAAACATCTTTCTCAATAGAGCCCCATAATAACAACAGTTTTACTTCTTTAAGGACCCTTTTGGCAGCGAGGGTGAATATTTCAGTGATGACAAAATTCCACAAACCGCACATGTGCATCAAGAAGATCCTATAGTGCAGGGGTCCCCACCCTGTGCGCCACAGCCCACTACCAGGCCTTGGCCATCAGGCCACATGAGTGGCTGGCCAGTGGGCATGCATGGGCACACACAATTCACCCACTTACATTAGCACTGCATGAACGTAGTGCAGATGCTACCCTCACCGCAGACACTGCCATCACCACGAACATCACGCCCACTTGCAGCCGTTTGCACATGTGCATATAAAACCACCTGCCCCCCCTCCAGGCCACCAAGCCAGAAAGGTTGGGGAACTCCACTGTAGTGTACCAAGAAGATTTCCTATAGGAAACCTTGACAGTTTCATTGGTTTCAAGAGAGACATTGGTTCACTACAACCTTCACCTGACATCCAGCGGACTGCTCTGGTGAAGGATGTTGCAGGCATCCCCCATGGCTGAAGAAAACGAGGGTAACGGAAAGGGATACTGATGAATGAAAGCAGGTCGATTCTCAGAAGAGTTTTTGCTACTCAGAGCTGTCTCATCGTCAAAAGAGATCCTAGCAAGAAGCTGATCCAGTTTAATGAGACAGAGATATAGCTTAAAACACCAGAGCACTGGGGGGGGAAAAAATCACCCAGAATATAAATAGATGTTCCTGGTTTTGAAACCAGTCCTAAGTTTCTAACAAAATCAAACAATGTCACCAATTACTTCTGTACATCCACTTAGGTTAGTCTTTCTGTTTCCTGCTCTGACATGGCTTTCTGGGCTCTTGTTCTGATTACAGCACTCCTGTAATAAGCCAGAAAAGCAAAATCCTTTTCAAGGTCAATGCTAATGACTTTCTCTGACAGGCAAGGAATCTTTCTGCCAGACAGCCTTGTGCACTTTCAGAGATGGTTGCTGTACCATTGTGTTGTAATAAGATAATGTGGAATACATAAAGGACTAGCTGAAAATACCGTAATCCTTTCAGGAAGGATGCTTGTTGAGTCCTTAGACAAAAGCCCTGGTTTTGTTCTAATTATGATTTGCTGCATACAGTTAAGTCACAGTGACTGAATTCAGCCATACTAAGGCATTAAGCAAAGGGGGGAAATCCATACGTACATAGATTTGCTTAAATTTATCAACATAAATGATAAAGAGGGACCCATGTCCCTCTCCAGCAAAGGTTGATCCTGTTGAATTTTTTTCTATTGGCTGAGGCTCTACTAAAAAGATTACAACATCACACAAGGGCTCCAAAGTTATTGCTCCACGTATTTGATTCAAGGTATATATTGGGTTAGGTCTGAAGGAGGTTTCGATGATATTTGAACTAAGAGCTCTGTTAACTTAGCTACCTATGTCTATTATGTGCAGATTTATGGCACATGAAGCCATGTGGAAGTTTTCAGCCATGCGAGCCTCAGGCCTCCCAAATGGCAACTGCTTGTAAACCAAGCACATATTTCATATTACCAGTTACGGCTCCCTCATGATATTTGCTCAGTCCTTGTTTCTAGAAGAAATGGCATAATGATTCTTTTTTTAAAAAAATGCACTTCCTTCCCAAATCCGTCTATTACAATTCAGCACAGGGCAAGATGCTTTAACGTATGTCAGAGTCTTGCATATTTACACATTACTGTTTTAAAAAGTCAAAGCAAGCCAGATTTGCAGTCTAATATATCGTTTGGGACTCGTAACAGTCCCTGGCTGTGTCACTGTAAACACGGGCCTCCTCCATATCTTTGGCTGCTGATGAGGAGAGAGTTCAGGCCAACATCTAGCTTTATCTCCATTTAGTTTGAAGCACACCTGGCATTCAGCTCAACCCATCTCTACCAGGTTATAAGTGGTAACTTAAGTCTTTTGAAGGGGCAGAAATGAACCTTTTGCACCCATGATGTGCTCAGTTTACAAATGGTAATGGGATCAGAGTTCCTCCCAGAGCCTTCCAATTTCCTATATCACTATTATTTTTCAAAATCTCATTGGACTTGGGGTGCAGGTGTCCATTGCTCATCTAAATGACTGGAAAGGGGTTGAATACCCTAACAAAATTAACAGTTATGTTTCCATTGACTTCAACAGAATTAATATCACATTTCAGGAATATTTTTCATGTGTAAGTTAACTGCTTGTGGGTTTACTGGAGACTAAATTCTGTTGAGTCAAGGATTCAGTGCTAAGTGCCTGCAGTGAATCAAGATAAATTTCCAGATCTGGATGTATGTTTGAAATAGAGCAGGAGTGTCAAACTGAAGGCCCGCGGCCGGAACTGGCCTGCAGGATGCTTAGATCGGGGCCACCCTAGAAACAGCAAAGGACTAGCCTACAGTACAAGCTCTGTTTTCAGCTGTGATGGTTTCCTGCAACCCTCTGCCAGCAAAAACTGAGTTCGGCCCTCCCAAGCTTCATTTTCGCTGGCAGAGCGCTCATGCCCCCAACATGAGTGACACTGAGCTGGCCACATCCATCCTGGCCATGCCCAGCCACCCCCACCCCCGAGATCATACACAACCCTAATGTGGCCCTCAATGAAATTAGTTTGACACCTCTGAAGTAGAGTATAAAAGTTAACATTACAGAAAATAACAGGTCTTTATTCCTCCCCACTTTTTTCAGTCTACCCTCGGTTTTGTTGCTCTGGTGATCAGCACATTCCACACCTTGACTTACGGATGGACAAGAGCCTTTGATGAAAACCAATACAAGTTTTACCTGCCTCCCACTTTCACCCTCACCCTCCTGGTACCATGCACCATAATCCTAGCTAAGCTCTTTTTCAACTTTCCTTGTATGAGCCAAAGACTGCAGCGCATCAGGGGTGGGTGGGAGCGGAACAGGTATGTCAAGTTCACGTTGCCAAGAGCATCCGGGGAATTTTCCAGTGGAGAAAGCAGCAGCATTGTGTGATGCTGATGAACCTCTGTTTCCATTACAATTGTGAAGAAGCATTATGATTCTGTTTTTATTGGGTGCGTGTTTTTTTTTAAAAAAGCCTATTTGGGATCATTAAATGGTGGGCAATATCTTATTTCAGGAGAAAGTTATCAAACAGAGTAACATTGAGAATGCACTGATAATTTCCTAGGTTATAAAAAGGTTGCCTTAAAAACATCAGTGCAGAATTTTCACTTAGATCATTGAGGAAACACAAGCATTCTGCTTCTTTAAGGTAAAACACAACACTAGAAACATTTTGTTTTTCCCTGATACCAGTCTTTTTTTTTTCTCATAAGGCTACAATCTGACACACACTCATGAATAACATCTGGACGTCCTTCTGAGCAAAAACAATATGTTTAAGTTCTGTGAAACGGACTTTCAGCTATACCCAGCCCCTTATCCATTAAACAATGAGAACTAATTCTAACAAATAACAAACATCTGGTTATTAAAGAAAATACTTTAAATCACAGGAGAAGGGGGAATCAGCCTAGAGGTTAGTCAACAGAGGTCAGGGAGGGTTATTTTAAATACCCTGCAGCTCAGTGTTGTGTTCCTCCCAGTTCAGCCAAACCGGTAGTAGTTTGGCAGCCTGGGTTGCTGGAACCAGCAGCGACCCAGGCTTACCACTCCCCTGAACCGGTTCTCTTGTTTTTTTGCTTCTGTGCATGCGCAGAGCAATTTTTATTGCTCTGTGCATGCGTGCAGCACGCATCAAACACGCATGCACGAAGCACCCACAAGCAAATTGGATATAGTAACTGCTGGAGCCCATCCCTGCTGCAGCTACTGATGTAGCAACTGTGTTTTAACTCCTTCCACTTGTTTCCAAAACTTTTCAGCATAGTGTTCTATATACAACATGGTATGGGCAAAGAAGCTTTGGGGCTACAATATCAGCCATTATGGAGACAGAATTAAATATTTTACATATGTACACATAGCTGCAACATATAATATTCATCACATTTCTCTTACATGGACAAATTCACACACAGGTTACTTGATTCTTCTGAGCAAATGCAACAATAAGTATGCCACATTCAAGCTGGTATGCCACTTGTATTCCCTGGTGTGGTTAGGGGTGGGGGGAAGAAAGGAGGGAAGGATGTTTCTTCCATCTATTTCAAAATCTTGGGAGATCACCAGGTCTCCTAAAATGTTGGCATCTTGCATAGAACCTCATGAGCTTTAAGATATCATGATCTCACGGCAATCTGAGATTGGATCTTGTTCTCTTGCAATATATATGTGTGTATATATATATATATATATATATATGATTCTGCAGATGCCAAGTTGTCCACAAATGCTACATTACAGTGGCCTTGAAAAGCATTTAATGACATAGTAAATCCACATAAAGGACAATTCTGGAATGGCTGCTCTAGATCAGCAGCCTTTTAGCACTTCAATCAGTTAGATAAAATGGACTTTGGATTCCTTTTATAATTAGTATTAGCAAAAGCTGCTCTTCTATTCCAAAGAGCTGGCCCTCAAGTGTGCAACTGTTAAGAGGTATTGTAGTTACCCCATTCTGAGTGCTTTATCCTGCATCTTTACATTCTCTTATTTCCTCATTGTCTCAGGCATAGGGTAACACAGAATGAAGGGTTGGATTTTCCTGAATAGTTTGATTAGACTGCTTAGATTTGTGAGGGCTGTCCTTTCCTCAGTTAACCATGGCAGCAGTGAACGGATGGGGGCAGAAACTGCCCAAAGAAGATAAAGCTTGGGCCTATAAATGGGACAAGTGGCAGCAATTGTGTACCGGCAACCTATTAGCGTATACAATGGCAGAGAAGTTAACTTAAACTAGGCAGGTAAATACATTTAACAGATTTAAATTTAACAAAATAAATGTGACATTTTGAATGGTCTTACAACTTTGAAGAATGAAAAGTGTTCCAATGCTGTCTTACTGCACATAGACATTGTTATTAATTGATGGCTGTACACCCACCCAGCCTCTGCATTGCGATGCCAATTCTTCATATATATTAAAATAATTTTAGTTTCAGTGTGAACTTTAAAAGAATTGGCAGCGGAGCACAATAGAGAAAACAGTTGCAATTGCCACATAATCCAAGGAAAAGTCATAAGGTGCTTTAACAGAGAGGTTCTGTGTACTCCAAAGCGTCTGCTTTTAATATGAATTGAGCCTACTGAATGGCCCAGCTACAAATAATTTGCCAAATCTTTCAATTCTGAAAGTGTGTAATCATCCAATGAAGAACTTAGCTGTATTATAGTCACATTTGAAGCAAGACCTGCTTGTTCCAGATTTTGAAGTCAGGAAACCGAGTCCCATTGACAAGCTACTTGGCTTGGGTCACACACATCACTAAAGTAAGACAATATATATAATATTTGGCTTAGTTTCATATAACCAACTTGGATCAACAAACATGGTAAAAATGCTGGCTTAAAGGTGAATGGACTATTGAGATTTAGGTGAGTGCACAGAAATCTAGTGACCTGCTGGATCCACAAATCCTTGTAGGGTGGCATTTATCTATTTACACATGGAGTCTGTCTAGCATAAGTGATATATAAGTCTAATGCTATTGAACACATACATATAGTATTCCTTACATTACCAGACAAATTTCTGCTGAGGCTGGCACAGTTTAAACAGGCTATAAAGTTATGCAGCAAAGATTTTCAGGTAACTTTGCAGAATTTGGTCCTGAGCCATTGTTCCCATGGAAGCTGGCAATAAGAAATATAATTTCTGTAATTATTTCACAATCTTGGCATGGATCTTGACTGGAAATAACTGCAAAGTAGCCATAAGAATCAGCTGCTTATCGTTTCTTTACCTATTATTTCAATCTGGTTCTTGTCTGCCTGCATCTGGGATCCTAGCCCATAACCACAGACCCACGCTCATAGTGACTGCAACAGTTTTCCAAAATGTTTGGAACACCCCTATTTTTAGAAATGGGCCATTCCAGTTGCAAATAGCTTTTGTTTTCCCACCAATAAGAGTGTATGCAGCATCGCACTTCCGTTAGTTATTTGATTTTTTACTATAGCGCCGTTTGAATTCAGTTTCGGTCTTTTGACTGCAGAACTCTGTTAACGTATATTTTTTAAATATCGGGATCAAGTTTTCTGCCAAAAAGTGTGCGATTTGGGGATCTAAACTTCGAAGAAACTGTTCTAAAATGCTATGAAGAAGCAGAGAGTGAACTGAGTGAAGTAGAATCGGATTGCGACAAAAATTTTGTCATGGACAATGAGGAATCTGCCGCCAATTCTGACATCAGCGATGATGAAGCTCCCAATGAAATTGATGACCAGGTACAATCTACATCATGCAATAATTTATATGGCAAGAACAAATTCAAATGGTCTTCGGCACCTTTTGGAAGCAATAAATCCACAACTGCTAGTCACAATATTGTACTCTATTACCTGGACTATGGCCAGCAGCTAGAAATCTCGGGAATCTACCTACCCCCTCAGAGATTTGGAAATTATAATTTTCCAAAGAAATTATTAGCACCATCATTCAGTGGACCAATGTAAACATTGGAGCAGAAAGATTGAAGTTCAAGGATAGAGAAACGAAAAGTGACCTGTGCGATGTGATTTTTATAGAGATCAATAAAGTTTTGGGTTTACTGCTCTATATATCAATTTTAGATCCAACCATGAAACATTGATCAATAAATGAAAATTTTAACTTTACAAAGTAAATCTACCAACATATCCTACCTATTATTTTCATAGATTAAGAAAATTGTATGAGTGGTCATTATGACCTCACGTCTGTAATAGCGTAGCCGAAATAGTACATCTGTGGTTAAGGGCTAGAAACGACTTAACATTTGGACTCTGACATTTTGGATTTCCAAAAAAAACAAAAAAACCTCAAAATGTGTTCTGTGCCACAGTCACTTAAGCCAATTTCAGATCTCCTTTGAGAAGCTTTCTGGCAAATAGAAACTAATGAGTAGTATGAAAGGTTGTGCTTATGTATTAAGACTCTTTAGAAGTTCCAGAAATGATGCTTTATAACTTGTGGAAGTTCAGTAAGTGTCAAGCCTACTGTATAGGGCTAGTGGGAAGGAGCTTTCAAGCCAGCCACGCAGTCCCTACAAATGACACGGCTGCTTAAAATTTTTACAAAGAGGTTTTTTTATATACACTTTCCCCTATAGCAAAGACTTTACATTTTTTGGAACCTGGATGTCTCCCACAACGTAAGGATTTTAATTCCTAGAATTCTCTAGCTGGCTAGGGCCATTGCTGAGAATGCACTTGGATTGATGAAATACAGCCTAAAGTATGGGTGTCAAACTTATATGTTTTTTTCCCTTCGTGGAGCTGGGGAGGGTGTGGCCTGCACGCAGTTTGACACCACTGGCATAAAATCATCACTAAGAAAATGGTGCAAGGGTTGATCACTTTGACCCTGATGGCGAGAAATAATGTGGCAGCATCCAGCCTAGCAGGTGTCTGTTTTTATCCAATAGAAGCAAAAATCCTTGTTAAACAGCCAGGGCAGTGCAAGGCAGAGTCCTCTTTCATACAGTGTATATAGGATATACAATCTTGACAAGTACAATTTAATAGATCCTTTGTCTCTATTATCCAAAGATGTCCATACAGTTATTACATTAGTCGTTGACTGCTGCCAAGAATGTCACATGTACATGTTGCAAAGCATCAGAATTGCTTTAGTTTTTGTGAAACATTCCCATCTCCATGAAGCATTTTAAAAGTGACTTTGATTTTGTAAAAGAAACCAGTCATGTTCCGTCTCTCTCTCCCCCTCCCCTCCCTCCCTCCCTCCCTCCCTCGCTCGTCACAATAGGAAACACAACCTCTTTGTAAATAGTTTCTGCATTTTTAACCAATCAATATTGGGACAGAAAGGTTTGTGTAATGCTCGCTTGAAAATTATTTTTATATCTATATTCTGTATCTGCCGCAAAACTAAACAATGGTAACATACTGCCTATGTCAATGTTTTTCTGCACTGCCTAATTTGTGCCTTGGGAATTGTAAAGTTACCATCCTGCTTTACAGTGGACATTTTATTATTCTTGTTATGATACTGTAAAAAAAATGTAATCAAGATATATCTATGAACTGATGCAAAGAACCTGCTCTTTCTCTCTCTTTTTTCTTATTTGCAGTAAAAGACTATTTCTAGATCTCCTTTTCATTTTATCCTAGATTTTCAAACTTGGGGAAACGAGGGGAAAGGCACTGAAGATATCTCAGGAGTTGCAAAGTTCCTGGGAAAATTTGGAATTTGAGCTTTTTCCTAAAGTAGGTTGAAAATTCCTGCTTAAAAAAGAACTGAATGGACTGAATGCTCTGGCAGGGGTTTGTCCTTGGTCCACATAGTACTTTTGAGAACCAGAGCAGATTGCATTGGCCCACTTTAATGACCACTTAGAAAAGAGTCATTCTTCAATATTTACATACATACATACATGCATGCATGCATGCATGCATCTGAAATAGTAGGGGATAATGGCAATGGGTAATATTCAAGATTCATCATTTTAATTTTTAACAATTACCTCAAAAGAATCCAAATCCCTTGGTTAAGAGGACATGGGATTTTAATGAGCTTATTTGGCAGCTGTTTTGTTTTTTTAATGAGTTTGTTTCAAATTCAGGCAGCAAAACTTAATCTCTGCAGGTAAAGCTTATACAGGTAAGTCCTTCACTTATGACCACAATTGAGCCCAAAATTTCTGTTGCTACATGAGGCATTTGTTCAGTGAGTTTACATATAATGGTCATAAGTGTGAAAATGGTCATAAATCACTTTTTTCAGTGCCGTTGTACCTTCGAACGGTCGCTAAATGAACTGTTGTAAATTGAGGACTACCTATAACATTCCCTAGGTATCAACTGGAATTTTAGCAATTGTACTTGTTTCCACTAAACTCAATTTCTTCTTTAAAGCAATAATTCCCAAGCCACAATATTAATTTGATATGAGATTTAAGGGATTATATTTTTGGTCCAGCTGCGTTAAGACAACTCCCACCAACAATTCTATTGGATGAATACAAAGAACTGTAATTATTTGGAATCTTTGAGTACCGAGTACCTTTACAAGAAATGTTATATATTTATACATACAAGTTAAAGCTTTACATGTGGTCCACATTTATTCAAAAGTAGCACTCCAATTAATTTTGGAGTGAAATCAAATCGGAGACATGAAACCTAACCTTTTTTTTTTTTCAAAAGAAGGGTACCAGGGCATGCTCCCTGAAAAATGAGCAGATTAAGCCTTAAACATTTTTAAAGATGACATGGTAATATAGTAGCAAACGGGACATGACTATTTAAATGTATGAAGAAATCAAGTTCACAACAGATCACCATATAAAGACAACTGTGCTACATGATATTCACAGGTTTACATTCATTTGTGTATTAGTAGCAATTCAGCATTAAACTTTTTTTTAAAAAAAACTTACGGCATACAATTTTTCTTAGCAGCCTTTGGTACCTCACTAGACACTCAATTCTGTACATCTTTTCCACACTCTTACATGAAAGAAAAGTTGTGCTGACACCTTGTGGTTTTGGCTGAAGACAAAATCCATTATAGTACTTTGTTCTAGCATTTGTGTAAACTACACTGCTATTTCAAGGTAGTGTGTTTCTTGTAGAAGTGCCTGATGTGAAAAAACCAGGTGCTTGGTAATAACCGGGTGACTCCAAGGAGTTGCAGAGTACTTGAGAACATCAGTCCTACTGTTCTGACCTAGGCTTCTCAAGAGCCTGAAGCAAACTCCTTTATCATGACAAAAACTTCTTCTATTAATTTGCTGTGAATTCTGCTCATTTTACATCCATCAAAGTCTTTCAAGGGAGGATATACAGTCACAGAACTTATCTGGCTTGAAGAGCTGACAGACCGATATCTGCAAAACTTGGCAAGGAGTCTCGGAGAGTCACAAACCAATTAAGAGAACTAATTCTCTCCTGAAAACTCCACTCCCTTTTCGCTCCTCTTTTATTTCCTCTGCGATGGGCCATTCATGGTCCAATTGTGACCTTACTCCTAAGTCGACCCCTGTTCTTTAGCTGTTCCCTTCATCTGGCAACTCTGTGCATGCACACACTGGGAACAGGCTCCAGTTGTTCGTCTGCCTCACTGATGTCTGACTCTGAAGATAACTGGCATACAGCTCTGGCTCCCTCTCTGCCTCTGACACAGCGCCCTTATCAGAGCCTTCCCCAGACTCCAGGACTGGCCCGTGTTCCTCCCCAACCTCCTCACTGTCCGAATCTGCTGCCAGCTCAGCTGGCCACTGGCAGGCCACAATACCTGCAAACTAAAATAACTTGCCTGCATCATATTTCAGTTAACTACAAACTTCAAATCTATCCAATTAAATTTAACAAAATTTGACTGGGTTGATCCCATATCATGTGAAATCAAAGATATGGAAATATACTATATTGCCAAAAGTATTCGCTCACAACTGAGTCTGATTTTGTGGATAGGTGAGTGAATACTTTTGGCAATATAGTGTATCTTCTTTTATAAAGGTAATCACGGGTAGCCTCACATTTCATTGAATAAGGACATACATTTTGCAGCTACTAAGATTGTTGGCCGTGTTGGTACAAAGACAGCCAAGGAAATGATTGAAGCCTGGGAAATGGCCTCTTGTCAGTCAACCGGAGTGCTAATTTACCACCAGCTTATCAAGTACTTAAGAGCCAAGGACTTGGTAGCACAAGAAAAAAACTGCTAATCACAGGCTATCAACTCACTAATCAATCAATAGGAAGGCACCACGTAAACCCAAAGCATAGAATAGCTCAAAGCAGATATTCTGGTAGAGAGAAATTTCCAGAGGATGGGCTCCAGCATGAGTCTAAAAGCTCGGAAGAAAGACAAAACCTCTGGTCCCGGTGACCCAGTTTGGATCTTGCAATATCTTTTCTTAATTATAAAAATTGGGGGGGGGGGGGGAATCTCAGCCATCTAAAGAGAGTGGGTGAATTTTTCCTCCAAACACTTCCTAAAGGGCCAATACCAAAAATGGTGGGTGACCTGCCAGTATTTTTTGTCCCATTCTTGGCATTCTAGCTACAAAATTCATACCAAATTAAAAACTTGGGTCGCTGAATCCAGTATACATTTGGCCTAGTATAGCTAGGTTGCAAAAGTCCTTACTAGATGGCAGAAAAGAGTTAGAAATTTCTATATAGCTCTACTGGGGTGGCCTGGCTTTTACAGTCAGATCTGGCAGACCTATTTTCAACTATGGTTGGTTATTTTTCTTCTTACAGCTAATTGGATTCTTTGCAGCATTACTCTTATAGCTAATTAATTTAATTTTGGTATTCATTCTAGAATCCAGCAATTTGGTTTTTACCCTGAAGCCAAAGATCAACTAAATATTCCAATTTCTCTAGAAGAGAAGTTATTTCTCATGTGACAAAGACAAAATCATCTTTTTTATCTCCAAAAATGCTGAAATCCTATAGTGTAATGCAAAACCTGGATCATTTCGCTAGTGAAAAGTTCACATTCAAAAGGCTCCTTTCTCTTCCAAATAACCACTAAATCCCAAACATTCTTGATTCGTTGCCAAGTTCAGATGTGTATTTTGCACCAAAGGTATCTCCCAACTGAACACTTATCTTCGTTTAAGTTCTTCTTTTAATCAAGGTGGCCTAAACTGAGCGCTTTTTTAATAGAGACTTTTTAATAGAGACTTTCTTCATAAAAGAAGTCATACTTATCTTAAAAGGTGTATGAAGTGGCCGTGACCCGTCAAAAGCGCGGACGGCAAAAGCGCGATCGACAAAATCGCGCCTTTGACGTCATCACAGCGCGACGAAAAAGATTGAAAAATTCAAATAAAAATTAATAAAAATTAAATTAAAGCAAGCCGATTCACATAAAGGTAAGGGTTAGGGTTAGGGTTAGGGTTAGGTTAAGGGTTAGGGTTAGCTTTAGAGCGTTAGCGTTAGGGTTAGGTTAAGGGTTAGCGTTAGGTTTTTCGTTACTTTAACGGTTAGGGTTAGGATTAGGGTTAGGTTAAGAGTTAGGTTTAGGGTTAGGTTTAGGGTTAGGTTTGGGGGGCTTAGGGTAAGGTTTTCGCTTTATTTTTACATTTTTCGAACTTTTTCGTCGCGCTGTGATGACGTCACAGCGCGCTTTTGTCGAGCGCGATTTTGTCCTACGCGCTTTTGTGGTGGAACCTGAAGTGGCTACTACATCAGAATAAGAGTTTTACTTTGGCTTAGTAAAATTGCATGAAGCGGGCCACATCAACCCTTGCTCCCCCCCTCCCTCCAAAGCCAGTCTGAGCACCTATTTCTCCTTCTTTTCTTTATGTACAGATAGTCCTCCATTTACAAGTTTGTTTAGTGACTATTCAAAGTTACAATGGCACAGAAAGAAGTGGCTTATGATCATTTTTCACATGACTGTTACAGCCTCCCAATGGTCACATGATCAAAATTCAACTGCTTGGCAAATGACTCATATTTATGATTTGTTGCAATGTCCTGGGGTCTAGTGAACAACTTTTGCCACCTCCTGATAACCAGTCAATGGGGAAGCCAGATTCACTTAATGACCGTGTTACTAACTTAACAACTGCAGTGATTCACTTAACACACGGTGGGGCAAATTATGGCCTTGTTAATGATGTTTCTCTATTATGAATCTCCAAGTAGTGTTTATTGTATTTTTTAGTAGTTCTTGGCAAGAAGGATCGTAAAAGGGGGCAAAACTCATTTAACAAATGTCTCTCTTAGCAGCAGGCTCGATTGTGGTGATAGGTCCAGGACTCTCTGTATATGCTACAACAGTGATGGCAAACCTTTTAGGCACTGAGTGCCTAAACTGCCTGTGTGTGCATGCCCAAACTGAAAGGTGCACATGCGCATGAACACACACACGGACATGCAACGACACACGCAAACACACACGTGCATGGATATGCGCAGCAAAGACTCGAAGACCAAGTGGGGCATCCCAACACCGACAGCACGGCAAGAGGTAAGATCTTTTTCTTTCATGAGTTTCCACTTCGTCATTTGCAGGGAAACAGAAACTCCCAAAAGAAACGCCTACGGAGATCTGACCTGGCGCGCGTACCAGCAGAGAGGGCTCCGTGTGCACGCATGCTATAGGTTCGCCATCACGGTGCTACAAGCAAAACTGGCCACTACAGGAGGATTACAAGATTGTCTCTTTCAAGTCAAGCCCAAAACTGAAAACTCCATGGCAATAGTCATGCAGCGATGCAGAAGTGTTTCACGCTGCCTCCTTTCTGGAATGTTCCCCCTTGTTCCCCATCTAGTCTTCAGCCTCTGTTTCCCGGAAGTCTCTCACTAGGCACTACCCCACACCAATCTTACTTAGCTTCCAGGCTAAGTCAGTGTCAGCCAGGTGTTGCCATCTGTTGAGACCAATTAAAAAAGAGCTATTCAAAATACAGAAACATCATTAACAAGACCATAATTTGCCCCACTGTTCAGTCCTGGGAATAACCTGGTGCTCTTTATGAAACAGCAATATTAACACTTCCCTTTGAGTTGGTTCCTAATGTTTTTCAATGCAGGCCAGCACAACTAAACCATCAGGCAGAAAGTGAAGTGATGCAACCCAGCTTCCAAAGGAAGTTAACGCGTTAGAGACAGTATCTTTTCATAATGAAAGGAATTTTGTCCAGTCTGAACATAATCCAAACCATTGTTATATCCTTAAAAGAAGAGCAGCAGAAATAACAAGCATTCATTCTTGACCATGTTGATACAGAATACCATGTTTCCCCCAAAATAAGACAGGGTCTTATTTTATTTTGACCCCCAAAATAAACGCTTGGCCTTATTTTCAGGAAGGTCTTATTATTTTCGAGGTGCAGGAGGTGGCAAGCATGGTCACCTCATGGCAGCTGCTGTATTGCAATATTTTCGGAGAGGGCTTAAATTCAAAAGCCTGATTGGACCTATTATCCGAGGAGATCATTATTTTCAGGGAAACAGGGTAGTTACTGCAAAGGGCTCCTTTAATAGCATAAATGCATTCTGGTATCAAATATCATAGTTATCATACCACAATGACCATATCTCATAAATCACAGTGGCCAACTCTTACCATGACGAGAACTAGAAAAAGTTATGGCTACACTGAAGAAAGTTTTACCCAGCCCAAAATCAAAGGCAATAGGAGAAGTTACTTGGTGATTGTTAGATGCTCACTCTGCAAATGACAATTTTTTAAGTTATTTTTCCCCTTTCTACAGGTTTAGCACTATATAAACAACTCTTGGGCACTCTGCCTCATTCATTAAAAGCAGCATAAACCCTGAAACAAGCCCAGCATAAAGCATGGATCTGCCAAACGAAATAAGGCATTTTTCATCATTCCTCACAATCTTGAAGAAAACGCTGTGGAGAGACAAGGGAAGAAATACAAAGGACTCTTTAAAAAAAAAGCTGCAGTGTGGTAAGATTACCGGCGTTTGTTTTTTTTATGCATGGTTCTTTTCTGAAGCTGATACATCTTCATTTTGACATAAATGATTCTGTCAATCTACATACAAATTCCTATTTGCAAGCCATACAGAGAATGTATCAGCGTATGCTTATTATTATTTTACAAAATCACACATTTCAGGAAGAGAAATTAGTCTTGTCAGAAAGCAATGTCATTGTTTGTAGTCCCCTCCCCCGCTCTTCAATGGGTCTTGCATTGCTGTAAATAAAAGTCTCAATGCCTGTTAACATAAATGTTGGATTTCAGGATAAACTATCTCATTAACAGTGCAGATTTCCCCCCCTCCTCAATTTTCTTGGTCTTCACCAGGTAGCAACGGGATTGGTCTTGTATTTTCTGTAATCCTCCATGCAGAAAAATGCGAGTTCTGTTTCATTCGCTGAAATGAAGAAAACACACCTATTTCACCTATTTGAGAAAGACCAGAATTTTCCCATAGTGGAAAAAAATATAGCAATAATTAAGCTGTCATTTAAGGTTGTTGTTGGTTCAACATCTTTTTACAGCTGATCCCAATGGCAAGAAGACATAGTAGGCTTGGTAGAAGGGACAGGAAAGCACCCTTGCTTAAACACAAAATTCAAAACAAAAACATTGAGACAGCACTCCACAAGCTGAAAGCACCACTCCTTCTCTTTCATTGTATTCTCGTTTCAAAATATAAGAAATAGCTAAACCCATATTTTAAACTTCCTTGTTCTATTTAGTGAGAAGGGAGGCAGGTTCCCCCTGAAATTAACCTGTAGCAGTAATAATTTAATACTTAGCGGATCAGTAGAATATTTTACAGGTCACTTTACATTCTCCCTCATGACCCATCAAATGCGAGACTGAAGCAGCTAATTCCCCCCCCCCCTCCTGCCAATGATTAATTCATGAGGCTTCAACAATATGCAAAGTGAAAGACACAAATTGGCTTCTCCAGCAATACCTTCAAATGCCTCTAATTATTCACAGGGGATCTGGCAGAGCTCAAGGAACCACGGAGGTTCAGAGCAAGCACAGTTCTTCCCACCAGCAGGTCAAGGACTTCTTCTAAAACAGTAAGTCAGCAACATTACTAATTCAGAGCAGACACATTGCTGATGGAAAGTCATCACAATTAGAAGACGTGGGAGCCCTTTGAAGTGCGAAGCGACCAAGTTCGGCACTCGCTTTTCAAAATTAAACCGTTAAGTTAATGAAGTCTGCCTGTGTCGTGAAGAAAGGAGCAAGGAGTGGGAAGAGCTATGACTGAATATCGACTAGGAAATCTGCAGAAAGAGAAAAGAGGGTCCTGGAGGAATCAAAAGTGAAGGCAGACACTTTGTATAAAACTTTTAGGTGAACTGCCCCACAGATGGTATTCTTCTGGTTCGGACAGGTTCGCCTGAACTGGTAGTCGAAATCGCGGGTGGGCCTGCCCACATTTTCAAGCCAAAGCGCATGCGCAGAAGCTGAGCGCAAGCACGGAGGGGAGCATGCGTGCATGGGCACTTGCGTGCGCTCACATTTGCGAATCGGTAGGGAAGGTAAGTGAATACCATCCCTGAATTGCACCCTGTTTAAGCCTTGCTTATCAGATCATAACTGCTCCTAAAACATTGCTCTATTCTCACAATTTGTTTTTCTCCAATGAGAGGACCTGTTGAGGAGGTCACATCTGGGTTTGTAGACCCTTGACACCATGAGGAGCAAGCTTCAGATTTGCACCCTTATTCAAAAAAATTTTCAAATGAAGAAATTTTCTTCCTTTTTCTAATGATTATTATGACTTCTTATTTTAATACATTATAATTATTCTTAAGGTCACAGCCCTGGTTATTGTTATTCAAGTGAGATGAATTAAGCACTCCCTCTTCCCCCTTGGAGCTCTCAGGTTGCCTTGCTGCTGATCCCAGAGTTACCTTGTGGCAAGATGGGCAGCAAACAAATTTAATAAATAAAGACAGTCACTGAACAAGGATTACCTGCAATGCCAAATCAATATTTAACTGGCACCCTGCAGCCACCTGGTTTGGCCTACACAATCCTCTTTCTCTACATTTCTTGCTGCGTAACATACCACAAGGGCACTTCGCTTCAAACATTGAGATGATTTCACTGCTGTGCTTTATTAAATAGATGCCTCTGTCATATCTCCTCGCTGGTCCCCTTCTTAAATTTCCAACCAAACCTCCATTTAAATGTTACTGAAAAGACGGAGCAGATGTAATTCTAATAACCAAACTGTCAATCATTTAAAATTACTCTCCACAGAGTTCTAGGCATACCTTCTTTTCTTTTTTTAAAGGAATGCCTTCGTTAACATTCTGTAGGGAGAGGCAGGGTGCCCTCAAGTCCAATAATTTGAACGTACATTATGCCAGCCTCCTCTCCCGCTCCTGAATAATTACCAGTTTGTGCACCGAGCACACCAGAAATAGTGTTTGCTTTTCGGCTGGCTATCCAAATACGGTCAGCTGTTCTCAGAATAAAGGCCAGCACAATGAACCACATCTTCCGTCAGTTCAAACGAGCAACCTACCTACTCCAGCTGCTTTCAAGGTGCTGTCTTCCACCAAGATGAGTTTGTCATCATCCTCTAAACTCAGAACAAGTTCATTGGTCTAGAAATATGGGGAAAGGAAGGGCGGAATGAGAGTGTCAACATTTTCTAAGCTCAAGGGAAAATAAACATTAGAATGATCTAGAGCAAAGGTGGGGAACTAAGGGCCTGTTATGATGTGTAGACTTCAACTCTCAGAATTCCTGAGCCAGCCATGCTCAGGAATTCTGGGAGTTGAAGTCCACAGGTCAATAAAAGGGTCATAGTTCCCCATCCCTGATTTAGAGGGATATTGTTCTGACCCAGCTCCCCAAACATGACAAACCCTCTGAAATCAATCAGTGATTCCTTTATTAGGAGCACCAGCAAAAAGTTTCTCCCTCAAGGCAGGCTAACAAATTTGTCCGGCAGGAAGATGAATAGTTGTATGCCACATCTATTCAACTCCACCCCCTGCTTTTTATCCCCAGAGCTAGGGTGGGGTTTTTGCTAGCAACGGTGGCACTTCCATCCCAAGGATCAGCCCACAGATTTCCACTGCTCTCCTGTCCTCTGCCTCTGAGCATCTGCGCATCAGGCATTGGACCCAGTTGTTCCTCCTCTTCTTCATCTCTCCCTCCCTCCCTCCCCCTCTCTCTCTCTCTCTCTCTCCCTTCCTCCCCCCCCCCTCTCTTTCTGAGAGCTCCACTCCCTCTTCCCCCTCGGAGCTCTCAGGTTGCCTTGCTGCTGATCCCAACTCCCATGCCTCCCCCTCATCTGATTTGGCTGCTGGAGGGGCCAGTGGCCAACAGGCCACAACAGAAATAAAGGAAAGAATCTTTGACATCTGATATGAATAATAAGTAATGATTGTGGAAGAGATGCATGAAAGTTAATTGTAACCAACTGACATACTTTCTACAAGATGTAATGTAAGATGATTTTTTTTGTGTTGTTTGTTTAATAAAAATAAAAAATTCTTGCAAAAAAAAAGAAAAAAAGGAAACTGGGCTGTCAAAGAACACAATGGCTGGACACCATCAAAGCTGACACCAGCCACAGCATAGAAAAACTCAAAGAAGCAGTGCAAGATTGGGAGATGTGGAGAGACCTGCGTCATCAACAGTCGGACACAACAGAATGGATAATATCATTATCATCATCCGAGGCAAATAAGGAAGCAATGATAAACGCACCTTAGAGCCATGCGCTTGATGGATAATCTTCATTGTATCTGAAAGAGATTATTTACTTTGAGACAGGTTTGATCTTAAATACTCATGGACACTTCTCTGATTTTGTGCATGCTTCATTCATTCTGCAGAGTATTACTTTTATTCATTTTGCTAGAATTAGACAGGTATCACAGTTTGAAATATAAAACCACTTTTTCCCATAGTGATGCCACTAGGGATAAATTTAAACCCATAAAAAAGAAGGGTTAGGGTTATCAATGGACCCCAAATAAGAATATGGAAAGTTTACAGCCAGTCATTATTTATTTCATTATGATTAATTTGAACATTGGCTTTAGAATTTATTTCAAAAGTGTTTGTTTAAATTATAAAATTATAAACCACTTATATTTGTCTGTTTCATTGCACCATAAAAGCACTATAAACAAATTAAATCAATACAACTGGTATAAATACACCCTTGCATGGGTTTTAACTATTAATTTGTTGCCAGCCTTAAAAATGTTATCAACTACGACCTCTCTCTTAACATGTTTTCAAATTACATATATAAATATACCTGAAATACACTAAACGCACAGAACAAAGTTGTTAAGGTTAACAACCAGCATGTCTTTAGATTAGTTAAATTCAGGCTCCAATGTGAATTTCAATGTTCGGTTTTCTTATTCTTGTTTTATTGTAATATGGTTAAAAGAGAAACCATACAAATATATTTTAGTTTAGAGAATAGATTGTTAGGATTATTTCTACTTCCAGTCAAGTAATCATCATGGGATTTGGGAGCATGTGGACAGTGATTTTTAATAACCTAATTCAGCATGTTTTAAGACTTTAGCCAGTCCAGCTATCGACACAAAAATTCTGCTATCATGCATACTTTACTCGTTATTCCTCCTTTTATAATGCATGTGCTTAATTATAAACACAAAGTAAAAATATATGGTATAAAGCAGGGGTGTCAAACTCAAGGCCCGGGAGCTGAATTGGCCTGCAGGGTGCTTAGATCTGACCTTAGGCCGCCCTAGAAACAGCAAAGGACTGGCCTACAGTGTCTCTGCCAGCAAAAACGGAGCTCGGAAGGACCACGTGTGACCCTCCTAAGCTCCGTTTCACTGGCGGAAGGTTGCAAGAGACCATTGCAGCCAAAAATGGAGCTTGCAAGGGGCGCGGGCAGACCTCCCAAGCTGGTAGAGGGTTGCAGGAGGCCGTCAAAACCGGAAATGGAGCTTGGGAGCCTGTTTTCGTTAGCAGAGTGCTCAGGCCACTACAGGCGCCCCCGAGACGAGTGATGTTGAGCTGGCCACTCCCACCCCAGCCCCCCAAGGTCAAACACAACCCTGATGTGTCCCTCAATGAAATTGAGTTTGACACCCCTGATCACTGTTCCCTCTAAGGTGCGCGGGTGAGCAGCCGCACACGTACGTGGCAAGAAAACACCGCACAGCCATTTCTAACTGCCGCGCAGTGATTTCTGTCATTTCTATCAGTCGCCCCGTGTTCAGCAAAGCAAACGCGGGGAAGTCCTTTGCAGGCAGCTAGAACTGGCCACCCGCAAAGGACCTCCCCAGACTTGTTTTGATGAGCACGGAGTGACTGACAGTAGTTTGCCCCGGCCAAAGCTCCCGTCAGCACCCCCGCGCGTGGCAGTGGTGCCTCTTCCTCCACGCAGAGCACCTGAGCTGGGCCCGCGTTATCCCTCCCCCTTCCTCCTCCGCTTTTGAGGAGCCATGAGGCCGCGGGAGCTAGTAGGAAGGCGGCGGAGGGGGCGGAGGCAGGAAAAAAAGACCTCATGGCTTCTCAAAAGCACAGTGGAGGCGGCGGCAGGGATAACCCAGAGCCCAGCTGAGGTGCTCCGAGGGGAGGGGGAGGCACCGCCACCGCTGCCATGGGCGGGGGTGCCTGCGGGAGCTTTGTCTACTTCACCTCGGCTGCAGCGCTGGGCAGAAAATGTGTTGGTGATGTTGGAGGAGGAGGAGGCGGCAGCAGTTATTCTAGTGGCAGCGGGGGCTCGTTGGCATCTTCAGCGGCAGCCCTGACCCCTGTGAAAAAAAACGAAGATGGAGCAGATCCACGCAGATGACGTCGCCGCAACATGACTGGAGGAGGAATTCTGGGAGTTGAAGTCCACAAATCTTAAAGCTGTCAGGTTTGAAGACCCCTGGGGTTTTTTTCTCTAAAGGGTTATGGGTGCAAGGATCTTGTAACTTGACAGCTTTAAGACTTGCATGCTTCACTGCCAGAGTTTCTTAGCCAACATGACTGGAGGAGGAATTCTGGGAGTTGAAGTCCACAAATCTTAAAGCTGTCAGGTTTGAAGACCCCTGGGGGTTTTTTTCCCTAAAGGGTTATGGGTGCAAGGATCTTGTAACTTGACAGCTTTAAGACTTGCATGCTTCAATGCCAGAGTTTCTGAGCCAACATTTTGGTTGCTAAGCAGGAGCGTTGTTAAGTGATACTGATATTATATAACACTTTTAATTAAGTGGGTACCTTGAATAAACATAACTTTGAGTTTCAAATAATACTGATTTCGTTGTTGTCTTAGGTGACATCTGTGAAAAAAATTCAGGTGCTCAGGCATGAAAATATGCCACTCAAACACTATACTTTTCTGCTCACACTGAAAAAAAATTAGAGGGAACATTGCCCCTGATATAAAGCAACCTAAGAATGTGGTTTACCTTGAACTTTGTTCATATCAAGAAACTGTGCTGCCATTACAGCAGCTGTATTTTCTTGTCGATCAACTTATTGGGGGGAGTGGGTAAATCCTAAACTATCTTAAAAATATGAACAAATTCTTCAAATTCATTAATTTATCCCCTTAGAGAATGACTACTTTTTTCCCTCACCTAATTATAAAATATTGCTAAGAATTATAAGTAGTCCTTGACTTACAACCATTTGTTTAGTGACCATCCATAGTTATAACAGAACTAAAAACAGTGATGGCTAGTTGTAGCATCTGCATGGTCTTGTGATCAAAATTTGGACGCTTGGCAACTGGCATGTATTTATGATGGCTGCAGTGTCCCAGGGTCATGTGCAGGAGTGGGTTCCTGCCAGTTCTAACCTCTTCTATAAAAGAGGTTCCACAAATCTATAGTGCGGTTTAGAACCAGTTCCAGCTCCCTCCCCCCACCCGTCCACACATCATCAAGATGAAGAGCGAGAGGAGGAATTCTGGGAGTTGAAGTCCACAACTCTTAAAGCTGTCAACTTTGAACACCACTGGTTTTTTTTTTCTAAAGAGTAAGGGGTGCAAGGGTCTTGTAACTTGATTGCTTTAAGACTTGCATGCTTCAAATGCCAGAGTTTCTGAGCCAACATTTTGGTTCCTAAGCAAGAGCGTTGTTAACTGAGTTTCACCACATTTTACAAGTTGGCCATGCCCACCCAGTCACATGGCTGCCAAGCCACTCCCATTCAGTCACATGGCTGCCAAGCCACTCCCACCCAGTCACATGGCCAGCAAGCCATTCCCACAAAGCAGGCCACACCTACAGAAGAGGTTTTAAAAAAAATTGAAACCCACCACTGGTCCTGTGGGTCCTTCTGACAAGTAAAATCAATGGGGAAGCCCGATTCACTTAACAATAGTCTTACTTCATTTAACAACTAGGGCAAAAAAGTTCATAAAATTGGGCAAAATTCACTTAACCACTGTCTTGCTTAGCAATGAAATTTTTGAGTTCAACTGTTGTCATCAAGGGCCACCTGTACCAGGCTTCAGATAATTTAGAAATCAAAACTAATATACAGATATATATTCAAACTCAGATTTTACCATATTTATCTTTGGGAAGTAAGCAAAAGTTTAATAAGCACATTTCTGTTTATCTGATCTTGCTTTCCCAACCACCCAGAGTAGATCTAACAGAAGGAAAAATTTATTCCCTTGACATCAACTCATCAGGGAAGACCTTAACTCTGCGGTTATCTTTGTAAATACCAGATGTGTTTAATGTTTCCAAAAGGGGAAAAAACTACACTGTTTTCACCACAAAGAGAAAATGAATCAAATCCTCAAGGGGCTCTCCTCTACTTTCCATCCCCTAGCATCTATTAAAAGTCCCCTTTTATTTTTTTAACACTAACCCATAATTTGTTGGTTTAATAAAAATGAATTAATAATAACAAATAAAAACAAATAAAGAAAACTTGAAAACATACTAATTCCTATTCAAACTTTACTCTCAGTGTACCATGCAACAGCTTTACTATAGAACTCTGCCATCTACTGTCTCTTAATCTCAACAGGCTGGTTATACAATATTGTCAATTCTTATTATTTTCGGAAAAAACAAATTCTGTCAGTTTAGTATATTTTGCTTTTTTTAAAAAAACCCTGCAAAAACGTGATGCAATTTTCCTGGGAGAATTTTAACGTTCATATATTTTAGCATTATATTCTCCGAATTAATTAAATACTATATAACAGACATTCATAAAACGTCTAGGTATACTGTATAATTTTTTATTTATCCAAAGGGATGTATTATTTGATTTATTTTTAAACATTTGCCAGCTAGTGCATTCTTTTTACATTAGCATGGTCCATTACATTATAACATGCAAATTTATTTACTGAAAAACCTGGCATGGTCATTAAGTGAATGTTAACAGATATACAGCAAAACATTTAATTATTTCAAACCATCCCATTATTGTATAATTGGCATAATTGGACTATTACAATTCATTAATTTATCTTTTAATTTACTGATTCATTTTGATTTAAATATTACTTCGTCTTAGAATCCTGTTTGTTTGTCTCTGCTCTCATTTGCGCCTTACTTACTATGTAAATTCTTTCAGCACATAATTCTTATTTGTTGCTTCCAGCTCCTACTTGATTCCCCCTTCTTGACCTCACAATTAGTTGCTGGCTATTGAAATGCAGAAGCATGGAAGAAACTGAGTTCAAAAGATTGTGGGTCGTGAATGGCATTTCAGCATGTAAGTCAAGTCCAAAAAGCATTTTGGGATCATATTACAAAAATCATACCCCAAGGACAACTCTGATAATTAATAAGTGGAAGTTGAATGCCAAGATACAATTCCAGAAGGAAAAGTTCTCGGTACAATGGAATTGCAATGCCTGATATTTTTCAATCAATCAATCTGAGTACAGCTGGAAGGGATCTTGGAGGTCCTCTAGTCCAACCCCCTGCACAAGCAGGAGATCCTATACAATTTGAGACAGGTGATTGTCCAGTCTCTTCTTAAAAACCTCCAGTGATGAAGCACCCACAACTTCTGAAGGCAAGTTGTTCCACTGGTTAGGAAGTTAGGAAGTTTCTCCTTAATTCCAGGTTTTCTCTCTCTTTAATTAGTTCCCATCCATTGCTTCTTGTCTTGCCTTCTGGTGCTTTGGAAAATAAATTGATCCCCTCTTCTTTGTGGCAGCCCCTCAAATACTGGAATACAGCTATCATGTCACTCCTGGTCTTTCTTTTCTCTCGACTAGCCATATCCAAATCCTGCAACTCTTCTTCATGTTTTTGTCTCCAGGCCTTTAATCATCCTAGTTCAGGAATGTCAAACTGCGGCCCTTGAGCCAGATGTGTCATGTGCAGGCCATGGCCACCCCAGCTCTGCAAAGGCAAAAAACTTTGCAATATGTCATGATACGTCACGTGACACAATAGTTTCATACCCGTGTCCTAGTTGTTCTTCTCTGCACTTTTTCCAAAATCTCAACATCTTTTTTTGTAACGTGGTGACCAAAACTTGATGCTGTATTCCAGATGTGGCCTTACTAAAGGTTTTTTAAAGTGTGACTAATACTTCACACGATTTTGATTCTATGCCTCTGCTTATACAACCAAGGGTGTATTCGCTTTTTAAACCGCTGCAGCACACTGCTGGCTCGTCTTGAAGTGATCATCCATTAGCACTCCAAGGCCCCTCTCATAGTTACTGTTTTTGAGCCAGATTTCACCTCATCTGGTATTTGTACCTTTGATTTTTCCTGCATGGATGTAAAATCTTGCTTTTCTCCACATTAAATTTCATTTTGTTGGATGGGAATTTTTTTTTCCTATTTTTAAAAATTTGGATAGGAAACATTTTGTCAGGAATGTGTTTTCCTGGTCTCGCTAGCAGTGGAAAGATGGCAGCTAACAAGTCATAGAATTCAGTGCAAGCAAGAATGTTATTAACTAAATAACAGAATTGGAAGAAACCTTGGAGGTCTTCTAGTCCAACCCCTACTTAAGCAGGAAACCCTATACCTGTGATGGCGAACCTATGGCACACATGCCACAGGTGGCACACAGAGCCCTCTCTGCCGGCATGCCAGCCATCGCCCCATCCCAGCTCCATTGCACATGTATGCGCACCTCGCAATGGCCAGCTGGTCGTTAGGTCTCTGCTGCACATGCGTGGGGGGAGGCGCCTGCATTGTATTTTGAAGGTGTGTGTGCGCCCCACCACCACCCCACACCCTGTTTTGGGCTTGGAAGGCTTGCACCAACCTGGATGCCAAAAATGGGGGGGGGGAGTTGCATGCGCGAGGGGCGTGCACATATGCGCAGCGGTGGGTCGCATGTGTAGGGAAGGATGCATGCACAGGAGCCCCTCGCCTTGTATTTTGAGATGTATGCGCGCACACACATGCATGCTTTGGGCACTTGGCACCAAAAAGGTCAGCCATCACTGCCCTATACCATTTCAGACAAATGGTTGTCCCATCACTTCTTAAAAACCTCCAGTGTGGAGCACTCACAATTTCTGGAAAGATAATTAAACATTCAAAGAAAAGACCATGCCAAACTACATCCCTTCAACTTGTCTGGACCTTCAGAACAACAGCAGGTGTACCTCTGAAGGTGTATCAGTTGGCAGTGGTATAATACCTTTCTTTATGTCTTTAAGTCTATGATAGGTTCACAAAGAGGGGCCTCTTGTCTCCAGCAATAGAGGTATAAACAACCCAACACCTGCAGTTGGGCTAGTGGCACATCTTAGTAATGATTTGGTCATAATTCAAACATTTGATACACTGCCAGGGATATTTTTGAGTAAAACTTGGTCTCCATTCCCCAACACCTGGAGATATTCTGATGACATGTCTTATAATAACTTGAGTACCCAGATCCCTGACCCTCTGCCATGAGACATTACTTCTGACATTTCTCTACTTTATCCTCTCTACAGGTATCATACTAGAGAACGTTGTTTTCTTGATCTTAATTGTCACAAGCATCAACACAAATAAAGAGATGACAGGCAAGACTGATTTACAAATACAGTGATGCAATCTGCAAAGTTTGTTAAGAAAATTGTTTGAAGCATGGATGAGCAGGAAATTAAAATACAAAATTTGATTGAAGAAATGATTAATGTTGCCATCGTATCAGGGCAGACCAAAAATGTAGATGACATCATTAATAACTCACCAACCTTGTCCAGTGATGGAGCAGGTTTCTCTGGTTCCTACCAGGAAATCTTTAAACCCACGTCGGTAATGCAACTACCATCAGCTCCAGAGAAAAGCCAATTCAGTTATGCTGTTTACTCAAGAGGAAGCAAATGGAAATTCTTCCTTCAATAGCTTTACTCACAGGAATACATGCATTAAAGACTGGTAACATTGACCTGCATGAACATTACTAAGTCAATAAGATTGCAAGCCTTTATTTATTGATTTAGGGTTTTAAAACCAGAGGCAAATTAAAAGGGAGAAAAGGGGGGGGAGGGAAAAAAGAAATGAAATTGTCTTCAGAAATAATTGATTTCAATCACCTGCTTCCCAACCACAAGGTCCTCCGCAGCATACACATTTCTACCGTTCAGATCATTGTTTAAGACACAAAATTAAATGTACACCACATCTGGCACCACTGATCCCCACCTCACTATGTTAATTCCCTGATCTCCAACCCTGACTTTTATGGGTTAAATCTTCAAAGAAAGTTTGAATGAATTAGAAAACCAAGACAAATAGATATCCATGCTTTCATGGATTGCACCTTACTTTATTCAAAGCAGAATTAGTGTTAATATTTAAAGGTTGTTTCAAAAATAAGGAAAGGAAATTACCATAAGTATATTTTCTGAAAGGCGGCAAAAGTTCTGTCCTCGATGTGATATCTAGAGGGGGAGCAAAAATAAAAATCAACATTGTGTTCCCTTACATTTAGCAATTTAGCAATGTACATAAGCACCTGGACCATTATCTTAGACCAGAGGTGTCAAAATGGCAGCCCAGATGCCAGATGTGTCATGCGCATTCCACGCCCACCCCAGCTCCGTGACGGGAAAAATGTCACGAAACATCACATGATGGCAATGTGCCGCCGTTTGACACCCGTGTCTTAGACCAAGAGAAAAATAAGCTGCTTTTCAATACCAGTCAAACTCCACCAAATCCAATGGAACTCACAAAAGACGTATACATATGGTAGGTAACAATGAGATCTTCTCCCAAAGAGACCAATAGGTGGCAGTACCTAGTCAACTTTCACTGATCTTGAAAGGTTAAACAGGGTCAGAACTCGTTAATACTCAGATGGGAACTTACCAGAAATATCGGCTAAAGAAAGCATCGCCCAAGAAGACATGACAAAACACTCCCATGTCAAGACAACTGGATGGCTATAAGTATCAGAGATTGGTATCAGGCCGATAAGGATCGTCATATTTTAATAAAGGCATGTTTGATGTCTTGACAATAGCATGGCAATAGCATGAAACGTTTTTACCATTTTTAGGTTTGGTGGGTTTATTGTTTTTTCACTTTTACACCCAAGACGGGTAGTTCTCATTTAACAACCACTCATTCAATGACTGTTTGAACTTACAACGGTGCTGAATGAGCGGTAGCTACAACCAGCCCTCGTACTGATGATGTCACAGGGTCTTGGAATACATAGTTGCAATTTGGAAACCTTTCCTGGTTTCTTCTTTTTTTAATATTTTTTTTTATTTTAAATACAAAAAATACAAAGAGGCCATATACATCTAAATACAAACAAAAGGAAAAAATACAAATATTACAGTGCGCACACACGCACACAGAGAGACCATTTTTTCCTCTTATATTTCCTCTTCTATAACAACTAAAAGATATACAATATATTCTAATTGTGCCCTTCTTTCCTGCTGGTTTCCAATAAGCACAGTCAATAAGAAAGTCAGCAGGAGGTTACAAGCCAGAAGCACGTAAGGTCTTCATTCAATGACCCACCTAATCCTTTCTTTACAACAGCAACCAGGATTTGCTAAGTGGTGCAGTCGTGTTGTCTTTCAACTTACGCCCATGTCATTTAACCATGGAATTTCTGATTCCAATTAGCACCCACTGAGCTTGGTTGTTTTGTTGCAGACATTTTATTACTCAACTAGATAGCATCATCAGTGCAAGAAGGGAGTGGGTTGGCTCTCATTTCATATACTAGTGGCTTTTACTGTTGGTGAGAGTGGTCTTGGTGTTTCCTTAATTGGGCTGTTCTGGGTTTGACTGGGTTTACTGTTAGCTTGTTTATCTGAATTGTTAGTTCCTTGATTGGGATATTGTTGTTTTTTGTTAACATTGTTAAACAAGGACTACCTGTAAACATTGTCCAATCCATTCAATGGATTGTAACAATCATATAGACTGAAATGTTATAATTCAGTATCTGACATGACTTTTTAAAAAATTTATCTGCAACCTTTAAGTCAGTGTTGACTCCTGGTGACTGCCTAGACTGTTTGCCTGCAGTTTTCTTGGCAAAGTTTACCAGAAGTGGTTTGCCATTGCATTTTTCTAAGGCGGAGAAAGAGTGACTGGCCCAAAGTCAATTAACTTCATCCCTAAAAGAAGACCAGAACTCACCATCCCTCTGTTTCTCGCCTAGTGTCTTAATTAAACTGGCTCTCACAATCTCTTAACATATGATATTGTAAAAAAAGTTGCCTTGTAGGTTGATTATCCCTTAGAAAGCATATATTCTGATAGAAATAAAATGTTACTGAGTTTGACTTTTCCAAATCATGGTCCAACAGAAAGGCTATAGGAACGAAGGAGATAATATATAAACCAATCAGACAACTGGCCCAACCAACACATACATGACTGATGTCCTGACTGGCTGACTGCAGCACTCTAGTTCTGGGCAGTGGAGGGATTCAAATAATTTAACAAGTGGTTCTCTGCCCTAATGATTTCTTCCAACAACCAGTTCACCAAACTGCTCAGAAACCTAACAACTAGTTCTCCCAAAGTGGTACGAACTGGCTGAATCCCACCACTGGTTCTGGGTTGTTTTTTTTTCCTCCAGCTTGCCTAAAAAAGCATTTTGCAGGCAAAAATGTGCATGCTCCAATTCTTCTCCCAGAGAGCTGTCAGAAAATTCCCTTTCTTCCTCCCCTCCCCTCTGCCAATTAGACTTTCAGTGCGCTGACCAGCAAAGTCAATTTTCACAGCTCCTTACCCTTCTTCACAAACGCAATAAATTCTTTTACAGTCTGGTCCAGGTTAACATTGCGGTACAAAACGGGCCTGAAATTACGATGTTCAAAAGAGCGAATAAGACGAACGGTAACTATCATACTTTCGGATGACATGTGAAATTAACTGCAAATTACCTGGAAGGCAAAAACAAAACAAAACATTTAATTATTGCCTTTGAAAGAGCTGAACTTCTTTGGAAAATAAGAAAATAAGAGATCAACTAAGAGGCGTAAAGAGATTTTTAGAAGGTACATAATTATTTTATTCATTTACAGTAATCCTTATTTCAGAAATTTAGAAACATTTGAATACTATTTTGAAAAGAAGCATTAAAAGCTGCATGAAAAAAAGTAGCCCTAAAACAGTGATGTTAATAGAAAATTACTTAGTAGATTGTTAGGAATATGGTCTAACAGTTGAGTTGGCAATATATAAATCATATAGCAATGCTGTACCTGTTTCTTTAAATCATACTGTAAAATGTGATTGGTTGCTGTTTTCCTCAATCAGCCATAAGAGGGAGCCAGAATGACTGTTAGCTCTCTGTTAGATGCTGGGCTGATCTGATCTGAATGTTTTGGAAGCTGGCTGTTAGAAAGTGAGCTATTGTAAGTTTTGCAACTGCTAGCAAAATTTGTGTACCGGACTGTTTATATAATACTGGACTATGTTATTTGGATTATCCCTTAACTGAAAGACATTGATGACTGACTGTCTTATCCGTGTATGACTTGGAATGTTTTATGGACTCTGATACTTCTATTTCCACAAAAGTAAAAGCCTATTTAAACTGCAGTGTCTCTGTATGCTGGTTTGTGTGTTCTCCAACACAACTCTCACAACGCCCCACTGAACGTACTCGCTCTCCCAACGGGGAGTTTACCTAACACTGGTTATGGGCCCAGAGTGTACCAAACATAGCTAAAGGAGAGTTGGTGTTGATAAGCAATACCGCATATAGACAGCTGTTTATTTAGTGATTGCACTATCCTGGAGAAGATGGAGAGTGACCCATCACCAAGTCTATTGATGATAACCCGGTTGGATGGAACAAACTATGTTTCCTGGTCTATGAAATGCAGTCTACTCCTGCGTAGGGAAGGTTTATGGGATGCTGTACAGAATCCACCGGATGTAATTGTTTGGAATCCAGATAACGATGATGATGCCAAGAGGATAGTAGATTTTCAGCGATGCAACGAACGGGTGTTACGTATAATTCGTCTAACAGTGAATGACCAACAATTAGTTCATATTCGTGGAGAAAATTCTGCTGCAAGATGTTGGGAGAATTTGAAGAAAATTTATGTACGTGACACTGTAGGTGCACACATACATCTCACATGCAAACTGTTTAGGGCACGTCTTCTGAAAGGTGGAGATATGTTAGCTCATTTAAACTTCATGAAAGGGGTTTTTCAGGAACTAAATGAAAAAGAACTAATTTTTTCTGAGCTACATCAAGTTTATATCATACTCTCCTCACTGGATGAGAGTTATGATGTTTTTGGACTTCTCTTGAAGTCCTAACCGGAAATGAACTAACATTGAGTGACATTACTGCACGACTGTTGGAAGAGTCAAGAAGAAGGATGGAAAGGGAACAACTGAGAGAAAAACCAACACAATCACATTCTAGTGCCTATACTGTTCGAAAGTGTTTTTCTTGTGGGGCTAAGGGACATATAGCTAGGTTCTGTAAAAAGGCAAAACAACAGAATGCTGGAAGAGCTAGAAAAAATGCTAATGTCAACTTAGCTATGTCTACTTTGGCTATGTCTAGCAATGCACCAATAAACCATGATTTGTGGGTTATTGATAATGGAGCATCACAGTGCATTACTAGAGATAGAAAAAGGTTTGTAAAAATGACCACAAGCAAGGAACATGTATTTCTGGCAAATGGATGGAAGGTGAAGGCGTCCAGTAAAGGTAATGCATGTTGTTCATTCCTAAATGAGCAGTTACCAATGTTATATGTCCCTAACCTGAAATTCAACTTACAATCATTTAGGGCTCTGCTTAACATTGGCTATGTGGTAACCTTTAGGGGAGATATTTGTATCATTGAAAAGGAGGATAATAGGGTTACTGCTACTTTAAAAAATGGTTTGTATGTTATACCGGATGGCCAGAAGGCTAACACAGCTTATCATAATGTTAACCCCCATGATGAATGCATACATTTACTACATAGACGCATGGGGCACATTAATTTTCAAGATGCTGCAACAAACTGTTAAGTTGGCAGAAGGAGTAAAATTAAAACCATGCGGAAAATATTTAGACTGCAATACTGACCTATTCTACCGTCATATTCTTCCTCTCACTGTCCACAACTTACCCTTATCATTTCCTCCTCTGCCCCATTAATTGTTTTTAAAAAATTAACAATCTTCTCAGCAGATCCCAAACTTTGTATCATATTTCATATGATACAGGAAGTTCACAGATATAAGAAAACAGATTTCATCCATCTTGGGACAGAATCCTAGGGTTACCTGATCTGGCCTGCAAATGTCCAAATGACCAGTAGGGGGCAAGAGAGATGCCCTTCCATTTTGAGCCATTATTTTCTGAGATTTCATGATCATCCAGATTCCTTCAGGCCACATCTGGTACCTCTAGTAATCCAGTGCAACAGTAATCCAACCATTACACAAAAAAAAACCATACAAGATTGGAGGACAGTCATAATAGATCAAGCGTCACGTGAGTCAATACAGAACGGGAAGGGTAATCTAATTAAAATACAAACTGCAAGTTCCTATTTGTACATGCATTTTGGGGTACACGTGTATGTGAGTGTGTGTATGCATGCATGACATAAGCCCCCTGCGAGCTCACCAGTGTAATAACAACATTACAACTATACGGAGCAGAGTTTAATTGACTTATTTTACTAGTAGAAGAAAATACTATTTTCTTTTAAGTTTTTTTATTTTTTTTATTTTTCTACAAACATATCATTGTGTGAACAGTGTGGATCCAGAGTTATTGAACAAAATAATAAGGAAAGATCATAATTCAACAAAACGTGTATTATTATAATTATTTAACTTGTGAAATATAACTAAGATGAACATTGTTTTATTTGTTTTAAAAACAGATTAGAAAGGGGATTTTTTTAAAAATATAACAGTGGCATAACTAAAAATCAGAAAGGGGAACAAGGGAAGATTATAATTCAATATAAATCTGTGTATTACTATTAGAATTAAATAAGTCTGTTAAACATAACAAATATGATTATTGGTATTATATCTGTAGTAAAAGAAGTAATGTCGAGAATATGGAGATTGGCATAAAAATCTTATACTGAAATATGGAATAATTAAGGAAAGATTATAATTCAACAAAATATGTGTATTACTACTAAAAGTTTATAAGATTGTTAATTGTGTTAAGTATGAAGAGTATTGTTTTATTTGTACTAAGATGTAACTCTGGTTTGTTTGTAGAAAAATAAAAAAAATAAAAAGCTTAGAAAAAGAATACTATTTTCATTTGTTTTTTGTTAGCCACCCAACTCCAATGGGCTCTACTCAAAAATGCCCACCCAGTTGCGCGCACCGGCTTTTCCCCACGTGCTAACGTGGGAAAGGCAGGCACCGCTGTCCACATCACTTTCAGCTTCATCGCCGTGCATGTTATTGTTTTACCTCTGAAATCACCTGCCACTCCCCGGGACGGCTTCGCTAAGAATCCTATAGTTTCCTCAAGAGAGCCTCACTTCCTCGCCTCGCCGCTTCGCCCCAGAGAAGTCAGTCAAATGAATCCCGCCCCTTCCTTCGAATCACGTGGCTAGAAGGCTTCGTCGCCTCTCGCCTGTCATTTCCTGGTGGAGAAAGAAGACTCGTCTTCTACTCTTCTCCGACCCTCTCGCCGGCGATTAACTCCTCCTCCCACTTTTTGCGTTCCACCCAATGACAAAGCTTAGAATTCCCTTTCCCTTTCTGCGACTACTCTTCGCCTCTCTCGCCGGCGATTGGCTGCTCCTCCCACTTTAACCTTCCACTCTATTGACAAAGCCTATAATTCCCTTTCCCTTTTTTGCTAACTATTCTCCGCCCCTCTCACCAGCGATTGGCTGTTCCTCTTACTTTTTTGCGTTCCACCCAATGACAAAGCTTAGAATTCCCTTTTCGCATTTTCACTGCCTTTGCCTTGCAGTGAAAGGTGCCGCTGTCCTTCCTCTACCTTTCTTCAGTGAATTGTTTTCCGCTAATCATTCTAAAACTTTCAGGGAGAATGTTACGCGCTTGGTATCTATGCCGACTTTATTGGGATAAACTTCTGTGAACAACGAAAATAGCCTCAGGTGCCTAATTAAATCAAAGTATGCCTTACTTCCAAATAATGCCACTTTCTCAGCACGTGTTTGGGGTAGGATTCTTCCCCGCCCGAAAGGCTTATTCTCCCGTCTGAGTTGCAAAACTGGCTGGGTGACTTTGAGGCAATCACTACTCTCTCTCAACCCGACCCACCTCGCAGGATTGTTGTGTGGAAAACCAGGAGGAAGAAATATTAGGTATGTTTGCCATCTCGAGTTACTTACAAAGTAATAAAGGCGGCATAAAAATCTAATAATAAAATATTATTGCAGCAGAAAGAGCATTTTCCAACAATTATGCAAAGCACTGCAGTAATATAGTCGTGAAAGCAAAGGCTAGAATTCTCAAATAAAAATAAAATGTCCTTACACCATTCCCCACTTTGCCCATTTTGCAGCCTCTCCAACCTCAAGGTTCTTAAGTTTTGTGATCCCCTTATTTGATTAGAAATCAGACCTGGACCAGAAGAGAAAAGACCGCTGTCTTGTTGGGGACGATCACAGTTTTATAAAACACTAGATTTTTCCCCCACTTGTCTATCTGCATTATTATACACAAAGAAGTTGCAAGACAAAAACTTTCTCTTGGTTAAAAATCGCTTGAGTGTCATCATTTCCACTGCATTTTCTGATTTGGCCACATGGGGTCCTATAATCCTCCTCCACTGCGGATTGACTTGGGTGGAAGACGAGTGACATATCAAAGAGTTAACCTCAATTATTTCGCAGTTAGACTTCGGGTTCCTAGTTGCAACATATAGGCTGCTTTCCAGAGGATGAAGAACAGGACGAATGCAGGAGAATTCCTGAAAACAGAGCAACGAAGTGAACAACATTTGCATATTCATGAAAACGTCCTTAGGCAGCCTTCATTGGAAGTGCTGGCAAACCACGACCCAAAGTGCGTTTAAAAATGCATAATCCTAGGAATCAAAGAAGAACCTATGGTTGCAGATCGAACTAGGAAGATTTAGAGACACACAGTCCTTTTGATTCAAAGAATCTGCTAATTTCTACAGATTAAGCATTTAGCTAGAAATCTACATTAATCTGGCAGTCTACTGTTCTTATATCCACTGTTTTTAATTAACTAATATTTTGATATACTCTGCTATTGTATTTATCAAAGCAAATTTAGTTTTCAGTGAGTTTTCTATCACCTGAAATCACTGGGCAATAGGAGTTTCAATCAATGCTGTGACCTATTTTGTCCAGAATTTTCTAGTTCTGAACTACCCCTCCATACTCTTTCTTGATACAAAATTCTCTAGAGACACTTTCTAGGTCCCTCATTTCACATGCTAACAAAATAATACTTAGGATCATCCAATGCAGATTAGAACTCTACATTGAAAAAGAAATGCCATATGTTCAAGCTGACTTTCAAAGAACCTGATGAATACAAGACATGTCAATGCATGCTAGATAATTGAGAAAGGAAAAAAAAAACAGTCATGTGCTTCACTGATTATATATAAAAATGGCTGTGTGTGTGTGTGTGTGTTCCAGCATAATACCTCAAGCAATTTCAACCAAACTTGGTACACAGATGACTTACTCTCTGGAAACAAGTGCTGTGGGGGTACGACACCCCTAACACCCTTCAGGGTGTGTGTTCTGTTAAGATACAGACTGTTGTACCTTAAAATGGTTTCTACTGTACAGTGCAGTGGAGTTGCCATGATAATGACTTCACGGTACTCCACAAGGGGAGTACTGGTAAGGTGGTAAGGGGGAGGGCAGACTCTCAGAACATCTCACTATCCTCATGAGAAATTTATATATAGGTCAGAAAGCTTCAATATTGACGGAACATGATGAAACAGACTGGCTCCAGATTGGCAAAGGAGTGGAAGAAGGCACTTTCCCTTATTATTCAATCTATCTGCTGAGTTAGGGAAATGGGATTACATAAAGATTAACATGATTTTAAAACTTGAGAAAGAAACATCAATAGCTTCTGTTATGCTGATGACACTACAGCCCCAGCCAAAAATGCAAAAGATCTGCAAACTGTAGTAATAAAATTCAAGCAGCACAGTGAAAAGGGGAGACTAAAATTATAAAATACAAAAAAGGCTAAACTAGTCTTAGAACAACCAGCCTTAGAAATGACAGTAAAGATACTGACGTGGTGGATAGCTTCTGTCTCTTAAGATTATCCATCAGTACAGTAGTAAAGGCAAAAGCAGTCAAGAAATACACTGCAGATTAGCAGTGCAGTTTAGCACTTAGCAGCCAGGAAGGCCTTGGAAAAGATACTGCATTCAAATGCCATGATGTATCTTTACTTACAAAGATAAAGGTTGTACAAGCCATGGTACTCCCTGTGATAACTCTATGGAAGCAAAAGCTGAACTTTAAAAGAGCAGATTCCTGAAAGAAGAAATAAAGCAAACCGATGGCTCATCAAACAAATTAATTGAGCGCTTTTACTCAAGGATCAAGGCTGACTTCGCTCAAATTATCCTACTTTAAACACATTATATGAAAACCTACCTCTCTGGGGAAACCTTTAATGCTAGGAAATATGGAAAGAAAGGGAAGAAGAATGTTTTGATTTTTTTTAAAGGTCCCCCCAAACCTGGTTTATGCTGCCAGGTCTTGGGGCTCCCAAGGGGATTTGTCTCAATGGGCTGTATAGCTGAGGGGGGCATGTTTATCCTCCTTACATGTCTGGCCTAAGCTCAAAGATGACTCAAGGAAATCCAGTCGAGTCCAGTTCTTTATTTGCTTATATATACCTAATAGATAATCTTCTAACCTAAAAGATATAACCTGTGAAATACTAGGGCGTGGTGGCTACACTAAATCTCTTTCTCCTTATCCCCGTGGAGTTCAGGACTGTGCAATTGCATATATTATGCCTCTCTCAGGAACCTGCTGCCTTAGCTATGTCTAGTTTAATGAAAAGAAGGACTAGCGTTGACATGATAGCATGTCTCAGGGGCTGCCACAAAGAAGAGGAGTCAAGCTATTCTCCAAAGCACAAGACAAGGGCAAGAAGCAATGGATGGAAACTAATCAAGGAGAGAAGCAACTTAGACCTAAGAATAAAGTTCCTGACAGTTAGAACAATTAATAAGTGAAGCAACTTGTTCATGTTCATGTTCATGTTTATTATACTTGTATGCCACCCTATTCCCGAGGGACTCAGGGAGGCTAACAAACAACTGGGGAAGGGGGAGATACAAAAAACAAACAAGACAGAAACAAGATACAAAAAACAGATTAAAAGCTACACAACAATCACAACAATTCAAGTGGGGTTGGGAACTCATCAGCCCCAGGCCTGCCGGACCAGCCAGGTCTTGATGGCTTTGCGGAAAGCCTGAAGGGTGGTGAGGGTCCGAATCTCCACGGGGAGATCGTTCCAGAGGGCTGGAGCAGCCACAGAGAAGGCCCTCCCCCGAGGGGTCGACAGACGACATTGGCTAGCTGATGGAATCCGGAGGAGGCCTAATCTGTGGGATCTAATTGGTCGTAGGGAGGTAATTGGCAGGAGGCGGTCTCTCAAGTACCCAGGTCCAATACCATGTAGGGCTTTAAAAGTAACGACTAGCACCTTGAAGCGCGTCCAGAGTCCAACAGGCAGCCAGCGCAGCTCGCGGAGGATAGGTGTAACGTGGGTGTACCGAGGTGCACCCACAATCGCTCGCGCGGCTGCATTCTGGATAAGCTGAAGTCTCTTAATGCTCTTCAAGGGCTGCCCCATGTAGAGCGCATTACAGTAGTCCAGTCTTGAGGTCACAAGGGCGTGAGTGACTGTTCTGAGAGCCTCCCCGTTCAGGTAGGGACGCAATTGGTGCACCAGGCGAACCTCCTGCCTCCAGAAATTGTGAATTGGACAATCATTTGTCTGAAATGGTATAGTTTCCTGCCTAAGCAGGGAGTTGGATTAGAAGAACTCTAAGGTCCCTTCTAACTCTGTTATTCTATTCTATCCGGCCACAATATGATTGCCAAAATTCCTCTTCCACTCTTTCTCCTGCTGCCCATTCCATCACACTCTGCCCATGGTTACTATTTTCCTTTTTCATGTTAATTACTGTTGGAATCTTTTTAGATTTTTATCTTTTTATATTAGCGATTTTATTTATTTTTATGTGCCATCCAAAGTTGCAGCTCTGTGAATTTGGTTAATAAAGAAAAATGAAGTCAACCAGTACAAGGTGTACTCAGTTACAGTGGTGAAGGGTGCCTTCTTAGAAGAACTAAAGGACCAGGTTAGGGACATAATGTCATGGAAAAATCTGTGTGATCACAAAGACAATAACTTGGTGCACACAATTCATCTATATCCCTTGAAAGAGACACACTCAGATTGTGGGTTCCCTACCTGCCTGACATGTTGAAGATATGGGGGAGGTGCCAGATGAATGCATTTCTCTGGAAGATAAATGATGGCAACGGCATCCACCAAGCACAGCACCACAAAATGGGCCAGAGCATCTAAAACCCCGAGAACCTTGGGAATAGGAGGGTTGAGATTACTTACCTTTCACTCTACAGGAGGCATGTCCAACCTTGGCAACTTAAAAACCTGTGGCCTTCAACTCCCACAATTCCCCAGCCAGCCACAATGGCTGGGAAAGGCTGGGAGTCAAAGTCCATAGATCTAAAAAGTTGCCAAGATTGAACATTACTACTTTTTAGGATCATCCTTGGTCTACCTATGCTTCCTAAGTTCCTGCCTCAACTTCTGTATGTGTTAAGGGGATCTTTTAAAAGACCAGATATTGGAGATAATGTTTGCCAAATTGGGTTATTTTCACAGACATTTTATTACTTTAATGAGGGAACCATCAACAAGGAACCACACCCCAAGTTTGATTGGTAGGGCAAACTCTATGAAATCAGCCAGCAAATTCACCCCTCAGGCATAATTTTACCTAACCTGGTAAAAAAAAATATGTAAGGAAACAGCCCAGCTCAGCAAATGCCAAGAACTCAACATTTCAACACTGAACTATATATTCTCTACTATGGTGTGTGGTGTGTGTGTGTGTGTGAGAGAGAGAGAGAGAAGAGAGAGAGAGAGGGAGAGGGAGAGGGAGAGGGAGAGGGAGGGAGGGAGGGAGGGAGGGAGGGAGGGAGGGAGGGGGAGAGAGAGAGAGAGAGAGAGAGAGAGAGAGAGACGGATACACACCTCTTTTCCAATCTTGAAGGCCCAATGCAGTGTTAACAATTAACCTTGTGATCTGGGCTTCCACAATACTCTCAAGCACAAGAGCTCAACACTAAGTACCTTTATAACATGCTGAGTCATAAACTGAGCAATCATATCCTAAGCCTGCATGTCATGCAAATTCAATTTTGGCATACTTTCTTACTTTAATGATGAAATGGGAGCCTTATACTTTCATCATACCATTTCACATTTTGCATTGACTGAAGTTCTGGAACTATCAAATATTTTAAAAAGAAAAGAAAATGAGGCTCGTTGTTGGCAGGCCTAGCATTAAATGTACTTGAAAGCCTGTTTTTGTTGTAGAAAAAAACACTAATGTTGGAAAACAAGGAAGTAAAAAGAAGAGGCTCTGTATAGTAAAACATGTTCAATAGGCTGCAATGGCAAAACTGAACGTAGCTATGCTGTTCTGGCATTTGCTTCTAAGGAACAAGCATTTATCACCCCCTCTGCAATTGTGGGATCTTGAAGTCTAGCTCCAGCTGTGGAGCTGACACACAGTATGGACTTTGTAATACTTGAAATATGGTGTTTGTAGTACTGCTGCACTAACTAACCAACATAGGCTTCCTTGATTTGGCCACCACTAGCTCTGCAGATGCTAAGACAGCTGAACTCGATTGAATTCGATTGTTAATTGCGGGAGAGTCCGCCAGAAAACTTTTTTAAAAACTCCAGGCAAAGGGGGAAAGTTTCTGAAAAAGACAATGGCAGACTGCATTGCTATAACGACCCTCATCAGGAATAGAAGATCCTTTTTTATTAGTTTGATATTTTATTGTGTTTATGAAAATGCAATGTGATCCTCTACTTTTTAGCCTGGGACTTGACCGGTCCACATTTCCAAGCCCCCCTCAGGAACCGGACGTGAGGATCCCTCGTCCCTCTTCAGTGAGCGAGAACTCTTGTCTCGCATTGAGTCAAACGCCGTCCATCAGCTCCTTTGGGGAGACGCGATTGAAGGAAGGCGCGGAATTCTCCGCCCTCCTCCCCCTGTGATTGGTCGGCATCCACTGGGCTGATGAGTGAAATAGTGGCGCTGGCAAAGCAAAGGAGCTGCAAAGGGGAAGCGCGTTCTCAGTAGTTTAGGCGGTGTTCGGTCTTTCTCTCGTACCTGTCGAGGATCTCTGACTACCTTTACCATTATGACGCAGGTGAGTTCTAACACCGTCCGGGGACGAATAGCCAAAAGCTTTTAGTCTTCTTCTTTCTCTCTTTTGAATTACTCTTTTGTCTTGCATGGAGGGAAAAGGGGGGGGGGGAATACGGACGTGCGTGCCATGCCTTCTAACGCTCCCCCCACCCCCGCGCCCATTTTCTTCCTTCTCTTTTATTTCGTCGCTAAAAGAAACCTTGCTAAATTAAATCCGCATGGGCTCCATCCCTCGTAATTCTTCGGTTTCCTATCGCTGGCGACCTGCCCTAGCAAAGCTGTGGGGGGGGGGGGGTCGTCCCTGCAGGTTTGTCGGAAGTGATTTTTCCATGTGCAACTGAATGCAGGAAGAAGAATTGTTTGAAATTTGTTCGGTGTTTTAGAAGGAAAAAAAAACTATTCAGGGGAAAATAAACTACCTGAAGTTTTTGCCGGCAGCTGAAGTGCTTCCAAAACGCATGCAAGAAAGCAGCTTCTGATCCTTGCCGGGCGGGGGGGGGGGGGGGGAGCCAAATAAGTACTTTGTTTCCAGTGCATCGGTGAAACAAATGGCAATTGTGGCTACAGTGAGTGGTGTGGTGAGTGGTGTTTGCTAGTGTAACTTTTTTTGATACTGTCCTTAACAATGTTCAGGGGAAGGGAGGTCTAGGAACTAATCGAAATTGTAGGGGAAGTGGGGAGGAGACCCAGTTACAATTCTGGAGCCTCAGCTGCCTAGTGTTGGGACCTTATTTCACAACATTTCACAACCCATATCACACTTTTGATCTCTGTAGACTTTGTTCAAGCAAGCACTGTGTAGGTTGAAAATAGAACCTTCTGTAATAGGCATCCCTCAATTCAAGTTGAAATTGGTGACAGGTGCACTGTGTTTAATGTGCTGTAGTTAGGTTAAAACTGAAGGACATTTTAGAAATGACAATCTTTGTGTGGAATACAATTAAGAATGGCCAACTTCCAGCCATGGGACCACTAAACCTTTTTCTTACTGCACCTCCTGAAATAGGCAGAGTTTGATAAAGCAGCTGAAGAAGTTAAGAACCTGAAGACACAACCATCAGATCAAGAATTGCTGGATCTCTACGCCCACTTTAAGCAAGTTACAGTTGGAGATGTAAATACAGGTAAGAACTACTGGTAGTAACTCTATGGGCACACGGTTGCAGCATCTCAAATGAATAAAACCACTTTGATCAAAAACTTTTCAGAAATGATCTGAACAGAACTATTTCCACAAAGCCTGTGTGATAAAATATACAAATAGCTATTGGGCTGAAATCAAGATCTGGCTCATTTTTAGCCACACACTCTTAACCCGTTCTACTTTCACTTTTATATGTATGTTCATGACAGACTTGCTAATAGACTTCAGCTTGACTCCTGATTGAAAATTCTGTATTTGGTCAGAAATGAGCTACAGGCAGAGATGTGCACCACTTTAGTATGCCTAAAAGATCATTATTACAGACTATTAAAAGCATAACTGTTAATACATTGTCCTCAATGACTCCTGATTCCCTGTAAATTTATATTATGTGTGTGTGTGTGTGTGTGTATGTATTGTGTCACAACCCCTGGTATGCCCAAATATGGGAGGGAGCATACTGCTTCCCTTTTCTGTCTATAGGTTCACTCTGGGAGCCATCCAGGCAGAAAGCCATTTTTTATGTTGCCTTGTTTGTGTTGCAATTGTGCTGCCTTTATTTATTTATCAGCACAATTGCAACACACACACATATATGAAATTAACACACACACACATGCAAACATTATTTCTATCTTGTGTCTAAGACCTTGAGGAATCTTTGATTAAGCAGAGATTTGAACCTGCTCCCTAATCCAACAGGCCAGCCACTGCATAAGGAATGGCATAGTTGCAGCTATAACATACCTATCACAATATGTTCACTATTATAGATTTATATTGTGCCTTTATTTTGTGCAACTCAAGGTAAGAACGTAATTTTCCAGGATCTAACTTTCCACACAGCAGGTCTGCTAAGGTGATTGGATTAAAAGAGAGAGGGAGACGCCTAATGTTATCCAGCCAGCTTTCATGCCAATGGGGAACTAGAACTTTCTTGGTTTCTAGTCCAGAACCTTAATCATGACACCAAAGTGTTTCTATAACATTACTGGTCACAATGATTGCAGTGGTTCTATGACATAGTGCTTGAAAGTGTTCAAGGTAGCCATCTCTCCCAGCCATCCTGGGACAACATCTAGAATTTCCTAGCCAATATAGTTTCTGTGTTCTGAGAATCTGCATGAGATTGCAAACAATGTGATACTACAGTTTATTTTAGGTTTCTTGATCTATTCCTTTTAGCTATTCTTCATAAAGCAATAGAGACCAAGTATGGTGGAACTTGTGGTTAATGCCTTAAGCAATATTCTGTGAGCAGGGTTGGCATATTCTGATGCTTAGGAAGAAACCATGTTCCAAGCAAGGTAGACAATCAGAGATAAAGCATTGCATAACTAATTAAGAAATCTGCCTTATTGGCAAAAGTTTATAGCCAATATGCTGTTTAAGCAACTTGTGTAAGGACCAGCACACTTTAGGCTTCTACTGCTTTATGGGGATTAATTAAAATGACTAGACCAAGCATCTTGGCACATATCATGGAACTGTTCCAAAATAGGAGTTGTGGGAATTGCAGTTTCAACTTCTAAAATCATGTTGGTTATTCAGCCTTTTCCACTTGGCTTTTGTTTATAGAGCAGGTAGTTAAAACTAAAAATTGTAACCTGGTTTTCTTAACTAATTTTGCATGGATTGGGGTATAAGAAATCATTATAGAAGCCATGCCATGTTAGTGCATGAAGTGTTTGATTCTGCAAATTCTAGGAAACTGAAACCAAAATACCAGACACTTGATTTTGGTTGTAACAGAACATGATGTTATAACAGACAAGTGGTGGAAAATATAAGCCTTGTTTTGCATGATTGTGCCTAGTTGTATCTGTTAGGAAGGGTACAATATGGTGCCCTGATAGAAGATAGGAAAACATTTACTTGTAATACCATTTAATTAACACCTTACAATTAACTAAGGTTTCTACTAGAGACCTGCATGTTTATGTTACAAGAAGGCTATCTAAAAAAACAACTCAAGTTAGGTAAAATGAGCCATAAGCATCATAAACCTTTAAAAAGGGATAAGCAGCCAAGAGAACTCCATATATCTTGGCCTTCGTAAGCCATCTTCCTTGTTCAGCATAGCCAATATTTTGCTTACCCATAAAAAAGGAAGTCTAAGGTCAGCCTGGAGATCAAAAAAATGAGACATAGAAGCCTCTTCCCTAATACAGTTGCAACTATACTGATACTGTTGGACATTTGAGGGAGAGAGAAAGTTCCCAGCTGAGCATTGCTGGCATCTCTGCTGGGGAAGCAAGGGACAGTAGCTCATTTTTTTCTCTGGGTTAGTGCTGCCAACTTGAGCTCAAGGTCATCCATTCCGCCTGGTGAGCAGTGGATTTTTTTTTTCCAAACAGTCTCATTGCCAACTTTGAGAATTAAAGTGGCAGATTTGTTAAATGACACGTTCGAGGCTTAGGCCAAAAGTTTAGGCATAGAACAGATCTCCAAAATACATTTCACATGAGACAAGTACACAACCCTGATTCTTTTGTTCTGGTGACCTGTCAGAAGAAGAATTGCCCAAAATGGATAGATTGTCAAGGAAAGGGAGACTACTCTGCTCAGATAACAATCTCACTAGGCAGAAGCACACATCATTTACTGAGAAACAAACAGAGTGCATATTCACAGAACAACATGTAAAAAGGAAAAGTCAGGAATATTCACAGGAATATTTTCATCCACATGCTTTGTTTTTACAAAGGTTTCAGATGCAGGATATCATTCAGGGTGGGTGTGATATTACATCCCTTTCACTTGGATATTATATATAGTTGTATCAATTAATACCTGGTTGGAATTAACCAGGAATCTAAAAGACTATTCATGTTGAGTTCACACAATACACCGAGTCTTGGGTAAAGCAGGCACAGCAAAGGGTTAAAAATGGCAATCTTCTATAAAACTGCTTAGGTTTTTCTGGTCAGCATAAATATGCAAACATGGCCAGAAAGTTCCATGGAAGTTTTCTAGAACATGTGTGCTCTAAGGATCGAAGGACACAATGTCAAAGTAATCTGAATTCTTGAAATACAATTGCAAATGCAATTAAATGTATAGCAATGTTAAGTAATATATAATAGAAAGTGCACTATCTTCATCTAAAAGAAAATGGAGTTTTAATGTGAATAGTTTCAGAACACAATCTTTTTTCTACCTTTAATAGAACTACTACTAGCTAGAACCAAATACCCTTCAAAATTGCGGATGTATGTTTTTCATTTCTTTGTTTTACATCTTGCTGTTCCATTTGGATGATAAGGAAGACAAGCAGATATAAAATAAAGCAAATTATTTTTAAAATTTTCCAAAGTGAGTCTGGAAAGTTCAGGAATAAATTAGTGCAGTACTTGATTATGAAAGGCAGGTGGTTTCATGTGGAGGTAAAAGTTTGTTTTTAATGGTGGATGTGTACTCTACCATTTCACACAACGTGTACCCTTTAATGCAATATGCAAGTAGTTGACTTTCAACTGCTTGGAGTTATAATGGACCCCTAAAAGCTACTTGCAACCCAATTTCAAAGTTCCAATGTTGTGTGCACACACAATGTTGTGTGACTGTATTTCAGGCACTGGGCAACTGCCCCACATTTGCAGCCATGTGCAGTGCTCCATGGTTTGCATGATTTACAGTGTTTTACCATAAAAAGGGTTTACTTTCTGTTTCCAGCAAAAAGTACTTCATAGCAAACAATAGGTTCTCTTAATGACTGCTGCAAAGAAGGTTGTAAAATTGGGTCCAGTCACATGGTGAATGCTTTACAACTGCCATGACTTACAAAGCAAAATTGCCAGGCTCAAACACGGTCATAAGTCAAGAACTACCTGTAGAGCCTGTTTTCAAATCTTTGTGACCTAATCTGCAGCAGAAGAATCTGACTTCTGCATGAGCGTACATGTCGATAGGCACGTCAAACAGAATGATGTAAGCCGAGCTTCTCCATGTATGTCAAGTTCTCCATTGCAGTAGAAGCCATGCTCCGCTTTACATAACAATTCATGGTAGCTTGTTTTCCAACTGTATAGGAAACCTCTTTGACATAAGTACTGTTAGCACTAATTAGCAGACCCCTGTAGTGTACTCTGACCTAGCAACAGCTACACTATATTGATTGAGTAGAAAAATATTACAATTATCAGCACCATTCCTTCTTTGGTTTTCTAATAAATGTCATGGATCAATAAATAGTGATAGTCCCACACTGACAGGATGTTTTAGTTTAAGTTAGAACAGCTACAATCTTTTTTTTAGCAGATCACAAGAATTTGTCCACTCTGCTGCAACGAAGCATTTTTAATGGTGTGGACGGTTTTTTTTTTTAATGTGCTTTCAGTCTTCTAGTAAGCAAGATTTAAAATACATAAACTCTTAGTTTAGCATATAAAATAGAACCAGGAGAGCCTTACATTTTTTAATATCAAAACTGCCTGATTCCATATAATTTTTTAAAAATCACTTGTTTTGGTAACACCACTTGTGTAGCCTGTAAAGTTAAACGCACATTATTTTTGCTTCTGTGAAGTCTTCTCAAAGCTGTGATTTGTACTATAAGCACATCTAAGAGCCATGTGAAAATGTTTTCTTTCAGAACGCCCTGGAATGTTTGATTTAAAAGGCAAAGCAAAGTGGGACGCCTGGAATAAATTAAAAGGTAGGCCTTGACAAAGAGAAATGAAATGACAAATGACTTAAAAGCACCGATTCTAACCAAACCTTCAGCCTGCAAATAGAACATCATTTCTATGATCTTAACAGATTATTTGTTGGTGGCATAAACAATTAATTTTTGCACATGCTTCTTTTGCAAAAGAGGGTCATTGAAATTCAGTGCCAATCTAAAATTACTGAAAAAATAGGCAAAGGTTCCCCTCGCACATATGTGCCAGTTGTTCCCAACTCTAGGGGGTGGTGCTCATCTCCATTTCAAAGCCGAAGAGCCAGCACTGTCCAAAGATGTCTCTGTGGTCATGTGGCCGGCATGACTAACTGACGAAGGTGCACGGAACACTGTTACCTTCCCACCAAAGATGGTTCCTATTTTTCTACTTGCATTTTTATGTGCTTTTGAACTGCTAGTTTGGCAGAAGGTGGGACAAGTAACGGAAGCTCACTTTGTCATGTGGCACTAGGGATTCGAACTGTCGAATTGCCGAACTCTCTGATCGACAAGTTCAGCATCTTAGCCACTGAGCCACCACATCCCTTATTGAAAAAAATAAGAGGATAGAAATCTCTTACATTGCTCAATATTGTTCTCTAGGCAAATTCTTACCTGAATATTGATGGTTTTATATAAGAAAGTTTCTATAATAGAACTTGGCAATGGTAAGAATCTGAAAGTTCAATCAATTGGTCAGGATTCCTAGGTAAATTGAACTGATGAAATGCATTGCTTGTTCTTACCAAAAGTTATGGCTTAAATCAAATCTCAACCTCATTAACCACAAGACTATAAAAGCTAGGAGTGCTGTTAAATGCATAAGTTAACATTAATATATTTACTATTTTAATTGTTATTGAACTTTTTCCCCCCAAGAAGTTTACAGGGGAGGAAAATGAGATTTTTCAGGGAGCTTTTAATTGAAACAGTTCTGGAGCCATCAAACAATCTGTTGATCTAATGATTTTTCATGAAGGAAACTTGCATGCATTGACAAGTTTTTTGTCAATCTTTTCTATAATTTCATTTTGCAGAAGGAATGGCCATCACTGTTTCTTCAAAGGCATAAAGAATAAAGTCACTTATTTTTATGCCACAAATTGGCACACTCGAACCATTACTTACACAAGAACTTCCCAATTAGGTTGTCTCAAGCTAGTTGCAAAAGGGAGAAATTGGGGTAGTAAATAAATGGGAATTGCAAAAGTTTTCATACTATATTTCTGCTCACTTACAAAAAACTTTTTTCCCCTTCAGGTATGTCCAAAGAAGATGCCATCAAAATATATATAGCCAAAGTTAATGAGCTGAAGGAGAAATATGGAATGCAATGATCTCCTGCCTGAATGGAAATATGCTTTACTAACAATATGGATACTTAAATTGTATAGCACACAGTACTGCCAACAGTGCCAAATATTTGCCACTTCTGAATAGCAGTGTAAAATTTTCTTCTAATGGTTTATAAAATAAAAATACCCAGTCAGTGTTCAACTGATTGGTAACAACAGCTCCTTCTACTTGTTATTCATTAAAGTGCTATAGTAATTCATTTTCCCTGGTGGGTTGACATCATATGCTTATTCACAATAAATAAACCACATTTAGTTTTGTGTATTACATGTGACAGCCCTTGATTTGCCTGTTTCCTCCTATGGGTCCTGGTATGTAGGCTGTTCCAGCAACTTGGCAACAATTGAAACATAGACAGATGGCTGTTCAGGTATACACACTGCTTGCCTAGGATCTGGGGAAGGCAGATAAATTCATCCCTCCAATTAAGATGCTCTTCTAGATCTAAGACTATCCTATACCAATTACCATGTTAGCATGTAATCCTAAGCCATTTTACAAATGAACAAGCAAATATGTATCTGCTGGTTTTTTTGCAAAGAGGATGATTTAACTGGATTTTTTAAAATGTGTGGTTTGATTAGGATGACCAGGTCAAAGCCAGGCACATCCTTGGGTTGTGCAACATACTACGCAGGTTTGTTAGTAGTGTCTGTTAATGTGCACAGTCAATGTTAAAAGGAGTGACCATATACTTTAATCCTACAAACTGGGTCTCTTGTGCTGAAACATGGAGAATTAGCAGAAATCTATGGCTCAGGAATTCAAGGTGAGCAAGTTAGCTGCAGGAGGAAGAAGGCAAAGATCTCAAAAGAGGTAGAGAAGGAAAAGGTTGCTCAGGCCTCATCTTGCCCATATATACAGTGGTTAAAAAGAAGAAGAAATGAGAACTTGTACCAATAGATTTTCTCCACTAGTAAAAAAAATAATTCTATTCCATTCTGTCTGAATCTTTGAGACTGCCTGAACAAGTGCCTACAATTTTTTTAGCAAGGTTTTTCAGAAGTTGTTTGCCATTGCCTCCTTCTTAGGGCAGAGAGAAAGTGACTGGCCCAAAGACACCTGGCTTGCTTTATGCCTAAGAGTTAGAATTCAGTCTCTAGCCTGGTGCAGTGATCGCTACACCAAACTGGCTGTCCAAACTGCTATTAATTATACTTAATTTTAAAAAATGAATCCAGAACTAACACTAAACGGGGGCATAACACCAGCACAATTGGGAGTAAACCAGGACTTTCCTGGGGAAACAACATCATATTGCTTAACAAGATCCACAAGTCTAGCACTGTTAATTTCAGATTAATTTTATTCCTTAGCAATGGTACATCTAAGGGGCATGGCAATTACCACTTAATTGCAAGTGGTATTTTGTTGAAATCTTATGCTGATGTCAGGCTTGAGTAATAGAAAAGTAAAGTAGTAACCTTAACATGTATCGGATTAAATCCTTTACTGATTGTCTTTTCACAAGCAATCCTCATATTTAATTGCTACAGGTTTGCTGACTGCAGAGGCAGCTGAAATTATCTGCTGCCTTTGCACTAAATGTCAAAGCTGCAAGCTGACACTGGCTGTGTTATTCTATATAGTAATTGCAAAAAAGCTCACCCAAAAGGCTACAGAAATAATCTATTTTGCAATATTGAGTTGGAGATAGTCCAACATGTGCATTATTAGTCTTAATAAGTCTTCAGTTCTATTCATGCACTGTGTAGTTTACTTATTGAATGAAGCAGAATTGACAGGAGTTTTTTCACATACTGTTCCTGAACAGACTTTAGACCAGAAAATAATACACCAGGACGGAATTAAAACGGGGAAATATAGGAAGGCACATCTGGCCAGACTGTATAAAATATTTTCATTCGAACTTGTTGCCAGCCTTGTTGCATATAATGGGTAGAACAATGACCTACAAAAATGGAATCCAAAGATTAACAGTTCAGAAACAATCTTGCCAGCAGAGGGAGCCAGCTCCCTTTGAATACAGAACCTATATAAATGGAGCTGTAGCTTTTTCATCCTGGTTTAAGCTATTAGAGCAAAACTTTTGAAGAACAATTGAAGTACCTAAGCATACAGCAATTGAAGTAATCCTCTATAGGAAGAATTGGTAGTATATTTTGTTTTCTAACTCTTAACTCAGAAACCAATAGTTGATTATTTAATATAAAAGATTAGCTTTGCCTTCTAGAGCAGGGGTTCCTAATCTTGGCAATTTTAAGAAGTGAATTTCAACTCCCAGAATTCTCCAGCTAGTTAGATAATTATGGGAGTTGAAGTCACATGTCTTAAAGTTGTCAAGATTGGGAACCCCTGCTCTAGAGCAACTAAAAGTATCTGAAATTTGGGATCAAGAATGGATAGCAAGAATTAGCAAGACTCTTATATAGAAGGGTATGTAAGGAGGTCAAAATATGAAGATCTGGGAAGAATTGTAGTGAAATGCCCCAGAAGGACTACAACACTGAAGACTTTTCATTCACTGATAAGTCACTAGTAACTCAAGACTATTGTCGTATCCCATTAAATTTATTAAATAACATCTACTAAGTAACGGCTACTAAAAACATCTTTAGATTCACTCAGATGGAAGCATATATCACTTGGTGGTTTTATTTTATAGGTCGCCATATAATATTTTGGCAGAATCATACCTAAGGTAATATAGTCTAAAAAATCCTGTTTCACTAATTGCCTGCATCTTGCTTTTCTTTTTTCTCCCCTCTGCTTCTTTCTTTTGAACTTTTATCTCATGTGCCTTTCTGTCTGCTCCCTGCTAGGGAGAGACCATCCTGCCTTGCTTTGAAGAGCAGAGAGATCTTGCTTGCTTGTGATGGGGATACAGGTAATCCTCTGATTATGATCACAACTGCGCCCAAAATTTCTGTTACTAAGCAAGACATTTTAAGCAGAGGTGGGATTCAAAAACTTTTACTACTGTTTCTGTGGGCATGGCTTGGTGGGTGTGGCAGGCCTTGGCGGGCGTGGCCCACAGCTCCTCAGGATAGGGACGGCTTGTTAGCAGGAAGGAACAGGGGGAGGGGCAGGATGACAAAGAGTGGGCAAGCAGTGGAGTTGAGCAACAGAGTTCAGGTGATGAGCACGGAAAGGGGAGAGAAGGTGGGAACAACACAGGCCGACCCAATGTTCTCAGAAGGAGAGCACCCTGTCCCTCTTCACAATGCATACGTGGGGCAGATTTAAGGAGACACTGTGGGAAGGGGCATTTGTTGGGAACAAACGCTGAACTGGTAGAGTTTTGTGTGCTGGTACAAACATTTGCAGTTTGCAGGACTGTTTGCTTCTTCCTTCCTTCGTGGATTCAAAGCCTTTATTTAAGCACAATTCAGGGGAAGTTTTATGGCCTTGAAAAGAAATTGCACAAAGTCTACTGCTATTACATGGAAATAAAGCAAGAGCCCTTAACCTTAACTTTATTCTGTTTATTTGCATTGTGATGTGCTGCATTCAGAATCAATATCTTTCAATCTCTAAATAACATCTCAGTGCCAAACTATGGGAATGAAAATCCACTTTTACCATTTCCACCAACATTGCCATCTCCACCCCAATTCCTCGGCTTTCCAATGTGATTATATCAGCTGTCTTTATAGAGCTATTGAAGAGAATCAACCCAACCCAGCCCTTCATGGTATTGGACCTGGGTACTTGAGAGACCGCCTGCTGCCAATTACCTCCCATAGACCGATTAGATCCCACAGATTAGGCCTCCTCCGAATTCCATCCGCCGGCCAATGCCGACTGGCGACTACCCGGAGGAGAGCCTTCTCTGTGGCCGCTCCGACCCTCTGGAATGAACTCCCCGTGGAGATTCGAACCCTCACCACCCTCCAGGCCTTCCGCAAAGCCCTCAAAACCTGGCTATTCCGGCAGGCCTGGGGCTAAAGAGCTTCTGCCCCCCGCTTCTCGAATGGTATGGTTGTTGTGTGTTTTTAAATTGTGTATTGTTTGTTTGTCTTTATCCCCTGTTTGTACTTCCTTTCCCTTGACTGAGTTGTGAGCCGCCCTGAGTCCCCTTCGGGAAAAAGGGCGGCATATAAATGAAATAAATCCTAATCCTAATCCTAATAGTTTGTCAACAATGGATGACTCCATAAATCATCTTTATCTTCCAAGAATGTTTAAAGGTCTTGTGGACTCCACAGTCATTTTGTTGATTAAGAAAGGTGCTTTGCTTGTAGATGCTAGCCTCCCCTCTTTTTTTAAAAAAATAAAGTTTAAAATTTAGTCAATGTGGAATATGGAATTTAGTATGCTTGAGGGACCTTGGTGCTCTCTGAGTTTAAAGGTTTTCTTGCAGACATTTCATTAGCAAACTAGCAAGAAAAAACCCCTACCAAGCTCAGAGAGCACCAAGAACACCTCAAGGGAATTGTCAAACATCCTGATCATGCTCTAATTAAACATGTAGATTGCCATATTTGCAGGAGCCAATTTGGACTTTGGCAGCAATATTGCTGCACTGCTGATAAAATAGAGTGTTCTTCTTTTTGATTCTCAGGTTGCAACTTTTTCTGAAACAGGAACCTTTTGATCAAGTATGGCAAAAGTGTACAAAAGTTTACCATTTAATCTCAGTGATAAAGTTTTCCTGCTTTTTTTAGTAATTAGAACACTATCTTGTTCAGTGTTTGCAGAATCAAATGTTAATGTCTGAGACTGTTAGTCAATTCTCTGTGTCAGCTTCTGCTTTGCTGTTGCTTCAGCTGCCATGAAACGGGAAGGGGGGGCGTGTATGTGGGAGGGATTTAATTGATGTGCTGGAGGAATGCTGGAGGAATGTTCTAGGATGTACCAGTCGTTGGGATTACGCATGCGTACGTGTTTCCCGCCTGCATCAACGGCCTACACATTCCATCTTCGGCCTGTCTTTTTGAAGTTATCTCACACCTGACATTTGAAGGACTTATGATTGGACTGGAGCTTTGATCCTAAGGGGGGGGAACGGGCTTTCCTATATATCAATTGCTTTCGCGCCATATTATTCAGATCTTGCTTCACTACTGCTCGCTTACCATTTATAATTAGTAAAAGTACTTTGGATTTCCAACCCATGGAGTCTCTTAGTCTTCTTTCCTAATTATGGAGTGGAGTGGGGCGTGACAAGAAGCAAGATCTGAATATATCCCTTTCCAGGAGATTTACGTCTACCGAGAAGGGAAATAATGTCTTCTCCGACCAGAGAGGAGGAGGGCGCAGTTGGAGGGGATTCCAGTGAACTAGGACCTCCCGACCTTTCTTTACACCAACCCAGCCCGTCTGACCGACCTTTGCACGAAGATTTATTTCAACTGCAAATTTCCAGTCAGCCTGAACCTTCCCCCCCACCCCGTTGGTCAACTTCAGCGGGGCAAAGAGAGATAGAGACAAGCTGGAATGCTGGGCTCACCCAAAGACCACCTCCACAAACTTCGCTGGAGCCAGGTGCTGTGAGAAAACCTCAGGCGAGTGAAGTCCCTGACTATTGGAGCCAAAGGTACTGTGGGGAAAGAAGAGGGGGCGATGAAGGAGAATGGACAGGCTATCAGCACCGGGGCCCGATGAGAAAACCCCAGCGGAGTGAATTACCTGATTATTGGGGTCAAACATTTTTGGAAGAGAGAAGGGGGGAGGAGGAAAGAGACTGGAGAAACTGGCAACGTTACCCACGCCAGGATTCTCCCCCCCCCCCCTCGGCCCGTGTCTCCCCCTGCGGCTAGAGGTTTTGCTGATCAAAGAGGACCTCCCCCCCAGCCTCCCCCCCGAAGACATCGAATGGCTAAAATCCCTCCCTTGCCTGTACGTTTTAAGGGGGATTCTACTAGCCTTCCCTCCTTTCTTATGCAGGTGTTTAACTACATGGAAATTTATGGCCGGGACTTTGAATCTGACACTTTAAGGGTCAGAATGATTCTTTTATCTTTGGATGGTGAGGCGGCTACATGGTCGACTGCTTTGCACATGTCTGGCTCTCCCCTCTTGGGGAATTTCAACCGTTTTATGGAGGCTTTCCGCCAACGTTTTGATGACCCATTAACTGAGAAGCGGAACAAATTGAAGTTTTTAACCTTCGACCAAGACGATAGACCTGTCGCCCAATACATCCAGGAATTTCAGTGTCTCTCACAATACATGAGAGGATGGGGGGAGGACGCCCTTCTGGACAGATTTGCTGAAGGGTTGAACGCAGACATTTATCAACAATGTGTCAATCGTAACCTGCCAAGACGCTTAATCACGTGGTTTGAGCATGCTGCAGACGCCGAGCTTGACTTAATCCGTCTGCGTTATGCCACAGAAGAAAGAAGGAAGCGGAAAGAGAGGGCTGCCAGGTCCCTCCCCCCTCCTACTACTCAATCGTTTTCCAAACGACGAGGCGATGCGAGAGGGCCCCCTTCTGGCTCCTCCAGACCGTTAACATGCTTTCGCTGTGGCAAGCTTGGGCACACCGCCCCCGAATGTCGGGCTAAACTGCCTCTCTCTGCCCAACCCCCTCCCAGACGTGATGAAAAGCCTGCCAGAGGCTCTGAAAAGAAGAAGAAGGAGACAGCGTTCGCTGGGGAAACCAACCCCCCTCCTTTTGCCCAGCCATTAAAGGATGACGCAGATGCTAACTCCTCTTCTTCTGAGGACTCTGATGACGACACGTCGCCTCGCTGGGTGAGTTCAAACAAGGGGCCCCTTCTAATCCCTATTGAATTAAAAGTTCCTCCTGAGGGGACCCCTGCCACCCTCCTAGCTTTACTTGATTCCGGCTGTTCCCGATCCATGATCAATCCCGCCATGGTAGAAAAATTGGGCATCAAATTGCGCACTTTGAAAACCCCGATTGTGTTTTGCCAAATAGATGGATCGATTGCGGGGGGGGGGGCGCCCATTTTTTTACTGAGCCTTTGGAAATGAGGATGGGTACGCATACTGAATTAATCTCTTTTGTGGTCGCGCCTGGCATGGACAGGCCACTCATTTTGGGCATCCCATGGCTCCGAAAGTGGAACCCTCACATAAATTGGCGGACAGGCCGCTTACGTGTTCGCTCGAAGGTGCCTCCAGTGGGGGAGGGCTCTCCGGACCGACCTGACGTCACTAACGTTCCTGAAGTAGCCGCTAGAGGGCAGGAGAGGATTGCAGGAGAGGACAAAATCCCGAAAGAATATTTGGATCTTAAGGATGTCTTCAGCGAGCAATCTTCGGACATTCTACCCCCCCACAGGCCTACTGATTGCTCCATTGACATTTTACCCGGGGTCAAACTCCCAAAACCCCGCATTTACTCCATGTCACCCAGGGAAATGGAGGAGATGCGTTCTTTCATTGACAAAAATTTGAAACGTGGGTTCATTGAACCGGCTCGACCCAAAGTGGCTGCCCCTGTACTGTTTCGTGAAAAGAAAGATGGGTCTCTTCGTTTATGCTGTGACTTTCGCAACCTTAACGCGATCTGTACTCAAAACCTCTACCCACTGCCATTGATGAAGGACTTGTTAGCGCAACTGGGGAAGGGCCGCATCTTCACAAAATTGGACCTGCGAGAAGCTTACTATAGAGTACGCATTAAGGAAGGGGATGAATGGAAGACCGCATTCAACTGCCCTCTTGGTTGTTTCCAGTTCCGAGTTATGCCTTTTGGCCTACAGGGGGCTCCTGCTGTGTTCATGCAATTTATTAATGAGATCCTGCACGATCATCTCTATAAGGGCGTTATCGTATATCTGGACGATATCCTCATTTATACTCGCTCTTACGACCACCACGTCAATCTGGTGCGCACTGTTTTGAAAAAACTCCGTGCTGCCAACCTGTATGCCAAATTGTCTAAGTGCGAGTTTCACCAAACGACTATTGACTATCTGGGCTACCGTATCTCCTCTGATGGCGTTGAAATGGACCCTGAAAAAGTGAAGGCGGTCACTGAGTGGGACGCACCCAAAACTCGTAAACAGTTGCAAAAATTTTTGGGTTTCGCTAATTTCTACCGTCAATTTATTCCCTCTTTTGCCAACATTGCTCTCCCTATTACTAATTTACTCAAGACTAAAGGCGACCCGAAGCCTAAACCCAATAAGCCTTTGGACTGGACCATGGAATGCCAGGCGGCATTCGAAAAGCTTAAACGCCTTTTTGCTGCTGAACCAGTTCTTAAACATCCTGATCTCAACCAGCCTTTCGTCGTCCAGGCTGATGCCAGTGATGTCGCCGTTGGGGCCGTTCTGCTACAAGCCAATGACCAAGGTAACTTACAGCCTTGCGCGTACACCTCACGTAAACTCACTGACACAGAGCGGCGCTGGGCGGTTTGGGAGAAGGAGGCTTTTGCGGTCCGTTGGGCCCTCGCTACTTGGCGCCATTTCCTCGAAGGCTCTAAACACCCATTTGAGGTGTGGACTGACCACAAGAACTTGGAAGCGTTACGCACACCTCGTCGTCTCTCCCCCAAACAGATACGTTGGGCCCAATATTTTAACCGTTTCAATTTCACTCTAAAGTATATCCCGGGCGGAAAGAACTTCATGGCCGATGCTTTGTCCCGATTACCTCAGTATAATTGTTCCAAACTGAGTATCGTCCAACCGCTCTTGGCAGCTCCGGTACTCACACGTCAACAGACCACAGCTCAGGAGGAAGTGCCTCACGATCTACTTTCTGACCTCAAAGCGGCTCTTCCTCAAGACGACTGGTTCCTGACCCATCGGGATGAGTGCACCATGAGGGACGATCTACCGTGGATTGGTGCTAAATTATACGTCCCCGCTTCCCTACGACTTGTCGTCCTTCGTCGCGCTCATGACTCCAGGATGGCGGGTCATTTTGGGTTCGTCAAAACTTTGCACCTCGTAAAGAGACAATTCTGGTGGCCTTCTTTAAAAAAGGACATTGAACTTTATGTGGCCAGTTGCCCAGTTTGCGCTGCCGCCAAAAAGCCGCCGGGGAAACCGCAGGGACTTCTACAGTCTGTCGCCCGCCCGGTTGCACCTTGGAAGGAGATTTCTATGGACTTTATTGTTGAGCTCCCCGAGAGCCAGGGGCACACCGTCATCTGGGTGGTCACTGATTTATTTTCCAAGCAAGTTCATTTCGTGCCTTGCCACAAAATTCCTTCCGCCAAGGCGTTGGCTAAATTATTTCTTTCCCACATCTACCGGTTACATGGGGTTCCCGACCGTATTATCTCCGATCGTGGAGTCCAATTCACATCTAAATTTTGGAAGGAGTTCCTCGCACGCATTGGTTCCGCCCAAGGCCTTAGCTCCGCCTACCATCCTCAGACTAATGGCGGCTGTGAACGTACTAATTCCGTCCTTGAACAATATTTACGTTGTTTCATCAATTATCAACAGGACGATTGGGTTGACTTGTTACCACATGCTGAAGTGGCCTATAACAATTCGGTTCACTCCAGCACGGGCTTCACCCCTTTCCGGGTCGTTTACGGCCAGGATTTTGTTCCTATTCCCGAACTGCCTACGGCCCAGCCTCAGGTTCCTTCCGTTGCAGACTGGAGTGAACGTCTCAGTCGCCTTTGGCCCCTGACTCTTTCCACCTTGGACGCTGCCCATAAGGCTCATAAGAAGCAGGCTGATAAGAAACGCTCTCAGCCCTATGAGTACCACGTTGGAGATTTAGTGTATTTGTCCACGAAATTCTTGCATACTACACAAAAATCGAAGAAATTGGGTCCCAAGTATGTTGGCCCTTTCCCAATTGTGAAAGTTATCAATCCTGTTTCTGTTCGTTTGCAATTGCCCAAGCATCTCAACCGTATCCACCCAGTGTTCCACATTAACCTCATCAAACCAGTTCGGGTGTCCAACCTAAGGCCCACAGATGACCCTCCGCCTGCTCCGTTACTTGTTGATGGGGAACATCATTTTGAAATTCGTGACATTCTTGATTCCCGTAGGCACCGTAATCGCATCCAATACCTTGTGGCTTGGAAACATTTTCCCCCCTCCCACACGGAATGGGTTGATAAGTCCCACGTTCGTGCTCCCCGCTTACTCCAGAAATTTTATGCTTCTTATCCCGACAAGCCTTGACTTCTCTCCCCTCCCTCTTTCATTTGTTTTGTTATTTGTCTGTTTTGTTTGTTTTTCTTCCAGGCCTGACAGCCTTTTTCTGGGGGACGGCCGGATGTCAGCTTCTGCTTTGCTGTTGCTTCAGCTGCCATGAAACGGGAAGGGGGGGCGTGTATGTGGGAGGGATTTAATTGATGTGCTGGAGGAATGCTGGAGGAATGTTCTAGGATGTACCAGTCGTTGGGATTACGCATGCGTACGTGTTTCCCACCTGCATCAACGGCCTACACATTCCATCTTCGGCCTGTCTTTTTGAAGTTATCTCACACCTGACATTTGAAGGACTTATGATTGGACTGGAGCTTTGATCCTAAGGGGGGGGAACGGGCTTTCCTATATATCAATTGCTTTCGCGCCATATTATTCAGATCTTGCTTCACTACTGCTCGCTTACCATTTATAATTAGTAAAAGTACTTTGGATTTCCAACCCATGGAGTCTCTTAGTCTTCTTTCCTAATTATGGAGTGGAGTGGGGCGTGACACTCTGACTCATACAAGGCTGTCAGTCTGTCCTCTAAAAGTTCATCTCTGCTGTGTTTTCTGTTTGATCTTTAAAGGTATATTTGGAGAAAGGCTTAATTTCTGGTTTGTAACATAATTAAAAAAGACTTCCTAAAATGCCAAAATTGAATGAATGAATGAATATATACACATATACATCAGTGATGGGTTGCAGGTGGTACAACCCAATACGTGTGTACCGGAGCCAGCCGAGAGCACCAGATACCATTCTGGTACGGTGCTCTGGAGGGCCCACCTGCCCGCCCAAGCTCCTTACCAGTGTTTAAAGGCTTCTGCGCTTCTGTGCAGGTGCATGGCGCGTACAATGCCTGCGCGATGCTCCGCGGCGCAGCTGGAGCATCATGGAGGCACTAAGATGCATGTGCGTGCTGCGTGCATCCATGAGGACGCCGCTGGCCCCGTTCCAACCGTACCAGTTAGAACGGGATTTGAAACCCACCACTGATATACATATACATACACATACACTTACACACACACACACATACACACACACATACATATCTCCCACCAAAAGTACAATCATTCCTTTAATTTAATTAAATAATTAAATAATTATTATGGGGAATCAAGTCAATAAAATGCAGTCTTGAAGTGTGTCAAGGAATTGCACAGCAGCCATCGTCCAGAAAGAAAAAAAGAACAGAAGATACTCAGGAACAAAGGAATATTATGAGGTGAATTAAAGAGTATACTGAAAACATAGAAGAAAAAGGTGGGGGGAGGGAAAATCCTCGTTTACATTTACAGCAGCCAATCATAACATAGGTTACCTCATGCAGGAGTCAGCACTCTAATCAACTATAACTGTGGGTTCTGGTCTATTGTACACTTTATTGTTCCAGCCAAATTCAATATCCTAACGAAGTGCAACTCTACAGTACTTCAAAAGTGATCCACAGGATGCTTTGGATCAATACTTGTAAGGAGTAATACTCAGAGGTAGGTTGCTCCTGGTTTAGCCCAGTTCAGCTGAACCGGTAGTAGTAATCTGGCCTGGGTCGCAGAACTAGCAGCGACCCAGGCTGGCCACACCCCCGAACTGGTTCCCTGGTCTCTGTTACTGGCATCTTGTTTATTAGCTTTTAATGATCTTTGTGCATGCGCGCAACCATTAACAGCAAACTGCACATGGGCAAGCAATGTGCAGCTGGCACGCCGCACATAAGAGTGAACCAGTACTTGTTCACATAGGAACCCACCCCCAGTAATACTGCATAAAAGTAACAAGATAATGAAATAAACATACTGCATTAATCATAAGAAAAAAATCAGACAAGCATGCAGATCTACTATTTTAGAACAACAACAAAAAGAGAATGGCCAATTCTGAAAGAAAATAGCAGAAAATAAATGCATTATTTATGGCACAATTATATGCATATGTATTCAGGACTCTTCCTTGGGCTAAACTACGGTGCTGTCCACACTTTCTTGAGCCAGCAGAAAACTATCAAAACTGAACATTTGCTAATCCCAGTGACAATTCCTATCCTGCCAGCATAACATCAGCAAGGGCTGCTGCTGTATGTATTTATGGTGTAGAGGAGACACCAAGAGAAGGGACTGGTGGATCCACCTGGTTTTGTGTTCCTCCTCTGTTATTGGATACCACTATCTGGCAGAAAAACATCTACCAGTCACTCACCTTCAGGTGGGAATCTTGATAGGTAGCTAGGTTGTCAGATTCAATTTTATTCCACAGAAGCACTAAAATCCATGTTGCAAAACTGCAAACTGATAAAGAAGATTGCCGCCTGAGACCTTGCCTTCTTCTCTCCCACTTCTACTTTGCTGGGCAGTTCCTTTCCAACTGGCCAGCTGCAGTTCCAGTCTGCAAACTGGGAAGAGCCCAGTTTGAAAGAATACAACTTTCCACACTGCCCAAAGCAGAATGGCCCCAAGTACCTAGGGATTGGAGGAGAATAGTGGTCAATAGATGCTAGACTCATTCCACCCTATATGGCCCACCAAGCTGTGCCACTGACAAAATGCCTGGACAGTGCATGAGATGGTAACTAGGGATAATATAAGGTAAGGATGAGCTAAGGCTTTCTCCTGTATGGGCTGGGCATCCCTTGAAGACAACATCACAGCAGACATAAAAATTTGGAAGGGCATGTTGGTGCTGACATTAGCTGCCAATGAGGAAATGTTCTCATATACATTCTACTGTAATATAATTCAAAGGTCACAGAATGTGAAGCTCATGTATTTTTCATCACATCCACATTTCATTGCCGAAGTCAGATGGAGGGGGAAGGGTTGTTTCCTTTCTTCTGCACAAGATCATTGAGAAGGGAAGTGAAATGTGAATCCACATTCAAATTCTCATTAGTTTTCAGGCCAGCCTGGCTTAGAAGGTTCTTCTTAAAGAGGATAAAATGAAATACTCCACATATCCTACCCCTATATTCCCCCAACCAACCCCTAATGATTGGTTTAAAGATATGCTTCCCAAGATAATAACAACAACACTTAGACTTATATATCACTTTACAGTACTTTACAGCCCTCTCTAAGCAGTTTACAGAGTCAGCATATTTCCCCCAAACATCTGGGTCCTCATTTTACCACCTCAGAAGATTAGATTAGATTGTTTATTTGTATGCCGCCCTTTTCCCTGGGGGGACTCAGGGCGGCTCACAATCCAAAGGAAGTGGGGGAAAACAGACTTTTACATATAAGACAGTACATGATTAAAACGCAACATTCATACCATTCGTGCGGGTTACAATCTTTAGCCCCAGGCCTGACGGGATAACCAGATTCTAAGGGCTGTGCGGAAGGTCTGGAGGGTGGTGAGGGTACGAAGCTCCACGGGGAGATCGTTCCATTGGGTCGGGGCTACCACCGAGAAGGCTCTCCTCCGCGTGGTGGCCAGTCGGCATTGGCCAGCGGATGGAACTCGGAGGAGGCCTAAATGATGAGATCTAATGGGTCGTGTGGAGGTGATCGGCAGTAGGCGGTCTCTCAAGTACCCAGATCCACTACCATGAAGGGCTTTATAGGTGGCAAGTAGCACCTTGAAGCGTATGCGGAGATCGACAGGTAGCCAGCGCAGCTCGCGGAGGATAGGTGTTACGTGGGTGAAGCGAGGTGCACCCACAATCGCTCGCGCTGCTGCATTCTGGACTAGCTGAAGTCGCCGAATACTCCTCAAGGGCAGCCCCATGTAGAGCACATTGCAGTACTCCAGCCTAGAGGTCACAAGGGCACAAGTGACTGTTGTGAGAGCCTCCCGGTTCAGGTAGGGGCGCAACTGGTGCACCAGGCGAACCTGGACAAATGCCCCCCTGGTCACAGCTGACAAATGGTGTTCGAAAGTCAGCTGTGGGTCCAGGAGGACTCCCAAGTTGCGGACCCTGTCTGAGGGGTATAATGTTTGACCCCCCAGCCTGAGAGATGGAATATTTGCCAAATTGGCGGGAGGGAAACACAACAGCCACTCGGTCTTATCCGGGTTGAGCACGAGTTTGTTAGCCCTCATCCAGTCCCTAACAGCTTCAAGTCCCTGGTTCATCACGTCCACCGCTTCATTGAGTTGGCACGGGGCGGACAGATACAGCTGGGTATCGTCCGCATACTGGTGGTATTTTATCCCGTGCCGCCGAATGATCTCGCCCAGCGGTTTCATGTAGATGTTGAAAAGTAGGGGAGACAGGACCGAACCCTGCGGCACCCCATATGTTAGGGGCCTAGGGTTCGATCTCTGCCCCCCAACTAACACCGACTGCGACCTGTCCGAGAGGTAAGAGGAGAACCACTGCAAAACAGTGCCTCCCACCCCCACCTCTCGCAGTCGTCGCAGAAGGATACCATGGTCGATGGTATCGAAAGCCGCTGAGAGGTCAAGGAGAACCAGGATGGAGGCATGGAAGGTTGAGTCAACCTTGAGCCAGTGTGATTTGAACTGCAGCTAGCAGTCAGCTGATATAGCCTGCAGTGCTGCACTCTAACCACTGCACCACCCCAGCTTTGATGATCTGAGAACAGAACCTGCAGCCCAAAGGAACTCTTGTATAAATTTATATCCAAGTCACAAAGGGTGGAGAAACTACAGTACCGAGAATGGTCTTATTGTTCCATCATCATTTCATTGCATAGGCAAGAAGTGCTCCTATTTGATTCAAGCAAAATCTCCTGCTTAAGCAGAGGATTGCACTAGAACTAGATGACCTCCAAGGTCCCTTCCAACCCTATGATTCTATGTTTATTTGTTTCCTTCATTCTGTAATTCCTGGATAGTTAGTTCATATATCTAGCTCATTTTTTATTGTTACACAGAATATGGGGTAGGATATGTGGAGTATTTCATTTTATCCTCTTAAGAAGAACCTTCTAAGCCATGCTGGGCTGAAAACTAATGAAGATTTGAATGTAGATCTTGAAGGATTATGTTCCATGCACTTTCCTTACTTGTTCCAACTTGTGAGCATAAAGGAAAACGTAGAGGAATAGCAGAAGTTTGGTCAGGGATCATCTTAGCATAGTAGTGATGCCAATTTCATGGAAATTAAAAGTGATCAGCAAAAGACAAAATGCAGGGAACCCAAAATGGGTTCCAGTTTTTCCAGAGTCGCTAGAATTGCCCAAGTCCATATTTCTCTTGTGTCTTCTAATGTTATGTGTTGTGTAATTCTTGCTGGGCTTATCCCCTTGTTGAAGAGATGTTTTATAAGAAGGGATAGAAATTGGTAACATTGTAAAGACGTAGCAAAGTAAAGCTTTGCAGACTCATTCAGCTATGAAACATTTGAAATGCTTTCCTCAGTTGAAAGGTTTTATACAAATAGGTTTTGAGATACCATAAAATCTGATTTGGCATTTGCTTCATTGTTGCAGGCAAGGTATTAATAAGCCAATAAAACAAAATAAGGGGGTTAGATGCAATTAGATGAGATGCAAGAAATAATTGGTTAATTTCTCTAACTCAGCTGTCCTCCTACCTATCAAAACACATCTGCCAATAACGCTACTGCAGTACAGGTAGTAATTACTCACAACCATTCATTTAGTGAGCATCTGAAGTTACAATAGCACTGAAAAAAAGTGATTTAAAAAGTGACTTATTTTCACATTTCCGACCATTACGGCATCCTCATGGTCACATGATCAAAATTCAGGCGCTTGACAACTGGCACATATTTATAGTTGCAGTGTCCCAGGATTGTGTGATCGCTTTTTGTGACAAGTGGGAGAATGCAGATTTGTTTAACAACCGCACGATTCACTTAACAACTGTAAGTGATTCAGTTAACTGCTACAAAAAAAGATTGTAAAATTGGGGACAACTCACAATTGTCTTACTTAGCAACAGAAATTTTGGGCTTAACTGTGGTCATAGGTTGAGGACTACCTATACATATGTGGTGGATCTGCTTGGATTAATCTACCATATCTACACTCATTTGTTTGACTCCTCTTACTTCCCATTTTCTTCTTATCCAAGTTGAGCAAAGTTTTTGTTTGTTGTAAAAAAAAAAAAAAAGACAGATTAGAGTCCTGAAGGGAGCTGAGTCACAAGCAGTACTATACTTAGAATATTTTGCTCGTCTTTATCTTTGTCTGCAGACTTTGATCCAGGAGGCTGAGCTTGATTATTTGCTTGCTGATATTTCATCACCAGACTAGGTAACATCATCTTCAAGAACTCCTCAGAACTACATATATTCTCTTCCACTGAAATTTTATATAATTTGCAATTCCTATAAGACGTTGATTTCATGAAGAAAAATAAACTATTTTAAAAGCAGTACAGCTATGGATTGAGTAATTAAACTGCTTTACTCAAAGGAGACAAGTTATTAGGAAAAGGCACCCTCCACCCAAAAACAAAAATTAGTCAATAATTCTGGCCCTGGTTAGTTGAATGTAAAAAAAGGTATTTTTAAACCCAAGCTGCCATCATGAAATGTTTTTTTGAAAAAGGATGTTTAAAGGAAAACTGAAATATGGAGCACCTGAATTGGAAATGTTAGCCTGGATTGAGTCACACATTAGACCAATGTTTTGGTAAACTCAACCAACATAATTTAAATGTAATGTTTTAAGTAACAGTGGTATAGCTAAATATTTAGCACGTCTCCTATTTATTCAGGGAATTTCTGGGAACACATCTGCTATTTTTTCTATCTAACTTTGCATCAATCCCATCAGAAAAATCAGAAAAATCAAATTGAACAGATACTAAATGGTCAGACAAGCAGCTCTGAGGTTGAGATAAAATTTGCACCCAAATATTTTTATTCCCAATGTGACATTCTATCAACTAAACATTGCTGTTCCTTCGTTTTGTTCTTGTAGGATTTACACGTCATCCAGCAAAATTAGAGCATTACACAGTGTTGTTTTCACTTCCTTCAAACCTTAATTTCCACCTCCTGAGCATAGTGTTTGATGCATATAATTTAACACTGCTCATCTCATTATTACCAGGAGTCTAATCAATCAAACACTGTCAGATGCATGGCTGACTCAAAAAATATGTTTAAGCATATTCCCACCCTTTCTTTCCACCAGTTTGCAGATAATAAGTGAACAAACAAAAATGCTAAAATCAAGGCATTCCCAGAATCCTGATTTATTTTGTTTTCCTGCATGGATATTATCTCAATTTTGCTGTACTTCAGAATGGGTAGTATCTTCATGATACACCTTGTTCACGCAAAAAAAAATGTCCTGAGAATGAGAAAACAGCCTTAGAGAATAGAAGGACAAGGAAGAGAAAATGCAATTATCTTCTTGATATAATGAATAATTGAATGGGTAGGACACCGTTCCTAGCCTGACCCTATAGATCGGGGGTGTTAAATTCATGGCATCACATTGTCATCACATGATGTATCATGACTTTTTTTCCCCTTTGCTAAACCAGGGTGAGCGTTGCCAGCAGGTGACACACACTGGATCTGCGGCCGTGAGTTTGACATCCCTGCTATAGATATACAGATAATCCTCAACTTATAATCATTTGTTATCAAAAGTTATAACAGCACAGAAAAAAGTGACTTATGATCAGTCCTCGCATTTATGACCATCATGCATTCCCACGCATTATCAAATGTGACTTGGCAGAATTGAGTGCTTGGAATCCAATCTTTATTTATGACAGTTGCAGCACCCTGGAGTCATGTGATCACCATTTGCAACTTTGCCAGTCAATTTCCAACATGAAAGTCAATGGGGAAAGATGGCCTTGCTTAACCACGTGCTTCACTTAACCAATGATTCACTTAACATCCGTGGCAAAAAGGTTGTACTACAGCAATTGAGAGATGGGTCTTTATCCTACCTAATTTTGCTGGCTGGGTATAGCATTTTGGATCAGCAGGGTAGGGCAGAGCAGGCGATATCCTTATTATATTTTAATTACTCTGATATCCTGCCTTATGTAACACACTGACCCAGAAAGTAACCAGAAAGGCTGGGTTTGCACAGAACTGCTTATTAAATGAAAAGGTAACTGGGTTGTGCTTTAGAGACTCACATAACCCAGTCACTGATTGCAGTTAAAAAGCAGAAACTCTCCACATGTTCCCATTTCCACAATTAATCTACAGTTGGGATGAGGCTACCAAAAATGATCTGGAAAACTGGCAATCACTGGATGGAAAGATGGGCAGTAAACTCTCATCTCTTTGTTACCATTTGGTGACCATCTTTGATTTGGAAGTGTTTGCCTTTGTCACCAGAAAGTCAACATGGATGTGATTATACTGATTGCAAGTAGCTGAGTCTGACTGCAAGAAGATGAAATCTTTTGGGGGGAGGGGAGAGGGGTTGTGGGCTTATTCTAGCCTCTCTTCTTCTGGCCTTTAACCCTCTTTATTTGTCTGCTTTTAAAGAAGGATAAACAGTGAGTGTCACTGCCCCGCAGTTCTTTCCCGGCATTGAGTGGGATGCAGGAAATAAGATGCTACTCAGGCGTTGCAACATCCTGCTTCCATTTGCATAAGATATTAATCTTGATGAGTTTTTAACTTTGCTCAGATTGTTTGTGTTTGTTTTCTTTGTGGCAGCCTATTGTGCGCAAACCCATTCCGTGTGATTAGCTCGTGGTCTCTTGTGCAACCTTCTCAAGTGATTGGGTTAACTCAGGTTCCTTAGTTCCATTACTGTAATCAAGGTCTTCAGCCAGTGGCAACGCAGTACAACCTCGGGGTCTGGATGACCCACTGACCCGCTAACCCCCAAAGCAGCCACCCTTATATTAACTCAGCCTAGGGCAACACACACACCGACACACTGGTTCCCTTTACAGCCCAGCGTGTGGTGGCAAATCTAGGGGAGAGAGGGAGAAGAGAATGAGAGAGATAGAGAGAATGAGAGTGAGTGAGGAAGGGAGGGAAGGAGAAAGAGAATGAGAGAGAGAATGAGGGGAGAGAGAATGAGAGGAGAGAGAGAGGGAGGGGAGAGAGAGAATGAGAGGGAGGGAGGAAGGGGAAAGAGAGAATGAGAATGAAATTGAGGGAGGGAAGAGACAATGAGAGAGAGAATGAGAGTGAGGGAGGGGAGAGAGAATGAGAGAGAGAATGAAAGAGAGCGAATGAGATTGAGGGAGGGAGGGAGGGGAGAGAGAATGAGAGAGAGAAAGCGAGCACCGCCTTCTTGGAAGAAGCGGGGGGGGGCAAGGGGGATGTCTTGCATTAAGTATCGACCCCCCCCCCCCAATTCCGCGAGGTCAGCGCAGCAGGCAGCAGCCCTTCCCAGCGCGCCTTGTTTCTCCGGAGCACTCCGCCTCTGACCCCCCCCCCGCCTCTGCCCGCCTCCTCCTCCTCCCGGAGTCTCTGGGCTGCTGACTCAGCCGGAGGGAAAACTCAAAGGGCGCTCCGCCGCCCGGCTTGCCCGCCTTTCTCGGGGATGTCGCCCGGGGCCCCGCTCTCTTCGCAGCTCTTGTTCGAAGCCTTCTGGCTCTGAAAGGGACGCGCGGAGCGGCCGCGGGAGACTTTTCCCGCCAGCGCCGGGAACAAAGCGCAGCGAAGTTGCCCTCTGGTTTCCTCCTCCTCCTCCTCCTCCTCTGGGAACCCCCGTCACCATGACAGCCATAGCAGCTCAGGTAACTTGGGGGCAACGGGGGGTGGGTGGTAGGGCCGCGTCCTGGGGGCGGAAGGGGCTCTCTTTGGGTCAGGGGAGCGAGATGGGGGGCAGGAGGAGGGGGGTCCCATCCCTGCAAGCCTTGTGTCGGCCGGTCCTTTGTTCTCCCTGGTTCGTCCTTCGCCCTACCGGCGGAGCGGTTCCTCTGGGTCTGGTCGACCGGCGGACTCACCTGTTGCTCTTCGTAAATTTTCTCTCGAAACGCGGGAATGGGTGGGGGTGGTGGAGCAAGAGAGCCCTCGCGTCCCAAAATCGTAAACCCCGACCGTTGCATTTTCTCTTGTAGACAGAGGGCTTCCCTAACCGAGAGCTCAAATAGTGGAAAGTTGAAAGTCTTTGATCGTGCCACCTGTCCTCTCCCCGCTCCCCCAGAAGTTGACTTTTAAATCTGCCTTCCGAGGTTTATTATCGCCCAGGGATGACACATGTCTCGCTTCTTTTCTTTTCTTTTCTTCGGCGAGGAAGTTGCACAGCTTGGAGAAGGGTTTGAGGAGAGGGAGTGGGGAGTCGGACATGATTGAAGATGGGGCTTCAAGTAATGAGTGCCGGTGCTCATTTGCTCTAGTTCAAACTTTCTGGCAATCCATCTACTGGGTGACTCTCCCAAAAGTGAACGGAATGAGATTAAAAAAAAAAAAAAACCAGGGTGGGTGTGATGGGAGAAGCTGGCAAAAAGAAAGACTAAATTTCCCAAAAGGAAAGCAAATCTGCTTGGAAGACAATCTTTCTGGAAAAAAGACACATACACAGAGAGGGGGAGGAGGGAGAGAGGAGGCAGCTGAGAACACTGTTGTTTAAGGGTCCATTCTTAACCTCCTCTCCTAGTCACATGACCCAGGGCAGAGCAATTAAGGCAAACAAAAGTAGGCATCCTCTCTTTCAAGATGGAAGGTCATGGGGTTTAGAGCCGGCCCTATGCTTCCCAGGGCTTACATACACTAAAACAAGACAGATGCAGCATGATGGGAGAAGGTGGGGGGATGATAGAAACACAGATACCATCACCCTATATGCATCAGCCTGATAATATTCTGAGGGGGATTCAAATAAACATATGTGAATCCAACTAGTGGGGTGAGGAGAAGCATGCTGCATGCCAAAGTGATATGTTTCCAACCCAACAGAAGGTTGGAAAGAAATTCTGTAGAGAGATTCAGGACCCTGTCTGTCTACTCATGCAGAGGATATCTGTCCAAACATTGAACAGAGTTAGACTAAATCTAAGAGGGGAAGCCAACAAAAAAAGGTGGAGTTTAAAATGGGCCAGAGTTGGCCAAAGACTGCAAAGAAAGGAGGGGAAAATCTGCCCTAAGGATGATCATTTGGGTATGTTCACAGATTGCAATTAACTATTGCATTCTAAGCCGTTTTTCCTTTTCTCTCTCCTGGTCATGTGAGCAGAGTAACTGCATACACGCACACTCATGCAGACATTACACAAATACAGACAAGAGGTAAGAAAGAAATCACACTAACCCAGAGAGATGGAACATGTTACTTCACTATACAGAAGCAAGCTTCCTCTAGCTATTGTTAGTAAGGAGCTTGGAACAAATTAAATAATTTAAGCTCCATATTCTTTCTCTCTCTTTTTTTTAGGGGTGAGGCGAGGGTATCCAAGAGCCAAAGTAACTCAACTTGCTCAACTTCCTTTTTTCTTAGAATGCAATGAGTTGTTTACAAAGATCTGCAAATCTGCCTCTTGCTGACATGGTGTTCCTGATGTTTCAGCAAAGCCAGCTCATACACAGCAAGAGTGACTTTCAAAACAAAGTGCACCACAGGAATGACAATTAGGAGAAACAGAAATCTGGGGGAATATTTCTTGGTCAATACTTTTAAGAGCTAAATTTCTCAGAAATGGGACAGTGCTGATTAACTTGAGAGACATTTCTCTAGTCATCTTTAGTATTTATGTATATTAGAGTTTTCAATACCTCTAAATCCAAGGATGATAAATCATTAGTCCTCCAAATATTGCTGACCTTCAGTTCCCAGCATTCCACATAATTGACCATGACGTTTGGGAATTGGGGAAGTTTTAATTGAGCAATATCTGGAGAGCTACCGTGTGCCCATTTTGCTACAGTGCACTGCTTCTTTATTTTCTCATATTTTTCCCAAAGTGAAATGCGCAATCTCTTATCTCCTTTTCATATTTTTTGACATACAGTACATACATCTTTCCTTCCTTCCTTCCTTCCTTCCTTCCTTCCTTCCTTCCTTCCTTCCTTCCTTCCTTCCTTCCTTCCAAAGTTTTGCCATTGCTTGCCAATTACTGCTGCTTGTTTCTCTTGGTCTTCTGTTGTCTTCTTTTCATCCATCCGTGTCTATCAGATATTTAGTTCACTGAAGGTTTAGAATTTCTTTGCTATCTTCCCTTCAGCCCGTGTTCACATTGCATGTTTAACTGGGTCAAAGAGGGTATTAGGGGGAGTCATGTGAACATCATAACATAGTGAAATAAACCTCAGTCAATGTTAATGCCAAAAAGAGAGAATTAATTTTAGCTGGAAATAAGTCCCAAGTTGTTCAAAGCCAAACTCCCACTTAGCTATCTGAAGAAGGTAAGAAAAAAAAAAGAAGAGGATAAGATAGATAAACTCCACACAATATTTTTAGGTGATCATTCACTAAAAAACCCCCAAATCCCACAATAGCTGGATGACTTCAGAAATGTCCACCACAAGAGCATCTCATGATCGAGTGGTGCTATGAGTGAGTGAACTGATTGCCAGCTGAGCAGCTGTCACAGAAGTGTCATCCATGTAGATCTTGCAAAAGTTCCTTATCTTTGAAATGCCTTCTGTTGCTTCATCTCTCCAAGCTGATAATTCCAGCCAGTGGTGGGTTGCAGGCGGTACGCCCCGGTACGGGGCGTTGGAGGAATACCGTTGCGGTACGGAGCTCTGGAGGGCCCGTCCACCTGCCCGAGCTCCTTACCTGTCTTTTAAGGCTTCTGTGCACGCGCATGGTGCATACAGCACCTGTGTGATGCTCTGCGGAGCAGCTGGAGCATTGTGGAGGCTCACGGAGGCGCTAAGATGCATGCATGCCCTGCGCATGTGTGTACACGCACTGAGTGCGTCCATGTGGCTGCCGCCATGCCTGTTTCAACCAGTTGGAATGGGATCCAGAACCCACCACTGATTCCAGCATATCTCTTCATGTCGCCCTTACTTTACAACTCCATCGATTCTTCTTGAAATGAATTCTCTCTTGGTATCCCTGATGCCAGAAACTTTTTTTTTTTTAAAAAATACTTTCCTCAAACTCACCTCCCCTGAAAAGCCTTGGGATCCCTCTCTCTACCTCAATACTGTTTATGTTATGAGCAAAACCGTGTGGCCTGGGGTGGGGTGGGGTGTACCTGTTCTTTCTTGCTATTCTGTTTTCTTCTTTTTGGGGAGGAGGGTTGTTCCCTGGACTGTCTTAGACTGCAGTCCTTTGGAATTAAGGTGTTTCCAGCCTGTTGCTTGTAAAATATAAAGAATACAGGTAGTCCTCGACTTACAACCATTTGCTTAGTAACCATTCAAAGTTACTACAGTGCTGAAAAAAATGAGCACTTTTCACACAATCATTGCAGCATCCCCATGGTCATGTGATCAAAATCCAGATGCTTAGCAACTGGCAGATATGAGGGCTGCGGTGTCCCGGGGTCATGGGATCACCTTTTGTGACCTTCTGACAAGCAAAGTCAGTGGGAAGCCAGATTCATTTAACAACTGTGATTAATAACTTAATCACACATGCAGGGATTCACTTAAAAACTGTGGCAAGAAAGGACATAAAACAGGGCAAAACTCAGTATCTGTCTTGCTTAGCAGTGGAAATTTGGGATCTGGTCGTAAGTCAAGGACTATCTGTATTACAAAATGAGTAGAGTATTATGCAGACGATGGAAAGCAATTGAAAAACAAAGAATGAAGGATTGCTTCTTTGGCTCTGTCAGCATACCTTATAACAATGGCTATGGTGTCCTGTTTTATATTTGCCCCTTTTGGTTAACTACTTTTTAATGCAGTGGTGGGATTCAAATCATTTAACAACCGGTTCTCTGCCCTAATGACCAGCTGGATAGGAGTGGCTCGGTGGTCATGTGACCGTGTGGGCATGGCCAACCCAACGTCACTCACGTCAACAGGCGCTTCCCCTTAGCTGTTACAATGTAATAAGGGTTAACTGGAGAGGCAGTTTTTGTAAGCAGGACAATAAAGATTAGGCTAGAAGTAACACCATAATGTTTCCTTCCTGCCTTCCTTACAGGATTAGCCGCGTAAAGTGGAAAAAACAAAAGGAGATTTCTTCCAACAACCGGTTCTCTGAACTGCTTAGAACGTTAACAACCAGTTCTCCCGAATAGGTGCAAACTGGCTGAATCCCACCGCTGTTTTAATGCCAGATAAACATCAAGAGCTAGCACTATATTGTGGTCAAAGTGTTGGACCAGAACTAGGGAAGCCCAGGTTCTAATATTTTCTAGCCAAAGAAACCTATTGGGTGATTTTGCATCAGCCACTGTCTGTCAGTTCAACCCATCTCACAAGGTAGCGCTTAGGAATTAAAATTCAAGATGGTCCTACTGTAAGTGAAATAAATATACATAGTTGGAGGACACCAGGATGAAAAAGCTGTTGCCCTTGTGGTACATACCTGAGATAGTCCGAACAAGCTCTTTCTGGGATTCAGAATGTACTAAGGTTATTTCCACAAGAGGTGAAAGTAGAACCTTGATATTGTTATGATGAGGAAAGCTGGAGTAAAGGCAAAACATGTCTAATCCTGCAACTTTATTTCCTGTTATTCCCTTTTCAGCGGGGAAAAGCAGCACGTGGACAAAGTGAGTTGGATTGTGCCAACTCTCTTCTTCCCAGTTTTGCCTTTGTTCCATTAGTTTTCCTCAAGGATGTAGGAGGAAAGCATAGGTCTTGCATGAGGCTCTGCAGACCAAATGGGCCAGGCAGATTAAGCCTGTGGGAGTCAAGAATGTTTGCTTGAGATATTTGTAGCACAGTCTTAAGCCAAATAGTGCAATCGAGTTAATCAGAAATGCTTAGGTAAATAAATCTGTGCTATCCACAGAAATTTTAAAAGCCTATTCTGTAATGGGGGGGGGGGGGATTTCCTGTGAATATCAAGCATCAGTCTCAACTCTGTTTGCAAAATGCATGCTTCCAGCTATATCCGCTGGCATCTGTATCTTAAGACTTCTTTGAATAGTTTGCCTGTCAGGATGTATATACAAAAAAATTCTAAGAAGGAAGTCACATTAAAATCACTGTTTTGGTTGAATTTCCTTGGACAAATTACAGATAATGTTCTTTATTTCCAAATATTACATTTCTATAGAAAAACTAGTGGTATATTTACTAGTGCTTTTATTGTATAGAATTCATGAAATACATCAAAATTGTTTATTATGCATTCTTCCCAAGGCACTTTCAGATCAATTATGTATAATTGGTCTTTAAAGTATATTTAATTGACTTCAATTAAATGGTATTTATTGGCATGCCAAAAATCATGGTTTGTTCATTGTTTAAAAGAGATCCAGTGTGGTAACGTTAATACAACCCTCAGTCTGTTTTCAGAAACTTTGCAAGTGGGCAGTTTAGAGCTTCACTAAGAACAGCCTGCCTTGCCATCTTAAGAGACAGAAAAAGAAAGAATAGCAGAAAAATAAAAAAATAGAAAAGGAGACAATAAAAAGACAATATGAATGAGGCGTCCTTAGTGCTCTCTAACCTTCGTTGTCTTCTTGCAGTGTTTCATTACCCAAACTAGGTAACATAATTAGTGCACTGTAACGTTACCTAATTTTGGTAATGAAACATCTGCAAGAAAACAACCAAGCACAGAGAGCACCAAGGATGCCTCATTCCAACCGTGAGATACAGATATTCTCCTTTATCCGTAGAATATGCATGGCCTGGCTCCCTTTGGAGTTTGGCTGCACACCTACTCTCTGTCTTGGTTCCGGCCATCACAGGCCCTGTGACTTTGAAAAGATACTGTATTTTCGGAGTATAAGACGCGCCAAGGTTTTGAAAAGGCAATTTTTTAAAAAAAAAGATTTTTGCACTCTGCAAACCTCCCCAAAACACCCCGTTTTGTTTTTTTTTAAAAAGGCATGAATAGCCTTTAGGAGGCTTATAGAGTGCACCTTAGGGGGGGGGGCAAAATTGAGCAAAAAGGTCCATTTTTTGCTCATTTCTGCCCTCCCCAGCCCCCAGGAGCTCTCTCCTAAAGGCTATGCATGGCCATTTTGGTGAATGGGCGGGGTTTCGGGAGGCAAAAAATGCTGTATTCAGTGTATAAAACACACCCAGATTTTCAACCTCTTTTTTGAGGGAAAAAGGTGCATCTTATACTAAGAAAAATACGGTAATCCTGAAGCAATATAGCACTTAACAAAAATGTTCCACCTGAACTAAATCTATGTTTCTTTTTTCTGTTTCTTTTTTGGGAATTTCTTCTGAAGACCCAGTGGTTACTTACTCGTAGAAGACCAAAGAAATCATTCTTTGAGACTTTTATCAGGAGCTTAATTATCCTCTGTGTTGCAATTGCCATTGTTCTGTTGTCCGTTGCGGTATGCGATGGCCATTGGCTTTTTACAAGAGGAAAACTCTTTGGTCTGTGGCATTTCTGTACCCTTGGAAGCAACAGCACCTTGAAATGCACCACTGATCTCTCTTTGACCAATATCAGAGGGATAAGCATAGGAATGATCTATGTAAGAAGCATGGTGTCTTTTGCCGTTGTTGTTGCAATCTTTGGTCTGGAACTTCTCATGGTCTCTCAAGTCTGTGAAGATATCAACTCAAGGAGAAAATGGTCCATGGGCTCAGTCCTCATTCTTGTCTCATTTCTACTGTCATCGGCTGGAATGGTGAGCTTCTTAATCCTCCTAAGAGACTACATCACGATCACAAGTTTTACGTTAACCTATTGGTGTGAATTTATTGCAACATTCCTTTTCTTCCTTAATGGAATCAGTGGACTTCACCTTAACAACCTAACTTTTCCATGGAACAGAGTGATAAAAAATTAAACATGATGAACCAAATATCCCAAGAATATATTGCAGCTCATTAACGTTCTAGAAACCTATCAAGGGAATTGTTTTTGAGGGGAATTGTTTAGTTTGATTTTTTTTTTTTTTTTGGTAGCATAAGGTAAAAGATTTCTAACAGCTTGCCACTTTCTAGAGGATGTCTTCAAATTAAGTTGGTAATGGATGCTGAGTACTGGAAATGGGAAATTATAACCTGTTGGGATTTTAAATAATGCATCTAACCATAGTAATGGAATAGCAAAAAGCAACTTGCTTAATTTAAAACTCAGTTCATAAGCCTCAACATCCTTAGTCCAGTTCCAGTCATTATCTTTTAAGTGTCTCACTGAAATGATTAAGACAACCAATCACACTATTTTTATTTGAGTTGGGTGGGAACCAAATTCTATAGCCAGGTAAAATAAGACATATGCTGTGTGATTGGGTTTGTGCATTTTTATCACTGTGTTTTTCATATCAGTAATTTGTATCACTAGAAATATTTGTACTATGCAGGACATAGGGCAGTAACAACTAGAACTTCACTTTCTAATAGACATAAATAATTTGCCATTTCACATTGCCATATATAAGCCATGATTAAAATTTGTGCTTTTATCATATATTATTTGGCAAATATATGATTTATAAACCATGCCAGTACTGTGTGCATTTTCTACCAAAGATCCTTTACTGCTGAGAAGCAAGCTATCCAAGTAACATCTTTTTAAATGAGATTTGTGCTATTATAATTTAATGAACGATAGTGGAGAGTCAGCCCCTTCCTGTGAGCTAGAAGTAATTTTTCATAGAGACATCTCAACTCTGTATTTCTAACCACAGAATTTGTAACACAAAATGCCCAGTTAAATTTATTTCCTGATTTTCAAAATTACAGAAAATAAGTGCATTCTTTGCTAAGAATAAAGGGTCAGGCCATTATCATAGAAAGCAGTTACTGGCACATATGTAGTGGTAAAGGTGGAAGGAGGCTCCTATACTCCTTTCTGCACATATAGCTTATATGATTTCAATCCTAAGAGACACCCTGTGGTATAAATGAAATAAATTGTAAATCAGATTTGGTGTAAGTTTAGAGCATGAATTTTCTATTGTTCAGTAATAACTTGTACTCTTCTCTGTATATGTATTTCACAATATTTTACTACAACAATAACAAGTTTCATAAACTCAGGACAGTTGTTACCATTTTTAAAATTGTAAATGTTTGACTCCATCCCTATGAACTTTCTATGTCTAAATATCCTATATTATTAATCCAAATTGTTCATTATTGTCAACAAAAAAAGTTAGTAGCTTAAGAAATGCACAGATAAGCTGTCAAATTTTCTATGGAAACCACTGCACTGATCATAGTTTTTGAGAGAACCAGTGTTATTTCATTAAAGCTGCATGCTTGATTGAATTCTAGGTTCTCTAATCCTTATTTATATTTGTTTCTTTACAGCTAACCGTAAGACTATTTAGGAATGCCCTAATTATTCTACTAAGTTTTTCTCTAAAACGTTTGTAGAAGTTTCCAAGCCATTTACTTGGAAATAAAGTAAAGCCACTATGTTGGCAGTCTAGCCAAGCTTCCCCAAATCTGGTGGGGTCATATTAAATGCCTAACCCCAACCAGTATTATATAGGCTGCTTTGGGCAATGGGAGTTGTAGTGCAATATATTAAAAAGGACCCCAAGTAGAAAGAGTGCTTAATAATTAACTAGACAGGTTATGATATCAGTAGAATCAATAGATTCACAAGCCATCATATACTTTTATATGTTTACCATACCAAAAAGAAAAGATACTCCATTCCTTGTCTCTTAGGAAGATCTTGGCATGTCATTCAACTTGCATTTTTATTATTGCCTCTTATGAGTTGTTAAGACTTGCACGGTTGAAGAATACAATACGTTACACAGTGAAGTATCGCCAGACTGAGGGGTGACCTGCTATTAGCAAATCATACCTACCTGTATTGTTTTGTAGTCTGTATAAATTATTGTATGAACCTGAAGAAAGAAAGATTTGCTTGACTAGAGTTTTGAAGTTTTCATGTTGAGAATATTTTGAAAAATCTATAGTATTTTCCCCCAGTTTAGAACATTAATTCTCTATTACTGCCTATCTAGAAGTCTATTATCTTGCTGATTTTATTCAATAGTTTTCGCAACTATCTAGTGAAGAAATTTGATGTCTTCTTGAAAAAAATAATGTGCTAAAGAACTGAACACAAATTTCTGTGGATGTATCAAAATTGTGGAATTCTTGCATAGAATTTCATCTCATGTTGAGAAGGTGGAACACTCTGTCCTCATGGGCTAAATGAATGACCATCATCTTTACCTTTCAAAAATGATGGTTCTTTAGGCCTTCAAAACTATCTAACTGTAGAGATCAGTTTTGAGCTGATGTTCTATAAAAGTTGTAAATACTGTTTAGTGTTGACTCTTTTTCGTCCTATTAAAGGCCATTTGCCAGTAAATGCCAGAAAATGTTTGTTTAGATTAATAATGATTGTTTTACTAAGTAAGTTATAACATGTAAGATTTTCTAAACTTTAATAATGATTGTTTTACTAAGTAAGTTATAACATATGGGCTTTTCTAAACTCTTTTCTATGAACTATAAAAGGAAATTGGAAGATATCTAGGATCAAAATGTCAAATGTTCAATAAACTACTTTTTGAAATGGTAATTCTAATCCCTTATAAGTGTCACAGCTGGGAGACATACAGCATGTGAATATATATGCGCATACATATAGTACACCCCAGTATATTTGCACTAAATGATAGAGAAAAGGAACTAGAAAAGGTTCTCATAGAAATCAGAATGATGAGGTTGAATTAAGAAAAAAAAACCAATTTTAATTACTCCATAACTCTGTATTATGATCAGGATAGAGAACCATCCAAGGACGCTGGGAAGATGTGTGACAGCTCTTCCCCTTTCCTATCTTGGGGTCTGTTTACTGATCTGTCACCTCGGGCTAACAAACAGGTTGCTTTACTTTGAATTTCTGTTCAGGTAGCCAAGTATATCAACATAACTTTCTAACAACAAAACAATTGTACATGGCATTACCAGATAGCAGTTGATATTAACAGAGCCTAAAGCCACTAATGATCTTGCAACAAAAGCACCAAAGATAGGGGCATCATAAAGATCTTGTGACACAAGAACAGATAGCCAGAGGCCATTCTAGGGGGTAAATTTATTTCTCGCCTTTAATTTCTATACATATCTTAAGATGACAAACCCACACAATACTTCTTCCTCCTATTTTCCCTACAACCACCACCCTCTGAAGAGGGTTAGGCTGAGAGATAGAGTGACTAGCTCAAAGTCACCAAGCTGGTTTTTCATACAAAGAACGGTTGCAGGAATTGGGTTTAATGAAAAGAAGGATTGGGAGGACATGATAAGAAGCAATGGGTAGAAACGAATCAAGGAGAGAAGCAACCTAGAACTAAGAAGAAATTTCCTGACAGAACAATTAATCAGTGGAATAACTTGCCTCCAGAAATTGTGAATGCTCCAATACTAGAAGTTTTTAAGAAGAGATTGGATAATCATTTGTCTGAAATGGTATAGGTTTTTCTGCCTGAGCACGGGGTTGGATTTAGAAGACCTCCATGGTCCCTTCCAACTCTCTATTCTATTCTATTCCATTCCATTCCATTCCTGCTTTAAGATTGAATGAATGAATGAATGAACGAACGAACGAACGAATGAAGCAGCCATCTCGACGAGTTTTTTTCTCAAACTTGCCAGCACTCTAAAATGACAATTTATGGCCTCTAGCTATAAAATTAATGAGTTCATTGATGTTGGATAAGAAAAAAAATACCACTTTTAGGAGTCACCAGGGTTAATTATACAGTATATTTATATTTGAGAGTTATAAGGCTATGCAACAGTTATGCTTGCTATATACAACAATTCTCCATTGACAACTCATGTAGGTAACTTGAGGAGAAAAGCTCAGAGTAAGTTTTGATGATGTTCCCATTTTGCTTATACAAACTTTTTTTAAAAATGTGTTCCCTCTCTTCTAAGTTACTTGAGATCCTTAGTAGAGAGTTTTGGATCAGAGTTGTCCGAACTGTTTACATTATACTTCGGGCATTAACCTGTGGGAGAATGGGGCTTGATTTATTTTTATGCTTTTACTGAGTGAAACCCTGTAAAAGCCAAACATACACAAAGGAACTGGTTCTTTCACCCCCAGCATATGCAAAAGCGGGGGTCTGGATTAAATTATCTCCAGACATTGTGGGCATTAATTGGGGTGTGTGTGGAATCTTAATGGTAAAACTGTTCAGTAATGGATCAGTGGGCTTAAGACAGATTTTCTCTGCTTACTCTAAAATTTTCATCTGTTCTCCACCATAACACGATAAAAATCTATACTGACAGTTTTCAGCAGTGTAATGTGTGAACTCAATCATAGAAAACCAAAATGGGCAGAATATAGCTGTGGGCTCTGTGGGAGATGTCTAGATGTTTCAGGAACATCCAAGTATCTTGGGCAACAACTCTCACCACCATGTACATACTGGCTTGAGGTAATAATCTAACATACCCAGAGGCCACTTGCATAGGGCAAGCTGGTTTAGAGGGGAAGAGAGTCCATAAAAGTCATTGTTGGCTCTGGACACCCTCAGAAAAAAAGTTGTGGAGGGTTGGTTTTTCTTTTTTCTTTTTGCATCATATGGCCCAGAAATATTATATTTGTGACTTACTATTAAATACAATAGTACTTTCACTGAAGTGACACTTGGCACAGGCAGTGGGTAAACTAGACTCAAATTCAATAATATGAAAACACAAGCTTAACTTTCACAATAAGATGATTTCCCAAAGCCACTCAATTGCTTTTACTACAGAACAATACTGGTAATTGTCAATTCAAGCCACTGCCAATAGCAATATTCACTGATGCAATTCATCACAGCAAACAAAAGATTGACATGAACTATCTACACTGGTTTGAACATTGTCCAACCAATGTAAAACAGCTAGAGCTTTGGCACGTTTGCAGTAGCTGTCTATTTTTTGTGAAAAATTCTTTTCTTGAGAAAGAGTTTTTCACAAAAAAAGCACTGATGTGCTGATTATTACTAAGGTTTAAGTAGCTAAGAGAGCACTCTTGAAACAGTTTGATAAGATCATTGTAAGATAGTATATAATGAGAAACATTCAATGGAAGACAGGAATAAGGAACCCCCCAAATCAGTCCCAAAGGTGCTTTTTCAGGAGGCAACTGAATTTTTCTTGTTTTGTCTTTGAAGGCATTTTGCTTCTCATCCAAGAAGCTTCTTCAGCTCTGAGTGGATGGTGGGGAATGGAAGGATTTATATTCCTTGCAGACAACTGGTAATATGTATACTTTTACAGGGTTATTGAGGCACTTGGAGGTTAAACTGTGTCCTGAGGGACGTAGCCATGTATGGGATGGGATGAAGACCCTTTGAATGGTGTAAGAGTATGAACGGATTTCCAGACGGAAAAAATTGCAGACCACAGGAACCATTTGCACTATGTAGGTGACCCTTAGGATACAGAGAAACCTCCAAGGGCCTCACCTTCTCTAAAAGGATGCAAATAACCAGCTGTCTGCAAGTAATAAAATCCTTCCATTCCCCACCATCCAGTGGGAGCTGAAGAAGCTTCTTGGATGAGAAGCAAAATATCTTCAAATAAAAAACAAGAAAAGTCCAGTTGCCTCCTGAAAAAAGCACCTTTGGGGCAACCATGACCTGGATGACTAAGAATCTCCATAGACCTCCAAATCAGTGTTTTGCAATCTTGGCATCTTGGTGACGTGTGGACCAACTCAGAATTTTTGGCTCACTGGGGAATTCTGGGAGTTGAAGTCCACACATCTTCAAGTGGTGAAGGTTGAAAAACACTGCTCCTAAATTCTGTCTATTATCAGTTCATGACAGCATGGCTAATGATCAGAGATGCTTGAAAATGTAGTACCTCAGAACTGGGAAGAGGCATAGATACATAAAGCCACTTTGACACTTGGCCAATAAAAAATTATGTTCTGTTCTGAAGTAGTTAAAATGTCAGGTTAGAAACTGGGAAACTGAGTCCTTCCTTAGACATAAAACCAGCTGGGAAACCTTGAACCATTTTCTCTCTCTTAGCCCCAGAAAGGACAAACCAGTTCCAAAATCTTGCCAATAAAACTGCAGGGACGTGTCCAGGCATCACCAGGTGCCAACACTAGTTGAAGGCACAGACACACAGGTATATGCCTGGCGCCTCCCAAATTCATTGGAGCTTTGTGAATCTAAAGCAATCTCTCAAATTAGGCTACAACAGGAAATTGTGTCAGAAAAATGGGCATCTTTCTAATCCAACTTCTGTCTTAGATGAACTGAAGATACACTGCAGTCTCTCACGGAGTGAATTGCTTTTAGCTAGCTTCCAGGTGGCAGCCCCAAGTCCCACAGAGCCACAATCAGCTCTCAAGATGAAGTTGCAAAGGCCTTTGTGGCAGCTGAATTGCCAAGACTCCTAAACAGCAAATTCAAATGTCCATAGACAATGCCTAGAAAAATCCATCGATCATTTGTGGGCATGGGCTTGATACCAAAGAGATATATTTTCTCTCTGCCAAAAAAATGTACACTCTATCATATTCAAACAATGCAACAGTTACTGAAGATATATAACAAAGGGTGGGATGCTATCGGTTTGGCCCGGTTCAGGCAAACCGGTAACTCCAAAGATCAGTTGAGAGCGAATCGGTTTGCTCCGACCTTCAGGTGGGCCTGCCCCCCCCCCTGCCCCTAGGCTATACCTATCTATATTTCCTTGTTTTTAGCCCAGTTGATAGGCACCACAGAGCGCTTGCAAAGCACATGCTCAACGAAACATTTGTTAGACCAGTTGAATCACACCACTGTGTATAATCAGTTTATAAGTCAGTCATATATAAAATGGCAATATTGTTCAGAATCCTCATTCCAATAAGGAACCAAACAGAGAAGAGAAGGTAGATTCTTTTGAAGTGATAGATTCCAGAGAACAAAACCAGCAAGTTGAGAGGGATGAGCATTCCATCTGGAAATTGCTTTTCACACATCATCTTTTCACAAGAATCCACATGATAGCAAGTCAGTTTCCAGAGCCAACAACTAGCTTTTAAGTCCTGAACCACAATGCCCGATTAGGTAATGCAAGTCTCCTCTGAGTTTTATCATGTTCTTGTGTGCCGTGGAAACATTTACAGTTTGCTCAGAATTGGGTGAGAAGGTCGCCTTTCCTCCTGGGAACCAGGCTTTGTCAGCTGCAAGACTTGAGTGAGTCCGCTTACTTCATTCGGAAACAAAGAGCTGTGGTGCTTATGGGAACCGAGATGATTCCTTAAATGCCACTGCCACCATTTTCTGTGAAGCTCCTGCCGGACCTGAACAAAAAGTTTCACTTTAGTAAGAAGGCTCATGGTTTTCTTAAGAGAAAGAGGACACCCTTTCCCTGCCCAGCATAGGGGCTCAACCTCTGCAGTCAATAACAAGGATAAATCATTCTCAAGCAATATCCTGCCCTGATGGCATGTGGTCAGCCACTACTTGCCTGCAGAGGAAGGAAGCAAAGCCAAAATGTGGACAGAGAAAATCAAATGTAGTCTCGTGGGTATGCAAATAGAAAAGGGAAAAGGAAGATCGGAAAGGCCAATAAATGGAGAAATGTGGTGAAGAAACAAGTAGAAGAAGAATGGGCTGAGGTAGCAAGAGAAATGCCCTGCATTGTAAAGATTTTAAAGACTTGACAATCTGGGACCCATTAGATCACCCTTCCAGAGATACTTTCTTATTTAAGCAGAGATGGAATGATCATAGGTAGGGCAAAACAACAGTGGGAATAGAAGGGACTTCCAATTTCCTGCTGGCTTCCCCATTGATACTGCTTTTGTAAGAAGCTGGCAGGAGGTATCAGAAATCATTCCTCCTCTTTCTCCTTGACTGGCACTTGGAACTGCCTACCACATCTGGGAATAAAGGAATAAAAAGATTTGTGGACTGATAGAAAAATGGCACCCTTGCTTCCCATTCCATTCCCGAGGGCCCCCTTGCTCCAGGGAGGAAGAATAGCAATAGCAGTTAGACTTATATACCGCTTCATAGGGCTTTCAGCCCTCTCTAAGTGGTTTACAGAGTCAGCATATCGCCCCCACAGTCTGGGTCCTCATTTCACCTACTTCAGAAGGATGGAAGGCTGAGTCAACCTTGAGCTGGTGAGATTAGAACTGCTAAACTGCAGATAACAGTCAGTTGAAGTGGCCTGCAGTACTGCACCCTAACCACTGCGCCACCTCAGCTCTTCCTAAGGCACACCCATCAACTGCTGGAGACCCCAAACTAGCCCTACTTGCCAACAGGCATCCAGATTGCTCCCTCACCTTGTTGTCCACCATTATTAAGAGATTTGAGATTTCAGCCTCAGTTCCAAAGCAGCCAATTGCCACTTACTTGTTGGGACTTGCTGACAGCTGATTGGCTGCAGGGACCAGAGGAGGTGAGAAAAAGGGTGGGGGTATGGCCCTCCGATCTTCTCACTTTTTCTCCACACAAACATACCAAGAAAAAAAACTAAGATCAAGACTATTCTGGATGCTGAAAGAGAAAACTAAAATCTTTAATCTTACGAATTTTCCCTAATCCCAATATTCCACTTTTCCTTCCTGTTTCCCTTAGGTTCCCTCATAAGGCACATTATCTAGTGAGACAGTCTGGCAATTCAACTAAACTGATCCAAGTTCTGCTTTTAGGAGGGAGTATGAGGCAAGAACTCCAGCAAATGAGAAAACAAAGTGTCCCCAAGCCCCCGCTCCCGGAGTTTCAGAGATGGTTTGACCATTTGATCGTTAAGATCCATGGTGGCCCAGTGATTAGAATGCAGTATTGCAGGCTAATTCTGCCAACTGCTAGCAGTTCGATCCTGACCAACTCAATATGCTGACTCTGTAAACCGCATAGAGAGGGGTATAAAGTACTATGAATCGGTATATACCATGTTTCTTCAAAAAGAAGGTTGGGTCTTATTTTCTTTTGACCCCTGAAAAAATGGCTAGGTCTTCTTTTTGGAGGGTTCTAATTATTGACTCACCTCACGGCAGTGGTACCAACAGCCCTGCCCAACAGGAGCCCACTGCTGGCCCACTTCTTCTGTGACTACTTGCCACCATTCACATGCATTGCCTTGGCCTCTGTTTCGCCTGCATGAAGGTAGCTCCACCCCCTCATCCCCACCCTAGCTTATTTTTTACCAGTGTGCCTTGCCCCACCCCCTGCACTCCAGGGTGGGTGTGGTCTTAATTAGGGCTAATTTTGTGGGTGGGGCTTAATTTGATTGCATGTGCTCAAAACTATGATAGGGCTTCTTTTCAAGTCTTTTTCGAGAAACACGGTAAGTCTAAGTGCTATCACTATTTCTCTTGTTTGCTGCTGATGGCTGGAATTAAATCAACAAAGCTACCCAGCACAAAGGCTGCTGTGAGAATATAGCTGCTTTCAAAGGCAGGCAGAAGCCTCTGTGGAAATCTCCACAGCTCCTCCCTGGATTCTTGGCTTCCTGATCTGAAAGATTTGTACAGAAATAATCCCCTACCCCACCACAATTTTTTCCTCAGGAGATGCCAGTCAGCTAGAGAGATGCTTGTATAGAAAAATCTGGGGCATAATTCCATATCCCAATCACTGTACCTAAACATTCTTCTGGTTTGAGAAAAAAGTTTCTTTCCCATCAACCAGAATGACATTGATTTATCAAGCACTTTAAGGAGAGGCAACACAAGAAAGGAGAAAAGAAAAGAGAGGGAGTCCCTCCATTTGATTTGCAACTGGAAGGAAGGACAGATCTGAATAAAAAAATTCAGTAGCCTGCAGTGGAGTCCATTAAGAAAGATGACCTTTGAAAAGGCATTAACTGTATATTGCTAATGTGGTCCAAAAGAGCAGTGGAGTCACCTTTTTTTTCAACTAGAACGGGAACTCATCAAGTTTGCAGACAACACAAAACACATTAAACACACACATACACACAATCCCCACAGAAGTCCTGAACCCTGCTGGGTCATCTAGAATTTTGAAAGCATCTTAGGGCATTTTCACAAAATGACTTTGGTGGTGGGAGCAATAGTAACTCTATGACCACGAATAAAGTGATCACACCATTAATCACCATCTCTACCCTCTTAAGATCACTATCATTTCCATTTATTTCTTTTTCTTGGACAAGTGGACTTTCCTTATCCCTGACTGATTTTATTTTCTAAAGCTATTTTGGGATATGTGTGGGACTTGAAAGTAAACTAAAGCTGATGTTTGAGATGAACACTTCAGATTGCAATATACTAGCCTCCCACTTATTCTGTTTGTTAGAAGGGTCAAAATCAATAATATAAAAATTAGAGCCCAAGAGGCATGCTCATAGCAAGAGCAAGAGCATGTAGACCTTTATACCACTTTGCACTGCTTTACAGCCCTCTCTAAGTGGTTTACGTAGTCAGCATATTGCCCTCAACCAGGGGTGGATTGCTATCAGCATTACTGCCAGTTCAGCGCGCTCCGCGTGCGCGCACAATTGCCTGTAAATAGGTCTGTGCATGCACAGAACATTTTAAAATGCCCCCCAAAACATGCCGTGATGACCAAGGAACCAGTTCGGAGGCATGGCCAGCCTGGGCAACCCAGGTCAACATTCCACTACTGGTTCACCCGAAACGGTGTGAACTGATAGCAACCCACCTCTGCCCCCAACAATCTGGGTCCTCAGTTGACCGACCTCAGAAGGATGGAAGGCTGAGTCAACCTTGAGCCTGAGGGACTCAAACTGCTGAACTGCCAGCAGCTGGCAGCCGGCAGCCAGCACTCAATAGAAGTAGCCTGCAGTACTGTATTCTATCCACTGCTCCAACAGTTCTTGATGTCCATGGATACCATGTTGGTAATCCATTATTTAATGCCATGGGTGAACAAGGACTTAAACTAGATTCATAAGGATTCCTTGCTCCTATTTTTAAAAGTTAGATGTTGCCATTACGTGGATTAGTAGCTTTGTTGCATGTTCTCCATTACGAGAATGATAAACAGATAAGAATAAAATGTTGAAAACTACATAGGGTGAAGCTAACTATTTGCTCTTATGGCTATATATTATATCTATCTCAGTATCAGAAATAGCATGCCCCTTCATGCTGATTGATGGGGAACTTATGGTGAAAAGTGCTATTGTTCTCCAGCCCTGCATTTGGTGGGCTGCCATGGGAAACAGGATGCTGGGTTAGACAAACGTTTGATCTTATCCAGCAGGATTCATGACTAAATCTCAGTCCATGGGAAGCTCACCTCTCCATTAAGAAAACAGTAAAGCACAGCCACAGCCAAACCCTGAAACAAAACAAGCAAATTATTCATTATGAAATACACAATAGCAAATGGCAGACTGCCATTCCAGAAGATGGAGCGTCATTTTTTTTAAAAATCACACTGAAATGTGATGCATGTGGCGAATGGAGACTATTTTGTCGCTTTGGTGGTTCCAAAGACCAAGGTGGAGGATGGGATGTTTACATTAGGCTGAACCTGCTGGTGGTTTGCAGCATCCTACATGTTCTATATACAAAATACCAATTATGCTGGCAAACACATTAGGAGGTTTGAAACCAAAACAGCATGAAGTAGTTTGAATCAGAAGATAGGAGTTATTCCAGTACTGACCTGAGTGTGAACTTGTAAACATGGTAGGACAGCCTCACCCCCACCCCCACCCAACATGCACCATTCTAGAAGTTGTAACCCTAACACATTTAAGGGTTACTGGCTTGGGTAAGGTGGCTTCACTACTTTTGTGCTTACCTGCATTCTCTGAGATCCTAATTTAAGTTCCAATCGAAGGTCCAATTTCATTTTAAATCGTATGTTATCCAATTCCATTTCAAATTGTTTTTATCAGATTTTAGTAATAATTTATGTCTGGAACTCTGCACTTTGATATGGCCCAAAGTCTAATCAATAAAGTAAACTAATTAACTAAGTATCTAAGGAATTTTTCATCAGAAGAACTATACCCTTCTTACCTGGAAAGATCCTAGGGCTTTTTCAAACAGAGCTTGAACTTCCATGGTGCCATTTGTGGTATCAAAAGGGAAAAAAGCAAAAAGAATGTAATGGATTCCAAAGAGAGGGATGAGCACAAGTGTTGATTTAGCAAGCCTCCTAAGAGCAAAGAAAAAGAGAATGACGATGATGATGATGATGATGATAAACAGTGATATCCATTGCCATTGGTACCACATCCAAGATTTTTACAAAGTACGTAAAGAAATTGCAGCTTCCTGCAATAACACCAGTGGAACTACAAAAAACTGTGCTACTAGGAACATCATATATTTTAAGAAGATACTTGGATGATACATAAGACACTGGCAGCAACCCGTATCAACCATTAGCACCAGTCAATGGTATTTGTGACACATCTTTAAATGTTCAGTTGATTGTGTTTCATGTTTAATGAATAAAAGAAATGATGATGATGATGATGATGATGATGATGATGATGATGATAAATTTATCAGACTTGAACATTCTGATTCTACAAAAAACAACCATACTTGGAACAGCTTATATCCTCCGACGTTACCTTAACAGTTCCTAGGCCCTTGGTTAGGAATCGAGCTGTTGAGCTACCAACCAGCCCCAAAGGCTGTGAATCCCACCAAAGATTTGATGATGATGATGATAATGATGATGATGATGATGATGATGATAATGGAGGCCTTTTAAAGACAACTAAGTCAAAAGCTGAATATAAGAAATTGAGAAGCGAGCTGAAAATTGGAAAAACAAAGCTATGCATAGCCAATACTTGATCAGAAGCACTGAAAAAATAAACAGAAGGCTTTATTTTGGCAGCTCAATAACAAGCCTTAGCCACAAACTGCATGAAGGCAAAAATTAAACATGTTACCACCAATAGCAAATGAGAAAGACGAAACAGTCGAACACTTGATCAGTGGGTGCAGCAAAATTTTACAAACTGACTACCTACAATGCCATGACCGCGTTGCTAAGATCATTCACTGGAAATTGTGCCAAAAGTTTGGATTTGAGTACAGCAAAAACCACTGGGAACATCAGGTTGAGAAGGTTTTAGAGAATGAGAAAGTCAAAATCTTATGGGAGTTCAGAATCCAGACTGACAGACACTTGGCCCACAACACGCATGACATAACAATAGTTGAAAAGAAAAAAGTATGGTTCATTGACATTGCAATACCTGGAGATGCGCGAATTGAAGATAAACAGCAAGAAAAAATCACAAAGTACCGGGACTTGCAAATTGAGGTTGAGCGACTGTGGAAAAAGAAATTGTGTGTTGTCCCGATTGTAATTGGAGCCCTTAGAGCAATACCTAAAGGGCTATCTCGCTATTTGGAAATTCTAAATTTATCAGACTTGAACATTCTGATTCTACAAAAAACCACCCTACTTGGAACAGCTTATATCCTCCGATGTTACCTTAACAGGTCCTAGGTCCTTGGTTAGGACTTGAGCTGTTGAGCTACCAACCAGCCCCAAAGGCTGTGAATCTCACCAAAGATTAGTCACATAATAATACTGCAAATTGAAGTTGAGTGATTGTGGAAAAAGAAATCAAGTGTTATCCCGATTGTAATTGGAGCCTTGGAGCAATACCTAAAGGGCTACCTCGCTATTTGGAAATTCTAAATTTATCGGATTTGAACATTCTGACTCTACAAAAAACCACCCTACTTGAAACAGCTTATATCCTCCGACGTTACCATAACAGTTTCTTGATCCTTGGTAAGGACTCGAGTTGCCAACCAGCCCCAAAGGCTGTGAATCTCACCAAATATTAATCTAATAATAATAATAATAATAACAACAACAACAACAACAACAATAACAACAACAACAACAACAACTGGGCAATACCAGTTATAAGATACACAGCTGGTATAGTTAACTGAACACAAGCTGATTTGGACATTTTGGACCGAAAAACCAGGAAACTAATGACAATGCACTACAGTTTACATCCATGTGGTGACACTGATAGACTGTATCTGCCCCGAAAATCAGGTGGCAGAGGATTATTACAAGTGAAGCAAACAGTTGAAGAAGAAAAACATGCACTGGCTGATTATTTAAAAGAAAGTCAAGAAGATCTATTAATCAAAGTAAAGAACAAAAATCGACTGAAGGCCCAACAGACAAAACAAGAATACAGAAAAGATGTGATAAAATCAAGAATGGAGAGTTGGCAAAACAAAGCATTGCATGGCCAATTTCTGGAAAAAATAAAAGATAAAGTGGACAGTGAACAAACTTGGTTATGGTTAACAACAGGTACATTAAAGAAAGAAACAGAGTCACTAATCCTGGCTGCGCAAGAACAAGCTATCCGCACAAATGCCATTAAGGCCAAAATCGAAAAATCCTCTGATGATGCCAAATGCAGACTTTGCAAAGAAGTTGATGAAACTGTTGATCACATACTCAGCTGCTGTAAAAAAATTGCGCAGACTGATTATAAATTGCAGCACAATTCAGTAGCACAAATGATCCACTGGAATTTGTGCAAAAATTATAATATTAAAACAACAACAAACTGGTGGGAACATAAATCTGAAAAAGTCACCGAAAATCAGATGGTCAAGATCTTATGAGATTTTCGTATACAAACGGACAAAATACTGGTGCATAATACACCAGACATCACACTGGTTGAGAAAAATAAGGTTACAATCATAGACATCGCAATACCAGATGATAGCAGGGTCACCGAGAAGGAACATGAAAAAATCGCGAAATACCAGGACTTAAAAATCAAAATTCAACAATTATGGTACAAACCAGCAGTGGTAATTCCAGTGGTAATCGGCACACTGGGTGCTATTCCAAAAGTACTGGAATTACATTTAAAACAGTTAAAAATTGACAAAATCACCATCAGTCAAATGCAAAAAGCCGCACTGCTTGGATCTGCACATATATTACGAAAATACATTATGACATCCTAGGCCCCCGGCTGGGGCCCGACTAGTAATCAATGTCAAATCCGGCGAAACAACTGGCTGCTGTGATACAATTCTGTTGTGATGATGATGATGATGATGATGATAATACAAAAATTGAAATATTAATTGAATTAATAATAATTGAATATTAATTGAAAGCACAAAAGAATTTAGTCAAGACATTGGCTTGCAGTTTGGAATTGACAAATGTGCAACAATGGCAATCAAAGCAGACAAGGTCATAGAAGATGATGGAATAGAACTTGAGAATGAATAAAGGCAGCAAAACTATAAGAAGGTTACAAGTACTTGGGGATTTTAGAGGCCTCTGACTTATGCATAATAAAGTCAAGGAATCAACTTCAGCCAAGTACATTCAATGAATTCGCAAAAGATTAAAGTCCAAATTGAGTGGAGGAAACATCATAAAAGCAATAAATACCTGGGCTATACCTGTGATACGATACTCTGCAGGAATAATTAACTGGACCCAGATGGAGTTGGACAATTTGGACAGAAAAATAAGGAAGCTTATGACAATGAATCATGCCCTGCACCCTAAAAGTGATGTTGACCGATTACAGGTGAAACTCGAAAAATTAGAATATCGTGCAAAAGTTCATTTATTTCAGTAATGCAACTTAAAAAGTGAAACTAATATATGATAGACTTATTACATGCAAAGCAAGATAGTTCAAGCTGTGATTTATCATAATTGTGATGATCATGGCTTACAGCTCATGAAAACCCCAAATCCACAATCTCAGAAAATTAGAGTATTGTGAAAAGGTGCAATATTCTAGGCTCAAAGTATCCCACTTTAATCAGCTAATTAAGCCATAATACCTGCAAAGGGTTCCTGAGCCTTTAAATGGTTTCTCAGTCTGGTTCAGTAGGAATCACAATCATGGGAAAGACTGCTGACCTGACAGTTGTGCAGAAAACTATCATTGACACCCTCCATAAGGAGGGAAAGCCTCAAAAGGTAATTGCAAAAGAAGTTGGATGTTCCCAAAGTGCTGTATCAAAGCATATTAATAGAAAGTTATGCGGAAGGGAAAAGTGTGGAAGAAAAAGGTGCACAAGCAGCAGGGATGATCGCAGCCTGGAGAGGATTGTCAGGAAAAGGCCATTCAAAAGTGTTGGGGACTTTCACAATGAGTGGACTGAGGCTGGAGTCAGTACATCAAGAGCCACCACACACAGACGGATCCTGGACATGGGCTTCAAATGTTGTATTCCTCTTGTCAAGCCACTCCTGAACAACAAACAACGTCAGAAGCGTCTTACCTGGGCTAAAGAAAAACAGACCTGGTCTGTTGCTCAGTGGTCCAAAGTTCTCTTTTCTGATGACAGCAACTTTTGCATCTCATTTGGAAATCAAGGCCCCAGAGTATGGAGGAAGAATGGAGAGGCACACACTGCAAGATGCTTGAAATGCAGTGTGAAGTTTCCACAGTCTGTGTTGATTTGGGGAGCCATGTCATCTGCTGGTGTTGGTCCACTGTACTTCATTAAGTCCAGGGTCAATGTAGCCGTCTACCAGGAGATTTTGGAGCACTTCATTCTTCCTTCCACAGACGAGCTTCATGGGGATGCTGACTTCATTTTCCAGCAGGACTTAGCACCTGCCCACACTGCCAAAAGCATCAAAACCTGGTTCAATGATCGTGAGATTACTGTGCTTGATTGGCCAGCAAACTCGCCTGACTGGAACCCCATAGAGAATCTATAGGGCATTGCCAAGAGAAAGATGAGAGACATGAGACCAAACAATGCAGAAGAGCTGAAGGCTGCTATTGAAGCATCCTGGTCTTCCATAACACCCCAGCAATGTCACAGGCTGATAGCTTCCATTCCACGCCGCATTGAGGCAGTAATTGCTGCAAAAGGGGCCCAAATCAAGTACTGAGTACATATGCATGCTTATATTTTTCAGAGGTCCAATATTGTTCTATGTACAATCCTTGTTTTATTGATTGCATATAATGGTCTAATTTTCTGAGATTGTGGATTTGGGGTTTTCATGAGCTATAAGCCATAATCATCACAATTATGACAAATCATGGCTTGAATTATCTTGCTTTGCATGTAATGAGTCTATCTCATATATTAATATCACCTTTTAAGTTGCATTACTGAAATAAATGAACTTTTGCACAATATTCTAATTTTTTGAGTTTCACCTGTATATCTACCAAGAGCAGAAGGTGGTCAAGGACTCCTACAAGTAAAGCAGACTGTGGAAAAAGAAAGACATAGCTTGAATGACTACATCCAGAAAAGTGAAGAACCAATGATTAAGGAAGTAAATAAAGGAGGCCTTCTGAAGACAACTAAGTCGAAAGCTGAATACAAGAAACAAGTAATTGAGAAGCGAGCTGAAAATTGGAAAAGCAAAACTATGCATAGCCAATACTTGAAACGTATTGAAGGCAAAGCTGACCAAAAGCTAACTTGGAACTGGTTAAGATCAGGAGTACTGAAAAAAGAAACAGAAAGCTTTATTTTGGCAGCTCAAGAACAAGTCTTAGCCACAAACTACATGAAGGAAAAATTCAGCATGTTATCACCAACAGCAAATGCTGCTTCTGTAATGAGAAAGATGAGACAGTCGATCAGTGGGTGCAGGAAAATTTCACAAACTGACTACCTACAATGCCATGACCGTGTTGCTAAGATCATTCACTGGAAATTGTGCCAAAAGTTTGGATTTGAGTACAGCAAAAACCACTGGGAACATCAGGTTGAGAAGGTTCTAGAGAATGAAAAAGTAAAGATCTTGTGGGAGTTCAGAATCCAGACTGACAGGCACTTGGCCCACAACACACCTGACATAACAATAGTTGAAAAGAAAAAAGTTTGGTTCATTGACATTGCAATACCTGGTGATGCGCGAATTGAAGATAAGCAGCAAGAAAAAAATCACAAAGTACCGGGACTTGCAAATTGAGGTTGAGCGACTGTGGAAAAAGAAATTGTGTGTTGTCTCGATTGTAATTGGAGCCCTTAGAGCAATACCTAAAAGGCTACCTCGCTATTTGAAAATTCTAAATTTATCAGACTTGAACATTCTGATTCTACAAAAAACCACCCTACTTGGAACAGCTTATATCCTCCGATGTTACCTTAACAGTTCCTAGGTCCTTGGTTAGGACTAGAGCTGTTGAGCTACCAACCAGCCCCAAAGGCTGTCAATCTCACCAAAGATTAACCACATAATAATAATAGCCCATTTAATATTGGCTGATGCTAACAGGGTAGGTTCATCCCCTCCTATAGTTTTATGATGTACACTTGACATTTAACCTTCTACCAAGAGTTGCAGTTCTCTGTCACTTAGCTGGATCTCTAATTCCTGTTCTATTCTCTGCTCCTAATAACAGATGAGCATAAGAACAGGTGCCTTAAATAGAAACATTGATAGGTTTATCACTCTTCACTATAATGGGGCAATCATCCTTGAGGCAGTTTTCTAGACAGATCCATGGCATGCAAGCAAAGAAAACCTTCGCCCCCTGGTCATTTTGTTTGCTGTTGGTTGTTTATTTGTGAGGCTGTTTAAAGAAGCCTTCTTACTTGTATTGACTGGAGTCCTTGCCTCTTCCATCTGGCCATCGCAGTTTGCTCATCAGAATCCTTACAATATTAACAAATAGAATGAAATTGATCTACAAAACAAGGAAGCACAAGTGAGATGGAGGTAGTTCTTCACTACACTCATCCCATTCGTCCACCAGCATTTTATTACATCTTCTAGGATCACCCAGCCATTGTTGAGCGTACAAGCTTTATCCTAGGTGACACTAATAATCTCAGCACCACAACATACATTGCTATAACTTGGTAGTGGGGAAATAGTTTATCTGGGAAATTACTGTGAAGTAGACTTACTGCAATAGAAGCCACCACCGGGCCTTGAATGAGCCACAGGGCATATGTAAGATGCATATCCCAGCACCTGTAAAAACAACAAACAAACAAACTTGCAATTGTTGAATGAGTAAAAGGGTCTCATTTAGAAAAACCGGTGGATGAACATCCTAGAAAACTCTGTTCTGAAATAAATATTTCATGGAAGGATGTAACCATCAGGTATTTCTTACTATCTGTCTATAGAAATTTACAGCAGGCACATATAATTATTAGAAAATTCAAGAGGGCACATTGGGAGGGTGAAGCAGAGGGACAGTCTTGTTTGTACTAGAGAGTTTGGTTCTAAGGGAGATTTGAAAGGCAGATGAACTCAGGAAGTTGCAGTGATGCAGCAAAGCAAGGAATCATTACACTACCCAAGGTTTTCACTTTTCTGTTGCTTGGTAGAACTGAAGGCTGGTTCACACAGGCACACGTACAGGTATGTCACAATTAGTATGAATCGAAAATTATAAATGGATACCAGGTTGCATTTAATGAAAGTCAACATTCAGTTAATGTAAGACTGGTGGCCACACCATTGCCATTAGGGTTTTTGATGCTAATTGTTGTGTACAGAACAAGAAAAGGAGATGCTCTGTTTGGGGAAAGTTCAAAAAAGAAGGGGCTCATTTTGGAAAACCAGAGCAGAATATAGGAGATAGCTTTGGATATGGGCTTAGACTCTAGCTTAGCTTTTGTCCACTTGATTTATTTATTTTTAATATTTAAGGGGATTATTGATCTACAACATAGATAGGAATGATATTTAGTAACCTTGTTAAAGTTTGTTACCCTATTTTGGCTAGGTTTAAGCTGGAACCAATTACTCTGTTTTCCATAGAAATATCACTTTGAAAAGTGTGAATTCGAATAATGCAACCATTTTTTTATTTTTCATGATCAGCATTAATTGAGACCAACCTGTAGTTACCCCCTTGATTGTTGTGACACCAGAATATGTTACTTTGGATGGCCAAAGTAACCAAACACTAGTGGCAGAATTTTACCATCAAGCAAAGTAGAGTACTTATCAATGAACTCAATTCATAAATCCCTCACACACACCATCTTGGGTAATTAGATTTCCACAGAAAAGATTTTTATTTGTAACTTTTTTTCCCAGCAAGATGCCACACTCCTTTATTGTACCTTATGGGACTGTTGTGAGAACAGAGGGAAATTCTTTACATATACCTCCTCCTCTGCCCAAGAACCTATATCTCCCGTGAGATTGTTTTCCAAACTTTCTGGAGCCCTAAAAAAGGTAAATTATGTGTCCTGATTTGATCATAAAAACTTAAGCTAAAACAGCTCTTGGGGGAAAATAACTTTGAAGGACTTGCCAAAATGCAATTTCTTTTATTTCATTTGCTACATTTGATTCATTTCCCAATTTCTGAACTGGAATGCAGCCTCCTTTGAATATGAGCATTGCAAAATCTCACCCTATTGGATGGAAAATTCTCCAAACCAAAAAACATAATGGCATGCATTGCAGTACACTGATCATGTTTTAACAGCCAGTTTAGTGTAGAAGTTAAGGCATCTGGTGGAAGACAATGAGGTCTTGTCTCACACTTTTTAGGCACAAAGCCAGCTGGGTAAACCTGGGCCAGTCCCTCTTTCACAGTCCTAGGAAGGAAGCAAAAGGCAAATCACTTCTGAAAAACCTTGCCAAGAAAATTGTAGGGACTTGTCCAAGCAATGTCCCAGAGTCTGCGCTGACTCGAAGGCACAAAGTAAATGTATAGATCATATTTTAAGGGATTTAACTGCCATTTTTGCTAAAAGAAAATAAAATAGCTGGTTTTTTTAAAAAAAAGTCTGTATTTTTATTTTATCATGCTAAGAAATGCAAATAATAACTGCTACACCTGTAATTATAGTGCAAAAAACTCCTGAAAATGTCATGTTCTCACAGAACAGTTCTAAGTGACCATAATGAACTCTATATAATCTGTTGATTCAGCTAAGGTCTCCTGCTAGCCCTGATAGCTAAATAACCCATTGAGAGCATTGCCAAATTGTGCTGCATGTTGTCAGTCCAAAATATGTGCCATGCTATCATTTGGTGTATTGCTTCTTCAAAAACTCAGGCTAAAAATCTGGGTTGATGTGTTTGGCAACAAGAAGACGGGATCTCGGCATCTGATGAAATGCTAAATAATGTTGAATCTGTTTAGCCGAGCAGAAGGATCCAAATGGAGCCAAATAACCGATTGCTTGTGCCTGGGTAGCTAGATTAATCCAAACAGAGGGTAAGATCACTATCACTGAAATAAACTTGTTATTTTACTTCATTAATAAAAGTGAGTTCCAGGACAAGTAGCTAGCAGCAGAAAACATATCTCCCTGTGGTATCTATTCAACAGATATGAAAATGCTTTGAAACCGGATTAACTTGAACATTATCCATCATTAAGAGGGATGGGAGCTGTCTTTTTGTAAAAGGTGAATTCTTAAATGAGAATTCTAGGGATTTAGACAAATGTTGTAGCCTTGTTGATAGCTGCCCAGCGTTGCCTTGAACTGGGAGGTGCACAGCATATAAATTTCATAATAAATAAATAAAATAAATGGCAGTTACTCTGTCCAACCATGGAACGTGGAACCCACTTCTTTCTGTCTCCTTTCCTTTCCTTTCTTTTCCTTTCCTTTCCTTTCCTTTCTAATCAGTCTGTATATTCCAACAGCACTTCTACAAAATTGCCACTCCTTTCTACAAAAGTTTGTTTAAAAGGCCAGTTTGGTATAACTGCACAAAGCCCATGCTTCTCCTCTATCTCACAAAGCACTCTTGTTTGTTTTCAAAATAATTATCAAATTGTCATGCTCAGAACCCATCAGAGAGAAGCAGATATGATATTCAGAAAGTGGAATATAAGAGCTGGGTTTTTTTAAATTAAGGGCTCATCTCTCTAACCGAATAGCAAAATTCCTTTCTTTTCTCAGAATCTCTGAGCACTTCACAAACAAACAAAAAAACCAGATTTTAAACCAATAACTACTCATACTGTGGATTGAGGAGAAACATGAATACATACCCTGTTTCCCCTTATTTTCTTTGGACCCCTGAAATAAGCGCTTGGTCTTATTTTCAGGGAGGTCTTATTATTTTTGAGGTGCAGGAGGTGGTGAGCATAGTCACCTCATGGCTGCTACTGTGTTACAATATTTTAAGGGAGGGCTTATTTTTGGAGAAGGGCTTATTTTAGTGCATGCGCTCAAAAGCCTGATTGGGCTTATTATCTGGGGCAGTCTTATTTTGGGGAAAACAGGATAATGTTTACACTCAGCCATAATATGTGATTTGTTTAGTTTTGGCAAACCAACATGAACCCTGCCATTCTATAACTTAAAAAAGAGTTCTGCTGCAAAACAGTCAAACCCTAAAACCAATTCTAGGTATCACAAAATAGATGGTTTCAAATATTACAGAAGTGATCCAGAAGCTGTTCTGGACAAATTCGGGCTTATTTTGAGGATAGATCACTTCCAGAATATCCAGAGCCATTTTTTTCAGGATCAAAACATTACTTGATGGCACATTTTTCACACTTGCGATACTTTAGTATTCTGCTTTATTCAGTAAATCACAGTTGGACCCAACCATGTCTTAGCATGATTTGCAAACAGACTACTGAGTTTGGAAAATGTGCTTACCCAGCATTTTCATGTAATAGTCTGGCTATGACCCATGCAATTACAAATAACTTTGGAGCACCTGCAACAGAGAAAACAATTCCGTGGTTAGTGCCTATTCTTAATGTAGAAGAAAAGTTAGCTTAGGTTAGCTGAACATTTTGAATAACAATAACAAAGTCTAATAACCTTATGAAAAGGAAAAATGGATCTGCCTAAAAATAAAAGAAGGATGGACCCAACACACCTAACAAAAAGCTGAAGTGCACAGAAATACATAACCTTTCAAAACATCCTTACCCATGAAGACAATTTTCCTGCTTTCACAGCTGAGTGTTGCACAAACAATAAGGGTGATGGGTAAAGGTGATGGGAATTACAATCCAACATTCCTCTATAGCATCATATTTGGAGGGAATGATGTATACCTGTTTGCAGGTTCATATTCAGTTATATCAGTGGCAAGAGCTTGGGCATAAATCTCATTCCCCCCTCCCCCAAGCACAGGAAAAGAGATGGAAGAGGACAAAAAAGTCCAGGACAAAGAAGAAGAGCAAAGAGGTGAAGAAGAGGAACAAACCAGAAGCAAAACAAAAAGGGGAAAAAGTGACCCAAAAGCAATGTAGGGGAGAGGGAAACTAAGAGACCACTGCCACGAAGTAGGCAAGGGGAGTAAGTTGAGGCTCTGCAATAGGTCACTGAACATCCCCAGACAACATGCTTGTCTGGTAATTATGTAGATGCTTACCCCATCCCAGAGCCACAAACCACCAGAAGAACTTTCGGTCGGAGAAGAAAGAAATGGCCAGCAGGCTGTGGAGATAAAGCCCTTCTACAAGAAGCCAACTATAATTTGCCATGATGCAGAAGTTAACAAAGGTTATGATCATCTTGCATCTGCCCTGAAGAGGAAACAAGAAATATTATAAATAAGGTGTTTTATTTATTTCCGTTTTATCTTCTTTCCAGAGAACCTGTACCCCATTGCACTTTATTTATCAGTGGTCTATCAGTTCCCTAATCTCAATACCTTAGAAGAACCATACTAGATCAGACCGTCTGCATTCTGGCATTCTGTTATCATAGCAGAAGCATAAAAGCACGTCATAATTCTGATGAAATATGAAAATCACCACCAGAGTGTTCCAGAAGTCCTCATAAGATAAAGGTAAAGGTTCCCCTCACACATACTGTATGTGCTAGTCTTTGTGACTCTAGGGGGCAGTGCTCATCTCTGTTTCAAAGCCAAAGAGCCAGTGCTGTCTGAAGACGTCTCCGTGGTCATGTGGTTGGCATGACTAAATGTTGAAGACGCATGGAACACTGTTACCTTCCCACCAAAGGTGGTTCCTATTTTTCTACTTGCGTTTTTACATTTGCATTTGCTTTTGAACTGCTAGCTTGGCAGAAGCTGGGACAAGTAACAGGAGCTCACCCCGTTACGCAGCACTAGGGATTCGAACCGCCAAACTGCTGACCTTTCCATTGACAAGCTGAGCGTCTTAGCCACTGAGCCACCGCATTCCTTGATGTCCTCATACTGGATGAATATTTTACTGCATACTTTTAAATTCATTTCCTAAGAGCTCTTAACATGGGATTTTTATTTTTCCACCAGCTATGGGCTAGTGTAGGATTTGGATCGGGTATCAATCCTGGAATCCTTTGAGTAGTAAAATTGCTTCTGCTTCAATTTCTTCTAAAGATAATCAAGATTATTAGACCAATTCCTGCAAATATTTGATCTCTTGCAGGGGATAGTGTCAGCACTCCTCCATTGAAATAATTAGGAAAGAAAACCACGAGACTCCATTGATAGAAATCAAGTGTACTTTTACTAATTATAAATGATTAGAAGCGTAGCAAAGCGAAAGACTGATTATTTAGGCGCGAAAGCGATTGATATATAGAATAACCCATTCCCCACCCCTTGGCATCCCAGTTACAGTCCAATCATAATTCTCCCAAGTGTCAGGTGTGAGATAACTTCAAAAGGCATCACCCAGATGGAATGTTGGTGCCGTTGGCCTTGGCGGAAAACCTCTTCCGCATGCGCAGCAAGAGAGGCAGCAAACTCCAGGATCCTCCTCCAGCACAATTAGTATTCCCCTCTCAAATACCATGCCCCCCTCCCCCGTTTCAATGGCAGCCGAAGCAGCAGCAAAGCAGAGGCTGACAGACAGTACCTTGAGCAAGTATTACTAATCTTGCTACCTTAGCTTTTCTAGATAACACACGTCACTTTCTTCAGTCTGATATTAACTAGGAATTAACCAAAATTGTTTACAAATAAGTTTGCCCTATGTTTCTCCCCTGAGCTTATATGACTAATTAATCTATGCTGATGATTTTAATCAAGTTGTTACTGTCACAAAATCAAGGGCAAATTAAACACAATTTATGCCACTTTAAACACTCACAATTTCTCAAACAGCAACTTATTTAAACAAGAGAAAGGTACCAGAATAAGCAATGTGGTAATAACTTTCTCTGAGTTTAAAAGAGATGAAAGTGATTTCCTGCCCGCCCCCCCCCCCATTTTTGTTCTCAAGTAGCTTTTTTGATGCTTTAATGAACGGAGTGGCTGTATATGTCTACTTTCTTACTGTATGTAATTCACAGTAGACAGCATCATCCGTGTCCTCTGACAGTATAGGGTCCTTGATAAAGTTTGCAGTCACCCTTAAGATGAAAGAAGCAAAAAGCTGTATGTGGATGTAATTCCTTGTACAGTGGAGTCTCCTATTCAAAAGGAGAAAAACCAGGCATTATGCAGGATTAGAATAGGTATTCTGATCAGCCACATGAAGGTTTAGGAAAAAGAGATCATTACTTTTTTTTAATATATTCATAAACATTTTGAATACAGTATATTGTCAGGGCATATCATTTACAAAACAGCAAAGAAAGAAGAATTGTTACTATTGTTTATACTGCTTGGAATAATTTGCTTTAATCTGCAGCAGGCTTTTCAAGATCTCAGCCAGACATCTTTCCAAGTCTTCCTGCCTGAACGGATTCACTAATGGCACTGGGGACTACATGTAAGGGAGAACATATTGCCTAGATCCCAATTATATGCCAAGATGAGCACATTGCCACTCTAGCTTAATATTTAATGTTGATTAAACATTCAATCGATATGCTGATTAAATTTAAAATGTTGATTTTCAATGCTGGACGCCTCCTAGAGTCACTCTGTGCGAGTCAGGCAGCCATAAAAATCTACTTAATTAAATAAAAAAAATTGTATGGATTTATCAGATGGCTTATTCCTGAGGGTAAAAACTCAAATGAATTCAGCTGGACTAGGGTGAGTTCACAGACACATACATATACCATATTTTTCAGAGTATAAGGACACACTTCCCTCCCTCCTAAAAGAGGCTGGAAATTTGGGTGGGTCTTATACTCCAAAAGTAGCTTTTTCGAAGTTTTTTCTCAGCCCTAAAGAGGTGCTAATTAGTGAAGTGATCCTCCGTGCTTTGCCTGCTTTTCTCATTGGTTCTCTCTCCAACGATCAGCCCTGCTTTAGAAGCTGTTTTTTAATCCCCAACCAGGGGATAAAAAGCGTGCTGAAAACCAGCAAACTTATGCGCTGAAGCTGACCAGACTAAGGACGCTAGCCAGATGAATACCTGGTAGACAGAATTTTTTTTCCCTATTTTCCTCCCCAAAAATTAAGGTGCGTCTTATACTCCGTAAAATACAGTTTGCCACTGCCTACTTTCAGGATTTTTTTAAAAAAACCAATTTCCCAATTTAGCCCTGGAATTTTCTGGCAGTGTCACAGCCAAGTACTCTTTGAATCTCAACCCTTCTTGAGATCATATGAGCTCTGCTACATCCTGCAATCTAGTTGGGCATCTGTATGGTAAAACTGAGAACTGTAAAATATGTTACTTTCTTGCACAAGGGAAACATGGTATAAAAATACAGAATCCACTCAACAAGTTAAATGCAGTATCATACGATCAAGTAAAAGCAGATGAAGCAGTATGATGGCACATTCTGAACATATCATGGGAAAGCATTGTCAGATCTCTGATTCTCATCATTTCTCCACTCCCAACCTCACCAATAAATGGAACAAGATTCACAGTATCTCAGTGTTTCACATCATTTAATACACAGAGGCATATTCATGTGGGCTATTAAACGATAAACAAAGGAAAGGGAAGAAATATATGGATAATTCTTCCTCACCGAAAAGAAGCTAAAATGCCCAAGGCTGCTGCCAGAGCTATGAGGGAGATGCTGCTTCCAACAGTGTACACGGTCTCCAATTTCATTAGAAAAGATACCTGTAAGAAGACATCCAAGGATAATTTTTTTCAGATAGGAGTTATATTCATGCAAGCAGCTTTTCAATGTTGCTTTAAAAAAAAAACAATCATAGTAATGTAACTTTTATTTGCAATAAACTGAATTGAGACAAATGACTTTCTCTGCAAATTCTCTGGCAGAACTCAGCTTGATTGAAAATATGGGAGGAACAAAATGAAGAAATATCCCCAGCCAGGTGTATAATTCCTTTTAGCATATGTAAATCAGGAGTGGAATATACATATTACACTAGACCAGAATCATATATCTGTTGTTGCATTACGTGAATTAGATGTTGACTTTGAGGCAGATGCGATATTCAGCAGGTTCTGACCACTTCTGGAGCACCAGTAATGGAAATTTTGAGTAGTTCGGAGCAGTGGTGGGTTGCTCTTACTGTCGCTACCGGTACGCTACTCACGGGGCCACACGTCCTGTTTGTGCACACACGCTGCACATGCATGCACAATCTACCACACCTGAGACACCCAGTTGCTCGTTGGGGCTCGTGCAAGTGCCACATGCTGTGCGCACGTGCGCAATTGGCTGGTTGCTTTAAAAACAGGTATAGAAAGTGGGCAGGGGGGCAGGGGGGGCAAAACAAGCCACTGTACCTGTACACTGTCGCTGCTCCCAGCTAGTACCGGTACGGCCGGACCAGGAGGAACCCACCACTGGTTCAGAGAACCGGTAAATGTCACCTCTGACTTGCCCCGCCCCATCTATTCTCTGTCTCCCGAGCCCCAGCTGATTGGGAGGAAATGGGGATTTTGCAGTAATCTTCCCCTGGAGTGCGGTGGGAATGGAGATTTTACAGTATCCTTCCCCTGCCACGCCCACCAAGCCACACCCACCAAGCTATGTCACGCCCATCAAGCCACACCCACAGAACTGGTAGTAAAAAAAATTGAATTCCACCACGGCTTTGAGGGTCGTGTGAACAACATGCCTCATATCATTGATTCCTACTGAAGTCACATAAGTATTCATCCATGTTGCTAGACCATGATTAGCCATGGTGTGTCAAAAAAGCCAAAGTGACTGAGTTTACACATAACTCTAAATTGTAAACCTTGGCTTACCAATCATAATGTCATGTTCACACATTAAATTGAGCCCCAAAGAAATCACATTCTGCCATTCCAACATTTTGAAAGGGCATGTATTAAAGAGGCTGTTGAATTGTGCAGTACTAAATTGGATCACTAGGTGTTGCTATTTACAATTATTTTTCTTACATGCAGCAGTTCTATTGTCTCTGAATCCAAGTAGCCAAGCAGAAGGAATAAGCACTTATAGACTAAAGATGAAAGTAACCCCCAAAAATACATTTTCTGTAATGATAATAAAATATCTTTGTTCCTTGGATTTTATATCCCACCTCTCTACACCTATTTAAACGGAATATAAAATGCTTAGCGCCTGTGCACAACAATTGCAAAGGAACTTAATTGCAAAATAAAATCAGCCTCTTAAAACACAACCACTGAGAATAAAAGAGCCCATTAAATGACTGCAAAAATAAAACTCTCTTGGGCCTGCTTAAAAGAGGGCAAGGAAACAAATGATGATGACATCCCACTGTTTGTATATTGCACTTCTGATCTCAGTCTGTTGGCAGCATGCTCAAGTAACTTAAATTTTCAGGCAGTCTGCCAGGACAGCCCTTCATGAAAGCTGCTGTAGTAATCTATTCTGTAATTAAGTAGAGTGTCAAAAACAAAGGCTTGATCCAATTCCTCCTTCAAAGGGCATAATTCACTAATGAGACAAAAAAGAGAATATGTATTCCTGCCCTTCCTGTGTGACCTACCTATCCATTTGCACATCCGTGTTTCAAACTTGTAGGTTTAGGGAAGTTGAATCCTTCTTCAAAGTTTGAGGAACAGATATATGGGTGCCCCATGAGCTCTTAAATTGGTGAGTTTCGAGCTAAATTGGTCAGGTTGGCACTCTATTTATCCTTCAGTGTGTTTCATTGAACCCAATTCTTCAGTGCGCCAAGAGAAAATCCAGTTCCACGAGGTCAACTGAGTGCAATTGTATCAGCAAAAACAATATATTTCAGAGATATAGGACATTTCCAGGCAAGTAGTTTTTCTGATCTACCAATCCTTCTGAACCCACTTTAAAATGCACCTACTGAATGAGATGGCTTCAAGCTATTTTCAGACCTATACAGAATATTAGGTAGTATAGGGCAGTACAGAGTTCACAGAGAATCTCCCATCAATTACTGCTTGCTATTGTCCAATAGCTGAGCAGAAAAAACAGTCAGCCAATTAGAGGTCACTTGACAGCCAATCACTGACTGCCTACATCCTCTCTCCCTCTTCAGATCCATGCCGTTCAAAAAGTCTGTGTTTGCCATGGTGGCAATCCTTGTGGCCTTCACCATTCCCAATGCCGATGTGATAATAAGTCTGCATTTGGAGTTCTTCCAATCATAACAGCATGGTGCTAGGATCTCAGATCTTTATGAGCCTTGCTGACGCATTGGTCAGAATGCAGTATTGCAGGCAAACTCTACCCAGAGCCTCCTGATGAGACTCAAGGTTGATTCAGCTTTCCATCCTTTTGAGGTTGATAAAACGAGGACCCAGGTTGTTGGGAGCAATATGCTGACTCTGTAAATTGCTTAGAGAGTGCTGTAAAAGCACTATGTGGTGATACATAAAATCTAAGTGCTATTGCTATGAGAAGATGGAAAGCTGGAAGAGCCAAGAATATCCCTCCAATAGAGCTGAAACAGCAACACTATCTTTTTCTGAAGTTGAGTTTGTTGTCTTGAAACAGCAATTTTGCATCCGTGGTGATATTACTGACGTAGGTACAGAAGTATTCTTCTTATGTTAACTTTCTTCTGTGAATGCTAAACAGTGGCCAGACCTCAGTATATGTACATGCCATTTTTTGCATATTCAGAGCTAATTTATACACCTGAAAAATTTGAATATGCTTTTTACACATTCAGAAAATATTTTAACTCCCCCCCCTTTTTTTTCCTCTTTTTTTTTTTGTTGGTGCTCATATACCAGTGATTGGATTCAGCTAGTTCACACCACTTCGGGAGAACCGGTTGTTAACTTTCTGAGCAGTTTGGTGAACTAGTTGTTGGAAGAAATTATTAGGGCAGAGAACCGGTTGTTAAATTATTTGAATCCCACCACTGCTCTACACAAGGATCAAATATTAGACCAATTTTCGAGCTTGTATAAAGGACTTTCTATCACATGCAGAAATATTATAGCTGAAGAGGTGAACTCACCTTAGATTCCCACTCAGTTATAGGGGCATTAAGTTGTTTGGCATTTAAGCCACAAGCAATATATGGTTTGGGATATTTTTCTGACCAGCCTTCTCTGGTGCAATTACGATACATAAACCCTGTATTGCAACAAGAAGAACAGGGAAAACCCCCCGATAAATTACGGTAAGCAGTGGACTATAAATAAGAGGAAAGTGTAGTTTTCAATATACAATCTAAATTATTTGATTTTATTGTTAAATTAAAGCAAATATTGATTATAATGTGATAAAAAGGTCTAACATTACTTCCCATTTCCTTTGCTAAGGAAATTATTTTCTTAAAAATAATCTACTTTATTTTATTTTTTTAAATAGGAATCCAGAGCTAAAACAAAGATACACACAAGACCACACAGAAGGTTTACAGCTGTGCAGTGGCCTAGACAACTACCAAGAGTCACTTTGAGTCTTGTAGGAAATAAACAAGCAAGAAAGCAAGCAAATCCTTGGACCTGTTACTGTTTTGCTTTTTTAATGCAACTCTCAGAGCGCAACCTACAGTGTTTTTGTGCCCAAAATGAGCAACTATGGTGTCCTGGGCTTTGGGGATGAAAAAATATACTTTATATAAGAACAGAAGTTGGTCCAATACAGTTTGAAAAGTAGGCTATGTCAATTCTGAAGTGAGCCTGGCTGAAGCCATCTTGTCCTGCCTCACAGTTGCCATGAAGTCTGAGAAAGAAGGGGAGGGGGGAAGTAGATAGCCCAGCTTGCAGTCAAAATAAAAAGTTTTCCTGTGGGAACAAAGGTCATCATAACAGGTGCCTTGTGAAGGAGGAGAGGAGCTGGCCAGCCATATTTATTGGACAATGTGACTGATGACACAAGGGAGGGGGGTATTATTCTTTTAATTAGGTGAAAACCATGGGAACTTTCAGAGTTGGTTTTCACCAGCTGTGCTGATATGATGTATCCAATAAACATATCCTTTAGGGAATCTACTTGCCTTGGAGTTATGCTTTCAATGGGTGCGTTACTCAGAATGCTGACAGCCTAACTCCTTCAGTTCCAAAAACCTAAAGTAATTCCCCAAACCTTTGAAAATGTGTGTGACCATTAAATCATAGTTTTCATGTTACCTGTTTGTCCAGTGACTATTTGAAAGGCTTGGGGACAGGGTGCACTAACAGTTTGTCCAATGGAAGTAGACAGCCAACAGGTAAGATTATCCCACATGCCAAGGCATCTGCCTAAGGTACAAGAACACAAACACATCAAAATAGTAAATAAATCCCACAGAGAGGGGGAGGGAAATCGCACCACAATCCAGATGCTGCGCTTGCATCAACCAGTGTGGGGAAAATCAACTTCTAGCACTAATGATGTTACCTAGTTGGGTAATGAAATGCCTGCAAGAAATCAGCCAAGGTCAAAGAGCATCAAGGGCCCGCTGTTTCGGTCCTGAGTTACAGATATTCTCCTTTATTGATAAACCAGTCTCTATGAAGCAGAGTAGAAGTAAGCAATAGCCTCACACCATGTTCTTTAGCCTTCTTCTTTCTGATGTCATAAGTATTTTAGAGCTTATAAAAATATATTAAAGAGTTCCTCCTATTTACTCTGCGTCTCACAATGCACTTGCTGTAATTTCAATCATTTTTATATGATCAATCATTTTTATATGATCGTAATTTTATATATAAATCAAACAACACAGGTTTTGGCAGACTATCAGCCTCCATTAACTAATGCCAGTAATCACAAATCATGCCATCCCAGGAGCCTTTATTAATGGACTCCTGAGTGTGCTAAGAAGAAAGGGAGAGTTGAATTGGTCCTCTTATCTTCTACTAAAGATCTACCTTTACTTAGGTGTTCAGAGCTGTGTGAGATTAGCAAGGGAGGGCAAGGAGCAAACATACACTCTAAAAGTAGACATGAGTGGGACAGATATTTCTGAATTCAAGGTACTGATTAATAAGGCATGCAAGGCCATTATTTTGTTTAGACAAGGGCTGAGTAGGTCAATGAAACCTAATTAATTAAAACCAGGAAGAAGTGCATTCATATTAGTCTTCAATCAACCATTGTTCCAGAAATCTTTTTCCCAGAAGGCAGCTCTATTGCTAATCCTCCTGAATATTTAAGTCTACTTCATCATATCATGGGACATAAATCCACCAAACAGATCATTCTTTTTACACAAGGTTTAATTATATTCTAACTCTTTTGGTACTGTTGCTCTCTTTAGGGAGCTGGGCAGTGTGCTTTCCATCATTCAGAAGAAATATAAAAAATAGTAAAGAGGTCATAATATTTAAATCTTTATTTTCTAATGTCCAATATAGTTACTGTGATAGTTCAAAATTGTGGCATCAGAGGAAGGTTTTAGAAATTTGAGGCAAGTTAGAATTGAGATTTTGACAAACAAACTATTCCCAATATTGATTTTTGAAAGTTAATCTCAACTCTTCTTCTTCAATGGAATTGGAATTCTTTCATTTTCTTTCATTCCTCACATCCTTGCTCCTATAGGACATCAGAAATTTAAGCTAGATCTATACAACACACCATGGTTTTCTGGATTCACAGGACATGCTGAACCATAAACAAACCATAAATTAGCTGAACCATAGTTTACCCAAGTTACACAAACCTATCCTTAGCACTAATCCCTAGTCTGAATAGGCAGCTGCACTGGTTCTGAAAGAGTCTTTTGCCTCTTTATATCTATAAATGTAAGTAGAAACAAAGACAATAGATAGATAGATAGATAGATAGATAGATAGATAGATATAGATAGATAGATAGATAGATAGATAGATAGATAGATAGATACATACATACATACATACATACATACATACATACAGTGGGGAAATCTAAAAATGTTCCCGACTGGTTATGTGGACGTGGCTTGCGACATGGCTTGGTGATCATGTGACTGGGTGAGCTCAAAAAACAACTTTCAAACTTCACACACATAAACAACACAAAAATCACACATCTGACTCATACACAATACAAAAGCACACAAAATGGTCCCTGCAACAACAAGCAGGAACCTCACAGAGCCACAAAGAGCTCAAAAACCAATTATCACACTTTACACAAAATTAACACAAAAGCTACACAACTGACTCTGACACAATGACTTACACACAATGCAGAAGCAGTAGGACTTCACACAAAATGGCCCCTGCAAGAAGCCTCAACGAGTCACGGTGAGTGAGAAAGAGAGAGAGAAGGAGGGAGGGAGGGAGGGAGGGAGGGAGGGAGGGAGAGAGAGAGAGAGAGAGAGAGAGAGAGATTTACATACATATATATGAAAGGCAGAGGCAGAAGCAGAGATATACAGAGAGATAAATTAACAGTTTAACTTTCCAGCTTCTCTACAGGATATTCTTCCCTGATCAGTATAGCTACAGAACTAATTACAAATTAGTGTTTGGTTCCCCCTTAATTAATCTTTTATTCCTTATATGGGATTATTCTGATCTTTCCTTCTTCCTTTCTTATAATTCTCCACTTCCAGAGTACTTTATAAAAATAAAAAATGGGTAAAGAGAAAGAGAAGAACTATGGATTAAGCGTACTGATGAATATTAAAACAGTACCAAACAATACCAAAATAATGTCAGCAGATAAAGTGAACTAGTATAAATAAACAGAGAAAAGGTTATGTAGTAAAGAGATGATGACTATAGCTATAAAATAAGAAGATTTTGATTCTTGGAAGAAAATCTAGACAATACACAGACACACAGATGAAGCTGTACCTAGGCAAGATTTTAATGTTTAGAGATGTTATGCTGATAACTAAGATACATATTATCAAAGCCAGGGATTTCCAATTGTAAATGAAACTGGACTAGAGGACTCAAAATATCGAAATACTCTCGAGAGCTTTGAATTGCCAAAAGTAAAATTTTATTGGATACACCATTTTGGTATTGAAGAATCAAAACCAGCTCTGGTTTTCCCATGCAAATACTTGCTTAGTTAAACAATAGCTTCCTTCCCCCCCCCCCACACCCCACCCCAGGATGTTCACACTGTCCAGTTATGAGACATCCTTTTGTTATGGGAACCATTCACCTCCTTCTCAAGCATGTGCAGTGGTGACCTTGATCTGTGCACCAAATCTCAGCATTCTATTCCTTCCCTCCCTCCAGTTCATTGGCAAGTTGAATAACAATAAGATTGGAAAGAAGCAAAGCAGTTCAATCTTGACAATGAGTTTACAAGAATACTAAGAGACAATTTTTAAAACTGTCCCAGTGAGTCCCAAAAAGCAACAGAATTCCTGGACACAACAAGATGTTTACAAGACATGGTAACTGAATATACAGCTGTTCTGCAATTTTAGGTAATCCAAATTTCTCTTGCTAAATTTCAAATAGTTTAAGCTTCTGTTTCTCAATCTAAACAAGTGTAGGATGTATGGATTTCAATCCCCATGGCTAGCTGCGGAATTCTGGGAGATGATCCAAATATCTTGAAGTTGCTGAGGCTGAAAGACTGCTTTAAAGCACTGATAAATAACCTTGTCTGTCCATTAAATTTATTTGCAATTTTCAAACGTATTCCAGATTCATATTATTTAAGTGAATAACTTATTTTCTTGGATCTCATTCAGCTGTCACACAATCCTACCCCAAACTGATCTCTGGTTATTTTATCAGCATAATTTACTGTGTACCTATTACCACCTTTTGAATTCTTATTTTAATACAAGTCCACAATGATCTAGATCAGAGGTCAAGATCAGGGCTGTCAAACTCCTGGTCTGTGGGCCGGATGTATCACTTGCCTAGTTTAGCGAAGTGGGGGGGGGAAGGGAAGTCCCGATGCATCATGTGACGCTGCTGTGACGACATGAGTTTGGCTGATTGAGGAATTCTGGGAATTGAAGTTCACAATTCTTAAAGTTGCCAAATTGGAGACCCCTGATCTAAATGGCATAAAATTCATACTCTGGAACATACCTGCACTCCTCAATGATTCATTTCCAGCTGTTCTGTTTGCTTCTTCCTGGGCAAGTGCTGAGGTGCACAGTTCTTCTTCCATCCTCATGATTTTTTTGATTTCGCATGATGAAATGAAAGCTGCAATCTGCTATATTAAAAAGTATCATTTTATTACTCTTTTGTTACTCTGATTACAAAATACTGTGGCTAGTTCCTTTTTTATATAGTTATAATTTCAGCATTTTAAAGTAACACAGTGACTTGTTTGCCTTCTGAACTCAACTAGAGCCCAAACTCATTAGAATTTAATCCCGGGATTTGTTTGCAGAAGTGGGGAACCATTCCCCCCCACAATTTTTTTTAACAATCCCATAACAGTTCTGGACAGGATATTCAAACTTAAAGACAAAATGGTTACTTAAATTCCAATGTAGATAGATCTTTTTTTAATTGCTTTTCTCAGGTTTTCATGTTACACCTAACTCCAATCAATGAATCACATAATTCCAGATGAAGCTTATAGCACAGTCAAAACCATGATGAGGTTATTCCATCATGGTTGTCATAGGCATATACTTCAAACTGGGAAGGCAGAAAAATGACACACACCCCAAAAATGCATTCTCATATCATGATGTAAATGCTTAAGTTCTGGGCATTATGTTGTGACATGACAATGCAACATGTTGTGACATCACAAAAATCCTTTGTGTCTTTTGCCCTCTTGGGAGGTCTCCTCTGATAGTTGTCCCCATTCCATTCACTATCAAGGCCTCTTTGTATTCTTCCAACCTTTTTTGCTTAATGCAAATAGTGTACAACACAATCTAAATTGAAATTTATTTACTCATGAGCTCTGTTTTGGGGCTTTTCCTAAGGAATTTATTAAGTCTGGTTTTGTACCACATGCTGTATTCAAATGTGATCGACTAGTTTGCGGTTTAGTAAGTCTTCCAAATGCAACTACAAGGCAGCTACTGTGTCTTTTGATGAACTGGATGAATGGAAAGTTGAAAGTGCCCCCATTTCTCTATGCCTGCACAATTTAAGCACTACCAGTGGAATTAAGATTGTAAATTGTATATTGCTAGTAGGAAGATCCTGGGCAACCTTTTGCAATTCCAAACAAGCAGCCCCAAGAGATTTACAACATTCTTGGCAACTGCCTTATATGGTAGTAAAGCATAGTTGGCTTTGCAGTTCAGTTTATGCAAGGCTGATTTACATCAACCCTGCCTCTAGTGCACAAGAAATATCTATTACTATAAGTGTAGCTGGGTTAATCTACTTTCACACATGATAAAATCGCCATTATTGGGGCCCTGATTCTGCTTCTTCTATTAAAATCAATTATGTATATAAATTAGAAAGTTTTATGCAATAGATACCCCAGAATTGATGATAACATTGTTTATCTTGACATGTTACCTCTTGCAAAGGGTTGTTGGATGCTGAGTGCCCACAAGGCTATGTCTCACCCAGCCATTCTTTTTTTTTTTTTTTTAGAATAGAACTCATTATTGGCCAAATGTGATTGTACACTCAAGGAATTTGTCTTTGGTGCATATGCTCTCAGTGTACATAAAAAGACAAAATACATTCATCAAGAATCATAAGGTACAGCACTTAATGATAGTCATAGGGTACAAATAAGGAATCAGGAAACAATCAATATCAATATACCGTATATACTCGAGTATAGGCCGACCCAAATATAAGCCGAGGCACCTAATTTTACCACAAAAAACTGGAAAAGTTATTGACTCGAGTATAAGCCTAGGGTGGGAAATGCAGCAGCTACCAGTAAATTTCAAAAATAAAAATAGATACCAATAACAAATTATTATCACACAATACCGGTGTATTCAATGAAATACTTCACTCACCTCATGATGCTGATGTCCCGCTGTGATGATGATGTCCCGTGCAGCCGTGGGAGCGATGTCCCACCTCCTATGACACACGGCACAATGATTCCTATCATTGGATCACTGTACCAGAGGAGGTGGGACATCGCTATGTGGCTGCTTGCCATAACAAGGAGGAGGTGGGACATCGTTGCAGAGCGGCAGGAGGGGGAGGAAGGGGAATCGTAAGACAGCCCTGCATTACATTAGAACGTGAGGAGGGGGGATGGTGCGGTGCGCGCTCCGCGGCAAACTGACACAGAGGGAGGGGAAACTCACAGGGGCGCCGGGCCATTCACGAGCGTCACCCAGCGGCATGGCCCCACCCCTTTTTCTCCTCCATTTCGGGCAAATTTTTCACTGACTCGAGTATAAGCCGAGGCGGCTTTTTTCAGCCCAAAAAGTGGGCTGAAAAACTCGGCTTATACTTGTAAATCGTAAAGATTCACGCAAAAAGTTACAGTCCTGCAGTCATAAGTGGAAGAAGATGGGTGGTAGGAATGATAGAAGACTAATAGTAATAGTAATGCAACCTTAGTGAATAGTTTGACAGTGTTGAGGGAATTATCTGTTTAGCAGAGTGATGGCGTTCGGGGAAAAAACTGTTCTTGTGTCTAGTTTGTCTTGGTGTGCAGTGCTCTATAGGGTCGTTTTGAGGTTAGAAGTTGAAACAATTTATGTCCAGGATGCGAAGTGTCTGTAAATTTTTTCATGGCCCTCTTTTTGATTCATGCAGTATACAGGTCCTCAATGGCAGGTTGGCAGTAATTGTTTTTTCTGCAGTTCTAATTATCCTCTGAAATCTGTGTCTGTCTTGTTGGGTTGCAGAACCAAACCAGACCATTTTAGAGGTGACAGACTTGATGATTCTTCTGTAGAACTGTATCAGCAGCTCCATGGGCAGTTTGAGCTTCTTGGGTTGGCGCAGAAAGAACATTCTTTGTTCATATAGGTTTCTATTCCTTTATTTACTTTTGAAATTCTAATTCACACGCCAGTTTATGTTACAGTAAAATTATTGCCTTTTAAATCAGATTTCTTAATCCATCTATTCCTCTCTCTACCTGTATGGAGTTATGTCCAGCTAGATAAGCTATTCAAAAACCTAAGGGAAAGAAACATTGGTTCAGAAAGAGCAACTGTAGACACAAGGGGAAAAGCATTGGATGTTTAGCACATCAAACACATGCAATTTCTCTATCAAGGAATTACAAAAGCTATTGCATAGCTAGACCCAAGTCAAAATTTATTTTATAGAGCATTTCTTTTAGGGTATGCAACAATCCATCAGTTATATATTAGGAAGACTTTCTTTTTATGCAGCTGAATCATTTATTTGAGAAAGAACTGTAACTCTTATTGGAATTAAACTTGCACTTTAATTTATGAGACCTTTTAGAATATGGCTGTAACTCAATCAAAAACATTTCAACTTGATTAACCTAACATTATGGTTAAGTAACTACATAGGTAGATGTTGCATTCAGATGCTTGGCGTCTGCATTAGATATGTCACACAGAAAGCAAAGATGGTCATCTCTACCATAAGGAGACTATCTTCAATCCTGGATAGGTGAGATATAAGGCTTCCACTATCAATGAAAAACAGTCATTGAGGCTTTTTGCAAATAATTTAGGAAAGTTATATAACATAAGCGGATATTTTTATACCAGTCAAAACTATTTTGTCCACCAAGCCAGTACTAGATTTTCAATTCTGACAGGCAACTGCTTGCTGTGTTCTTAGGGGAAGTTCTTCTTTTTCTTCTGTTCTTTCTGAACAGAGATGCTAGAAATTCAGCCTAACATTTGAGAGGTCACATTTGGATTTTTGAAGACTGTGGTAAGGCAAGGGTAAAGTAGGGATACCCCATGAAAAGCTCTTATTTTGCTTTAACTGTATCCACTTTTTGGTGGTGATTTTTCCACTCCCATCCATTTTCTCACTTTCTCTTAAAATTGCATTTAATTTTATTTACTTACCAGTAATCATAAAGAGTTGAGGAGGAATATACAGAAAATATTCTTAATGCATCTTGAAGATATACAACAATATTGACCTCCATATGGGAGCTAGGGCTTCAACTTCTCATATGATCAGATGATGATGGTAGTTATATGTTCACCCTATCTGGAAGTGCTGAAAGAAATGTCCTTCTGGGTTCAGCTCCAAGTGGGGAAAAAGAGACTGGAGACATGGAGGCTGCTTGGAAAGATGGTTTATTGGTGGATAGGACCACATGGCTTGAGTCCTGAACAGAAAAGGTGATCTCATGCTTCAATGTTGGTGGAGAAGAAGTGAAGGGCTGAGGAAGGGGCTAGCTAGGCTTTTTATAACCTGTTCAGTCCCACCTCTCTGTTTCCTGTTCCTGCGTAAGAAATGTATTCTTATTGATTGTCAGACTCCCATAGGGCCATGCAGGGGCAACTCTCTAGGCTGCGTTTTGAATCCAGGTTTGGTTGAGTTCTCAGATGCCATGTGGTCAGTTGAGTAAAGAGCCAATATTATCATGGTTTAATCCCATCTCCCCTGGGGCTGCAGTGGAGAAGCCTTTATTATGTAAAGGGACTAGCTTGGCCGTCTTAATGGCCCATTGACAAAGGGGGTGGACAGGAAGCTACAGGCAGCTATTCTGTCTTTTAAACATGTTTCTTTCTTTTCACATCCAGAGAAATATTCTGCCTTTTCCATATTTCCTAGGATATTTCATTTTTCTGGGAGAGGGCTGGATGATAACTTCCCACAGATGAATGTAACTTTCCTACTTGTAATCTACCAATTGACCTAACCTTATCCATGCTGATGGAACAATGACTAGACTCCAACAAAAACTGGAAGTTTCTACTTGAGGTGGTTTTTCTAATTGCTATACATACCAAAGACAGTAGCAACTTCAGTTAAGATGAGAGCCTATTATTGATAGATATTGAAGCAAGTTGTCAGTCATATACAGAAGGATCACGTTTATACAAGAGGTTTTTTTTTCTCCTTTGTCCTAAATGGCAAATGTTGTATAAAATTGATAAGCATTGTTTTGGAAAAAGAAACCTACAACAGAAGGCATCAATTGTGAAACTTAGCGGTACCATATCAGATCTGGAGTGTAGCTTCAGGAAAATCACTCATGGAAAGACAGACAAACAGAATGATTGCCCAGAGTTTTGCAGCCTAGATTCAGTAGCCCTAATGAAGTTTGAGCCTTATAACCACAATCATAAGAAATACAGGACAGCAAGTTAAAATTCTTCTATTTCAACTTGCAGAAGTAAATCAAAATTGCCCGAGATAAATCAGGACTGGCAACAGGTTTTCAACAGAAGATGTATGCTGTCTTTCAAGAACAAAGCAAGACCTTTTCCCTCACCTTACTTAGAGGATGTACCGGTAAACATGTCAGAATAAGTAAACATCACATACGGCTTCCTTAAATGATTCAAGGGCTTGAATTGGTTTCCATGCCTGATATTCTAAATACCAAGTGGTGTTTATAAATGTGTGTGAAATAAGTTTCCTGAAAAAGGGAAAGGCATGAAACAGTGCTGCTACAGTTACTCAGTCAGTAACTCGTACGTTTTGTAGTAGGTACAGATCAGAGGTGGGTTGCTGCCGGTTCGGCCTAGTTCAGCCGAACCCGTAGTGGAATTGAGGTCTGGGTCGCAGAGCCAGCAGCGACCCAGGCCTGCCACGTTCCCAAACTGGTTCCCTCACCACTGCTGGGCTGCCACCATTTTGATTTTTAGCGACTGCACATGCACAATTCACTGTAAATTGTTCTGCGCATGCACGAAGAACAATTTACATTGAACAGTGTTGCGTGCGGGTTGCGAACCAGTAGTTAAACCAGCAGCAACCCCCCCCCCCTTGGTATAGATAGCACATCCTTATCACAAGACAGTCCCACAATTGCTGAACCTGCTTATGTGTATGATATGGGGAGCGGGGAGAATTATAGAGGAAACCATAATGTAGTGGAACACTGTGCAAAAGATTTAGAGGTCCCTCGGCTACTATCCTCTAAATGTTTTGGACCTCAACTTATCATCCCAAGCTATCATGGCTGAGGAATTAGGAGAGTTCTTGGAGGGTACTAAGTTAGGATGGTCAGCCCTTCTCTACTTGGGTTCTGCAACAGGTCATGACTAAAAACAACCAAACATCCCTTTTTAAATGTTGCATACCACTCAATGCTAGCACTGGGAAAGGGGAGAATGTCTATGCACAACTCAGTTTATTTATCACCCTGTGCTGTACATATAATACATTTTAAAGAAGGGGTCCCTGAGATTGGAAAATTATTTCAAAGGGCTTCAAGGGTAAAAAGCTTGCGAAAGACTAATCTAGTCAGTCATTCTATATTGAAGCTCTTATTAGTGTCCCAAATGTGCTTTTTCAAGAAGCAACTGGACTTTCTGGTTTTTCTTTGAAGATGTTTTGCTTCTCATCTAAGAAGCTTCTTCAGCTCGGACTGGATGGTGGGGAATGGAAGGATTTATACTTCTTGGACACAGCTGGTCTCCAGGTAGCCTCAATGACTTGCTAAAAGAATGCAAATGAATGCATCCTCCACATGAATGTGCGCAGCGTGCACATGTGTCCTTACCTCCTGCAATGCTCCAGCTGCTTAGTGGAGCATCGCACAGGGACCATATTCTCAATGAGCGGAAGCCCCGAAGAGCTCAAATACAGGTAAGGACGGTGGGTGAGCAGGTGGGCCCTCCGGAGCACCGTACCGGAATGGTACCCGGTGCTCCTGGCAGGCACCGATACCCCCGTACTGGGGCGTACTGGTCATAACCCACCACTGGCGTGAATGTAAAAACAGATGCCAGGTTCAATTTTCTTCTTATACAATTTACCATAAGTTACTATCCTTCAGAGCCATTCCAAACACAGGGGTTGTATACAAACAGTCCTCAACTTACAACTATTCATTTAGTGACTGTACGGAGATACACTGAACGGCATTGAAAAAAGTGGTTTATGACTGTTTTTCTCACACACAACCATGACAGCATCTCCATGGTGACATGATCAAAATTCAGGTACTTGGCAAGTGGCTCATACCTATGATGGTTGTAGTGTCCCCGGACCATGGGATCACGTTTTGCGACCTGCCATATGAAATGGTGCAGGATCTCCTGCTTGGGTGGGGTCGGGGGGGTTGCAGAGGTAGGTTGCTCCTGGTTCGGCCCAGTTCAGCCCAGTTCGGTGGAACCGGTTGTGGCAGTGTCGGGAGGCTCCTCCCACCCACCCGGACACTTTTTGGCATGCGCGAGAGCGCTCAAGAGCATGCGGACACGCACAAACTAACCGGTAGTAAAACCAGTACAAACCCACCATTGGGGGGTTGGACTAGATGTCCTACACAAGATCCCTTCCAACTCTGCTATTCTGTTAAAGTATTCTAAAAGTATGTATTCTGACATTTCCTTAAAAACTATGTTACTTACTTAACAACTGCTGTGATTCACTTAACTGTGGAAAGAAAGGTCATAAAACAGGCCAAAACTCACTTAACAACTGTCTTGCTTAGGAACAAAAATTTTGTGTTCAGTCAAGGACTACCTGTATGTCCAAAATCATTGCTGTTACAGTACTAAACGTCCCACAGGAAAAGTTACCAAAATATCATACAGCTTCCCAGGGTCTTCAGGAAATGAGTTGAGTAATCAATCACTCCTCTCTTTTTTCCCCAGAAGAAATGCAGCAACGACAGATTTGCTACATCTCCTCTATAGCTGCAAGGCATTTCTTCCTTTAGAGGCAAAGTAAGAATGTCTCAAAAAAGTGCAATCACTTTTTTAAAATTGAAAAAAGCAATGTGATGCTGAATTTAATTGGGGCTATAATTTTGCACAGGGACTTGTATCACATCTGAAGCTCAGCTTACTCTTAAACACGAGGCCTTAAAATTTAAGATTTTGAGAATAATAATAAGCACTCTTAGATTAGAAGGTACTCTGATTAATAATTGTTAGTATTTTGGGTGCCTTTGCTAAGGATTGACTTGATTTTAAAAATAAATTTAAAATACTGAGGTCACCTTTATATACAATACTGATATAGTATTACTTTGAAAATTCTTATTTAATTTTATATGGCCTGGAAATCTTTTACCTTGTCTCTTTCTGCCCCTCTCTGTGTGTGTGTGTCTGTCTGTCTGTCTGTCTGTCTGTCTGTCTGTCTGTCTGTCTGTCTATCTATCTATCTATCTATCTATCTATCTATCTATCTATCTATCTATCTATCTATCTATCTATACACTGTATACAGACACACACTTATGACAATTGAGCCCAACATTTCTGTTGCTAAACAAGACAGTTGTTGTGAGTTTGTTCCATTTCATGACTTTTCTTTGCCACAGTTGTTAAGCGAATCATTGAAGTTGTTAAGTTAATAACACAATTATAAAGCGAACCTGGCTTCTCTATTGACTTTGCTTGACAGAAGATCTCAAAGGTAATTTCATGACCCCAGGACATTGCAATTGACATAAATATGAGTTAGTTGTCTAAAGCGTCTAAATTTTGATCACATGATCATGGAATGCTGCAATAATCCTAAGTGTGAAAAACAGTCATAAGTGAACTTTTTAGTGCTATTGTAACTTCAAATGGTCACTAAATGAACGGTTATATGTTGAGGACTACCTATATATGCACATTCATACATAAACACCCACACTCTTTTCTTTCAGAGATCCGCAGGGAAAGCGATTCTCCACAGGAGAAACCTTCTGTCTTGTTTCAGTTCCTAGCATTTTGCTCTCCAAAGAAGCAAAGTCACAATTGCCACTTTGTCAATGGGATCATTTTGCAAATAGGACAAAATTATGGAAGTTAACATCTTAGAACCACAGTGCCACATCACAACCCTATTGCAGCTTATGCAGGACTAAGGCACAATTACATCAAAAGTCACAGATTTTGTAAATAATGTTAATTATGGCCAAAATATCTGAACAGAAAAGTCACAGATGACTTCTGATAATTATTATTTATCCAAAGCTATCATAGCAAAACAAATTATCTGTAATTTAAAACTTATAAAAATGAATGCAATATTTTATTCCATTCATTTTTATTTCCATTTACTATTTAGCTTCCCTTAAGTGTTAACCCTGTGTGAATAGAAAAAAATCAAAATGAATGCTTCAATAAATTGCTATAAACTGAATAATAATTCAAACTTTATATAAATGTTTGCTTATTCCACTTTTTTATTATTAGAAACATAATAATTTCTATTTATTTATACCATTATTTGCATGCAGTTTCACCTGCAACTATTATTCATATTTTTAATATGTGCTTGATTATTTATTTCATTGCTATATTTTGGGCCTCAGTTTAAACCAATCATTCTAGCCCATACTAAGCAATATTTGAACACGAGACAAGGAGCAAGAAATAACCTTTTAATCAGACATACATTAGCACAGTTCTTAATTTTAGAGTGAAATTAGTGTATCAATTACAATAAATTATTATACAGAACACAATAAAATATTTATGTTTGATTAGCAACTGTCTTTATATGCTCCTTGACAATCCAGCAAATTGCTGTCATAAATTATATTTTTACAGACTGTGTAATGAGCTGATTGTCCTGTCATTATAATGCACAGTGCTTGTGCATTTTGGTCTCTGAAGCACAACGAGACAAGAGTTTATACAACCTACACATTTTAACTTTGATCAGGGCAGAGTGGATTCTCTAAAGCGCATTCTCATACTTTTTAATGATCCCACTGAAAGCGTTCTAAGATATTTTAAGCAAATCCAAATTCCAGTTTGGATTTCCCCCTCCATTTTACATCACAATCCTATATAGATACTGCCTCAGAAACAAATGTCCTTGGATTTTAAAGAAGTTGTTCTGTATAAGTGCACACGGGGCTGCTCCAATATCCCTCTCCCATATTTTTCTCCTTTTAAGTGGGTGGACATTTGGCTTCCTTGCTACCATACACGGTATTCCCTGATCAGTTACAGTCCTTACCGTTAGCTCCAGAGACGTGAAGACAATTAATGTAAAAACCCACATGGCTGGTGCTTGTTTCTTCCTTTCATTCCTTGCACACAGATCAAAAGTTATCTCCATGGGCTCCTAGGTATTCTTCCCGCTCTCCCGGATAATGTGGTTGTCTGCATCTTGCCGGCACTGTTATATCTGTCTCTGAATACCAGCAGGATGCTACACCTCCAGTCACAGGCAATGTTAGGGTTTGTGCAGTCGAGATATTTCCACTCTCTCTTCCATTACTCATTGTTATCACCTTGTGTCAAGAAGAAAGATCAATCCTTTGTGTTCCCATGGATAAGGGAATACATCTGGTTATGGGATAACTGCATTCATTTCACCAAACCAAAGATAAATCTGTCAAGGCATGGAAAATAACAGAACTTGTTCCAGAACCTAGAAGGAATAAAGTGGTGGCACAAACCAATTTCTGGCAAGAGAAAAGCCACTATCCATGGGGTGATTCATCTAGGTTGAAACACTCTGCTAGTGTCTTCCCTGTGCAAACTGCATTTCCCAGGAGCACAGGTATCCAGAGAGTATCTTTGACAGACAAAAATGTATGCTCCATCTCACAGGGTGGCTGTTGGATGGAATAGTAGGCACTCTTGCCTCCTTACTTGGGCAGAAAGCAACACCGGTACTAAGCCATCTATTCTGCTATGACAACTATATAATTCTATCTATACTAATATGATTCTCTAAACAAAAGGGAAAGACAGGATATAAATTTCATAGATGCATAGCAAGAAACTTTTTTAAAACTTCAGGTTATATTGTTGTGGATGGATGGATGGATGGATGGATGGATGGATGGATGGAAAAGAGGGAGGGTGGAAGAGAGAGAGAAAAGAAAGTAAGACAAGAACACATATTGTTCCATTTCTGTTTAACTTACACAGCAAATGTATCATAAGCATAGTGTGGGGATGAGATGGTAGCTGGAATAAAAGTTGAAAAGTTTCAAAACAATAACAGTTTGTGGTACATAGATGATGCCATTTGGTACAAAGGACTTGGAAGAGCTTATTACAGAACAGAACGTACTGGAGTTTTCTTTTGTTGAGTTCAAGATAGATATGGTTCTGGTGCAGCTGAACACATGGAGTGGAGAGTGAGTGTTATTTATACTCTCTCTTGGGCCTTGCCCTAGAACTTCCTGTTCCTGTGCAAGAAATGTATCCTATTGGTTGCTGTAGGGGTTATGTGCAAATCCTAGGAGTTTTTCTGAGGTAAGCCTGACTGAACTGTGCTGCATGATGTAATATCCCCAGGTGCCATGTGGTGAGTTCTGCTGCTACATGGGTAAAGGACTAATCCTATTATGTCTTAGAGAGTCATATCATAATCCCATCACTCTGGAGTGGAAGGCATTTTGTTTTGTAGATAGGATAGCTCAGTCTTTCTGGGGCTATTAACAAAGGTGGGGGCTGCTTTCCAAGAGCTTGTTTCTCCTTTTCTCATCCAGGGAAGTATAATAGTCTGCCTTTTTAAATATTTCCTAGAATATTTCATTCTTCTAGGAGAGGGGTGGTTGCTAACTTTCTACAGCATCAGATAGTGAAGTTGGACCCACCGAAAGTAAGCAAACATCTTAAAAGTTATAATTGGCACAATTTTGCTTGAAATGAGGCAATAGTTCCATTTGCAATTTCATGTTTATATATTACAGGTAGCAGCACAGTTTCTTCCTCCACTAGGCTGGTTTCTAGTATCTGGGTAAAATATTTATTGCAGATAATGCTGTTTATCTTATCACAATGCTGTAGAAATGATAAAAAATGAGCATAGTACATTTGCAAACTTGCTACTTTCAGGGAACCTTTTTTTCTCAAAACAGTTCCAATTATTTATTTAAATATTTATATCCTGCCTCCCCTCCACAGATTAATGTGCAAAAAATATAATCCAGATCTAGAAGTATACCTGCTCTGTTTCAACTGGAAGGAAGATGTAGGAATGGTGCAGCCTTTGCTGAGCTTCATCTCACAGCATTTCTTCCAGGGGTGGATTCCGGATTCCATTCCAACGCCCCAGCATCACCCACATGGATGCGCGCATGTGTAGTACTTGCCTGTGACACTTCCGCAAGCCTCTGCAATGCTCCAGCTGCTCAGCGGAGTGTCGCACAGGCGCCCTACGCACCATGCACGTGCGCAGAAGTGCCAAAAGCTTAAAGGACAGGTAAGGAGTTTGGGCAGGAAGGTGGGCCCTCCGGAGCACCATACCAAAACGATACCCAGTGCTCCAGGCAGACTCCGATACGCCTGTACCGGGGCGTACCACCTGCAACCCACCACCGATTTCTTGACAGTGGGCTTACTAGTTGAAACAGCTGCAAGCTGTGTTTTAAGAGTCCCATAAAGTCTCCACTGTTGACACAGAGAACAATGCAATAAATCAGAAGATGGCAAGAAGATGCTCGCCTCCCACGGAGGACTTAAAGGAAGTAATCTGATGCTGGAGGTCATGTCCTAATGCTACAGTACCCTCTGGTTTGATTTGAAAATATATGCAGTACAGATTTTTTTTAACACAAAATCTTTAAATGAAGCTCAGATCCCAGTGACTTCACAGACATGTCCTTAAAGGGATTTTGCAAATTGTACTAAAACACTTGTTGGAAGAAATATCCATTTGATGATTTCCAAGTGGGGAGAAAGACAATGGAAACATGGAGGCTGATTGGAAAGATGGTTTATTGGTGAACAGAAGCACAGGGGGGTTGAGGTCCTGGGCAGCCGACCACATGGAGTGCAGAATGAGAGGTATTTATACCCTCTCTTGGGCTTTGAACTTGAGCTTCCTGTTCCTGTGACAAGGGCATGTACTCTATTGGTTGCTGTCAGACTCCCATGGGGCTGATGAAAGAAATGTCCTTCTGGGTTCAGCTCCAAGTGGGGAAAAAGACACTGGAGACATGGAAGCTACTTGGAAAGATGGTTTATTGTTGAACAGGGCCACATGGCTTGAGCCCTGAACAGAAAAGGTGATCACATGCTTCAATGTTGGTGGAGAAGAAGAAAAGGGCTGAGGGAGGGGCTTGCTAGGCTTTTTATAACCTGTTCAGTTTCACCTCTCTGTTTCCTGTTCCTGTGTAAGAAATGCATTCTGATTGGTTGTCAGACTCCCATGGGGCCATGCAGGGGCAACTCTCTGGGCTGTGTTTTGAATCCAGGTTTGGTTGAGTTCTCAGATGCCATGTGGTCAGTTGAGGCCAATTTTATCATGCTTTTACTCCCATCCCCCTGAAGCTGCAGTGGAGAAGTCTTTATTATGTAAAGTGGACTAGCTTGGCCTTCTTAATGGCCCATTAACAAGGTGAGGATGGGCAGGAAGCTACAGGAAGCTATTCTGTCTTTTAAAATATGTTTCTTTCTTTTCACATCCAGAGAAATATTCTGCCTTTTCAATATTTCCTAGGATATTTCATTTTTCTGGGAGAGGGCTGGGTGACAACTTCCTACAGGGCTGTGCAAGGGTCATAAATTGTTTGAGCGCTTAGGTTTGATTGAAACTTGGAGGGTGATGTAATGTTCCAGGTGTTTGTGCCATGTGGTGAATTCTGCTGATATATAATCCTATTATGTCCTGGGGGGTTGGGGTCATGTCTGAATCCCATTACCCTGGAGTTGAAGGTCTCATTGTCTTATAGATAGGCTGGCCCAGTCATGCTCAATGGGCACCAAATATCTGCTGGGGACAGGGAGCTGCTTTGTCTTTAAAAACAGGTTCCCCCTTTTCTCATCCAAGCAAATATAATATTCTGCCTTTTTAGTATTTCCTAGAATATTTCATTCTTCTAGAGAGAGGTGGGTGCTAGCTTTCTGCACACTTTACTAGATGTTTCAGTACAACTAGACTACAGTCCTGGGATTTTCTGGAGGTCTTCTATCCTAATGCTCTCAAGATCAGTTGTCAGTTATTTGCTACTATAAAGCTGAGCAATGTAGGCATATCTATACAATACACAATATCGACTGCAAATTATGGGTTTAGTATATATATCCTTTTAAATATGTAGCCTTAGCAGCTAAAAATGTATCAACATATTTTTACAGTGACTGTGCTGGCACATTTACTTCTCAACTCTTCACAGTTTTATTTTTTATTTGATGTTTCTTGGATATAGTTTTTTGGGAAACAGCCTTGAAGTGGAAATATATACATGTAGCTGAGATAATAAAGGCAAAGGGAATGAGGGTGTTCACCGCGCTCCTCTTTATTAATTCTACCAGCCCCATTTCCCTTTTCAAATTCCAATTAAAGTCTTGCAATCCCTTGGCCGTCTCGGCTAAATAATGAATTGCCACAATTTGCTACTGATTAATTGCTAGCAATTAACTGTACAGCGCTGTCTCTATTCTTCAACTCCAACCCTTTTCTAAGAGTTGCTGCGCAACCCGAACAAGTACAAAACCATTCGGCTTTCCACTACTGAAAGAGGCTGTACGCTTTGCTGACCCATCGGTCAACATGTTACATCTCTTCTCCTTATCACCCCTCCCAGGGTTAGAGAATGGTACGGCCCAAAGCCCGCTTGGCGCTCTAGAACGTCACAGTTGACAACCAGCATAGCAACCGAAGCTTTTGAGGCGGGCGGGCGCGAAGTGGTTTTTGAGCTACAGATCGCACCTTCGCTGCTGGTAGGTTCGCCGGTCCCTCCAAGCGAAAGACAAAATAAAACTGGGAAGGGCCGTGGTTGGGGGGCGGTAATTGGGAGTTTCTGAGATCCGTTGCAAATTCAAACTCCTCTCCTTCGGAGCAGTGCCTTCCCCCTTTGATCTAGTAGTGGCTTCTTTCTGTTTCGCCTTAAGACTAAAAGTTACCACTTACACATTTTACTACTGGTTCTTTGTCCACCTCACCAGAACTCTCTGCTTTAACTAGTCCCCAGGTCGAAAAAAATCATAGCATTAGAAGGGACCTAGTCCAACCTCTGCCCCCTTATCTCCCTTAAGGGTGTGTGTGCAAATGTATGTATGTATGTATGTATGTATGTATGTACGCACACGCACACGCACACGCACGCACATATATAGCAGCGAGTTTCAATTGGAAGTGCTAGGCATTGCACTGAAGATTTCTTTTTTTTAGCAAGCATTCTGCTTGCTGCTAAATTATCAGCACTCCACTCAGCTGAATCTATGTATAAGCATGTGAAGAAGCTAGCTTGCTTTTTTTCGAGGTACCAAGATCGTTACTTACAGTACATATTTTATATTATTTATACAATTACAAATTTTAAAGAAAGGTATATAATATATTTTTATATTATTTGTGAAATTATATATTTTTAAGAAAGGTACACAGGTAGTCCTCGACTTACAACCATTCATTTGGTGACCATTTCAAGTTGCAATGGCACTGAAAAAAGTGACTTATGACTATTTTTCACACTTACAACCACTGCAGGATCTCCATGGTCATATGATCAAAATTGAGGCGCTTGGCAACAGGCTCATTTATGATGGTTGCAGTGACCCTGGGTATACAACCAATTTCGTTGTATACATGATGTATAATGACAATAAAGGCTATGGGTCATGAGATCACCTTTGTTAGTTTCTGATAAGCAAAGTCAATGCAAAAACCAGTTACTAATCGTAAGTAACTTAACAAATGTAGTGATTCATTTTACAACTGGGGCAAGAAAGTCATAAAATGGGGCTAAACTCACTTAACTGTCTTGCGTAATAACACAAATTTTGGACTCGGGGTCGTAATTCGAGGACTACCTATATGCAGTTTGGCCATCTCAGCTGTGCCATAATAGAAAAAGAAAGCTCCAGAAACTAACTGCCACATGTCCAACTCTCTCCATTTCTTGGCCAAGGGAGCCAGTGTCGTCTGAAGAAATTTTCCATGATTATGTGGCTAACATGAATATATGCCAAAGACGTATAGAACACTGTTACCTTCCCACCAAAGTGGTACCTATTAATCTACCCACATTTGCATGCTTTCAAACTACTAGATGGGCAGGAGCTGGGGCAAGTAACGGGCTCACTCCGTTGCGTGGCGTTCAGCTCTCAAACCCGGACTGTTAGCTCTCCAGCTGACAAGCTCAGCATCTTTAACTGCTGAGCCATTTATGCCCCATCGCATTCACGTACTACTCACTATATCTAATGAAGAGAACCACTAGATGGAAAGAAGGAGTGTCTTTTTAATGTCATTTTGCTGCCCATTCTTGTTGAGCTTTTAAACCCTTCAGCTAGGTGATGCTACCTGCTGAGGTAAGTCAGTATTATATTTTCTTGGAAGAGAGATATAGAAGCTACAGCACAGCAATGAACTAAAAACTGCATCCTCACTTTTTTTCTTCTCAATACAGGATCTCTTGCTTATGCCTTTTAGGTACCTAACTCAGCTACCTAAAGCCATAATAGAACAAGACTAGAGAAATTGATTCACACCTCATGTTAACCATACTCTAATGTAATTTGTTTGAAGTATGAATGTGTGTTTTCAGCCATTGTCACTTGCAAATTGGGTTTTATGATTTGGTATGATGCATAAGCTCAGGCAATTACAATTTACTAGTAAAGCATTGTTAACCAAATTCTGAGTTGGTAAAGTGTATGGACCTAGCGGTTGGTGAGGGATGACATAGGAACATAGAAAACTGACAGCAGAAAAAGACCCAGTGATCCATCAAGTGTGCCTTTTCAGTGTTTTATTTCTTTTTGTTTTCTTTTTTTCTTTTTCTTTTATTTTTTCTTATTGTGATTCGGCGCACAGTAAACCAGATGTTCAGTGCTTTGGCATTTTGTCTACCTCTCAAGTTCTTTCTAAGAACCTGGAATAGGCAGATGTGGGTGTTTAATGGCATTACAGACATTGTCACAGGATGTAAGCTGTTCTGAGTAAAGCTGCCTTTTGCAATTGACTGATAGAGAATTTATCAGTGGTGCTCAAGTGGTGCTCCATTTGTTTTGGGATTTCACTCAAAGCTCCTATTTACCGTTGCTTTCTTTTCCACAGTCATTGTATTTCTATTTGCAGGTCTTTATATTTCTATTCTGCTTTCTCCAGGTACTGCCACATCCATTATGTAGACTTTATTGTCTTTTTTAATTGAAATTTGTTAAGTCTAGGGTGTTATATGGCAGGTGCTTTTCTGATTATTTTATTTATTTGTTTTTGTCGGATGATGGGTTTATCCGAAGCAGGTTTAAACTTTGTTACAGATGACTGACCCACTACCTCTGATGGAAGTTGATTCCAAACTTCTACTACTCCTTCTTTGAAGTAATACTTTGCAACAGTACTTTTGAACTTTCTCTACTGTCAGTTTGAGGTTATGTCCCTGTGTTCTTGATTTTTGCTTAATAGTGAAAATACTGCCTTCTAGAACCTTTTTCTCACCCTTAATATATTTAAGGGTTTCAGTCATGTCCCCTGCTGTCCGTCCTATCCTCCAGGCTGTACATATTCAGTTCCTCCAATCTCATCCTCTTTGGTTAGATGTAAGAAGATTTGGCATTGGGATGCTGTTTAATGGTCAGCTTCACATTATAATATATTGTATCTTTCTGAAAAGTATTTGTTTCCCTTTGACATTGTGAGGGAATTGCCAGTGACAGCTGTCAAAAAGTCATATTTTGGGAACTGGCATTTTATAGTTTAATTTTCTGTGCTTGGCCTCAAGCTAGATTTACATTTAAATAATTCATCTTATTCCAATTGGACATATAATTTATTCTAGGCGGTACTGTGTTGTATATTTATCTTCATTTTGTAAACAGTCATTCTAAAGTTATTTTAAACTTTAAATGCTACTATTATGCCAAATATTAAGCGAATGAAAAAAAAAACTGGAAAAGTTAAGATACTTCTAAATATTGTCTGAGGAGAATAATTATCAAATAGATAAATCCAGGGGGTTGGGGTGGGGATTGAATCATTTCAAGCTGTGGGCCACAATCATTTGTTTAATTTCATTGGAAAATCTTACTAATTTGTATACCAAATAGCAGTTGAAATAAATGTATTGGTGTATGTAGAATTTCTATATGTAGTGGCGAAGTGGCCTAGTTGTGAGGATGCTCACCTCCCACTCGGAAGGTTCAGAGTTCAATCCCAGGTAGCAGCAGATGTTTCTCTCCTAGGCATAAAGAGAAAAATATCTGCTGCAAACTCCACATGGTGTCAGGAAGGGCATCTGCCAGTAAACGTTCAGTTCCGTCCAGTTGCCCTGATTATACCCTGAATTAAGGGATTACAGCAAGCCTGTCAAACTGGCAGCCTGCGGGCCGGATATGCTCCTTGCAGGCCACACCCACCCTGGCTCCGCAAAGGCAAAAAACATCCCAATATGTCACAATATGGTTCGCAATGTGATCGGGTTGACACCCCTGGATTCCAGGGAGGTTTTTTTTTATGTTACTTGTTTTGTATCAGGTAACAGGAATGATCTTTTTGCTATTCTAGAAACTGTAAATTCCAACAAGAGGATGGAAGTTGTGAGTAATATTCAGAGTGACTTCCACAGCACCAAAGAGTCTTTCATAAGCCCTCCATCCCTTCGTCTGGACAGTTTTGTGGAGGAGGCCCAGCAAAAAACTGATGTTCCCAATCACCTCCTGGAATCAAGTGAGTGATTAATTGACTATTCTCAGGCAGAAAAGAATTGTTGGTTATCTTAATAATCTTGACGAACATGATTGTTTATCACCTCGGCTTATAGGCAGAGTTTTGTTGCACCTAAATTCATTTCGAAATATAATCAGTTCTGTCTCTGTTAATATAATAATAATAATAATAATAATAATAATAATAATAATAATAGCATGCACTCCAGTGGTGAAATTCATTTTTTTTACTACTGGTTCTGTGGGAGTGGTTTGGTGGGAGTGATGTGGTTTGGTGGTCATGGCTTGGTAGGAGTGGCAGGAGAAGGATACTGCAAAATCTTCATTCCCACCCCACTCCAGGGGAAGGATACCATAAAATTTCCATTCCCACCCCACTCCAGGGGAAGGATACTGCAAAATCTCCATTCCCACTCTGCTCTGGGGCCAGCCAAAGATGGCATTTGCCGGTTCTCTAATCTACTCAAAATTTCCGCTACCGGTTCTCCAGAACCTGTCAGAACCTGATGGATTTTACCCCTGATGCACTCCCCTTTCCTCCTCCCTTGCAACCCACTCCTGAGGTTGGAAGATCCTTTTCCAGTGGTCAAGGAAGGGGGAAACATAGGGCATTGCCAGTGGGGAACCTAGAATTTCACTGAACCAACATCCCCTTTTATATTCTTTCAAGACATGTATCATCCTGTAAGATAATCTGAATTTAAATACTTTATTTAGCCAAGTATGAATAGACACACAAGGAATATTTCTCCAGTTCAGAAACTCTCAGAGTACACACAAAGCAACAGAATAATAATCATAATCACAATACCAATAAGAGGAGGTAGTAAAGAAGATAATAACACTACATGGGTAAATATACATAGTCATAGACAGCACTGACAGAAACAGCATTGTTTCTGACATTCTAGACATTCCTTCCAGCTCTATTCTGAACAGAGAATATTCCTTATTTGTTAAATTTATTGGTAGCCTATCTCACTGTGGGGCTATGCTAACAATAATAAGAAAATGAAAGGAGCATAAACAGTAAAGAAATAAAATAATGGAACAATAAAACAAACAATGAAAAAGCAACATAACAAGAGTACAACAATATGCTAACCAAAAAGATGCCCGGGGGGGGGGGCAACATAAAGCCGGGGGAGGGACTCTGCCATCAGTCCAGCAGCCACCTCCAGTTTGGAACTCCCCCATTTGATCCCCAGGTTCTTGCAGAAGGATAAGAGGGTGGAAGCAGATCTTAGATCTTAAGATATTCCAAAGCACAAGCACTGCAGCAGAGAAGGCTCCTGGATCCCAATAGTTGGGAGTGGGTTCTGAAATAGGCACTCTCTGCCTATATGACATAATTAAATAATACAGCATCATTGATCTGCAGTTGAATTCCATACATAATGCTACCTTAGGATGAAGCCTAATATCGGCCAGGGGGAAAAAAGGACTGTCAGATTGAGGAATGGGATAGTTTGTGGTTTGGTAGGCTAAATGGATTGTTTTCGTGCACGGAAGATCTTGAGCTAATTATATCAGTCCATGAGCCAAGGTGGCGCAGTGGTTAAATGCAGCACTGCAGGCTACTGCTAGATCAGCAGTTCAGCGGTTCAAATCCCACCGGCTCAGGGTTGACTCAGCCTTCCATCCTTCCGAGGTGGGTAAAATGAGGACCCGGATTGTTGGGGGCAATATGCTGACTCACTGTAAACCACTTAGAGAGGGCTGAAAGCCCTATGAAGCGGTATATAAGTCTACTGCTATTGCTATCTAATATTAGAAAAAAAGCAAAATTAGTCATAGGGAACTCCTGGAGCTATTGTCTGGCTGCACCAATTATTATTATTTTTGAAATATATTTTTATTATTTTTACATTTAAAACAATGCAGTACTGCAGAGTTGAAGTGATCATACATTCACATTATACACAATTAGTCTCAACCATTAACTATTAGCCTACTTAGTGCATTATCTATCCTTCTGTCCAATCACAATATATACAGTTTGTTCCAGTCTTGTCACTTGTCTTATACCAGTCATAAAATCTGTTCCAGACTTCAAACTATTCTGATTCCCCTTTATTTTTAAGTTCAAGAGTGAGCCTATCTGCTTCCGCACAGGCCAACACTTTTCTGATTATATCTAGCTCTGATGGTGTATTTCTTTTTTCCAAAGTTATGCGCCCCACAGTTAATACATGTATAATTAGATAGAGTACATTTTTCTTAAAGCCTTCTGGTATTATGCTTAGGAGAAAAATTTCTGGTTTAAACAAAATTTGGTCTCCCACCATTTGTTCCAACCATCTTTATACCCTGTAGGCAATGTTAGTTTCTGATTAAGTATCCAAAGTTTTCCCACTTAGCCAATTCCACATTATAACCAAACTTTTTCGCCCAGGCGACCATAGTATCTTTGACAAGTTCTTCCTCGAGTTTATATTCCAATAAAATCTATACAGCACTTTGATCACTTGTTTTCTGTCTCTATCAAAAGGTTTATCTAACACTGTGTAATCTTTAGCAATACCTTCCTTCTCCTGTCCTGTGAAAACCTTGATTGTATCTGTAAATAAGACCACCATTCTACTTGTACCCCTTGTGATGCCAATTCTAATCTAGTTTTATCTCCCCCTGTCCTGTTCAATAACTCTTTATATGTAACAATATTTCCATATTAATTAAATTTGGGTGTATATATGCTTCCATCGTAGATAGCCAAATGGGTGTTCAGTAAGTGGTCGTGTTTAATTTTGTTCCATATTAATAACAGGGACTGTCTGATATAGTGTCTAATAAAATATTTATGTGCAGATTCTTTTTCTTACCACAGGAAGGCATGCCATCCTGCTTGGAGGTCATGACCTTCCAATTTGAGTAATCTTTTATTTCTCAACATTATCCATTCTTTTAACCATGTTAGGGTGGCCGCAATATAATAAAGTTCCCAATCTGGTACGCAAAATCCTCCTAGTATCTAGCATGGCTTTGAGTTTTATTCTTGGTTTTCTTCCCTGCCAAATAAAATTTGAAACCAATTGATTGAAATCCTTAAAAAAAACCTTTTTCTAATTTAATTGGAATATTCTTAAATAGGAAAAGAAATTTTGGTGGTACATTCATTTTTATGACTGCGAGCCTACCCATCAGGAACAATTGTAGGTTTTTCCACATTTCTAGGTCTTTCTTAGTTTTATTGATCAGATTAGTATAGTTGTCTTCTTTGATGGACGCACACCTCGCAAATACCGTATATACTCGAGTATAAGCCGAGTTTTTCAGCCCACTTTTTGGGCTGAAAAAAGCCGCCTCGGCTTATACTCGAGTCTACAACTGGATCCGGCAGTGCTGTTGCCTGTTGGAGGGAGGAGGCGAACCAGCCTGCCATCGCCAGCCACCGCTAGCCCTGCTGCTCTTCCCACCCCCTTCCAAGCCCCACAGTCCAGCGGATGGAGCAGCGAAGCCCGGGGCTTCGCTACTGCTCCCGCATTTTCTGCACGGGGATCCCTTGGAGAGGGGATTCCAGCCTGCCATCGCCAGCCACCGCTAGCCCTGCCGCTCTTCCCACCCCCTTCCAAGCCCCACAGTCCAGCGGATGGAGCAGCGAAGCACCGGGGCTTCGCTACTGCTCCCCGCATTTTCTGCATGGGATCCCTTGGAGAGGGGATTCCAGCCTGCCATCGCCAGCCACCGCTAGCCCTGCCGCTCTTCCCACCCCCTTCCAAGCCCCACAGTCCAGCGGACGGAGCAGAAGCAGCTCCGGGGCTTCGCTGCTCCATCCGCTGGACTGTGGGGCTTGGAAGGGGGTGGGAAGAGCGGCGGGGCTAGCGGTGGCTGGCGATGGCAGGCTGGATCCCCTCTCCAAGGGATCCCCGTGCAGCAATGCGGGAGCAGCAGCGAAGCCCCGAGCTGCTTCTGCTCCATCGCTGGACTGTGGGGCTTGGAAGGGGGTGGGAAGAGCGCGGGCTAGCGGTGGCCGGCGATGGCAGGCTGGTACGCCTCCTCCTCCTCCAACAGCACTGCCGATATCCGCCCAACGCTGCGGGGGCGCCAGCGGGAGCTTGGCGGCTTCACCTCAGCCGCAGCGCTGGCAGCAAATGTTCTGGTGCTGTTGGAGGAGGAGGAGGCGGCGGCAGCAATAGCACCTGAGGACAGGACAAGAAGCAATGGAAACTTGTCAGAAGGAGACTCAAGCTGGAATACGAGAAATCTGACAGTAAGACAATTAAAATCCTAGGAAATGTCCTTTCATGAAAAAATTACTTTTTCAGTTAACTCTGCCTGACATTAGTTGGGTGAACAGAAATATTAGTTGGCCAATTCTAAAAGGGAGCACCAGAAAGAAACTTAAAATATTTTTTAAGAGAGCTGGGTTTTTCATTTATATTATATGTATGAACAGAATTAACACAAATTGCAGATACCAATCAAACATAAAGAAAAAAAGGATGAAATAATGCTCATTTTAAAAAAACTCAGTGAAAATAAAACAATATACCAAGAAGGTGGCATACTGGTTGTGATTTGATCTCTTCGGGGGATCCCGGGGATCCCCTATACAAGTATTTTAATATTGCAGACTTGCAGTATATAAGTCATACTGATATTATAGAACACTTTAATTAAGCGGGTCCCCTTGAATAACATAACTTTGAGTTTCAAATAACACTGATTTTTTATTTTTGAAATTACCGTAGCTGCTGCATTTCCCACCCTAGGCTTATACTCGAGTCAATAACTTTTCCAGCTTTTTGGGGTAAAATTAGGTGCCTCGGCTATATTCGGTCGGCTTATACTCGAGTATATACGGTAAGTGTATACCTAGATATTTCACTTTTTAACAATTTGGATACCCAATTTCTTCATTAACTCTTCTTTCAATTTGGATGTCATATTTTTAGTCTTTGTCATATTATCTTTAAACCTGCTACTTTCCCATATTCTGTCAATTTCTCGATAAGTTCATACTAGACTTTATAGGATCGTCTAACACAACACTAGATCGTCTGCAAAAGCCTGTAACTTGAATTGTTCCTTTTTAATTTCTAGTCCCTTTATCTGTTCCTCTTTACATACATTCCTGGCTAAAGCTTCTAAGGTTAATATAAACAGCAGCCGGGATAGGGGACAACCTGTCTTGTACCTTTCTGGATTGCTATACTTTGTGTTAATTCACCATTAATTATTACTTTGGCTTTTTGATTTGTATATATGCTCTAATTGTGTTTATAAATTTATCCCCAAATTCCATGTGTTCCAATTGTTGATGCAAGAATTCCCAGTTCACATTGTCGAATGCCTTTTGGCATCGAGAAAAAATAGTGCAACCTGTTTTTCATTATGTACTTCATAATATTCGAGAATGTCCAGCATAATTCTCCTATTGTTTTTAATTTGTCTGCTGGGGAGGAATCCATTTTGATCTGTGTGGATAATGATGTGAGGAATTTTTTCAACTGTTCTGCTATTATCAGAGCAAAAATCTTGTAATCTGCATTTAGCAGTGAGATTGGTCTGTAATTTGTATGAACATCTGATCTGAGTCCCCCTTAGGTATTAATACAATGTTAGCCTCCGTTCATGATAGCGGTATCTTCACCTCTTTCAACACGGCATTATAAACTTCCAACAGCGTTGGAACAAACATATCCTGAAATTCTTTATATATTTCCGCTGGCAGTCCATCCAGCCCTGCAGCTTTATTAGTCTTTTGTTTTTGTATGGCCTCATTATCTCTGATGTTTTAATTTCTTCATTGAGCATATCTTTTATTTCGTCTGGAATCTTTGGCAGATCTGACTTTTCAAGATATTGTGGTATTCCTTCCTTTGTATAGTCTCGGTTTTCTCTATATAATTGTTCATAAACTCTTGGGTAATCCTTTTTTTTCCCTCTAGTTGATAGCAGATCTCGCCTTTTTCATCTTGTAGTTTATTGATCCAGTTCTCTTGCTTCTGCTTCCTCAGCCTATAGGATAGCTATACCGCCCGGTAGCTATCCTATAGGCTTCTCAAAGAAATTTTGTCTTGCTTTTTTTATAGACTCTGCCAATTTTGCCTTTTCAAATATAGCCAATTCATGTTTAATCAGTTCCATACTTCCTTTTATACTTCTATTTTGTGGTTTCTTTTGAAGTTCACTCTCTAAGTTTCTATATCTTTCTTTCAACTCTCTTATTTTTTGGTTCTCCATTTTTTTCTTTCTAGCTGTAGCCGATATCGTGACCCCTCTTATTGGCTGCACCAATATTGTTTTGTTTCTTTTTTTTAATTTCAGAGATTTATACAAAGCTAGTAAGAAATAATGCTATACAGGCTAAACCTGCCATCATGCATTATGGAGGATTTGAGTTAGAAAAACATCATCAGCAGTGCTGGTAAGTAACAAAAGAGTTGAGAGCTGATACCCGTTAATGAGTTCATGCATTTATTAATGTATTTATTATTACCCACATACATATTTGGGGTGAGTGGGCTAGAGGTTTAATGTCATGATTTTTAATGTTGTAATCCATCCTTGGTCTCGTATGTGTGAGTTGGGTGCCATATAAATTTGCTTAATTTTATAAATAAGTATAGTCCTTATGACTCAAAGCCGCGTACAATGTATAAAGATAATGACATATATAAAATGTAATTTTAAAAGCAATAATTGAATTACTGTTCATAAAAGCTATTGTTGTCCTTGGGGCATGTGATTTTACAGGGAGGAAAGTCCCAAAGATAATGAGGTCCAAAGCTGTATAAGGTGCTATACTCAGGACTTGAATTGGCTTCCGAAGCCATAGTCAACCAATGAAGCTCCTACAGAAGGGGCATTACCCAGCTGAATTGACTAGTGCCAATTAACAACTGTATTCTGTTCCATTCATGTCCTCCGGCATTAGCTTATATGTTAACCATTTTATCTACATCACTTTCTGTCTGTAATTGTGCCAAAATACTGACAGGAACATCTTTTTTTTCTTTCTTTGAATTATTGCTTTATCCTATAGAAAACTGATAAATATTTCCGGAGAGTTATAAACATTCATATTATTCCGCCGGAGACAAGACTATTTCCAGATCAAATATACAAAATTGTAAGTGTCGGTTCAGTACCTTGAGAGTGTCCACATTTATTCATCTCTTCCTTTTGAACTTCACCAAAATTGTAAAACAAATAGTTTGAAGCCTTTCATAGGAAATTGTTCTGCTCTGTTTTTATAGCAGCGGCTTGTCCCTGGCTTGTCCTTTACAGTAATGGTTGATTTTTGCCCCTGATGAATGGCGATACTATCACGACTGCATCCGAATCCATTCTCAGGTAAGAAAAAACAATAGATCTAGGTAGGAACTCCCCTTTCCCTCTAAATGTCAATCAATATATTGCTGACTGTGTCATGATATCAGCACATACAATGAATATTTTTACTATGCTTAGATTGAAGATTCTTTAGACTCTTTAATGATCATCTTCTTTACTAGCTTCTTTGGCTCATTCTTTTTCTTCAAGCTATTTTGTTCCAAGGCCCATAAAAAAAAATGCCCCAGTTTTTTTTTGGGGGGGGAAATAAGACGCTCAAAAAGAATATATACTTTAGTTTAAAATAAAGTAGGTGACAGGTTCCAGCATTTCTATTGTTTTCCTAAGAACTGGGATGCTTATTTTAAAACATTCATGAACATTTTGTAAGATGTAACTACATTATCAGCTTTAATTCTAGTTGTGGCTACATTCAGCTTTCATACTAATTGTGATGAATGTTAGCTAAATTGGCCAAAATGTGCCAAATGTGATCGGTAATTATATTGACAGCATTGATCAGTTGGCACATTTGGCCAATTTATCACATTCAACCAAAGCTCAAATTTCTTTTACTGTAAGTTAGGATTTCTGATTTAGAGATTGTCTTGCAAACCAAGATATTGGTTGCATCCCACCAATTATGCAATATATTGATGCATAGCGAATTGTAACTAGGTTTTACTTGGTTTCTTTTTTCTGTTTAGACACACACAGATAGACAGACAGACAGACAGACAGACAGACAAACTGATTAGAGATAGATATAGCCTCCCTACTTGAATACGGATAAATGTGTTGCAGCAATAATAGTTTCTACCCCTTGCAAAGCAAGCTTACAATTTATAAATTTCTGCATATCTATTTACTTCTAATTTAGCCTGTCATCTATCTACTACCATATATCTAAGAAAAGGTAGTTAACACCTAAACCAACAACAAAATTAAGCATCAAAGCCCTCTGTTAACAATCTAATATTGTATTCAACTCATAGAAAGTCTACAATGTTTCTCATCCTATAAGAAATAACATGGTGTACATGCATGTGTGCCATGCACGCAAGTGGAAAAATTCAGATCATCTTTATTTTGGGTGTCAAAACTTCAGAACAGGAATGGTAATAGCTTTAGTCCTCTCAGGTCTTAAAATTAGGCTTTCATATACTACATGTTTTATATTGGCTGGGAATTAAAATATCCCCATAATTATTTAAGTCATATGAGAAGTGTAGCCTTAACTGTGTAAGAGAGCGGAACTAGTTTCCCCTAGATCACAATTCTCCTGAGACTGTCTGTATCCTTCTCTTTTCTTCTCAGGGAGATGAAACTTTGCTGATCCCTCTCCATGCCTATCCTGTGATGAATAATGTAGACTTTCCATCCTACATTAATTTGTCGGATGTTCCTTTGGGACAATGGCAAGTGGCTATTAAAGCAATAACTTTTCTTTCATCTCTTCTTCATGCATGATAAAAAGAATGAGCATAATTAGACTTTGGCCGGTCGGCAGTGAAAGAACAGAATGCCTCATCTACAGCATTAATTCAATCGGGAAATGCAATTGAAGTTTTTTATTGTAACCATATTTATATATTTTTCATTTGGTGACGAGGCACTGTGAAATGTAATTCTGGAATTACTTTGTAAAACTATTGATAGCTATTACACCCTGGTTGTGTTCACTGATGACTCTGAGAACATTTGTAAAGAGAGAAAAAAAGTGGGAGACTAAATATCTAGATCATACTTTTGTTTTCTGGAGCCTTAAATCTGTTAAAATGTGATTGGTGGGGAGGTATTTCTCTGTTTTTAATTTTCCCCTGATCTTACTGTTTTGAAAAAAAACAACAGGATTTGTTTCATCTTTTTCTCTGGGTAAAGCATTCCCATATAAACACCTTTATATTGGTGGGGATAAATGATTATATACAGAGGAAGAATATGCCTATGGATAACTGCTATGAAATAATAGTGTGTTCATAGTATACACTGAGTAGAATTACTGCTCTCTGAGTTTAGTTGCTTTCTTGCAGATGTTTCAGTACCCAAACTAGGTAACATCATAATGATGATTTTACCTAGTTTGGGTAATGAAACATTTGCAAGAAAACAACCAAGCTCAGAGAACACCAATGACCCCTCATTTCAGTTCTGAACTACAAATGTTCTCCTTTATGAGTAGTATAACTTGGTAGTAGTAAGTTTTATACTCAAATATACCATCCCTGCCTGTTGAAGTTTACCTGCAGCTTATGATGCCAACTTCAATTGTATATTCAAGCATTGAACTTCTTTTCTGTTTGTAGAAGCAGATCTATATGTAATTGGAAAAAGTTATATAAAGAGGTTTGTGTGTTCTCTCTGCTGTAAATTTCACATATCTCTTGTTGGTGCAAGGTCTGAAATTTATGGCAGCCCTGCCTATCTCTAGCTTTCAGGATACTCTTGCATTATTTCTCAAGAATGTTCAAATTCTCCATCTAATATGCTTGTTAAATAAACAGAGAATTATTTCTGAGTGCATCTGAGTAGGATTAGGGGATTATTCTTTCTTGGCTTATTTTTTTTTTGTTTTCTACTTTTAAATCTTACATTTTATTTTATTTTTTTCATTACAAATGCTGCCTTTTTCCCCTTTTCTTTCCTCCTGCTTTGATCCTTGCCACATTCTTTCTATACATCCATGGCCTCCTTTATTTGCAAAGGATAGAAATGCTTTCCAGGTTGAACTTCTTAAACACCCATCAAAGAAATATACTCTTGTTACTAGTCACACAAACAAGAAAGACAGAAAGAATTGCTTTTAGGAAGTACTGTATGCAAACTATATTCCATTGTAATTGGCTAGACAGGATTCAACTGAGACAGTTTATTTATATTGGAGTTCATGGAATGAAATATATTTAAATTGAGAATATTCAGAGTTTTTCTTCTGAATAATAGCTGGAATTGCAGTCTGCACAGAAAAGTTTAACTTGGGGGGGAAATTACTAGATACTCAAAAAGATACAAATTGAAGTTACAAATTGAAGCTACATGTTAGTTATAATAGCATTGGATTTTATGGAGGAAGTCCATTCCCTGAATCTCCATTGCCTGATGCCCGCCTAGAGGGTCATGGCAGAATTGCATTCATTACTTCACCCTTGTATTCCATACTGAGGTTTGGAGTAAAGCTTCTTTATTGATTTAAGCTTCTGTCCTAAACAAGAGATGAACTCATGCACATAATCATATCAATTATTAAACAAAGCTTTATAAATATGGTACAGTACGTATGAAGTATATATTACAAGTAAGAGTCAAGTTATAGATTTAGTCTTCCTCTATTCTATCCTTTTTGGTAAATCTAGTTTCGAAATGTCCCTTGCTATAGAAAAAAACTTTCCAGCAAGTTATTTCTGTGACTGGGGTTCATTTTTATTATTCATGTCATTCCACTTGAAGAACCCCATTAATGGAAGTGAAAAATTGTAGTTTTCCAGCTGCAGCCATTAGTGATTTTTTCAGAGTACTTTACAGAATTAAATTTACTGAATTTAAAATGTGCAGTTTCATAGACTTTGCTGTATTTTAAAAACAGAACAAAGTCTGTGAGATTGCATGTTTTTTAAATCATAACAAGTAGTGCAATATTGCAGACCTATTTAAGAAGTAAGCCTCACTGAATTCAACAGGGTTTCAGGGGAATGGATGGAATAGAAATATGAAATATAAATAAATAAATTACAGCAGTGAAACTTTAATTGTTAATTTTTAAAAAGGAAGAATATTTAAATTAAAATCAAGTGAAGTCTACTAAGGAAGCTGCTTTTTCTTTTATATGAATTCATAATGCAAAAGCTCAAATCATTAAAATAAATTACATACATACAGAGGTAAATGCATATGTGTTTTCAATTATTAATACAAACTGCCAACTTTCATGAAATATGAAATCATAACTTATCTAATATAGTTGCTTGATTAGGGCTGCATATTCATGTAGCATATTCTCCAATATCTATATGAAATAATTTTAAAAAAATTTGGGTGCTTATCATTTAAATTGGAACAAGCTTTAATTTAACATGTGGTAGGCATTATTTTAATAATTGCTTTCCTGTTTACAAGTTCTGGATTTTATGCCATCATATCCACACCATTTTTGTCATGCTGCTGCTAGAATGGTAATATTACAAATTTGAATATAATTATTTGCTATTTGGTCCTGTTTTCCTTTTCAGTAAGCCCTATGTGATCCCACTGCAGTGTAGCTGCCCCATAGATTTTGAGTTTCAGATTGAGTATCTTCAATCCCACAAAGCATTTACAGTACAACCCATGTCAGGTAAGTTCTGAAAGGGAAGCCGTGTTTCATGAATGTTTGGAATTTTACATAGTAATATGAATGAATGAATGAATGAATGAATGAATGAACCTTAGGTGTATATTTCTCAGGATGATTTCATGTGTCACCTTAAGTCCTTCCAAATTCTGTTTGATTTTCACTGAGCATGTTATGTGAACCTATCCATAGGTTCTAATTTATACACCCAAAGCAAATCAACTTACCATGTATATACTTCCTTCCTATTCTGCCTTGATAATGGGGACATTTGCTCAAGCATAGGCCTTCGAAATATAGACAGTCTTCCCAAAACTTAGGCTGCCTTGGATGCTATTCTCAGTAGAATAGGAGTGTTTCATAGAGCCTCTTTTTGTAAAGCTAACCAAAATTGACCTTTCGTAATCAAAACACTGTATGTTGATTTTAAATCCTCTGCATCATTGTGTCCAGACATTGGAATGAACAATAAGAAAAATCATGGGAAGGATTTGGAAAAGGATGAATTAGGAAAATTAGGTCATGAACCTCTTAGAAAGCCTAACTGAAATTCAAGGGGAAGCAATGTACTCAAAATTTTCAAAACCCACCAACTCACACAGGCAGGAGCTTTTATTGTGCTTTTCAGGCCAGTGCATCTAATTGATCCTGCCCACTAATTCAAAATAGCAGAATGATCTGAAGGAGACGGGCAGTTCAGAAATGCAAAACTAACTAATTAAATTAAATGTATTATACTAGCTATAAATTGATTATTTAGGAAACTTGATCCAATTTTTTCCAGGGAAACAAGAGGCTTTTGAATTCAAAAATAATTTAGTTCCAAGCTACTTTTATTCCAGAATCATCTTTTGGTACATTGGGCCACAAAGACAGTCAATGTATGATATGTACAAAGGTTCAGAGAGGAGACATGCTAGTTCTTTAGAAAGCAATCCAAGTAGTTGAAGGTTGCTTTGCCTAGCAGTATTTCGTTTTCCAATCAGCTGATCAAAACTTTTTCTCTCTTGCAGCATTTGGAACAACATGTGCACAACATGTGCATAGAATATATGTATTTAGACAGAAAAAGAACAGCAGATTTTTAGAATAAGTACATTAACTCCAACATAACATTTTCTTTGTTCATTACAGGAATAATTCCATCCAGTGGGAAAGCAGAAGTGATGGTTACATTTGCACCTTTTGAATATGGGACAGCCCAAATAAAAATCCAATTGTGGATTTCGCAGTTTGACTCAAAACCTTACAGTTGTACATTCACGGGAACATCTATCCCGCACCTAAACGTAATGTATGTGAAGCTCATAATGTTTTGAATATTGGCTAACAGAGATGTTTATTAGATAATATTTGCAGCTGAGGGTTACCTAGTCAAAAACTATATCAATTAAGTAGGTCAAATGTTCCCCAAAACATACCATGTTGAAAATGTTATTTACATATCTCCCATTATATGTACCCATTTTATATGTACTATAAAATATCAGTCCTGGTTAAACTCTTTTTTGCACTGCAATCTGTAGGTGCTTGCCTCAGTGATAGTTTGACTACTAGAGTCATGTTTACCAAGACTCCTAGTTAATGGATTCTGGACCAGTGAAAAGATAACATTGTTCAACTATGTTTCCTATCACTTAGTAGAGGAAAGTAGCAAAACTGTGAATCATTTCACAAAACAATTGTCCATGGAGAACAATGGCTGGAAGGGAAATTTAGATGAAAAGATTTCATTTGAGTTATAAGGTGCGGGGACAGTATGTCAGCAACAGAATCACTTAATATATAGGTAGTTCTCCACTTACAACAGTTCATTTAGTGACCAGTTCGTTTAGAGCACTGAAAAAAATTACTTAGGACAATATTTCACACTTATGACCATTGTATCCAATGGTCACATGATTTACATTCAGATCCTTGACACCTGTTCCATATTTTTGAGGATTGCAGTGTCCCTGGATCATATGACTTTTTGTGTCCTTCTGACAAGCAAAGTTAATGGGGAAGCCAGATTCACTTAACAACCATGTTACTTACTTAACAATCATATTGACTCACTTAAGAAATGTGGCGAGAAAAATCATAAAATGAGACAGAACTCACTTAATAAATTTCTTACTTAGCAACATAAATTCTGGCCTCAATTGTGATCCTAAGTTGAGGACTACCTGTAAAAAGAAACAAATGGAACTAGGTCATTATAAATGGTTCACTAGTTATAGGCCCCTTCCACCCACAAGGGACTCACTGAAGTTGGCATTTCATGGCCCTGCTGTGCTATGGATTCCAGTTGTCTTCAGAAACTAAACTGATTAACTGAAAATGATTAATACAAGTTAATCAACTAGGCTCCAACACCAGAGGAAATACTGTGATGATATTATCTTCTCTAAACATGTGAAATAGCTTTCACATTGTTGAGAACGCTAGCCTCATCTGTCTTCTGGATTCCTTTCCTCCTCTTCCTCCAAGAAGCCATGGAGCTATGACTTCTCCTCAATTCCAGCTGCACAGAGAAATAGCTTTTTCTGTTCCCTAAAGAGATGTCAGCTTCCTTTTCTTCTCCCTTCCCTTGTTGTTTAACTAATGCAGCATGACATGTGATGGAGACAAGGAGTAGGAAACCAGCTGTCTCCTCTTTTTGATACTCGGTTTATAAACTGGCTACAGGAAGCATTGATAAGTGCCAAGAGGATACAGTTGATCATTAGATTGATGAGGGCAAAGATGATGCCTGTGAGGAAAGAAGTCATCCTATTTCAGTCAGGAGAACATAGTTAACACCAGAAACATTCAGTCATATCTAAGCCTTCAGGGCTCCAGGGAGCAAGCTACCCTTGAAGACATTTAAAGAATGGACTGTTTTGGAGTAATAAACAAGCCAGTTTAACATAAATAATATGCAAAGATTTTAATTACAATTGAGTCTGGAGAAGTGACATTGCATCCCATGCCATTGAAGCAATTTGCCAATTTTGGCCTCAGATTTCAAGAATCCCCAAAATGTGGCCCCTTTATGACTTGTGAACTTCAGTTCTCAGAATTCTTGAACCAACCATGCTGGTTTAGGAATTCTGGGAGTTGAAGTTCATAAAAGGGCCGTAGTTCCACCTCTGCTCTAGTACATCCCTTTCTTCTTCCTCAAAAATAGCAGGAACCGATTTAATGTATATGGTGAAAGGGGAAATGTCTCTGTTTGTGCTGCATACTGAGTTTCATGTGTGCTATGAATACATGTATGTAATTTTCTCTTTACTAGAGCTTTTCAGAGCAATATTTCATTACCCAGATAATGTGGCTTATGTGTTCCCACCCCTCTAAAATTTCTGTACTTTTCTCCCCCAATTCCAGAAGAGGAGATTTGGAGAACCAAGAGTCAGTTTTGAAAAGAATACCAAAGTCTGCTGAAAAAGCAGTGTTGTGGCTTCCACAGAAAACACTATCACCGGAAGACAAAAAGCCCAAACCACTACAAAAAGGACAGGTACAGAATGGACAAAAATAAATTGTTGCTATAAAGGAAGGAAATAACATTCTCAACAGTCATTTTGACATAATCTATTTATTTTGTAGACTATTGAATATAAAAACTTGAGATTCCCTGTTGATTTGTCAAATCCTTACGCTGTGGGAACAGTTTTGATTCAGGAACCAGGCAAATTGAAGATTAAACAGTTAAGGGAAGGTAATAACTTTTATTATTATTGTTTGGTCGCATAATCAGCCAAATATTTAGACTCAATTTGGCATTTTTATTCACCAATCAAATCCTTCTCAAAGATAGTTAGACAGATGTTGTTTGATGGTGTTAAAGGTCTCAGCACAGGATGGAAGCTGTTCCAGTTAAGCTGCCTTTTGCAATTAACTGACAATGATTTTTGTCAATCCCAATGTGTTCTTCTTATACTTAATATTAAATTTTATCTTGCCCTGTTATATACAGTTTAAATTTATTTTACCAAGAACTCCACAAATTTATCATATATATAATACATGGCATTTATTGTGTGTGTATGTGCGTGTGTATCACGTATAATGATAATAATTTAATAATAATTAAATTAATTATCTTAGGATGCTCCTGATATCAGTGTTTTGAAATCTTGCAATTTCTCAATAATTCTGCTTCTGTCAGATACTTAATATCTGGGATATTAGTATGGGAAATATGCTTAATGTTACCCTGCAACAAGTAATTCATTGCCCTTTTTATTAACAGTTTTTTATTTTTGTGTTATGCAGTCCTAGGAGGACAAGGTGATGGAGGAACTAAAACACGACAGATAAAAGAAGCCGTTTTTCAACTAAAAGTCAAACAGGATATACAAGAAGAGGAAATTAATCAACTTAAGTGGTGAGTGATGGCACACTTTATACCAACAGGAAGTTAAAATAACTCTTCCAATCAAATCATTCTGCCACTTAGCATATTAGTAAAAGCGGTTTTACAATAAAAGTTACATAATTATCATTTCTCAGTTTGTATCTGATTACAGTTGTTACATGTACTAAAATTGTGGTTAGTTGTTTCACTGTGGGTAAGCAGCAGATACCAACAAAAGTGGGAAGAAACATTTTTAAATCTGTTGATGGCCTTTTAATAACTCTAGGTGTAATAACACATACAACCAAGGATAATAAAGAGGCTTGACAGAGGTTTTAGAATAATGTGAAAAAGCAAAAGTAATAAGAGGAAATAATAAATAAGTCTATTGCTTGATCGATTGATTGCCTTAACATGAACAGGAGCATTGTTGCAAAGCCACCAATGGGTACAATCCATTGACTAGATTAACATAATGCTCTAAGACATTTAAAAATGTAAAAACAAATCCAGGCAAAGTATAGAATGCTAACCTAATTTATTACTTTGAAACCATGATTTGTGGTTTACTGCGCTCTGTGAATCCAGCCATTATGATATGTTTAACAACCAGAGTTGAAACAAGCCATGATTTTTCATATGAATGAATTAGCCATTATGATCTTTGACCTAACAAGTCCCCAGATCTAAATTTGTGAAAACCCTATGAAGCATAAGTCAGCCAAGCATTTTAAAATTGTGTGACTTCAGGAGCACAAACTTAAGTTCATTTTTTGACTAAAATAAATTTTTAAAATGTTCAAGTCTATAATATTGTTACCCATCCTGTTGCCTCACTGCCAGTCATGTGCATCACCATGATTGATTAATTTGATGTGTGTAGTGAAGTGACAGTAGATCAGTGAACAGGTAATCTACAAAAGTCATTTTTATATTAGGATTTATTTTCTTCAGATGGACCAATTGTTGGTCAAGAGGACTTTTGTCTGAATTGATTTTTTTTTTACTAAAACTCATTTTCTTTTGAATTTCAAACATAGGCAAGTTCATTTAGGTAAAGATCCAATATGTCCAACTCTTCAAAAGCAAATCCATGAAGATCGACTGAAAGAAGAAGAACTTTACAAGGTGAGTAGAATTATAGAGTATAAAAATAATCCCTGACTTTTTATATATCTATGGAGATTCTCAATAATCCAGGTCATGGTTGTCCCAAAGATGTTTTCCCCCCAAAAAAGGCAACTGGAATTTCTTGGTGTTTGCTTTGAAAACCTTTTGCTTCTTGAATAAGAAGCAAAACATTTTCCAAGAAAATGCTAACAAAGTCCAGTTCCCTTCAGAAAAGAAACAGTTTTGGGACTCTGGCTTCATATATTCTGGGAGATATCAGGAGGGTAGAATAATTTTTGAGACCAAAGAAGATGGGATCTTATCTTGAAACACAGCAGACAACATCACTGTTGTCATCTTTTGTATATCTTACTCTTATTTTAAAAAATGGTTTACTTTCCTAACTCCAGAGTTCACATGAAATGTCAAAAGAACAGGAGCAGCAGAAGAGAAACAGGGATAGTCTGGTGGGCAATCCCTTTGGGAACATCTAGCCATAGTCTCTTGTGGTATGGATCCAAATATAGCACTACTGCTTTATTCTTTTGGAGTCCTTCATTTTATATACAGGTCATATTGCACTTGGATGATGTCCTGTCCCATAGGAGAACATGAGCTCTTCTGTGAAACCAGAGATCTGTCACTTTCCAATCCTGTTTTGTATTTCTATTCTCTATTCTGTGAGTCCCATCTTCTCTCAATTTATTCTTTCCGAAAGATAGCTCTCTACTCCAAGCCAGTTTTCCTTGGAAAATATGTATTTTTAATGAACAGCAGGGATGTGGAACTGGATACATGATGTTATAATTACAATCCCTTCCCAAGCACTTTGAAATGATTATTAGGGCTGTGCAGCAATCCAGACTGAAAGTGAAAAATTGCTTGGCTTTGTTGGATTACGATGGCATTAAGACCAGGAAAAGATGCTGCTTTACTAAGAGCCAACACCAACTTGATGGCACATGATCAGCCTTTAAGAAAGCATCAACGGACCTTATTTGAGCTTCCATGCAGATTCCAAATTACCTTTTCATCTTCAAGTGTAGCTTGCTGCAGTGCTTTGATTATTATCCCTGCAGGCATGATCTTATGGTTCTGAAAGGAATCCCATTGAACATAGCTGGATTTCATTCTGAACTGATTGAAGATCTCTGACTTAAGATTGCTTTCAGCTGTATAAAATGATCTAAGGAGTCCATGTATCATCTGCAATCATTTTTTTCTTTTAATTGTTCTAATTAAAATCCCTCATTTGTCAATATCTATCTCTGTTAGATACAGGTAGTCCACAATTGGGACGTGAATTTCCATCATACATTGGTGCAGTTGTAAAGCAAGTCACCCATAACCAGAGTCAATGTTAGTACTGTTTTTTACCATGGTTGTTAAGTGAATCTCGTGTTTGATAAGTAAATCAGACTTCCCCAATTGATTTTGCTTGTTGGAAGCTGTCTGGGAAGATACAGACCATGATCATGTGGCCACAAGACATTACAACCATTGTATAGGCAAACTAGTTACCAACTGCCTGAATTATGATCACAGGACCAGGCGGGTGGTGATGTAACAGGTCAAAAGTGACTTTTTCAAATAGTTCTGAGAAGAAACATTTTGAGATTGCTTAAAGAGAAAAAGAGTCATATATAAATGTCTGTGGACAATTCTCCGTCATCCAGGTTTTTCAAAAAGCAACTGAATATTGTTTTTTCCTTGAAGATGTTTCGTTTCTCATCCAAAAAGCTGCTTCAGTTCTTCAAGGTCTTTGCCTTCAAGGAAAAACAAAGTCCAGTTGCCTTTTGAAAAAGCACCTTTGGGTCATATATAGATCTCATTAGAATCCTGGGAACTATAATGTTACAATTAAATTTTCACTTTTGGAGGAAAGCAATGATGCTACAATATATGGAGCTTTGTGTCTGAAAACAGCCCTATTCTGTTATGGGAATTAAGATACTTGAACTGTCCAGATGTTTTAGATGTCAGTATCTTCTAGCTCCAACCAATATGATAACTGTTGGAACTGTAGTCTAAAATCTGGCAGGTTGTATGTCTATTCCTCCTCTACATTCACAGTGGTTTGTGTGTGGATGGTAATAAACCATGTGGATAAGATACATATATTTGGCATGCAACATTTTGCTAATCAGCTCTGCTCATATTACTAAACACAAAGCTTTTGATTGATGTGTTTTATTCATTCATTCCTTTTTGCTCCAAACTAGATTAAAAGAAGAGACCCCATTCTGGAGAAGGAGTTTGAAGAAAGCATATCGAAATCTCTCTGAAACGTATCGTCCGACACGTTAATGAGGTATGGCTTTGTTAAAAAGTGTTAAAAGTGGATGGAATTATAATTTAAAATTAAAATATACAGTAAATGTTTATTTCCATTGTCAGGCCCTCTTGTCAAAATATTAACAGATGGAGAGGTCTAGATATTTGGAGTTGCACAGGTGAGAATTAGATTAGTATTGCACAGGGATCAGGTGGAAGATAGGTTTAACAGGATTTTCCTAGATTTAATTCATGTGAAGTTGGTAAAAAATAATAATATTGTCATCATAAATCTTTGATTATGATTTAGTTTAGATTTTTTTTTTTTTAATTCTTTAATTTTACTTTTAATGAACTTCCCTAGCCACCTACCTCCAGATACGCTGGATTTTTAATTCCCCATAATCCCAACCTAACCTGGCCAAATTTAGGGGAGTTGAAGCTTAAAACATCTAGAGGAAGCAGGTTGAAGAACGCAGGGTTTAGAAGATAAACCCATTTACAAGTACTCCTTGACTTATGACCACGATTGAGCCCCAAATTTCCATTGCTAAGCAAGACATTTAAGTTTTGCCCCATTTTATGACCTTTATTGCTATGATTGTTAAATAAATCACTGCTGTTTTTAACTTTGTAGCAATGCTAAGCTTCCCCATTGACTTTCCCTGTTGCAAAAGGGGATCACCTGACCTTTGGACACTGCAACTGTCAAAATATATGCTAGTTGCCAAGCATTTTGATCATGTGACCATGGGGATGCTACCAATAGTCGTAAACGTGAAAAACGGCCATAAGTCACTTTTTTCAGTGCTATTGTAACTTCAAACAGCCACTAAATGAATGGTTATTAGATTAGAACTACCTGTAGTTATCAATAGGTACTGCTTAAGGAACTGGTTCAAGTTTCAGGGCTCTCCCCTTCTTTTGTACATTTACTGCTTACCACTTTGGATGTCAAAGCAGATACAAAGTTCAGGATTGCTGAGATGTAATCTTTCAGTGTTAAATTAAATGTAGTACATTAATTTGGTGGTATCGTTGCTTAAAACTCCAAATTCTGAACATTTACTGCTGCAACTTTCTTTTCTTGTCTGCCAAAGCGTCCCCGGTTTCAGCCTACTTTCGACCTTCTGCTTAATAATCCTTGGTATCACAAGCACAGAATTCAGCAGCGATTCCAACAAGCTGCACGAAAGGTACTTAAACAAAATGGCTGCAGGTAAATACACCCGTGCAGATACCAGCTGCAGATATACTTATTCGTTTTTGCACAGCCTTTTTCTGATCCTATAGATAGATGGTACCCAATTAATTTGCCTAAGCAAGAGATGAGCGCTTTTTAAAATTGTACTTTTTGCAGTTATTGTAGATTCACAGTGTTTACGTGCATGCATAGAGTTGTCGTATTTTCAGCCCAGAAAAACTTTCCATTTAGTGGAAGTAGAGAGGGTGGATCTATATTTGTTATTTCTGTTGCCCCCCCCCTTTTTAGTACATATAATAGGATCGTATAAATATTCTCCCTTTATTTTTTCATAAAATAGAAATGTCATACTTTGTATTTTGCTTCAGTATGAAAAGTTCTAAGATCTGATTAAAATCAAAAAGTCTGAGCATTAAAATGAAGGAATTCCAATATATATATAAAGCTATTATAACCTTTAACATTCGCAACACTTGGCTCTCAATTTTTAAGATATCTGTTGACTGATAAATCTTCCAAGTTTAGAAAAAATGTGTCTCAATTTTCAATAAGCAAATGCTCTGCTAAATTAAAATAATTTGAAAATATAATCTCAGTTTAGTCAGTATTAATACTGTTTTGTGCACTCCACGTACTCTGTAGGCAATTATAATAACGTTCATATCAAAGAATAATATTCTATTATCAAAAAACTAAAAAATTATCGTAATTCAATTCTTGATTTTAGTGAGACATATATTTATTTTCCCCATACTGGTCATACTTTCTGCTGATCAAATTGTATTTCAATAAATTCATGCTATTAACTAGTTTTAATCTGCTATTGCAATATAACAAATACTTTTCAATATAGTGCTACCTTTGAGGTAACTATTTAGCTAAATTAACAAGAGATAGTTGATTTCCCCAAATAAATAAATAAGTGACGATAAAAACTTCCCCCTGTACTTTTTAATTGGCTCAATCTCGATATCATAGTTATGAAGCTTAACTGAGTGTGTACCATGTTTAACTTGACAAATTATGACTAATTGTCTAGTAACCAGTATCAGAATATTTACCATGGAAAGTTTTGTGCTGAATCTTTTTTTCCCCTATAATTTTGGAAGTTTCTTTTTAGAAATGTGAGTGTTCAGTTACAGTTAGGATTAGCCTAGGTATGCAGTCTATTTACTCCCAATGGGTTTAGTCTATTATTCCCCATTATACGGTACTTTCCAGATATTTTAGACCTGCAGCTTGCACAGTCATAGTCTACATAGCAAAATACCAGGGTTACTGGGGATTCTGGGTATTGTAGTAACCAAATTCTAAGCAATTACATAATGCATTGGTGATCAGCTTTCAGTTATTTTACATCATTTCAGGAACATTTTGAAGTTTTTGACTTGTTTACAAAAAGTTAAAAACAATGTTTTGGCATGTTGTCTCAAATACATATCATTATAATATCTCAGTGTTTATTTATTGTGCCTTAGTTGTTGTTTTTTAAATGACAACGGATTATTTGTTCATCTGTTTTCAAGATTGTTCTATAAACATTATGTTGTATAAACATTTATATTTTTAATAGAAAAAAACTGAGCCTGTCACATTTTATGTACTTTTTATATACTTGTGTCACTTTTTTATTGTACTAACTGATGGCACCTAGCTGAACATATCTCAAAGATAGACACCACTTTACAGAATTACTGAAAAACCACTGAATGGGTCTTAATCATTGTTATAGGTCCTGATTCAGATTCGGCTAGATAAAGTGATAAATTTGCTTCATAACGTATTTAAGCGGTACAAAGAACAAGAAGAGGAAGAGAAGAGATTGATATCAGGTAAACCCTCAGAATCACACAGCCATTGCCAGTTTTTGCTTCCTTTACAAGTACAGGTCATTTCATACGTGGCAATGAAAATATGTGCTGCCACATATGTAAAATGTGTGATGAAAACATGGAGTTTACTAGATGTAAATAATTAGAAAAACATTTCCATGAAAGTGGCTTCCATTGCCAAGTGGGCCATGGATTTTCATTGCAGTGCATTCCCCGCTTCTTTGTTGCCAGACCATAACTCACAATTATTGAAGCCATAGAGGATGGGTAAATAGGTTGTCCTATTTGACTCATAAAAATCAAGCGATAGAGCACAAGGTAAAGATGAAAAGATAGTTTGTCCTCTTCTTCCTCATCCTTGGAGTCATGAGGTAAATGAGTAGATGAAGCACCAGAATGCTTCTCTGTCACCTATCCAATGTTCTTATACTTCAGATCTTAGCATTTGTCCATGTCTATCTCCATGTGGCAGAATGCAGCAGTTTTAAAACATCCAGCACCGCTGCTATAAACGAAGAGGAGAAGAGAATGCCTTTTGCCTTGATTGCAGCTCGAATACAGCCATTTGAATTCCCTACTTACAATCCACCACAATGGGCTGATGAACTGGTAAGTACCACCAGGAAGATACAACAATGCAATCCCTCTTTCAACACTATTTTTTCTGAAGCCACCAATTAACCAGCATCAATGAAGCTGTCAAAACGAGCTTATGAACATTATGAGCACTAAACCTCAGTTCTCTTAATTTTTCACAATTGCCCTTTTAGATAATCCTGTTAAAGGTATTATCCTAAAACAGATGTTGGATTTTCCCCCCTTACATGAGCCAATGTGGCCATTGTCATTGTTCAAGTTAAACCTGATTCACCAAATGTGCACATAAATTTATTTATTTAGAAAATTTATATGGCCATCCATATTAAATACATACTCTGGGTGGCTAACAAGCAAATAATCAAAAATATTTTAAAAACCCTAGGATCCCTATAACCAAGCAAACTATACATAGAATAAAAAGAAAGGTTGGGGTATATTGAAACAGAGTTAAAGGAATGGCGGTGAAAAAATAGACATTTTTATCATGCAAGAAGAAAAAGAGAACAGGAAGTGAGGAAGGAAAAATGAATCTCTGACACTTGCTCCCCTCAATAGCTTACTTTTCAAAAGGTTTTTCTCTCTGTGTCAGGTTGGAAGAATTTTTTTAAAAATGAAAATCAAGATTCTGCTGATACTAACTTTTAAAGGGGTTTCGGATTGGTTTGGTTTTGATTTGTTTTTGTTTAGGTGGCTAGTGGGCTGACATCTTTTTGCAGTGATTTGGAACAAAAGAAGCTGCTGGTTTAGTTCATGTAATATTCCATGGCAAAATCTACTGGTTTTTTTGCTACTGTTTGTTTGTTTGCTGTGAACCAGCTATTGTAGTTTACAAACCATAGTTTATGCACAGTGCATTTTGTGAAGGTAGCCATTTATAGTTATTGAATAACTATATACGAACATAGCAATAGTTTAACATGTGCAACTCATCCAGTCTCATAAACCATTTATGGGATAGGATAAGGTGGAAAAAGATATAAAGGGCTGAACAATTTCCCTCTTGGACCTTAAAAAAGATTTGCAGCCTTGCAGTAGTAGCATTGTCTGGATAGTTCTGCCTAGCCAGGATTACTCTCAATGGAGGCGGTATACCATCTGTTACTGTATTACCTGGACTCTTATTCTGGGTAGAGAATGGTAGAAATGTCTCTGTGTAGATTCTAAATCATCCAGGTCATGGTTGCCCCAAAGGTGCTTTTCGAAAGACAACTTGACTTTCTTGTTTGTTTTTTCCTGAAGTTTCTGTCAGAACTGAAGAAGCTTATTGCAGGGGTCCCAAACCCTGGGCTACGGGCCACTACCAGGCCTTCAGCCCTTCAGAACCAGGCCACAGAAGTGGCAGGCAAATGTGCATGTGGACCCCCATCTCACAAGCAGCAGGTGAGCACTTGCACAAATAGCTGCACATTACCCCACCCACGATAGACCATCCTAACCCCCAACCCACCCCCCCGTCCGCAAGCCAGAAAGTTGTGGCTCTGGCTTATTATGAGAAGCTAAAGTTTTCAAGGAAAAAATCAAGGAATCCATTGCCTTTTGAAAAGCACCTTTGGGGCAGAAATGTCCGTGTCCTTGTTTTGGCTCTCTTTGCTGGCTCTGCCATGATGTGATCACATTTCTTCCTTTTGATCCTCCTGCAAAATCTTGGCTGCATTTATACACATCTAGAGTCAAGATTCTTTTCAATATTTTTTGTTCAACAAACCATTGGTTTGGACATAATGCTAAACTATGTAGGTGGATTTTCTCATCACAGTAAGCAACAGAAGTAATCATACATTAGCCTAGTATTATATTGACCAAAAAATGTTGTGTCAGAATTTATTTTTACAAATCATGACTAACAATATGATATGTAAGCTACATTATGAACAAAATACATTCCAATCTGATGATTTTTTAAAAAATGAGCAGAACACATATCCACATAACTTGGTTTGTTTATTTTTTTTTTCTCCCTCCAGGCACCCGAAGTTTGGGCATAGTTCCTCTTAAGCAACTTCAGTGAAAATAAAACAGCTCCACCATTTTATGATCTAAAGGTTAGCTGCAATTGATCAAGTCATGTTCTGTGGTCAATTAAAGTATTGTATACAAGCAGTAGTTAATGATAATTTAGTGGCTGTACCCAGTTCGGCATCTCCAAGTATGTAGGATTTTCAATTACTGCACACCCGAGATGACAGTAAGTTCATATTTAATTGGTGGAACTTAGAGGAGCAGAAGGTTCTGAATATAGGTCTGAACATCCCTTGTTGGCCTCCTTAAAGAAACTGCCCCTCCTGGCTCCCACAGTAATCATGCCACCTATAAGTAAGGAGGCCCCAAGAGTGCTTTCGTACCCATCCAAAGGTGGCTCTCTCACCCTATCGTACCCCTTAGTTCCAAATGCACACAGGCAGTCTTCAATGTACGGCCACAATTCAAGCCCAACATTTCTTCTTAAGTGAGACATTTTGTAAGTGAGTTTTCCCCCATTTTACAAACTTTCTTGCCACCTGTTGGTTAAGGACCACTGGTTGCAGTTGGTTGTTTAGTGAATAGTTTCTTTGATTATGATGCCGAATCTAAATACAGGCCAGCTGCTAAGAGTCTTGAGTTTTGATTACATGACCATGGGGATGCGTGGGGTCGCAAGTGTGAAAAACAGTCCCAAGTCACTTTTTTTTCAGTGCCATTATAATTTGGAATGGTTACCAAATGTACTGTTGTAAGTTGAGGACTGCCTGAATATTCTTGGGACTGTACAGCTACTGTGAGTCCAGGAAAAGATGCAACCTCTTGAAGGAGCCCAACAAGAGAGGCATCTATGCCCACATGTGCCTATGAAGGAACTTTGCTGCTTCAAATTCAAAGCACTGGGCATCCATGGCACAACACTTTTCCTGTACCAAGAGATATTTTGTAGCAAGTTATATGCTGGTGGTGCGAATCATGAACAGTAGGGTACTTTTTAAATTCCATTTGGTTCATATCATTTGATTGTCAAGGTATCTGGTTTTTGTTTTGTTTTGTTTTACCTCAAGGTACCCCAGCATTTCAGTAGCATGGCATATCAACCATTCTGTGTACATCAAGCAGCCACTAGTTACAAGGTTCCAAAATATTCTCAAACTCTGAAGTCAGGTGCAGAGGTAATTAGTCTGTTCTGTGTTTTACTTTTCTTTTTCGGATCTGTTGTTTTGGTCATGCTATGTTCATGCAATAATTTTCTGCTGTTTTTCAGGAAGAGCTGATTCCACTAATACCTGCCTCTGAAGAAGAATCCTCAGCTGCACAGGCTGCAGAATGGGACACTTCCCTCTTAAACCTGAAAGCCCCAGAAGCTTTGCTTCATCCTCCAAACCATCATCCACTTCAAATTTTTGTGAGTAAAACAGACAGAGTAAGGAACCTGGGACAGTTTGTCCCACCAATAAAGGATGAGGAATACACACAGATAAGATTGTTGCTGTATAATGTTAGAATAGTTGCATTTGATCTTGATCATATGCATCAGTGGTGGTTTCAAAAAATTTTGGAACCTCTTCTGTAGGTGTGGCCTGCTTTCCGGGTTCACTGGTGGAACCTCTTCTAACCGGTTCGGTAGATTTGACGAAAACTGCTAGGAACCCACCTCTGATATGTATGCGCGCGCGCGTGCACACACACACACACACACACACACACACACACACACACAAATTTAATATTTGGACAATATCTATCCAATTTAGGATTAATTAACAACTTTTTGCCAAGATCTTGGATTTTATTCCCGTTCCTGAATGTTTACCATTCCATTGAAGTGTGTTGATTGGATTTGCACATTGTCCTGAAGCATGGTTGTTTGGTTCTGGCTTAGTATTTTGAGCATATTTCACACTTCTTATTAGTGGATCCTATCTTATGAGTTAGCATGTTGTGAGAATGCAACCATGGATTAAATAAACCTTAAAAGAGTGTTCCCTAAACAAACCATTCCTCCCAGGCAAAATATATAGCCCTTTTCTCTCCAAGGATGTCTCTCCATAAGCAGCCAAGTATCATTTGGCCCTTGGATGGAAGCCTTTTTAAAAATGCAACCTCCAACTATAAAATAGTTTTCTAGCATGATTTATTTGAACCCTGTTGGTGAGGTTTGCATAGTCCACTAAGATACAACCCAAAGAGGCTACTTTCCCACAGTAGAAAAGGAGCTATATTTTACCATGGTAAATGAACCCAGTCAAAAATATCAGGATCGCTAATCAGAGCTTTCAGAATTGCAGGCTAATCGTCTTTCTGTCAGACTCAGCATGTCATCCTGTTTGTTTTGATTTTATATGCTGATGTGCTTTTTGATGTAAAAACTATGGAAGATAACTGTAACCTTTTGTTTGTTTTTGTTCCACAATTACTTGTCACGTTCCCCCCCCCCCCAGTTGGCCCAAAGGTGTTCTTGCTTCAATATTTCTCTTCTTTGCTTTTCAGAATCCTTGTCCAGGACTGTTTGATCTCAAGCTACCCCTGCCCTATACAGAAACCAACATGGAATATCACATTTGCCCTCTTCCAAAATTTCCAAATTGCAATAAATACCCAAACGGCACTACACTTACACAAAAGACGTTTCTTCTCACAGGGTAAAATTTGTCACTGGAGCTTTTAACAGCTGATGGGGATGATGGATAGCTTTTCCTAATATGTTTATGATCATTTCAGGAAGTGATTCGTGGTGTGACTAACTGGAGAAAATCCCATCAGTTACCAATTCAACCTTATCGGCCATACCACCTCTGAATAGCTTGGTAATGCCATTTTGGTAAGAATAATTATCATTTTTATTAAAAGCATCTTCACTCTCTAGGCCAAAGTGGCCCTTTTTCACTTGGAATATTGCTAAAAATGGTAAGAGAGTTTCAGCAAAGTAATAGAAAAAGGTTGGAAGTGTTTGACTTTGTAAGAAGCAACAGAAAGTCCTTCCCCAAAATTTCTGGATGCTTACAGGCTGCTTTTCTTGAAGAAAATGCCCTCTGGGTGTTTTAGATCCTCTATATTCCCAAGTAAAATATTGTCATATTTTATAGGTTTGGTTAAAGTCAAAAATATCGAGAGAGGATTAATCTGATGCCTCTGCTGTAAAGTAATACTGCTTCTAGAGACAGTGTGTCAGTTGATTATATGGAATATTTTTAGTATCCTACTATTCAGCTGTTTAGTTCTTAAATTTGTTAGCTAAAGTCAGTTGCAAACAATGTACTGTTCTTCATTTAGTACCTGGATCAGATTTAGCTATAGCTACAAATTCTGGAGCTTACTTAGTTTGCTTACACTAGGCATATTTAATAGAAAATGAAACATAGTTAAAATGTAAGGCATTAGGAATAGTTTTCAGAGACCAGAAAATTTAGACTGCTTCTCAGGAAAATGGGAAAATGGTTGAACACTTAACACAGTGAGTGAACCAGCCAGTGCGGCTTATTCCACAGACCATAATTAAAACAACCCTGAGCTTAGCAGTATGTGCTATCAGACACCATGTATTCTAAATCATGAAGAGGAAAAAGAGATAAAGTATGGAAGACTAGGGGTATATAGGTAGCCCTTGATTTAACAACCATTCACAGTTACAATGGCACTGAAAAAAGTGACTTATGGCCAGTGTTCACACTTACGACCTTTGTAGCATGATCATGTTGATCGCATGATAGTGCAATCAAAATTCAGATGCTTGGCAACTGGTTCATACTTACATGACCATTGCTGTGTCCCAAGGTCACGTGATCAAGCCAAGGTCACATGATCAAGTCCCAAGGTCACGTGATCAAGCCTTTGGTAACCTTTGATCAGCAAAATCAATGGTGAAAGTCAGTTTCACTTAATAAGCATGTTACTAACATCAATTGCAATGATTCCCTTAACAACTGTGGCAAGAAAGGTCATAAAATGGGACAAAACTCACAACAAATATCTCAGCAACAGAATTTTGGGTTCAGTTGTGATCAATAAGTCAAGGACTACCTGTAATAGAGAAATCCTGTAATGAATGTGACTCTTGTTTGTTGTAATATATTTTTTACTTTTTAACTGCTTGGTATTGTATTAGAATATGATGACATGCTTCATTTATTTTTCATTTGAAAAAAAGGATGTAGGTATCAAAGCCAGGAAAATTACATCAGTGCTGTAGTTCATCCATATTCAACTTGAAACCATCCACTTGTGTTAGAGTACAATACTTCTATGGATTAGGAGACGTGTAGCCCCAGTACAAGTGGAAGAGCCAGTCGTAAGGTTAATTTCAATTGTCCTTATCACATGCTTCTGTTAACATCTCAATATGATTCCACTTTCTACAGCACTGATCCTTATAACCCCGACGTACTTCCAGATGTTGCTCCTCCAATTCTGCATGAGTTACCACAACAAGACAAGGAAAATGTGGTGGACGAGTAAGTTTTCTCTCCACTATTCATTTGGAATAATTCTATTGCGCACCAAACACTGGGATTTAATATAAACAGGTGCTTATGTGTGGGCACATAATGAAAAGCTCACAAGATTGCCGTCATTTACTTGAAAAGTAAAATAATTGGCAACTTAAATTTTAGAGCAATTGAAGGAGAGGCTGCCGTCTTTCTTACACCACAGATGATGAAAGCTGAATTTCCACAGATTGACGTCTTAGCAGAAGACAATAAATCAAAAGAGGAAAGGTATGTCTGTTTCCACTAAAATCTCATGCAAAGCCTATGCTGTGGTCCTTAAAATGTGGGCTGCAGGCAACATGCAGTTGTTCTGAACAGAAAATGCAGGGATGGAATATTCTGAATTGATAGCTTTTGTATGAGAGAGAAAGAGGTTTAAATGCTTCATGAACCTTAGGAATAGTCCATAAATATTTATGGATGGTTTTGCCCTTAAGCACAAAAATCAGATAGTGTTAGGAACAGAACAGGTTCAAACTCAGAAGTGTGGTTTTTGTAGCACTGATTAATAGCAAGGAAATAAAATATTTAACCAACCTTTCCTTGAGTTACAATCTGGAGTTGGGGAAAGGGATTTTTTGTTCCTAAATAATAGTTCTTTGAACAAAAAATGTCACTTTCCCTGTGTTCAACACAAACCTGCTTGAATTTTTGCGGCAAAGCAATATGCTTTATAATGCTGACTGCCAAAATTTATCTTCTAGGCTTGATTAAGTTTTTCTGTTCTTAAGTCTAGAGTCTCAAAGCAACTAAGACAATGATTAGAATTGTCCCTGTGGTGCCCAAACTGCTACAGTGTGTCACCATAAGTTGCCACTGCTTTAGTTCTGGTGAGCTTTCTGTCACATATATAATTTAAATGGCATTCGGCTCCATTTAAATCACCTTCACACTAATAAAATGTATTGGCAACAAGCTTATTTATGCAGGGATGTTCTCCACAGGCAGCATTGAGAAAGACAACTGGTCCATCACTCTTTGCCCCATCCCTGCACTTATTAGCTATATTAATTTATTTCTGAACACCAGGCCTTCTAAGACATTCCAGAAAAGTCAACTGTTCGAATATTCCTTTATGTCGTTCTATTGCTCATAATAAAATTATTACCCAATAATGGAGGGTTGTTTTTTAACCATTATTTCTTTTTTATTTCTTTTTTTAGTGAAGGAAATGCAGAAGTGAAAGTTGGTTCTTTTACATCTCTATATAAATCTGTGCCTGTTTCCAGGTAATGGGATTATTTGAATTGTAAATGCCAATGGATTGCTTTGTATTAGCGCTAATAGAATCATACTGAAGTATATTGTTAGATGTGCAAAGGTTACTTATGGCCATATGCAGTGGATTCAAAAGAGCGAAAGGATGGACGCCCTCAAAAAACTTAGTAAAAATAAAGTAAGAAAGGCTGGATTTTAGTAAAATTCAGCAAAGAATTGCAAATATTGACAAAGCAATGGGGCTTACTTCTGAAAAGGCCTAATAATGTTTGGTAATTTCTCATACTTTACAGGTTTATTCAGGTTTGGGCTTCCTTAACTGGTTGTATTGAGATTGGCAGGGTTCTCATTTTATTAGGCTTTATAAAAACTCAATAATGACGCTGGTGGGAAAAAAGAAACTAGAGTATATTTTAAAGAAATTGGTTTATTTTTAGCATGTTACAATCTTACATTTTCTTAAAAAATGCCATCATAGAATACTTTTGTTCCTTCCCTCATTTCCATAACACTTAGACCAAGGGCATCAAGCTCACAGCCCGTGGGCCAATTGCGTCGTGCTGGCCATGCCCACCCCCAGTTTAGTGAAGGGGGGGAAGTCACATGACACCACAAGTTTGACACCTCCTGACTTAAAACACATGGAAACCACTTAATTGATTCTGCTCCCTGAGGCAGAAAGAGAAAACTGGTTTAGCCTTCTGATAAAATGTGCTCCTTAAGGAGTAGTTAATTTGGTCAAGATGCTAAACTCATGATAAAGCACACCAGGGAAGCTGCTAATGAGAACTCACTCCATCTTTTCCTGTAATGAGGAAACGAATTGTACCAAATAAGTAACCATCCTTCTCCTTGAAAGTCTGTAGAACCATTTTTTACAGGACTGTTTTTTTATCTATATATTTATAAGTTGGTCACGCTATCCAGCTTGGAGGGTAAAACTAGGACAACCTAATCAACACAGAATCTATAGTAAAATAGAATATGTTTTGTTAGTCTAACTCTATTTGAATTTGAAGAACAGTTTTAAACAAGAGCAGACTATGGATGATAATGTAAGATTATATTTTGAGACTTCAAGGTATAATCCAAATATAACTTTGACAGCAAAACTTTTATTTTCCAAATCATCATTTGCTTAGCCTTGTTTATTTAAAACAGTATTTCCTTTGCTGGTCTGAAAACAACCTAATCCACATGTTCAGACTTTTTCTGTATTCTTATTTCTAGTGATGTGAGGGACATTGTGGATTCATATATTGTGAGTCAGAAAAATATATATGGCCGAAAGATTTCAGAAACTACGGAGAAACTGAAAGAGAAGACAATTGACAAGACTATGATCCTAAAGTAGATTGTCTCCTTGGGACAGGCTTGAATGTTTTAAGTGTCGTTCATATTTTTATGCTTCTTATAATATGAGTCACCCAGTAGGGACACCCAACATTCTAGTGATTCAGGAACAAAACATTCCAGAGAGCTCCACAACATTCTGTTTCCCCTCTAGATTATGTCAAACCCAGGAGAAATGGAACATTCTAGTGTTTTTCCTACTTCTAAAATGTCATATTTTGCTGATCCTTAGTGCCCTACTGTTATACTTCCATGCAATATACTATAACTTTGCAAATTAAATTGTATTTGTGCAGGAGCTTCTGCTACACAAAATGAAGCATATATTTCCTAGCTACTGAGATCAACTTTGTATGTTAGCACAGGAATGAGTGTCAAATAAGTTGTTACGTGTTTGATAATCCTCCTTGGATAATTGCCAATTTGATCCTCTGTGTTCCTTTTTTCTTACTCTCATTTCCTATGTGGCCTCTTTAATTATTGCTGTTAATATGTATATTTATCCATTCCGTTAATATTCCTAGACTGGCCAGTGTATACATAAACCCACCTAAACTATTTTTATATCTGTGCACATATAGTGTTGTCAGTCTCCTATGAATGAACATTTACTGCTTTTCAATAAAATGTAGAGAAAGTACTACATTCTATATTTATGCTGAGTGGCTGTAATATGAAGATATTATAAGCTGGACCACACTGAGTATTTGCTTCTCTGGCATTCCTGAGTCTAACACAATGATCTTTAGACTACAAGTCAAATAGATAAGGTCAGATGGTTTGAACTTCAGTTCTTGTTAGCTGGATCCAGCGCAGTAATGGGCAAGGGACCAGGGGCAGGGTGTTAAAAGAGCTGCACTAATTTGCTAACCCTTGGAAAAAGCACATTAAGTAGAAAAAGTGATCAGGAATAAGCAAACACATGGCACTGCTCACATCATGAATCCATTCAGAACCAGTTTCAAATGATACATAAACGTTGTCTTAGCAGCAATCAAAACAGAGAGGAAGTCTTATTTGTTTTTCCAGCAAAGCCAAGAAAAATATCATGCAAACAAAATGTGAGCAAATAAACTTGTTCCTGTTAATTTACAATAAAGAAATTGCTTCATTTTCTCCTTTTTTTTGAATTGGGATTTATTTGTTAGGCAGGTTTTCTTACCTTGTTGCCTGGCAAATCTTCATGTATTTATTAACATTCATATTAATATATTGATTCATGGCTTTCATTCATGTGAAATTTTGTTACAGAGGATGGATTTATGGTGTTTATTAATGTCTTAAAAATTGGAAAATGCTGATGAGTTTGATGCTTGAGGTTCATAGAAAAGCACTGTATTTTCTAATGTTAGAATTACATCATAATTAGGGGGAATTGTATGGCTAACTACAGTTAGCAGATGTAGTAGTATGTTGTTTATCTTAAACTGCAGGATTATAGGGAGAGGAGAAAAATAAACTGACCTGACTAACAAATAGATTTAAACCTTTTTAAATTCTAATGAATAAAAGTATTCTTCTAAATCTGCTGGTGGTACTATATTTGCAGTTTTCTATTGACAGGTGTTAGCTATGTTCTGAAGTTGTCATCTTCTAATGGATATCGTGGACTTTCTCTTAGGGACATTGAAGATTGCATTTAAGACTTTTTTCAGTAACGTAATTTTGAATGGTTCCTGTTCTGACCCCCAACTTGTCCGTTCAGAAACGAAAGCCAAACAGAACGTTCAAAGGAATGTCTTTTTATCAGTCCCGGCTCTTGCTGGCTGCGAGCCCAAAATAAACACAGATAAATGCTCTGGCAAAAGTCCTATACCTCATAAACTACTGCAAAACAGGATTATATAAATCAAGTCACTTATCCAAGTGGACTTTTCTCGATGTTTGCACGCGAACGGGGAACGCGAACAAGAACCAACACTAGAACAGGAACGGAACATTGACTTCTGCAACCAGGGCATGGCACCAGCAGTCTCTTTATACTCAGGCGAGGATCCCAATGAGCAACAGCTGCTCGCAATCATCTCCTGTAGTTACTCCTTTGTCCTTTACGCTGAGTAGACCTAAACCTGCATGCATCCTGATACAACTCCCAGATGCTTTCAGGAACATTCCCTTTGATCCAATGCTCTGCTGCCACCTGGTGGCCAACCAGTCTCTCCTTGCCCTGCTCGGAGTCGACACCCTGTCCAGGGTCCTTCACCTCTTCCAAGGCCAACTCATAAGACCCCCTCACTGTCAGAGTCTGGTGGCAGCTCTAACGGCTCCTGCCGGGCCACAACACTATCCCCTACCGCAGGTCCCTTCCCCCAGGTCCGACCCTTGGGATGCAGCCAGGAAGCGTTGATGACAGCCTCCACGGGACACAGTCCAAGACACTGGTGGCCTGCCGGGATCCCAGAAATGAAGTCCTGTGTTGCAAGGATCCGGGTCGGCAAGGGCTGTAATCTTGGAGAAGCCCTCTTCACAGACCTGGCCCTTTGACACTGGACACACGACACTATGCACTTCCACACGTTGTTTCGTAACCAGGGCCACCAAAACGTACGGGAGACCAGGCTCAATGTCCGAAAAAACCCACAATGTCTCGCTGCGGGAGGGTCATGAAACTGAGAAAACACCATCTATGGATGGGCTCTGCAGGAACATAGAGCCGGTCCCGATACTTCAAAAGATCCCCCTCCAAAGTCCACGGGGAAGCCGGCCCTACTTCCGCCTTTCGTTGCTCCACCCATTTGTCACCCCGCTGCGCATCCTGTATCAGAGACCGTATGCGGGATGATGACTGCAGCGTAGGATGCGATGGGTAGAACAGTCTGAGGTGGAAGCGAGTCTGCAGGGTCAGAGTTCTCCAATTTCCTAGACAGGGCATCCGCCCTTTGATTCCACACACCATGGAGGCACGTAACCTTGTGCGAGCGGGGTACCAGAGCCGCACAAATGTGCCAGTTTCCCGACACCATAGTTCATTGGTGAGGGAAGGCTGCAGGCTGCACAACCCTCCTATAGCAGTAGACTTATATACCGCTTCATAGGCCTTTCAGGCCTCTCTAAGCGGTTTACAGAGAGTCAGCATATTGCCCCCAACAATCTGGGTCCTCATTTTACCCACCTCGGAAGGATGGAAGGCTGAGTCAACCCTGAGCCGGTGAGATTTGAACCGCTGAACTGCTGATCTAGCAGTAGCCTGCAGTGCTGCATTTAACCACTGCGCCACCTTGGCTCTTACTCTCCTACTCTTCTTGGGACAACTCCCAGACAGGTGTCCAGGATCCCCACAGTAAAAACACAACCCCTCAGCACGTTGTCTGTCCATCTCCGTGCATGACACTCGGGGTCTGATAGCACCCAACTCCATGGGCTCCTCCCATTCAACTGCAGTCTCTTGATGAACCAGCATGCTAGTGGTTTCCTGGAATGCATGGTGAGGCCTCTGCCTCTGCAGCCGGGCGTCTATCCGGAGGCACAAGTGGACCAACGCGTCAAACGTCGGTGACCTGTCCAGCCTCGCCAGTTCATCCTGTAAGGCATCGGACAGCCCGTCTTGAAAAGTGTCCATAAGTGCTGGTTCATTCCACACTGAATCCTGGCTACGCAGCCAGAATTCACTCACATAATCTTGTAATGAACCACTTCCCTGCTGCAGTGACTTAAGATGTCTGGTTGCTGTTTCCCCCTTAATGGGATCTTCAAACATCAGCCTAAAATACTGACAAAAACCCTGAAGTCGTCCAACAAAGGGCTAGGCTGAGTTAACAAGGGTGTAGCCCAACGGGCAGCTGTGCCTGAGAGCAAACTAATAATAAATCCCACCTTCATCCGGTCAGTGGGAAAGTCCTCTGCTCTCAAACTCAGGAACAGCTGGCATTGTCCCAGAAACGCTGCAAACATGGCTTGATTTCCATCAAACCTATCCGACATAGCCACTGGGCACTTCCTCCTTGGCTGAGGGGCGGGGGGCTTTGCAGATCTCTGCAGCTGAGAAATTTGATCAGCCAATACTGCAATCTGCTGAGCCAGCTGGACATTCTCAGCACGAAGCTGCTCCATAATTATATGAATGGAGGTTTGTCTGGGCAGAAGTCAATCTGTTCTGACCCCCACCTTGTCCGTTCAGAAACGAAAGGCAAACAGAACGTTCAAAGGAATGTCTTTTTATCAATCCCGGCTCTTGCTGGCTGCGAGCCCAAAATAAATAGAGATAATTGCTCTGACAAAAGTCCTATACCATAAACTACTACAAAACAGGATTATATAAATCAAGTCACTTATCCAAGTGGACTTTTCTCGTTTGCACGCAAACGGGGAACGCGAACAAGAACCAACACTAGAACAGGAACGGAATGGAACGTTGACTTCTGCAACCAGGGCATGGCACCAGCAGTCTCTTTTTACTCAGGCGAGTATCCCAATGAGCAACAGCTGCTCGCAATCATCTCTTGTAGTTACTCCTTTGTCTTTTACGCTGAGTAGACCTAAGCCTGCATGCATCCTGATACAACTCCCAGATGCTTTCAGGAACATTCCCTTTGATCCAATGCTCTGCCGCCACCTGGTGGCCAACCAGTTTCTCCTCGCCTTGCTCGGAGTCGACACCCTGTCCAGGGTCCTCCACCTCCTCCAAGGCCAACTCATAAGACCTCTCACTGTCGGAGTCTGGTGGCAGCTCTAACGGCTCCTGCCGGGTCATAACAGGTTCCTAAGTGGTGTAAGTCATGGGGGGATTTTTTTTTCTAGCAGTTGAATCTAGCACATAAAAATAGCCTTGTTGGATGAGGCCAAGGTGCATCTTGGCCAGGTTTTTGTTTTGTTTTGTTTTGTTTGTTTTCACAGTGACCATGGTCATGCTTTGGGTTGCTTTGGAAGACATGGTATCTTCAGGAGAGGAAGAATCCTGTCCTCTGGATGTACAGATGGCATTGTCTAGAGAGCAGCCCATCCCAATAGTGGCAAACATACTATGGCTTGTTCCCCCAACCAGAAATACAAATGCACCTTTCTTTTCACTATGTTGTAAAGACCTCCCTATTCTAGAATCAGATAGCAAGTAGTGTCATGATGCAGTTCTAGAAAGAGTCAAGAAAACAAATTAAGAGCTCTCTATTTATCCAAGTAGACTTCAGTTTGAAAATGCCTTTATAAGAGTCCATCTAAAGTAACCAAAGCCATTCCATTTTCAGGGACATTCTTGTTGCCATTCTCCCCCCGCCCCCCCTTCCCCTCCATTACTCCTTTCTAGGGTGCCTCCTGTTAGTGATCTGTAAGCTAGCAGGCCCGGAGTCTTTTATTGTGAAGTGGGAGTAGAAATGATTTAAATGTTAACTGACAAATAATCCAATTAATAACCAAAGCTTGGCTGGTGGACTTAAGGTCAAAACTTTTCAGGCAACTTGTGATTTATAACTGAGTATGACTGTAATGTGGCCACTTTGAAAAACATTACAGATCTTCAACTGATGCACAAAAGGCAAATAAAGGACTGTGAAAATGAAGGACTGTGCTGCCATTTTTAAGACACCAGCCTTAACTATTAAAGTTGGTAGTTCTCTTCAAATCACAATTCAGGGTATTTGTACCTTTGACTTCCTGTATGGCTGAGGATCAATATGTAATCTAGAACAATTGCACTTGCGCAAATCTGCTGGATATTAAGATCTTTTAAGAAATAAAAAGAATAGTAACCATAAATTGAGATTTTTTTTCCCCAGTGGAGGGGGATATCTCATTTTTAAAATCCCTTCTGTCAAGGATGCTTACTGAGCAATAATTTTACTATTTTTATACCTCATTTATCAATGTTTTTAAAATGTTGTCTAAGTTGGATTGCAGACTTCATTTAAGCAAATATTTGAAATCTGCTTTGGTTGAGTTTCTCATACCACCATCTTTTATTGTTCTAAGCAGTTGTTAAAAAATAAAGGACTCTTCGTTTTTTTAACCAGACCTGTTGAACCATCCAAGCATTATTTGTTCCTACACCATTCTTCAGAAATTAAGAGTGTTGATTTCTTCAAGTTGATTCATATTAAAATATGAATATGGCACATCCTATTTGTACACCTATTTTTTTTTTCTAAAAAGAGATATTAAAAACTGAATTAAATGTGAATAAGGTTAAGAAATCTTAACTTGTATAAATAATAGTTGATGCAATCATAATTCTAACAGTAAACTCTTATGTAAACCAATAAACTAGTAACTAAATTGGCAATAAATCAGGAACAGGCAGAAAGAAATATTTGTTCACAATTGGATAATTACATTATGGAATTCACTGTTACCAAAGCCAGCAATGTATGGTGATTTAAAACATAATCACTCCCATTTATTTTTTATAAAGTGTTTATAATCTGCAAGGATTCCTGCTGGTTAACAATAACAGATGGTATGCCTAAAAAATTAAAATGTTCACAACAAAATGTATTTAATTGAAAAACATTAAAATAAAAAATGTAGCAACAGTAACATACTAACAGCACGGACAGCATTGTGTTACTTTCCAAATACTCTCCAGAAAAGCTCTGTTATCAACAGTTTGCAGTGGGCAAAGATGGGCTAATCTGATTTTAACAGGCAGCCTTTCCAATTCAGGTGCTACTATAACAAAAATTAGCTTCTCTGAAGCCCGTCGTCCTTCACCGTATAAAAGTGAGGAATGTCTTATGCTTTCCATTGGAATCACAAATCAGACCAGTTGATTCCAGCTGAAATCTTCCTTGTATCAGACTTCACTTGTCCATCAGCAGTATAATTTAGTCTAGAACCGTGCCCAAATCCTAGACTTGATTCTTCTGGTCTTATGCCTTTCCTCCCAGAACCACACTGGGGCTAATGCAGAATCTCAGTGAACAACAACACTATTCCCCTTCTCTTAAGTTCAGCTTTAGTCTGTTTCATCCCCCTAAATCCCAACAGCCTTCGAGGATGGGTAAAAGATTATGACAGTATCTTCAATTTCATCTAAATGGCAGTGCCCATATGGAAAACATAACTGGATGCACTAAGAATTGGCTGGCTGATTAAGAAGTATGTGGGCTAAAACCAGAAGAGATGGAATTCAGAAATGAACCAATAATGAACAAATGTGGATTGAATACCAATGGTGACCAATGCAAGACATTAAGGTGGTTTGGTCATATAGAGAGAATTGTACTGCAAAACAAAGTTGTGAAGATTGAAAGAGTTGAAAGGAACAGTGCATCTTGGAGAGAGGGATGCAGAAAGGGTAGGCAAGATGGAGGGTACATATTGCACTAACATCTTATTCCTTTGCATATGCACCATCTTGCACACATATACAAAAGAGGTGATCTTTGATTAAATGTATGACTGGCACCTTGCTTAATTTGACTCCGTCTGCAGATGTTGTGGTGGTGTGAAAGGGAAAGACTTGGAAAGTCAAGGGTGGATGGAGTTGATGTAATGTAAAGCAAGAGGGTTAAAGAGCAAAAGACAATATATGGAGAGGTATAAGAATTAGTCTTTCCTATTTCTTCTTTTTTTCCTGCATTCTGAATTATAGCAATAGCAGTTAGACTTATATACCGCTTCATAGGGCTTTCAGCCCTCTCTAAGCAGTTTACAGAGTCAGCATATTGCCCCCAACAACAATCCAGGCCCTCATTTTACCCACCTCGGAAGGATGGAAGGCTGAGTCAACCCTGAGCCGGTGAGATTTGAACAGCCGAACTGCAGAACTGCAGTTAGCTGAAGTAGCCTGCAGTGCTGCATTTAACCACTGCGCCACCTCGGCTCTTTCTTATCTACCACAAAAGGGGAAAGCATGATAGGTAAGGTATATACTGTATGTATGCTAGCTCTTTTTAGAAAAGTATAAACACAAGTTAATCCAAATTGCCATTTACCCTACAGTATTATTAAAATATGGAAACATTCTTGGTTATTGTATGCGTGGAGCAAACTACCATAATAAAATGCAGGTATTCCAGTTTGCCAGTTTGCTGAACTGGTTGAGTAAATAATTCAAGTGTACCTTTTCTTTTATTGTAACTAGCACACATTTATTGCTGCAAAAATAGTAAATAAGAAGTAGTACCCACCATTGAATTTCTAATATTTGAAATATATTTAACAATTAGGTTAATGTACCCTACCTTATAGTCTATGAGCTGATTACATAAAATAGTGACTGTTAATCTATCTTTCCTTGCATTTCTTCACCTAAGCACCAGATGGCAGTAGGAGCAAAGTAATAAAATACACAAGATTTTTTTTTTTAACCCAGCGTATTATTTCAAAGAAAGTTCTCCAATCCTTCCCTGCATAAGAGAGCCAATAGCCATATTACTGTCAAATCCTATAGAATAACATGGAAGTCTATGAAAACTAGTTCTCTTGCAATGTAGTTATGGTCTGTCCTCTGTAGAGTTCAATCTGCAGTTGTATGTCAAAGCAAAAAAGAAATTGATTCTCTAAATCCATATCTTCCCAACTTTAAGACTGAGTTTTTCAACAAAAATATTTATCACGACTCCACTTACCTTGGCTCTTCTACAAAAAAGTAAAGAAAATTAAATCTAGTTCATTCTTGAACACTTTCAAAAATTCTGGGCAGAACCTTAGACTCGAAACCCAAAGAATTTTTTTTTTTTAATAATAACTCCAGAACAACATTATGACAAACCACATTCATACTTTGGCCAAAAAAATTGCAAACATGTGTCCATGTGGACACAAAGTTGAACTTTATGTTAAGGGCATCTTTCTTTACCTGATCATCAAACGTTTAAGAACATTGAAGAATATAATCCTCTTTGCACTTTTCCACTCCATGATTCATAATATTACAGCTGCATTTGTATGATACACTTAACAACAACCAGCCACTCACATTAGCCAAGTAAATTATACAAGCCTAACTTGTATGATTATAATATGATTCAGTGTATCATACAAATCAAGAAAATTAGGATGAATAAATTTAAGTTAAATTAATATTTGTTAAGATTATAATCAAGAAACATGAGATTCTTCCTGGAAAGTAATGGGGTTGTACCCCATTAGTACTTGGAATAGGAGACTTATCAAAAAGTTCCCAGGGTTGGATAGATTGAGGGCCCTAAAACATTCCAGAAGATGGGACTGGCCTGTCACTACTACAATCCTGCCAATTCCATAGACAGGTTCATAAAATCAACAAGAATTAAATTCAGCTTGAAGGAGATTTTACCTTTGTTGTATTTAACTAATAACTACGGTACCTTTATTTTAACTGTGTCAAGGTTTTGCTGCACAAAAAAGGAATAGTGACCCAAGGTCATTAAAAGAGTTTCATCACATATTTAAATGTTGTACCTGACTTTCAGACAGCATACTAAGCTACAACCAATTGCATTTTGACTTAGTGTTTTGTGTAAATATGTTACATGTACCATTGCAGGAATTTATAATGCATGCATATAGTCAATAATAAAAGGATCTTAGAATGTTGTGGCTGCAGGTTTGGGACTGACCCAGGAAGAGGCGAACCTACCCAGAAAGATCCGGAAGGCTTAAAAGCTCAATAGTAGGGAAAGGCCCTTTGGAATAACTACAGGCAGATGCTATGCCATCAAAACAAGGGATCCTTGTTCCTGTGGGAGGAGCCTGTCGCCGAAGGAGCTCAACGGAGCCCCTCTCAGAGTTCTGGTCTGTATACCTAATTAAGATCAATAGATATCACCCCTTTCTGGCAGAAAGGGGCAGGCAGAAGCTCAGGTGCTAGGATTTATTCGTAGTTCACAGCCCCCTTTCTTTTTTGGGGGGCTGCGAACGGAGAAGAGATCCAGCGTAACTGAGCTCTTATCTCCAGCCAGTTCCTCGCAGCTGCCTTTTTGCAGCCCTAGACAGGCGACCCCCCCACTCAGGACAATGATAAATTGTTTAAAGCAACTTAAGCTAACACGAGCGGTCTCACTCCTGTGATGTTTTTTTTTTATAACTATCTAAACACCAGCCTTGTTTTTCCTTTGAAACTTCTCTGTGCAATTGGGATACAAAATGGCGTTTTTACTGTGTTGGTGATTGATGACGTAATTAACCGGCTTTATCTCCCCGGAGACTGCTACTCATTAACAAGCAAAATCTACAAATAATTTATTGAGAACTGACCAGCTGAAGACACTGTTTATCTGTTTATTCTCAGCTTTTATCTATAATGCCTCCCAGGTCTAAGCAGGCAAAAAAATCCCCCCCGCATGTGCTTAAAGAACTTGTTAGTAAATCGCTGCCTTTGTCTCCTACACCACCTACTGGAGATTCCTTGACACAGGAGCTTTTCTTTCAAATAATTAATGACTTTAAACAAGAAATTAAAGAATTTGTGCTGGATTTATGCGATAAAATACAGACTAAAATTGCCCAAATAAAGGCGGATATGTTTGAAGTTACGTCTACTTTGACAGATTATATCGAAGAAATGGAGACTAAACTGGAAACTTTGGAGGGGGCTAATTTTAATTTGACTTCTAATATCCAAGCATTACAACAAGAGATTAGAAATACTCAAACACAACTTACAATGATAAATTATAACAGAAAGGCGTCTGCAATAAGAGTCAGAGGACTGCCCGAAAAGAAAGGAGAGAACTTGAAACAGACGTTTGTAGAAGCTTTCAGCCAAGCGGTGGGAGGTCCGGGACTCAATTTTGATTGGAATATTCGAAAAATCTATCGCCAGAATTCGCGTGTAGCAGAGCAACGACAGCTTCCAAGAGACATAATTATATACTTTTTCACAAGAGAATCCAGAAATGCGATCACTCAAAGTTTTACAATAACAGGCTCCGAATCGATGGCCATGATTTGTTTGTCTTTAAAGAAATCCCGCTCCAGATGCTGCAAGCAAGGAGAGGCTATACTTTTTTAACCCAAGAACTTAGAAATCGTCAAATACAGTATAAATGGGAAGCTCCAGTTGGAATCACAGTTACATTTGAAAATCAAAGATTTCGTATTAATTCTGTCTCGGAAGCTCGGGACTTTTATTATAAAACTCTGAAGGCGGGGCTTCTTGACTCACTCGGAAACGCGGAAGGACAAGGTGAAGGAAAGACAAGCAGCAAGTCACTTGGTTACAAGAAGGAGGGAGTTGTTCTCCCCCTACTGGAGAGGCAGAAGAGCGGAAACTGAGGATTCAGTCATATTTTCAAAGCAGCGGGACACGTGGTTATAAGGGAGAGGGTAGCCTGCTCTTTCCGAAAGGGCAGAAGAGTAAAGAATATAGATCCAGCGATGTCTTTAAAATACTTCTAAGCTTTTGGACTGATTAAAACTTTAGGATTTCTGTTTGGTATGAAATGGTAAAGCTGTGTACTGATGAGGAATGGAAAGAAGCATTGCTTATTCTAGCCAGATATTATACGGGACTTTTACAAGACTTATTTGAATCTCAATCCAAACTGCGCATGAAGTGTTTTCTGTGAGGAAAGCGGGGACTAAGATTTATTTGAATTGCGGTTGGGATGAATGGAGTTGGGAGGAGTGGGGCAGAAAGGAAGGTGGAGTGGGATATTGATGAAGGGATCTTGGGATTGAATGAACTGGTATGGATTTGGGCACACATTTTACGGATTTACATGCTTGAAGTATAACATAAAAAGCTCAGGATTTTAAAGTGAAGAGCGAGATCCTAATCTTATGCAATTTGGGCTTGGGAGGAATGGAGACGTGAAACGAAGGGTAGGAAGATGAGTAGCGAAAGTATGATTAGACTGCTCTGTATTTGAAGATAAATTGATTTTTGTATAAACTAATATTTGAATATAAGGTTAAGAAAGGCTATCTGGAGAGTCTACAGGAAGATGGGGGTAAATATCAAAGAAGTAAGGGACGAGGACAAAATATAAATGGAATGATTCACACTGTTTAAATTTTAAGAATGATGGGAGGCTGAGCATAATGCAAAAGATTTTGTAATTTTTTTTTTATTTACTTTTTCGTTTGTTTTTTCTTTTTCGGAGTGGTTCTTTTTATTTTATTTTCATTATTATTGTTAATAAGATATTTGAAGGTGAATGGTACTGAACGGTGCCGGGTGTGGGACCTGGAAGTCGGAGGGGGTTAGGGAGGGGGGTTCATTGGGGTGGGTGGGCGGTTGGAGACATAGTTTCATATATAGAATAGAAGAATACACTTGTATACTGTTGATCCTTATATTTTCTTTTTATTTTCTCTTTTTTTTTTTCTTTTTTTTTTTTTTTTTTTTTTTTCCTTTCTTTTTTCTTTTTAAGCGTAACTGAATAGATTAGGAATAGAGAAATGCACCATAGTGAGAAGTAGAGGAAAGGAAGAGGGAGAAGTAAGGAGGGAGGAAGAGGGAAATGTAAGGAGGATGAGAGGGGAAGGAGGGTGAGGAAGGCGAGAAAGGAAGATAGGAGGGGAAAGGGAAGTAGGAGGGGTGATCGTTGGAGGGAGAAAGGAAAGTTGGAGGGGGAGAAGAAGGGGTGTATGAAAGCGATAGGTTGGGTTTATGAGTTGTGTTTAGGTTGGGGTTTTTCTTTTCTTACTATTATATTATTATTATTGCAAATATACAGTATATAAGTGAATGTACAAAATTGAAAATGAAAATGAATAAAACATTTAATTAAAAAAAAACAAAAAAAAACCAAGGGATCCTTTTCTCCAGAAAATGTGGCTTGGGGTGATTTTGTGTCCCACATAAAATGTTTCACATATTTGCTGGTCCATGACAAGACTTGGTGGAAAGGCAGCTTGGAGGTTCATGGATATATTCAAGTGCGATAAACTACTGTTCCAATATAAAAGAATATTTGCATCTCAGGATTGAACTGTGGAGTCCTTAGTACCCTCTGAATTTGGCTGCTTTCTTGCAATGTTTTATTACCCAGCTATGTAAAATCTTCAGTGCGCTGATAATATGGAGTAGCCCCATGCGAGATAGGCAGCATATAATTTAACAAACAAATAAATATCTGGTTGGGTAAGAAATTCTCCTAAGCAAACAACCAACCTCAGAGAACACCAAGGACTCCACTAAACTGCTATAAGCTCCAGGTTATCAAAGACAGGCTTCATAGCACCATCAGGAAGCACAATGAAGTTGTGAAAACAGCCTGGTCTGCCCTTGCAAACTTAGCGAGTTCTCAAAGGTGCTTTTTCAAGAGGCAACTGGACTTTCTTAGTTTTTTTTGAAGATGTTTTGCTTCTCATCCAAGAAGCTTCTTCAGCTCTGAAATAAAAACAGTAACTGTGAGAGGGACCTTGGAGTCCTAGTGTGTGGTCACTTAAACATAAGTCAGCAGTGTGCCAGCAGCAGCCAAAAAAGCTAATATAATCCTTGGTTGTATAAACAGAAGCATAGGATCAAAACGATGTGAAGCATTAGTACTGCTTTATCAAGCCTTAGTAAGGCCACACTTGGCTGCATCCAGTTTTGGTCACATTACAAAAAAGATATTGAGAATTTCGAAAAATGCAAAGAGCAACTAAGACGATAAAGGCTGGAGACCAAAACATGAAGAATGGTTGCAGGATTTGGGTTTGGCTAGTCTAGCGAAAAGAAGGACTGCGGGTGAGGGGTGGGGAACATAATAACAGTATTCCAATATTTGAGAGGTTGCCACAAAGAGGAGGGGTCAACTTATTTTTCAAAGCATCAGAGGGCAGGACGAGAAACAATGGATAGAAATTAATCAACCAAGAGAAGCAACCTGAAATTAAAGTGAAAATTCCAAACAGTGAGAATAAAGTAACCAGTAGAATAGCTTGCCCTCAGAAGTTGTGGTTGCTCTATCGCTGAAGGTTTTAAAGAAGAGACTGGACAGTTCACTGGTCTGAAATGGTATAGGCCAGGGTTTCCTACTTGAGCAGGGGCTTGGACTAGAAGACCTCCAAGGTCCCTTCCAAGTCTATTCTGATTGATTGATTAAACCAGTGATGGCGAACCTATGACACGCGTGTCAGTGCTGACACGCGTAGCCATTTGGGGTGACACGCACAGGATTTCATGCGACCGCCGAGGATGAAAGAATCTGTGCTGGAGGAACGGGGGGGGGCGGGATGTGTGATCTCCCCCGCCCACACTCACTTACTGTATCGCCGCCGCCCCTTTCTGAGCGCAGGGGCTGCTGGTAAGGCATGCGTGCCGTGCGCACACATGTCATCAGCGCGGCGAGGGAGGACCCGCAGGAGAGGAGCGCGGGAACAGTGCGCGCCTCTCTCCAGTCAGGCCGGCACAGAGAGTCTACTCCTGGGACTGTCGGTTACGACCGCACCATAGCAGGGAACAGTGGAGTGCCAACGGGAACTGTGAGCGCCATTAGCAGCAACTATTGGGGTGCCATGGACTTGTAATTGCCCACAATAACTGAGATAAGTGAGGGGGAGGTTGTGTTAGCTTGTTAGGCTAGTTAACCCCTAATTGGCTATCTATAATTCTATCTGCTGTCACTGGCCCACTGATGGAGCACCCAAAAAATAAAAAACAAAGGTTAAGTAAAGGGAGTGGTAGTGGCAGTGGCCGACCCTTTCAAGAGACATGGAGCGAGATGTATGGCATTATAGAAAAAAATGGCAGATCATTTTGCGTTCTATGTACTGAAACGGTAGTAAGCAGAACGTGGAATATAAATAGACATTTTGAAACTAATCATTCCCAGCTCTTGGAAAAAAGTGAGGATGAAAGAAGTTACTAAGCAGGTATGTTAAATAATTTGTTTTTGGTTTATTAAATACAATTATATATTGCAATTATACATTTTTGTAGTTTAAACTATAAATTGCGCAAAATTATGTTTTTGTCGAAGTGACACACAACGCGAGTTATGCTCGATTTTTTGCCGATTTTTGACACACCACGCCAAAAAGGTTGCCCATCACTGGATTAAACCATAACCTGGATGACTGAGAATCTCCATAGACAAACTTATCGCGGCTTTTCCTTTCCGTGAGGCCCTATAGGAGGCAGCAAAGAGCAGCGACCCGACATCTCCCACCTGCCTGGACCGGCCGCTGGGGAAAGGAGGAGGCGGGGCTGAAAATCAGCGGCACACCTGAGCGAGACTTGGCTTTGCTTTGCTTTGCTGGGGCGGCGCTGAGGGAGGAGAAAGAGGAGGAGGAGGAGGAGAGTCAATGGACGGTGGCAGCCGCAGCAACAGTAGCAACACCGCGGATGCTCTTCGACGAGCGCTTGGAGCGCCCCGGGCTTCCTGAGGGAGCTGCGTTGAGGTGCTGAGCACCTGCCCGCTGACCCGCCCGCCCGTCCGCCCTCTGGCCCGGGATCAGCGGCGTCGTTCTTCGTGGTTTCTTGCTCGGGCTCCACTGCCATGCAGCCGGCGGCTGCTGCTGCGGCTCCGGAGCAGCCAGACTCTGCTGCCTCGAGCGCCGAGCCGAGCGAAGAAGGACTTTCGTGGTGGGAAGCGAAGCCGCTGCCCCCGATGCTCCGTGAGCTGAGTTCCTTCGCCGGCCGGGCGGTGCTGTGCCTCGCGCCGGTCTACCTGGCCGGCTACCTGGAGCTCAGCACGATCTGGGTGCTGATCGGCTTGTTTTTCTGGATGTGGTGGAGAAGGAATCGGCGAGAGAAGCAATCCCGGCTCTTGGCAGCCTTCGGGCTGGTTGAGGATGAAAAGCAAGCCATCAGCCAAGGAATCGCCCTCCAGCAGCTCCCGGCCTGGGTGAGTAGCGAAGAACAGACTTTGCTCTCTCTTGCTGGCCAGAGGAACAACTTGGGAAGGGAGGGGCTTGCTCTTCTGGAGCCAAGTTCTGCAAATGAGCCCCTGGACCTGGTATCTTCAGAGGCTTTAGTTGGATCCCTCTCTGTTCCTTAGTACCTGGTATTAAATAGTACAAGTAGAGAAAAGTACCTCTTCCCACCAAGTAGCCTATATGCCACCTCAGGGGGGAGCCTGGCAGTGCAATGGTGCTTGTCCATCATTGTTCTTTTCGGTGGGGGGGGGGGAGAACCTGCCATTCTCCACTGCTGGTTTGGAATTCAGGGGGACACCTAACAAATTAACATCAATCAAAACTGTGGTTTTAACTATGCTACTTGCTTACTGATCTTACTCATCAGAAATTAACGGAAGGGACCTTGGAGGTCTTCTAACCCAAGCTCCTGCTTAAGCAGGAGACCCTAATACCATTTCACACAAAGGGCTGTGGAATCTCTTCTTTGAAAACTCCAATGTTGGAGCACCCACAACTTCTGAAGGCAGGTTGTTCCACTGGTTAATTGTTCTAACTGTTAGGAAGTTTCTCCTTAGTTCTAAGCCTTTTGATTAGTTTCCATCTATTACTTCTCATCCTCCCTCAGGTGCTTTGGAGAATAGGTTAACTCACTCTTCTCTGTGATAAATTGCCTACTTTTAATAGGATTGAGAGTAAAACTTGGGCAGTGTGTTCCAGGACATTTATTGTAACCCAATGTAGACCCATCAAAGGCTGTCTCCTAGGGAGTAGCTCTGTGAGAATTAGTTTGGGCAAAAGATCTGATGTTGTAATGACACAGTTTTGCAAATCTTTCCCCTATAAAACCAAACGGATGCTCAGCATTCAGCACTTATTGTTGCAAGCCTTTAAGCTGTGATTTATGACTTTTAAACTTCTGTTCATTATGTTTTGTAGTTAAAATTGGTGCAAGTTTTAAAGTCCATTTCTGATTTTTTTAAAGAACTTGTTTTCAAAATGTTTTTATATTCTTTTTCCAAGCACAAAGTCATTGGCTGACAAAAACAACAACATCTTCCCCCGAGTGAGACAGAACACCTTTCACTTTGCTGCCAGGAGCAAATCTGGGGAGCTTTTTCTGGTCTTGGAGTTGCACTGCTTTCAAGGATTTCTTCCAATTCTATTGAAACTCAACCCCACCCTAAAATCTGGGCTGTGACCAAATGTTGTTGTTCATTGGGAAAGACAAGAACCTGCAGTGGCATTGCTAGGATTATGGGGTAATTGGGCAGAAAGTCCTCTGAGGTCCATGCACATACTCATGGGTGCTTTTTCTTTCTATGTCCCATCTCCAATAAATATTGGCATCTCTGTCTCTTTCCTTTGTATTTACAAGTGTTGGGCTGTGCTGCAGATGAGTTCTCATTAAGGTGTGGATGAATAAGAGAATAGAATATGTGATGTTGAATAACTTTGGCTATTTTCTGGCTAGAAAAAAAGCAATGAAGTTGTTGTTAGTTGCAAAGTCATGTCGACCCATCCTGACCCCATGGACAACGTTCTTCCAGGCTTTCCTATCCTCTACCATCCCCAAGAGTTCATTTAAACTCACACCTACTGCTTTGGTGACTCCATCCAGCCACCTCATTCTCTGTTGTTCCATTCTTCTTTTGCCCTCAATCTTTCCTGGCATTAGGCTCTTCTCCAGTGAGTCCTTCCTTCTCATTAGGTGGCTAAAGTATTTGAGTTTCATCTTCTGAATCCAAACTCCTGGTGATTTCTTGGAAGCATCCATATAGTTCAGTTAACAATAGTATAGAAGTGGCTTGCCATTGCTTTCTTCAGTATGCTTTTCTATTTCCCAGTCTAGTTTACAACTCAACTTTTGCTGGAGGTCTCTTATCCAAGTATAAAGCAGGCTCACCCTATTTAATTTCCAGACGTAGACAAAGCCAGTCAGATGTTGCCACCTGATAAAACCAGAATATAATCAATAAAAAACTTAGGCTTTCTAAACTGCTTCCAATGATCCAATTGTAATGGCCTCCTTGGAGAGGCATGACTCTTAAATTCTTGGCCTTTTGGCTAAGATCAAGAGTAGCATCTTAATTTCTAGGACATTCCCAGAAGGTCGTCTCATCAGCCTACAGTGAACTCATCCCCTTTGTGCTTCAATGAGAAGACCTCAGGGAGTGCTACCATCTGGTGAGATAGAAATATGAGATGGAGACTTCCAGAAGGTATCCCACAGGGTCTTCGTTTGCCAGACAAAGAAATTTGATGGGCTGACGTTTCCCCATAGTTGGTTGCAATTAAGTAAAAAAAAGCCTGTATAAAGTAAATTAGTGGAACAGAAAATCTGTTGATACATACGTTTTGAGGAAATGGGAGTGGTGATATACAGATGCAAAATTAGTTGATGTGCAATGCATTCCAAATGGTTAAAGGACTATCATATGTAAGAAACTCAACCAAATGATTATTTTTAACTTTGAACTTTACTAGATGCATATTTAATGTTTTTTAAAACAAATTAAGGTAACTGGTTGATTACTTGTATAGCCACTCTCTGCCAGTAGTTTCTGTTTCACATAGCTTTAACAAGGACCACAAATCCAGAATACCCACCAGAACTATATGTTGTAGTTGTTAAGATCAGTGGTGGGTTGCTAATTTTTTTACTACCAGTTCGGGCGTGCGCACAATGCTTTTGAGCCTGCAGAAGCATCCGGGCAGGTGGACGGAGCCTCCCACCATCACTACTACCAATTCACCTGATCCAGGCCAAACTGGGAGCAACCCACCTCTGGTTCAGATCCTATACTAAGACTGGAGGAGTGAAAGTTCATGTCCACTTTCAGCTGAGAAAACTCATTGAGCAACTTTGGACTAATCCTTATCCCCAGTCTAGTTCACAAAGTTCTAATGAGGTTAAGAGGATGAGGCTGACATGAGGATAAGAGAGGGTTGTGCAATGGACGTCGCTTTGAGCCTGCAGTAGAAAGGCATTATATACAGGTAGTCCTTGATTTACAACAGTTTGCTTAGTGACTGTTCAGAATTACAATGGTACTGAAAAAGTGACTTATTACCATTTTTCATACTTACGATCATTACAGCATTCTCATGGTCACATGTTCAAAATTCAGACTTTTGACAATTGACTCATGTTTATGGTGGTTGCATGTGGTCATGTGATCCTCTTTTGCATCCTTCTGATAAGCAAAGTCAATGGGGGAGCCAGGTTTGCTTAACAACTGTGTTACTAACTTAACAAATGCAGTGATTCACTTTAACAACTAGGACAAGAAAGCTTGTAAAGTGAGGCAAAATTCACCCATCTGTCTCACTTACCACCAGAAAATTTGTGGTCATAAGTCTAGGACTTTCTGTGTATCAAAGAAATAAATAGATTCCAGAAGACACCTCGTGAAAGGGTCTGTAAAAAAATATTTCGTACTCCTTAATGTCAACAGAAATGTTACAGATTTCTGGAAAAATTCTGCTCTGCTTCGTAATAAAGGGATGGATGTAGAAATAAGAACATAGAAATTTGTCTCTAGTTTGTTCAGTCATGGATTATTGAGTAAACCAAGTTTGATTTTGTGGTTGATGTTAGCTGCAAAGTCATGTCTGACCCGTCACGACCCCATGGACAATGTTCCTCCAGACCTTCCTGTCCTCTACCATCCTCTGGAGTCCATTTAAGCTCATGCCTACTGCTTTGGTGACTCCATCCAGTCACCTCATTCTCTGTCGTCCCTTTCTTCTTTTGCCCTCAATTTTTCCCAGCATTGAGCTTTTCTCATTTTCATTAGGTGGCCAAAGTATTTGCGTTTCATCTACAGGATCTGCCCTTCTAAAGAACAGTCAGGGTTGATCTCCTCTAGGGCTGACTGGTTTGATCACCTTGCATTCCAAGGCCAAAGAAATAATATTATAGCTTAATGCAGTGTATAAACCCTGACTGCCTTAACTTTTGACTGCCTGCTTAACTAAATTTAGAGTGCAGTGAAACAGCTGCATAATGATCTCTATTGGGTTAACGTCTTATTTACAAATATCATATTATTGCAGTACAGGATTTGCTAAAGAAGTTAGCTTGGATGGGAAAGTTGAATGAGTTTTGTAAATACCTCCTGAGACCTATCAGGTCTTATGGCTTTGAAAAGTTTTGAGTGTCAGATTTAATTCATATGGGCCTTATGCAAAGAACATTCCTTTATCGCTTTGAACCCGGAGCTGTTTCATGAAGGAATAAAGCTTCTAAAGGAATTCTTTCTAGAGGTATTCCAGAGCAGATTAAGAAGGAATCTGATGTTAAAAATCCGACAAACCTGTTAAATGGTTATGGGTTTGATTATGTTTTTTGGGTGGCAGGCTGATTGGGAATCTTTTTCTACAAAGCAGTCTTAATTTCTTTCAAAAACAGAAACAGGATAAGAGTAATAATAAGCAAACACTAGTTGGATCCCAGGTTTACCTAAATCTGAAGCACTGGGCTCATGGTAAATTTGGCACTTAAGACTTTGTAAATCCTAACTGATCCAAATACTTCACATCTTAGAAAACAGCCTATCGAATTACTAATGTATTTCATCTGTCTCTTTTTCCTGCCAACTTTATGTGAAAGGTTAAGTACAGCTTTCCTTCTCCTTCTGTATAAAAGCTATGTAGTGAAGAGGAAAATATGGCCAATTATGAACTATTGAATTTGTTATCATGAGAATGTAATACTTTCAGAACAGAATGCCTCAGTCTGACCTCTCTCAATTACACAGAAACAATACAGTAGCTGTTGCACCATTAGTGTGAATGTTAGTGTAGAGTAAATAAAGAACAATTGTTTCAGTGAGAACTGTTTAGAGCTGGACTTGCCAACAATGAATGAACTTTGCACCTCACATTTTAAAAGATGTTGATGCTTATCTACAATAGGGGGACCCTCTTCCTTGAAATAAAAAGCAACAAAATTTGACAAGCCACATTGGTTCACTGGAATAATCACAAAACACCTGGTTTTTTATGCATGTTATTTGTTTATACTATACCAGCAGCATTTCCTTATGTTATGAACTAACTAAGATCACGAGTGGTATAGTCCAATTCTGCCTGGGTGGGCTTCATCCTGCTAGTCAATCTGAAGAGAGATACAAAGTTATGTGTGAGATCAAGAACAAAATGAAGCTTGCACTCTGGGTGACTGTACTGTCCAGATCAAGCCTACATTTGAATTGACTCATATGAGGTATTCTAACAAACACTCTTTAAAACTGCCTTAAGGCTCAATTTTTCTGTTCCTCTGCTCGTCTGTTACATGTGAGGAACACTGAGGCTGAGTAAGAAATACCTGGAGTACTGTAAATCAGACATGGCTCGTCATTTTGTTTACTTTGCATTTTTGTTTTGCTTTACAAAGCAATCTTGTGTGAATCACTTTACCATTAGGGACTGGTTTGTTTCCTACTTGCTTAATCTAGTTTACCTGATGAGATGGAAGTATACTTAATAGTAAGAGAGTGCACGTGTTTATTCATAAGTGTCTTTTGCTTGGTTGAGTATATCTTCTCCTATGCAAGGAGACTACAGCTTGTCTCTCCCTCCAAAGTTATTGTTGAGAGTGGGACTCTGGTCTTGATCAGTAGCATTTGATAGCTTCTTGCAATGGTTCCACTGTAATACCCACATCACATCTAACATCAGCTTTCACTCAAATTGAGATTTCCTGCCCTCTTGTCTGAATTGTATTGTGTACCATGTTAATATATTTATATGGAGCCAAGCTTATAAATGTTGTAAGCCCATGATGGTGAAAGTATGGCACACGTGCCCGAAATGGCATATGGAACCATGTGGCATGGCACGCGAGGTGTCGTCCATTCCTCTTCCAGGTTACTGGCGTGCATGCACATGCAAAGATCAGCTGGCAATGTGTGCAGCAGTGCCGGAAACTAGACGAGCTGGTCTTCCATTTTCTGGTGTGAGCATGCGCCAGCTGATTGTTGTCCGTGCATGGTCGCCAGAAACTGGAAGACTAGCTGACCAGCATGCCAGAAACCAGAAGTTGTGCCGGAAACCGGAAGTTCATTTTCTGGCGTGTATATGCCCCTTGGGCAGCTCCTCTTCCAGGTTGTGGTCCTGACAAGTGTGCACATACGCTCCCTCCCTCCCTCCCTCCCTCCACAAATCTTGTGCAATTCATGTTGCAGGATTTGCTAATACATGATTATCATTTTAATTGAACTATGCTGAGAACTGATTTCGACCTGCCATTTATTTTATTTTTCTCCCAAAGCTGCTACCCATGTAGGCATAAATTCGTTGGTTTTATGCAGTCATGTGGCCATGGGAGATGGACATTGCGACTTCGAAACTCGATTGTAAATCCAGTTCTTAGTATTCTATGTTAACTAGGATCTCTCATTTAGAGTGCTTGTAAGCCAGCATACTACTTGTATTACCATCATTTCCTCTACTAAAAATTATATGCAGTTTAGGAAGGATACATAATATTATGTTTTATAATAATACTTTTATTTATGAATTAAATTTGTACTTTCATCATATTTTAATTTTATTTATTTATTATGTATCAAATTTTAAAGCCATCCATCTCTTTCACAGAGGGAGCCTTTCTTTTTCTATAATGCGGGACTTAGTGTGACATTTTACTTATGAAGTGAATGGAAACTTAGAGGCACCTGGCCTTTTCATTTATAGCACAGGGGTTAATAACATTGATTGTGAAGCACCTCTAACACATGAACATTTTTTAGAAAAGTTACTTTACCCCTTTGTTTTTAAAGCTACACATGTTTGTGTAATAATGAGTTATGTAATCTGTGGCCCTTAAAAAGCTTAAATAACAATTATCTAATTGTAATATTTAATACAATTAAAAGCAAAAATATTATCCTCTAATCTTAATTTAGATCAGACTTCCAGTTCATTCTAGAGTGGTTCTTTTTTTTAAAGAATGCATGGCCCTCTTAATTAAGGTATTTGCTCACAGTTTTTAGGGGAAAGCAATTCTACTTACTACCATTATCTTAAGATATAAATACAAAATAGGCCTTTATGTTGTTCATTTTTAATAAGTGAGCAAATTTTATCTGTACAATAAATCTGGTTTACCATGAAGAATTAGCCTAAGGCTAACAAGGTGAAATAAATCACTTTATTTCACATTAGTGTGGGTGACAAAAATTGAAGATAAAGAAATCTCAGTATTTCAATGATCTCCACTCTGAAATATGTGAGAACTTGGATTGCAGGTTAGGTATAATTGTGGGCTTCTATAGATGTCTTTATCATGATTCTTGAATAGCTGGTTGACCTACTTCAATTGACTATTCTCAGAAGAAGAAGCTGTCAGAGAGAAAAACAAAAATGATGTTTTTCAAAAGTATTGCTTAATTGGCTTTTAACTGAAAGTTCCACAAATTATTTTTTTCCTTCCTTCCTTCCTTCCTTCCTTCCTTCCTTCCTTCCTTCCTTCCTTCCTTCCGTCCGTCCGTCCGTCAGTCAGTCAGTCAGTCAGTCCCTGTTTCTAGAGGCTCTGGGCAACTAATAATCAAATTCCTATAAAATAAGCATCCCCCTCAACATCAAGATAATAAACAGAAAAAAGAGAAATTAGCTTGCTTGTATATAAAATGTTGCCCTCTACTACAAAGCTATAGCTATTTCTTTGAGTTGAATTAATCTTGCTTTCCATTTTTAGTACGGAGCTCTGCTTGCAACTGTAATTCTTTCATAATGGATATAAATCTGAAAATGAAATATATTTTGTAGGGATATTTTTGATATTGCTATAGAATCATGCTTTATAATAGTCCTTTGTTAGTCCTGTCACTTTATTTGCATCTTGCATATTAATTCTCATAGTCCAGTCAGTTTTCACCTGCTTCTTCTTTGCCTTGCTTTGCAGGTGCACTTCCCAGATGTTGAACGGGTAGAATGGCTGAACAAGGTAAGGCATTGGATATGAAATGAGCTTTTATCTGATAAACGTAAGATTGGAATGTTTCTGCTTCAAAGTTTGCTTTGTAACTTGACTGTTGAATCAACTGCGAATAAGCTTGTTTGCTCTAGTTAAGTGGCTGGGATAAGTTGGGTAACATTTGTATCAAATTCAGGGTTTGTCCTGAAGTTTGTTTGATCAAAATTCTCTTCCACTGAAGTAAAAAAACATTACCATCTGCCTTTGCAGAGATCTCTCCAAAACAAATTGTGCAGCAATCTTTGTTATCAAAACTAAGTAGCCATAGCATTTATGTCATCATATATGTTCAGCTCTTAGGCAGATCTTTTTTTTCCCAAATATTTTTATTTTCCAGTATTAGGCAGATCTTGATAAAAATGACAATTATCCTGTAATTATCTGAGTCTTCCTTGCCAGCCCAAATCTACAATACCTTCAGTGTTAATCAATCAAACTGCAGTAAACTGACTGGAAGAGTTGTCATCAGCACCAGACTTTAATCTGGCAGGACATATGGAATGAAATGCTCCCATGTCCAAGTAGTAAGATTTGCATATTAGATGTGGAAGAAAAGTGAAATATTGAACTACTCTGTCTAATGTTATGTTAGGAGTTCATAGCAGTAGCAAGAATAGAGAGAAAGAGAGAGACCATGCCTAGGCTGAAAATTATTCAATAGTTTGGGAAATTTTATGCATTCCTGGGAAATCATGAGGGAATCTAATACACAGCGTAAATTAAAGCAGTATTGCCAAATGTGTGTTTTGAAAATCATTTTTCTGAATCTTCTGATCTTATCCCAACAATTGTGACATCATAGCTGCCAGTTCTTTAGCTGGTGTTGGCCTTCATATGCATCCAACTCTTCCCAAGAACCTAGGTTGTTGTGATGTATCAGTGTAGATCCAAGCAGCATGACTTTTTGGTCTTTTGTAATTGACAGATGGAAATTTTGTAAATGTGCAGCTTTTCTAAGTGCTGTTCAAGATTTTCTGGTATGGTATCAGTATGCCAATAATCACTGGACTCATCACCATACTTTCAACTTTCATTTGAGATCATGATACTTTGTGGTCTTCTCCTATTCTTTTCCTTCTATTCTCCTATCCCCTGGTATTGCCACATCAATTATGCACATTTTCTTTTTTTTCAGCTACAGTTAAATCAGTGTAATATGCCAAGACTATCAATTTGAATTCAGAAACCCCACAATATTTAACTACATTTTCATCTAAAAAGTGTATGTTCTATCACTCACAAATGGTAAACAACCAGTGGTGGGTTCCTGCTGGCGTTCCTACCGGTTCGTTGAGTGTGCGCCAGATGCACACACTTAAAAGAAACTTGCTCGGAAAGCAAGGAAAACAGCTGAGGAGCGGCTGATCAATTGGTCGCCCCTGATCAGCTGGGCTTGGGAAGCTAAAATAAAGGTAGGTATAACCAAGGGTCGGATGGCTGGGCGGGCCCACCTTCAAAGCAACAGAGAACTGCTTTGTTCGCTGCTTGACAGCAGAGCTACCGGTTCTGAAGAACTAGTGCGAACCGGTAGAAACCCACCACTGTAAACAACGGTAATATACAAGTGGTGACATTAGCCTTTTATTGTTTTATGACTAGATTGTTGAACAGTTCTGGCCATATTTTGGAACAATTATGGAAAAGACATTTAAGGAAATCCTTGAACCAAAAATCAGAGGAAAGAATGTACATCTGAAAACATGTACATTTACTAGAATCCATCTTGGAGATAAGGTAAGGTGATGTCTTTGAAAATGACAGCCATTTCCAGACTTGTTTTTCAAAAGTGTATTTTCTGTGTCTACATAGGCTTAAGATATATCTGGATCCATTTATTTTAATTTCTGATTATTTGTGATACAATGATTTTTGATATTCACTTTATTAATTATAGCTGTAATATAATGTCCTTGTTCAAATCCGTTTCTTAAGTTACACTACTCGACTAAAATATAAAACTCTAGGTAGGGTAACATAGAGTAGATATCTGCACAAAAGGATTGTGAACTTCTATCCATTTTATTCAAAATAGGTATTTGTTTTCAGAATCTTTCAGATTATACATGAATCTTCCTCAAGATTTTAGCATAAAAAGAGAACAAAAAGATGTTGCAGCTTTAAAATGTAACTCCTGCCAGAAGTTAGAACTAATCTTATGATGTTTTTTCCCACCCTATTCTAAATATGTAATTGTTAAGTAGTCTCTACTTATAGGGGTTATCAATGGTAACGAAAAATCCTCTTTCCATTCATTATTCACTTAGTTCCTGATTTTATTAATATAAAAAGAGTAAAGATCCTTTGTTCGGTATTTTAAAAAATGCATGCAATAATATTGAAAGAAAATGCTTTGCATTGTCAATTCAATTAATTAAGGACTTAATTTTGTTCAGTAACCTTAAATTGGCAACTGAATTTCTGTTTTCTTAGCAAGTTTTTAAATTTTGGATGCCTTCCTTGTGTTGGATTCAACAGCTAACATTTTTAGCTGGCTGAATTTTAAAATACAAACTTAATGGCTGCAGTACAGCTTTTCCCCAAATAATGCCTCCTAGATGTGTTGAAGAAAAATCTTTCAACTCCCTGGTGACCGGAAATAATATCAGGTTTAGTTGCAAAACTCTGAGGGGTAGCAGATTAGAAAATATTCTGTATTTTATTCTGCAGAAAGAAAAGAAAACAACGGGCAGGAGAGAAAGATTCTGTAATTATTTTGTTTTCTTTCTGCAGATTTTTTTTTATTATGATGGCTCTAGCTTGATGTTTGGCTGTTATCTTTGTGCTAAGGTAAATGAGGCTTTCTCATTGCTGTATTAATAATACTGCTGCATGCGTTTCTTTCAGTGCCCTAAAATTAAAGGAGTGAAAACCTATACCAAAGAAGTTGATCGAAGACAAATAATCCTGGACGTGCAAATATGGTAGTATAGAACTGCATTGTTTCCTATAGTTTATCATTGGGAAAGAGCATGATATATTTATTTTATTTATTTAGTTTGTCAAATATGTAAAAGATAACAGGTATAAGTATAAATATGGACATGAACACAGGAAATTGGTATGAATAAATGGGGACAGTAGGAGAGGAACAGTAGGAATGCTGGTGTGCTTATGCACGCCCCTTACAAACCTCTTAGGAAAGGGGTGAGGTCTACACTAGACAGTTTAAGGATATAGTTATGGGGGTTTGAGGATATAACAACAGAGTTAAGTAGTGCATTCCATGCATTGACCACTCTGTTGCTGAAGTCATATTTTCTGCAATCGAGTTTGGAACAGTTTACCGAGAGTTTGTATCTATTGTTTGTCCGTGCATTATTGCGGTTGAAGCTGCACTTCAAGGTTGGCTTCACTAATAAGCAGTGAACAGTGAATTTTTCTGTGCATCTTGTTGCTAACAGTGATTGCTTTGCTTTTCCTAAAATGATGCTATAGAAATGGAATAGAGGCAACTTATGGCACCTCATGCAGAGTATATGAACCTGCAAAGGTACATTTATCACAATGAACATGAGCTTAGAGAGGTGTTTCTCTAAGTGTCCAGCATGCAAACAAATGAATAAAGATGAATGTTTGCTTTAAATGGGGAAACTTAGATTGAGACCATCCAGGAAGGATAATGATTGCAGGCTAGATTTATAAAAAGAAATGTGCTGAAATAACACCGATTGATGCCTGCAGTTTGTTCACATTGTCCATATTTAGCAGAGAATATGCATCTGAGTCATAAATATCTTGAAACAAGAACAGAATCATTAAAAAAAAATCTTAGGTATGGTATTTGCTAGGAATATAGCAAAAGTCGGTACTTTTGATGTGAAAAGTTTATTATGCTTCTGTCTAGAAATAGATTAATGATTGGGAATCAGTGGTAGTATTCAGCAGGTTCTGACCAGTTCTGGAGAACCGATAGAAAACAAAAAGAAAAAAGAAAAAAAACACAAAGAAAAAAAAACAAAAAAAGAGAAAAAAAAACCCATCATCACATACAGCATGTCGTTTGGTTACAGGTGTTTTAACATCTATCATTCTTATACGTTTATTATTTCATTTAATAGGTTATAATTTGGTATCATTTCTTATTCCCTTACCTGTGTAAGGAACACTTTGTATCTCTCTGTTATATATATATATTTAATACACACAACAGTAATAATAAAAAACACCCAAAAAGAGGGGGGGAAAACACAAAAAGAAAAAAAACCATCATCACATACAGCATGTCATTTGGTTACAGGTATTTTAACATCCATATTCTCAAATAATATTTACCATCTCAGACTTTCATCTAGTATAACTAAATACCTCACTTTCATTCTACAATATATATTCAGTTACCATTAGTATTATTTTTTCCCAGAAAGTATACTTATGTTCGTTATTATCCTTGTACTTCATACTTTCAAACAGAGGTCTTATTCTTTCATTTTTCAACAAAACGTCCTAAATAGTCACTACATATATATACCAATTTTCAATTATTCCCTTATTAAGATTATTTATCAGCAACAGGATATCATTATAATACGTTCTTAACATTGTACATTATATCACCAGTCCTCTATTAAATATACATAAAATCATTATTATCCTTATCCTTTTTAAAGCAAAAGATTCTAAAATATTCAATTCATAGATATATTCATTTTTCATTGTATCATTGTTAGTTTATTTCACAGCATAGTTGTATCATCATTCCCATCAGTGGGAATTTTGATTAGTTCAGAGAACCAGTAAATACCACCTGTGACTGGCCCCACCTCCATTTATTCTCTACTTCCCGAATCCCAGCTTATCGGGAAGGAATGGGAATTTTGCAGTATCCTTCCTCTGCCACGCCCACCAAGCCACACCCACAGAATGAGTAGTAAAAATTTTTGAATCCCACCACTGTTAAGAATGTAATTATTAGTAATTAGTAATAATATAATAACGGCCAATCCTATTTGTATTGAACTTTGCACAGGTAAGAATCTCTTATATTGTATGTTTATGTCCTTGGGTACCCGGAATATATATATAAAAAAAGAACTCAATGAAGCCATGTTTAGCTAAGTATTGCCTGAACCTCCTCTTTCCAACATGCATTGTTGAAATACTTCAGGAGAGTAATATATTTGGTTGTAGGAGAAAGCTGGATTAGCACTGGATAGCTTCAGTATTTCTCTTCTGCCTCCTTTTATGAAAAGGTGATATGGGTGTTTTCCCATTTAAGAGTTTGAGTGAAGAGGTAGTTTTCCATTGCAAATAGGCCTGTCTTGTTTGACAGGAATCCACAATCCTGCATGAGTCACAGAGGATGGGGGAAGGATTCAAAACCAGCTCAGCCAGTTAGGTATCCCGAGGGACACATCCTTGTATGTTGATTGGGAGTAGGTGCTGAGTTCTTCCTCCAGTTCTGAGGAAAAGAGGCGGAGCTATTCAAATCTTCAAGCAACCTCCTTATACATTGTACACATTGCTTCCTTGACTCATTGCTGCTTTAGTTCCTTTTAGACTGTCAGGGAGATAACAAGGTGCATGTTGCAAATTTGAGAATATGGGGGCGATATGACAAATGATCAACATCCTCTTAGAGCAGCATTATAGGCGCTTGTTTCTCCTTTATTTAGTTTATCACATTACAATGCTTGCTTATCTTAAGTAGTTTAGATTATTAGACAGGCAAGTGCAATATTTATAGCTACCTAGAGTATATATAAATAGTATATGAGTGTGTTGCTACTTATAATTGACTTTCTATTTGGTTTGCGTAATCTCTGAATATTGCCTTGTTCAAATATTTGTGAAAGATGCCTACATATTTGCGGTACTCTTAACTCATCGAGTTGCATTATATTTGGTGATCCAGGAGTTATTATATGACCACACGATGTATTTCCTTGTTCTCTGCATTGGTAATGTGATCTAATTCTCACTGCTTGAAGATGGAGGATCAACTTTGATGACATTCAGCACATAGCTGTCTGTTCAGTGGAATTTACTTTCATGCAGTCTTATGAAATATGCATATTTGTTTTGTTTTATAGAACCTTTCCTAGAAGAGGTGTTACAGGGAAAATAATTTCTATTGTATTGGGCTGCACTTCTTCAAGATTTTGGGTGTGGTTTCTGCAGGCTTGACAGAAGTTGCCACCAAATTGTGATTTTTAATGGGAAAGGGGAAATTATTAAATATAGAGAGTGTAATACTAACAGTTAACAAATTGTTTTTTGCATACAAATAACAGATATCTGATCTTTGGAAAAGAATTGAAAAAGTGGGAAGTTTTGCTGCCATGATATAAATTAGATGTCTGATTTGAAAGTAGAAAACTAGCTAGAAATCTTGTATTATAATATTTATCTACTTTCTTATAGTTGCTGTTACTCAGAATTCTTTAATTCTCCTTTCTTGGATTAAGTGTTAACTTTTATTGAAGATATTAAACTTAATTAAATATTATTTAATATCCCTTCTTCTCCTTTTTACTCACTCTTTGGCTAATGGCTACTTTTAGCCAGCCAATCAAAGGCCGAGGAAAATTTTATTTAAATATTTAAGACCATTTGTATGGCCGCCCACTCACTCCCAGTGATTCTGGCTGGCTTACAAAAATAAAAACCTAATATACAAACAAACAAAAACAATAACCCTTGGCAACACTTGATGGGTTCCATCACACTGTGTTTCCCAGGCCTTTTTGCAAAACTAGGTCTTCAGGGCCTTGTGAAAGAATGTCGAAGTGAGGGCCAATCTAATCTCCACAGGAATGATGTACCAAACAGGGGAGCCACCATAGAGAAGGCCCTTCTACTGGGTCCCACCAGATGGTCCCACCTTAAGAAAGGGGATGTGCCACATTCCTTCCCTCCCTGCTTTTGTGGGTCAGGTAGATATAACCGAGAAAAGATGGTCCTTCAAATTTTTGGCCTAAAAAATATTTTTAAACCTTAGTCTATTGCAGGGGTGTCAAACTCAAGGCCTGTGGGCCAGATCTGACCTGTAGGGTGCTTAAATCTGGCCTACCGGGAAATATCAAAGAACCAGCCCCCATGGCCCGTTTTCAGCTCCCCAGCCTCTTGCAGGACTCTGCCAGCCAAAAATGGGAGAGTGCTGCAAGAGGCCGTGGAGGCCGAAAACATAAAGTGACCAGATTTTAAGATGGGTAAAGCGGGACATCATTGACCGGGGGGGGGAAGGGCTCGGAGCACCTGAGCTGTAAAAAAAAAAAAGGAGGACTGTAAAACCATGAAGCGTTACCCCTGCCGCCGCCTCCTCCTCCTCCTCCGCAGTGCTTTTGAGGAGCATGGGGCCTTTTTTTTCCTGCTCCCACCCCCTCCGCCACCTTCCTACTGGCTCCCGCAGCCTTGTGGCTCCTCAAAAGCACGGCGGATCTGTGTGTTTGTGTGTGTCTGTCCCAGCCTTCATTCCTGCTCACTTCACACTGGATACACAAAAAGAGCAGTCAAAATGTGTGTGTCTGTGTCTGTGTCTGTGTCTGTGTCTGTGTCTGTGTCTGTGTGTGTACGATTTTTACCAGCAACAAAAGGGGAATTGCTAGCAGGGTCTTTTATTTGCAGCTGTTAAGTGCTCGGTTACAGCAATTACAAGATCTCAGGAGGAATGGGGGAACCTGGGGAGGGGGCATGGGGGAGGGAGGGGAATCTCCCCAGCTGGGCTTTGACCGATCCTGCAGGGGCTGGAGGTTGAGTCAACCCCAATATTAACCCCCCTCTTTAAACCCAGTTTCCCTTTTGCCTCTCCCTACCTAGGCTACCCAGTCCCACCGTGCCAGGCTTCCTGCCGAGCAAACACACCACCAATCCCAGCCCCAGGACAGCTGCCACCCACAACAGCTGCAACTTCCACCCCATCCCAGGGAAGGAGGGAGGGAATATAGAAAAACCCAATTTTGGCTGTGTGTTGAGATCCGGAGCCTGATCGGCGAATTAACTTCATTTCATATGAGGATCAATTCGCTGTTTCTTTTTCCCCCAACCCAGCCAAAATAAGACCAATCCAGCCCAGCCTGATCCGAAGTCCGCAGCTGCTAAAGCTTTCCCAGACCGGTGTTTTTAACATTGGCGATGGGAAGGGAATCCGCTGTAGGGATCCCAGCCTCAGCAAATGCCCCCCCTTCTCTCTCCTTTCCACCCCCGCCAACAGGCATCGGCTGGAACAGGTTAACCTCCTTGTCCTTTAGATTATTCGTATTATTCCTCGGTTTCATGGCCATCGCCCCCCCTCCTCTTTAAAAAAGAGGGACCTGAGATTTAATTTAGCCACACAGGTTCTCCTAACTGGATCCCAGGGTGGCATGGGGAAGGAAGAGGAAGGGGGATAGGGGAGGGAAGGGGGATTGGAGATCACAAGGTAGGAAAGGGATAGATTAAAAAAATAAGAAGGGATCGTACGCCCTCACCCACCCACTCCCAACCCCATCCGACAGAAGGAGACAAGAGAAGAGCAGCAGAGAGAAGGAAATCTCCTCCATCCCCCCTGCCTCTTCCAAATTATACACATAGACACTGCCCTCCCCATCCCGCAGCCCCAATCCAGACGCACCAATTCAAGCTCCCAGATCTATCTTTCTTTTTTTTTCTCCACTCATCTCCCCCTCAACCAAACAAATGAGCAAAGGAAATACAAGAAAAGCAGCTTTTAAATAAATAAATAAATAAATAAATAAATAAATAAATAAATAAATAAATAAAATCCAAGGCACGGGAGAAAAATCCTCCTTTCCCCTAATTCCCACTTTCCCCCCATCCCGCCTCCCAATCCATTTGGGGTGGATTTCTTTATTTGCAATAAATCCTGGGTTCCCCCCCTTTTTTTTTAAAGAAGGAAAATGACAGATGATCTCCCCCACTCCCACCGCACCCCCCTCACCAAAAGGAGACCAGAGAAAAGCAACCAGATCGAAAGGAAGGGAGATATGATTGTGTTTGGAAGAGCCTCCTCCTCGCCGCACTGCCGCCACCAGAAAGCCCCCCCCCCCGAGGCCGCTAGATGGCGCAAAAATGTCACATGTCAGGTTCGCACACGCAGGAGGGGAGGGAGCCTCGCCCCTCGTCAGGTGCTGCGAGCGAGCTGAGCGAAGGGAGGGAAACCACTGCCCTCTAAAGGCCACATCGGGAACGACACTTCAGAGAAATAAAAACTTTTTTTTAATGGCGTCCTTTTTAAAATTGATGATTTGGCGTCTTTTATTTCTTTTGGAAAATCGGGACTTTTTAAGCATGCCACGGGACACAGGACAAATTTTGAAAAATCATGACTGTCCCGCCAAAAGCAGGACGTCTGGTCACCCTATGAAAACAAGGTCGTGTTTTGACCAGCAGGGTGCATCAGGAGGTATCCAGTTTGACACCCCTAGCTTATTGCATACATTATATCAAATTATGTGGTAACCAAGTTTCATCTCACCGAGGCATCAATGCCACTTACATGCCACTGAAGTATCTCAGGCATGTGCCCAGCAGCCTGCCATGTATGACTGCATCATCATGATATTAGTAGTATGTCTCTTGTGCTGTAACACAGGAAGTTATTTAAAAAGTAGAAATCAAAGTAAATCTAAATACAGGAATTGGCTTGTGATCAATGTAAGTAGCATGTTATGCAAAACCATTCTCTCCTTAGGGGAGTTTGTACCATGCTCCTTCCCACTCCATTGAATAGTTTTATTTGACTCATCTTTTCCTGCCACTGCTAATTAAGCAAGTCTGCTCAATTCAAGCCATCAAAGCAGGACTGAAATGCAGAGGTCCAGAACAGGGCCAGATTTTCCTATAGGCTAACTAGGCTTCAGCCTAGGGCCTCAAGATCAAGAGGGGCCTACATTCAAATTGTTAGCAAAATTAAAATTACACTATTCTAAAAACAGTGAACACTAAAACATTGAACCGAAAATAAGGAGAAATTCTACGCATATGACTAATAAACAAACATAAAAATGTATTGGTTAAGATCGTTCCAGTGCTGTGGCAGTTTGGGAGCCCGCCCATGTTCCTGGCACTGGCCGTCGGGCGAGAGGCGCGGCCGCTCCCAGTAGATGCCCCATCGAAGCGGAGCCCACCAACGGCCAGGCAGGTGAGGGCGAGGGGGCCGAGCCGAGCAGCTGAGCGCAGCAGGAGAGGCGGCTGGCCTCGCTGCCTTTGCCGCAGAGCAGAGCCGCCCTCCGTCGGGAGGCCAGCTATATATATTGATATATATTGATATATATCACAGTAATGATGTATTTTATTGTCTCTCATGTAATTTACAAACTTAAAAATAGGAGGTGAAAGGGCCTCATAAGTGGAATAGCTTAGGGCCTCTTTTCATCTAAATCCGGCCCTGTCCAGAAGTCATTAAAAAGTGTAAGAGGGGAAAGTCTTCCTTGTAAAAATCCATGACTTGCCACATTTTGAAATGAAATGAGGCACATAGCCTTCCCCAAGCTGGATGTTTCTAAGTGTATGGACTTCGGTTTTCAGATTGTCAGACAGCACGACATTGCTCAGCAAACATAAATGCAGTTTGCATGGTTTAGTTTAGCATGTTGTATAAACCTGCCAATTTACATCCTTTTATAACCATGCTTAAAGAAACTTCACCTGATATAATGGATAAACTGCATCATAATTTGAGCTACTTCTGCTCAGCATTGGCAAAACGTTTGGTCCAGTGAGACCATTGTAGACATAAACTTGGGGGAAGGTATTTTTGAGCTAGCAAAGCAATCTGGGTTATTCCAGATATATGGACTTCAACTCCCAGAACCACCTATGTTAGTTACCTTGTCTCCTATGGGCAGACTTGATAATATCGATAGAAATTCCTGACAATTTCCATCCTCCATGTATTCCCCTATTTGGGGTCTTTTGACTTACAAATTTTGAAAGTAAGGCAGGAGATGCTGGCTTTCTGCCTCATTCTACATATAGGAAAAGATAGTTGAAAATTGTGTGGTCAAAACTCTGGGATTAACACCAGACAAACACTTAAACAGTAAATATTACCTTAATCAAGGAACTACCAAGGAGAAAACCATATCCCCATCAAAACTGGCAGGTCAACCTACTTTACATAAACATAGAACAAATCCGACACTCACTAGCACTGATGATATTACTTACCATAGTTGAGTAATGTCTCCAAGCAAACAACCAAGTCCAGAGAGCACCAAGAACTCAACAATTATTGTGTTCATTTGCATCTGCTTTCTTTGGTTAGAAAAACATTTTTTTAAATAATCATATAGTTTCAGTCAAAAGAGAAAACAAAATTAGATTTTGCTAATGGACACACTGATCACCAAAATAAATTTTATTGCAAATACACTTTGGATGGTGTGCTAAAAGAAATTATTACCTCTTACTGCCTTAGACAACAATATGGTCTTAAGTAGAGCTTTTTACACACTAGAAGGCTACAAGAGTTGAATAAGCATGCTATCATCAGATTAATGCAAAACAGTTTGACAGCAGAACGTGTCATCTCTGTCAAACCTTTTGACAAGGATTACACAGGAAATGCATAAACAGTTCTAAGTTTTTGTGACATATGAGGTCAACTAAACTTGACCTAGCTTCTATTTTGCAAATGCTTTCCATATTTCATTCTGACATGACCATGTGTTATTAGCAAAGACTGAAAATAAAATTTGATTTGATCGTAAATACCTCAGTAGTTAGATTAAAAATTTTCAAGGGAACAGGCAAAGAATTGGAGGTAGAAAACTGCTTGTTTGAGCCACATTATTGGCCAAACTATTTTGAATCATTCAATTGGACAGTCTGTTCCATTAGAAAATTTAAAATCCAAAAGAAATTTACGGGATTGACTATAAGACAATGTTATATTTATTATAATTTGTTTTTTTTATTCCCAAATGGTCCTATAACACAAATTTAAAAGTTCACCCTTGATAGTTATCTTGTATTTCCACAAAAGAACTGTTGTGTGTGAAAGCTTACTACAGTTGGGGCTTTTGCAACATGGAATTTGTAAGAAAAACATACTCGTGATTGATTGATTGATTGATTGATTGATTGATTGATTATGCCACCTACCTTGCTGTCCAAGTAAATTAGTTTTGTTGCCTTCAAGCAGCAACAATCTTATTGGTCAACACTTACTTATAAATCTTATTTGTCTGCAATCAGTTGAAGTAATCAATATAAACTCATGTGCATTCCTACTTAATGTTAAAACAGTTTAAAGATTTGAAACTTTGTTTAACCAGTGAGTGACCCTTCTTAAATATTTTATGTGTGAACTGTTATTCCAGTTACAAATTCTCTGCAAAATTTATTGAGAGGCTAAGTAGCAGGAATAGGAGCTATAATTTGAAGAATTTCATTGGAGCCCTATTATTAAGCAATGTTAATCTTATTTCAGAGTAATACTTTAATCTGAATGGGTCATCACCTTTCTTTGAACATCTAGGGTGCTTTCTGATTATTACAATTAGTAGATTCTGTGCAGTTATTCCATCGCTTTTTCCTTAATGGACTTTTGTGGGAGGAAAAAGTAAAAATAATGGATGGCGTCTTATTGTTTAGTAAAAAGGCAACCAAAGAGGGGATTTTTTTTCACCATAATTCTTGGTGTATGTGTGTATATATTTGTGCATGCATGTATATGTACTGTATATACAAATACATACATACATACACACACTGATTAAATCTACCAGATTTCCTGAAAGTTATATAGTGATAAAGAAATAGGCTTAATCTGGCAAATATATTGCTTGAGATGCCTAAATATATAAATAAATAAATGTTATGGTATTTATATGTAGCAGAAAAATATTAGCAGCATAAGAAAGTAAAGTACTATAATAAGTTGTCTGTTTCTTGAAACAAATGTGATGTTATTATAGTAAAATATCTCTGGTCTAAAAATATATTCACAGATACTCTTATATCTTTTTAATCAGAGTTTTGTTCTTCATCTTATTCTATTCAATATAAGAAATTCCTTTAAAATATTAAGAAAAGACTGATCATTTTGTCTTTTACTTTGTTTTTTTTCGTAATTAATACCCTGCTAATTGTAACACCTTCTCAGTTATATAGGGGATTGTGAAATTCACATGGAGCTCTCCAAGATTAAAGTAGGAGTGAAAGGACTACAGGTAGGTACAGAACAATTTTATGAAACATTTTTAGATATTTCCTAATTTTTTTTCCTTCCCGGAAAACAAAATCAATATTATTTCCTTCATTTTTAAAAAAATTAAAATTTATTTTTTGCAGTTGTATGGAACGTTACGAGTAATTCTGGAGCCACTTCTGACAGATATACCCTTTTTTGGAGCTGTAACCATGTTTTTTCTGCAGAAACCCGTAAGTCAATTCTGATACACCATTATATAACTAGGAGGAAGACAGCTGTGTTTAACCAGGAATCTGATAGCACATTTTTCAACTAAAAATTTTTATGAACAGACTTTTAATTTGTAAGTCAAATTAACAAGTTAGCATTCCTCATGTTTTGCCAATTTAGAAATAGTGTCCTTCCACATTAGGATTACTAATTTAGACATTGGTCAGTGGGTTTTATAATAAAATTGAGAATGTGCTTCTAAAATGTGGAAGATTATTTCTTCTTCCCAAACATCATTTTAAACAAAGAATGCAAACCAAACCAAAGAGGAAGATGGCTTTAAAATATGCCAACATACTATTATTCAGAGATAGTAATATTTAATAAGTTCACTTAATTTAACTACAAATATTTCACTGTAGCTCTTCAAGGAAGTACCCTCCATGATAGCTCATTGATAAAAAATAAAAGCATAAAAACATTAAGAAATAAAATCGGCAATAAAAAAACAATTTAGAATTTTATGTAACCTAGTGCTCTTATAACAGTTTTATTTCTTTTAAAACAAACATTTCATCATTCCTCAATCAGTAAGACATCGGAGTACAATTTTTTGTGTGTCAAAATAGTTCTAATTTACCACCAAATTCTTGTCTAGCCTAATGTATACCCCTCCCTCCACCCTCCCCCCCCCCAACCCCCCTCCTTCTTCCCCCCCCCCCGACTTCCCAGAACCCGTACACGGTATGGATTTTTAACAAACACAGTCTAAAATCTATTGAGAAAAAAGAAATAAAGAAATTAATGACATCTCTACATTGATCTTAGCTTCTTCTTGCTGAGCTAACTTTAAACAATTTAAATCATTTCTGATCTTAAGCATAGGCTAACTGGAATTTCTTGGTCCCGTATTTATTTTGTATATGGTCAATCCATTTTTTCCAGTCTCGTTTATATCTTTCATTTGAGTGATCTTTAAGATATGCCGATATTTTAGCCATCTCGGCTAAGTTTGTAACTTTCAATGTCCATTCTTGAGTTGTAGGCAGGTCTTCCTTCTTCCAGTATTGCGCTACCAACAGTCTTGCTGCCGTTATTAGGTGCAGAATCAAGTTAGTCTCTACCACTGTAAAGTCAGTACATATATCTAGTAAGAATAACTGAGGAGTAAACTTTATCTTTCTTTTAAAGATATTTTGCATAATCCACCATATTTTTATCCAGAATGCCTTAAGCTTTTGGCAGGTCCACCATATATGATAATATGTAGCATCGAGAGAACCACACCTCCAACATTTAGGCTGTACATTCGGATACATAGAAGCCAACTTTTTAGGATCTATAGAACATCTTATAAAAATTTTCTCTCAGGTTTTGAGCTTGTGTGAATTTCACATTTGTTACCCATATTCTTTCCCATGTATCCAACATTATTGCTTCTTCAATATTTTGAGCCCACTTTATCATACAATCTTTAACTAATTCTGTTTCCGAATCCATCTGTATTAATACAACCTAGTAACCTAGTGCTCTTATAAAAGGAAAATGAAACCATTTAAAAGTAATTAATCCAACCTTTAATAGTGCTAGTAAAGATTTCTATTCAGGTTAACTTTCAAGAACCAAATGGGTTTTCAAGTTTCATCTAAATTAATGAACATTAAGTCAACCACATGTTTCTTCAGCATGAGTTTCACATATCTGAAACCATTTCCAAAAAAACATGTGTGCTGTCAGGTTGCCTCAGGGTGAAGTTGAGTCATTTCAGGTGAGCTGCACTGCATTACCACTGCCTAAGTCCATCCCTAACCTATTGAGAAAGCAACTTCTACTCCAGTTTTCTTGCTTTTATTAAAGGAGATTTTGTTTTTCTCCATGTTGGTGCAAATAGTGTAGACTATAGACCAATCTATCTAATGAGTGAATTTCATTCCATCTTACAAAACTTCTACTCCTAAATGTTAGTGTCTCCCCCAAGTCCTTGGACTATGTCTTCAAAGCTGAAGGACCTTTGAGGGATCCTTAAACAAAGTTCAGTAGTGAAACAATTCAATTTTTGTGCCTTCCTTTATTCCTTCCTCCTCCCTCCCAAATGATCAGTGCACTGTCCCAGCAAACTGTCATACAATTGTAAATTAAAACTGTGGTATGGAAAGAAAATTGGTCTTAAGTACTTGAACAGTTTGGGGGGGAGGGGGGAAGATTCACAGAAGCCCACTAATCTGTAAATCTATTGGCAGTCTATTTTAATTAGCATACAACTTGTGTACCCAAAGTACAGGATGATAAGAGGAAGGCAACATCTGAAGCACTCTTTTATCATATAAATATGCATAAGATCACAGCTTTTATATGGTGCTTACTCTGACTTTTCAATTATTTTGTATCCTAGGGGAAAAAAATATAGTATTAGTTCAAAAGGTTGCTTTGGTGTAAGATTATTCAGCCTCCCCTTTGCCTTCATTGCACTAAAAATAATGTTCACTGTCTTGTATGTTCAGACACCATCTTCACCTATATACTGTATTTATTTATTTGTATTTATTGATTCAATTTCTACATCACCCAACTTATTTAAGTGATTTTGGGTGGTTTACCAATAATAAAACCTTATAAACACATGAATCAAACGTAGTTTGAACACAGAGTTAGGAACAAATTACCAATTTTCCTTACAAGGAAAAACAAAAATCAGAGTTAAAATGCAGAAGGCTACAGCATTGAAAGAGATGTTTTGTTGAACAGGCAGATTCATTCATGGAAGAAGTCTCTGAACCTCTGGTTGTCATAGAGGAAGCAGGAGAGAAGGTCCATGCATTGCTATGATAATTCAGCACTCAGAGTGCACTGTTATTCCTGAAATTAGCTATGTGAGTTCTGGCCAACTATATACATCTGACAAACATGTGTTAAGAACATTTAGAATGTTGACACATACCGATTGTCTCAGCCCTTCATTGCAAAGGCATGAGAAGTGTGACAGGCTCCAGTGAAGGAAATGAACCAAGGTCTTGATGATGCTTATTCATCTCCATTGAACACAAAACATTTATGCATGTTCCTGCCCTCAGGCTGCCTTGCTAGGTGGTTAGTTTTCTTGCTCATGAACTTGTAGCGGTAGCCAAAATGCCTTTTATAATGGATGGGTAATAGAAATGACCAAATAATTCCTCAAGGCTTATTTGGTTGACAATCTGAATTCACTCAGAACGGTGACACAGTGCTGAATTAAAATACCATAAATATATCAGATGAATGATGGATGCTTTATTTGTTGTCAAATGTTTGAATAATCTTATTGTTATAATTATAGTGATTTTATTGTACTCAATATCCTTGAATTTTTCAATAGTATGCTATATGCATCAAGAAAAAGACTGCATGTTCATTTTCTGGTGTCTCCAATAGGATTTTGATGAACCATGTGTCTAATTTGATATAAAGTAGATTTCCATGATCCTATGTTTTAAACCAGCTCTATTTTCAGTTATTAACCTTGCATTTTTGCTGTTGGGTTAATTATTATTGCAGCACTTGGAAATCAATTGGGCGGGGCTAACAAACCTGTTGGATGCTCCAGGCATTAGGTAAGTAGCCTCTCTCCAAATGAGCTAGGAACAATCTAAATGTTAAATACCCAGTTTGGTTTAGTGGTTTGTTTGCTGTTCTAGGAAGCAGGAAACTGTGAGTTCTAGTCCTGCCTTAGATATGAAAAGCCAGCTGGATGACTTTGGGCCAGCCACTCCAACCCAGTCCAACCCACCTCGCAGGATTGTTGTTGTCAGAGGGATAAAGGACTATTAAGAATGTTCACTACCTTGAATTATTTATAAACAATAATATCAACTAAATAAAATCTCAAAATGGAGATCAAACAAAAGAGATGTTTTATGGCAATTCTACAACAGGGATGACTTATTGTGGGTGAGCACAGAGCCAAACAGAACCTACGTCCTTCATAGACATTCTAGAAAGTAAGGGCATAAGAACTGACCACACAATGAACCTGCAAGTAAAATTCTTAAAGGTTCTTAGTTTTTCTTTGTAATTCTAGTTAGAAATGTTGGGACCATTTGTGCTACTTGGTTTCTAATGGGAGTTTTTGGTTTGCTTTGCTACTTTACCACACCTTGTGTCACCACAAAAGTAATGTCAACACTAACCAAAAGAAATTGTCACGTCCACAAGGAGAATTATTTTGCTGAGGTTTTGACAATGTCAACATTTCTTTTTAGGCTACCTGACAATAAGGATGTCCTTGAATGTTTATGTTTCTTTTTATTGATTTTGATTTGGTTATTTTAATGAAGAAAACATATTGTTCTTACCTCGTAAGAAGAGTTTTTGCTTCCAAAAAATAATTACCTGTAGATTTATTGGCATTAGGAGTTTTCTTGTTTTACACTTACTGATAAGAAAAGTAAAAGCTGTTGAAATAACAGAATTTAACAGGAGATGAAAGTAGATATAGATTTGGTACCCACAAAGTGAGCTGGCAATGGAACATCTGGGACTTGAAATCCATACTTCTTCAAGTTGCCAAGGTTGAGAAGTGCTGGTATAGTGGTTAAATCTGAAAGACTGAATTCTACTCCCGCCTTCATTCGGCACAAAGCCAGCTGAGTGATTGGTCCAGTCCCTCTCCCTCTTAGAAAGAAGACAAGCACAAACCACTTCTGAAAATCTTGCCAAGAAAACAGCAGAAACTTCTTCAGGCACTTGCCAGAGTCAAGTGCATTTTGAAGGCATAATAAACGAGGCATAAAGGCATATCTGCACATCAGTAGATAACCTTGTTTTCTATGTTTTCTTCAGCAGTCAAGATGTTATGTCTTAAACGACTTATCTGTTTGTAACAAAGCATCCTAAACTCTCAGGCTGAAAACAAAACCTGAGCCAGCATCCCTTCTACTCCCCCTACCCTGCACCCCATATCTCTTTGACGAGCAACAGACCTTGGCAGTCTGCTAAGATGGAGTCTACAGATAATGCAAGAATCACAAGCTCAGTAGAGCAGTATGACACACGTATGATTCTTCCATTTTATTTTGAATTAAATGTCTCCTTTATTATTTCAGTGTATTGTCGGACTCACTAATTCAAGATCTCATTGCTTCCCGGCTGGTGTTGCCAAATAGAGTCACAATCCCATTGAAAAAGAACATGGATGTGGCTCAGTTGCGGTTTCCTATTCCATGTGTAAGTCTGGGGTCAGAGTTGGCATTGAAGACTTCTTAGTGAGCTGCCTGGCTCAAAATATAGAAAAACATAGAAAGAATGAGGCTTATCCCTACTTGTCTGTTCTTCAACACACCTGCCATGTAGTAACACTTGAAGGGGAGATTGCAAACTTGTTCCATGCTTGTATTTGAATCAGCACAGCGGAGAGAAAGTTATAGGGCAAAGATTTGTCTACTTGTCTTAACTAACAGTTGGTTTGCCTTCTCCTCTCTTTTTGATCCCTTTCTTTATCCAGAATATCACATAATCTAAAAAAGATTGGAAAAGCTTCCTTTTGAATATTTTTTTTAGAAACCACCCTGATTTGGAGAGAAATTTTGAGCAATTTTGACCCTCTAATTTTTTTTCAGTGTGTGCGGAAAAGTCTAGTGTTTGAGTGACACATTTTCATGCCTGAGCATGATTTATTTTTAGCCATAATTGCCATCAGACTAGATGTTGGGGAGGGGGGTAAGGAGATAAAGGGTCTCCTCCCTCTCCCTCAGACCCCCAGGAAGGAAGGAAGGAAGGAAGAAAGGGAAGGGGGAGGGAAAGGAAAGGAAATGGGAAAGAAGAAAAGGAAAGGAAAAAGGAAAGGAAATGGAAAAGAAGGAAAGGAAAAAGGAAAGGAAATGGGAAAGAAGAAAGGAAAGGATGAAGAAGGGAGGGAAAGAGAAGGGAAAAGAAAAAAGAAGGGAAAAGGAAATAAGGAAAGGAAAAGAGAAAGGAAAGGAAAAAGGAAAGGAAGGGAAAAGAGAAAGGAAAGGAAATGGAAAAGAAGTAAAGGAAAATGAAAAGAAAAGAGGAAGGAAAGGAAAAAGAAAAGGAATGGAAGATAGAAGGACAGAAAGGGAAAGGAAAGAGTGGAAAGGATTAGTACTGCTCAAAAATCAAGTCTCAAAATCCCGTGGACCCTTTTGGCTCAGGAAGTCCAATTCCATGCTGCTTCCCTCTCTCCCCAAAGCGAAGGGATCACAAAAGACTGCCCAGTCCAGAATGGGGCTTCAGATGATGCAATGCCTGAGAAAACACCAATGTGCAGAGAAACGCAGGCTGCAACCAGCGAATCACATTTACCCAGGAACCAACGAAGCCCCATAGCACCAATGGGAATTCTCCCTTCTGCCACGTCATCGGTATCCGGGCAGAGTCTTCCTTGATTTCACCAATTACCAGATGGAAGAGAGAGTTCGGTGCAGAGAGAGAAGGGAAGGAGGGAGATATTTTCAGTCACGTTTAAAGAAATAATGCGCTGCAGTTTGAAACTTCTATGCGATGTTTTCTTGTTATGTGCGTGGCCGTGCAGGCGCACAGCTTAGAGGCAACATTGCAGACAAAAAAAGGCCTGGTGGGAATCAGCTCAGAATGAATGAAGCTCAGTAAATACATAGCAAACTTACAGTTAGTGTAAGTTTATTTTGCTAAATGATTTTTTGATTTCAAAAAGATTGCAAAAAAAAAAGAGGCATTTTGTGCTCCCCTTTCCCAGTCCAATTCAGCAGAGAATCATCAAAAGCAAACTAATTGGCTTCTTTCTTTATCCATCACAATAAAGGGCACAAAGGAAGATCAGAGATTGATGAAAGACTCATAATAAAAGCAAAATGCAAAATAACAACATAGGTTCTTCTAATAAATTTAAATGTTCTACTGGCAAATCTCATTAAAGTTGTTTCTGTGGGTTGTTGGTTAGAGACATTCCCCATTTTCCTTAATGTTATGTTGATAATAGTATATACCAGTGACGTGCGGTGAGGTTCATGGCCAGTGAGGCAAGCGGGCAAAAGCCGCCCTATGTCTGCCAGCATGACCCGCCCCTGAAGCCCCGACACATCCCGCTGTATGGCCGGCACGGCGGCATGCACTTTAAAGTTCCGGCATGCACCGGCACTTTAAAGTGCATGCCGCTGCGCCGCAGCCATACAGCAGGACGTGTTTTGCTCTAAGGCAGAAAGGCGTACCGGCACTTTAAAAGTGCACACCGCTGCATCGCAGCCATACAGGGGGACGTGTTTCACTCTATGGCAGAAAGATGCGCAGGCACTTTAAAGCGCATGCTGCCATGCCGTGGCCATACTTCCCACTGTATGGCCGCAGCGCGGCAGCATGCACTTTAAAGTGCCTGTGTGCCTTTCTGCCATAGAGCGAAACACGTCCCACTGTATGGCCGCAGCTTTAAAGTGCCGCCGTGCATTTCCGCCATAGAGCGAAACATGCTGGCACTTTAAAGTGCATGCCACTGCGCCACGGCCATACAGCAGGATGTGTTTCGCTCTATGGCAGAAAGGCATGCCGGCACTTTAAAGTGCATGCCGCCGCGCCGTGGCCATACAGTGGGATGTGTTTCGCTCTATGGTGAGGCACTGCGGCATGGCTTTAAAAAATAAAAAAGGCGGGTAAAACACACACACATACACACACACACACACACACACACACACACAAATTATTTATAATAATACAAATTACAATTACTTACAAATTACAATAATTTTTAATTCCTCCCCCCTCCTCCCCCCCTCCCACTGACCCATGTACCTTTTCCAGCTGTGTCACAGACAGGATTTCAACTCTCCTCTTGTCCGCCACGATGAAAAGGTAAAAAATGTAAAAAGAAAAAGGCAAGAGCTGCTGGTCAGGCTGGGCTAGTTGCTGCTAGAGTCACCATGTGGATGACTCTGCTTAACTGTTTAAAAAAAGCCTCTTAAAAAAGTGCCCTCTGCAGGAGGAGACGAGAGAACCACAAGCCTCCTTTGCATAAGAAATTTTTCGCCTTTTAACTCTTGCTTAACTTTGCTCAAGTGATCATAAAGATAGTCTAAAGGAGGCACGTGGTTCTCTCGCCTCCTCCTGCAGTTAAGCACTAAGCAGAGTCATCCACTGTGACTCTGGCAGCAACTACCTCTGCCTTTTTCCTTTTAATTTTTTTTTCTTTTCATCATGACACTGGTGAGGCCCTGCCTCCCCTGCCTCCCCTGACTGCATGTCCCTGGTATATATGAAACAGATTCTCTGGGATGAACATCCTATATAATATTTAACAATTGTATTTTTTCAAGGGAGTCCTAAGAGTGTGTCTTTTGGAAGCTGAAAATCTTGTCCAAAAAGACAACTTTCTTGGAGCAATCAGGGGCAAGTCAGACCCTTATGCTCTCCTTCGAGTCGGCCTGGTGCAACTCCGGAGCAAAACAGTACAAAGAGACCTGAATCCCATCTGGAATGAAAGATTTGAGGTGATACTTCTCCTTGCCTATTTAGAAACAAAATGCTGGGAATTATTTACTATAGATAACACCTCCAGAATCTTATGTAGCAGATTTGAGATGGTACCAGTGGTGGGATTCAGCCAGCCCGCACCTATTTGGGAGAACCGGTTGTTAACTTTATAAGCAGTTCGGAGAACCGGTTGTTGGAAGAAATCTCTTTTTGTGGTTTTTTCCACTTTACAGAGCTAATCCTGTATGGAAGGCAGGAAGAAACATTCTGGTGTTGTTTCTAGCCTCATCTTTATTGCCCTGCTTACAGAAACTGCCTCTCTGGTTAACCCTTATGACATTGTAACAATTAAGGTGAAGCGCCCATCGACCTGAGTGACATTGAGTTCGCCATGCCCACACAGTCACATGACCGAGCCATGCCTACCCAGCTGGTCATTAGGGCAGAGAACCAGTTGTTAAATTATTTGAATCCCACCACTGGATGGTACATATCTTAAAGAGTGCAAGGGAGAAAAGGGGAAGGAAAAAGACAAATTATTGTGGAAGTTGACTAACATGCTAGATCAGCTGAAACAACTGGGTGGTTGTGTCTGGAGTTTTTAATATATATGCAACAATTCTATATAAGCCCCATAGAATATAGGGGAAGCTTTTTTTTTCTTGCTAAGTGAATATAGGAATACAGACTTAATATACATTTGAAACTAAATGTGTTCTAAAAGAAGATTTTTTGTTTCTGTAAATAGTTTGAATAAAGAATATAATCAAGTGGTTGAGCGAACAGTATTTCAGCAGGAATAGACAATCAAATACTTTTCAGATATTCTGATTGCAACTCCCAGAATTCCTGAATGTCAGCCATTTTGCTTCATGTCTAAGGGTGTTTTACTACTAAGTATTTAAAAGTCATTAAAATATATGTCTTGTTGCCAACAACAGAAATGGGTTAATTGCAAACTAATTTACAGGACAGTTTTCCGGAATAATAGAAAACTAATTTACAAAGGGGGAAAAAACCCATTCTAAATATTGTCTGCTTTGTCCTGTTGTGTTTTAAAGAAAGTGAGTGAAAGGCTATTTGAAAGGCTTTTTCTATGAAGCTTTTGGAATAACTGTAGTAAGTTCTCTTGAAAAAAGCTTTTCAATTAAACCAGTATAGTAAATTAAAGAATATTTGAAAGAGTTTATTGTTGCTGTTGTTTCACCAAGAAATCTGTTTATGCATTAGTGGTTCCTTTAATTTTTTTTCTTGTAATGAATTGAATTATGTTTCAAAGAGAAACATTGCTCCTATTATACTCACTTCAATTTAATTGATTATAAAGAACATGAGGAGAAACGTTATTCTTCCACCACTTCAGGTGGCAAGTGTATGGCAATAGCAATACCACTTAGACTTATATACCATTTCATAGTGCTTTACAGCCCTCTCTAAGTGGTTTACAGAGTCAGCCTATTGCCCTCAACAATCTGGGACCTCATTTTACCCACCTCAGAAGGATGGAAGGCTGAATCAATCTTCAGCCTGGTGAAATTTGAACTGCCAAATTGCAGGCAGCCGGCAGGCAGCAGAAGTAGCTTGCAGTACTGCACTCTAACCACTGCACCACCAAGGCTCCTGTTACAATGCAACTAACTTCAGAAGAACTGGAAGACTTTTAATTTAATGCCGTACACCAAGGGTGTCAAACTCAAGGTCCAGGGGGCCCTGGGGGCCAGATACAGCCCACAGGGCCCACTCTGGAAACAGCAAAGGATTGGCCAGTGGTGTTTCTGCCAGTGAAAATGTGCTCCCGAGCTCTGTTTTTGGCTGCCACAGCCTCCTGCAACCCTCTGCCAGTGAAAACGGAGCTCCATTTTCACCGGCAGAGAGTTGCAGGAGGCTGTGGCAGCCAAAAATGGAGCTCTGGGTTTTTTTTCACTAGCAGAGCACTCAGACCACTCCAGGAGCCCCTGACAGAAATTACATCAAGCTGGCCATGCCCACCCTGCTCCACCTCCCTCCGAGGTCAAACACAACCCTGATGTGACCCTCAATTAAATCAAGTTTGACATCCCTGCCCTACATAGAAGAACTGAAAGATTTTAGAGCCGAGGTGGCGCAGTGGTTAAATGCAGCACTGCAGGCTACTTCAGCTGAGTACAGTTCAGCAGTTCGGCTGTTCTAATCTCACCGGCTCAGGGTTGACTCAGCCTTCCATCCTTCCGAGGTGGGTAAAATGAGGACCCGGATTGTTGGGGGCAATATGCTGACTCTGTAAACCGCTTAGAGAGGGCTGAAAGCCCTATGAAGCGGTATATAAGTCTAACTGCTATTGCTATTGCTATTGCTATTTACCTGAAATAGTGACATTTTTCAAAAATAACTCCTAGGTGTTCTATTTTGTTACTTAATTTTTCTTTCCTTCATTTCAGTTTGTTGTTCATGAAGTTCCCGGTCAAGATCTAGAAGTTGATATTTATGATGAAGATCCAGATAAAGATGATTTTTTGGGCAGGTAAGGATTAGAGATTTCCTTTTTATGTGTGTAATGTTATACCATGTCTTTTTCTGCCATGTGGCAACTTAGAACCAATGAAATTGGTATGTTTGTGTTTGTTTTTGTCAGTGACGTGCGATGAGCTTTATGGCTGGTGAGGCAAAGCCCTGGCATGGCTTTCCAAAAGCCCCACTGAAGCCCCGCCACTGTGTCCGCCATACAGGCAGGATGCGTCCCGCTCTATAGTGGACACAGTGCTGGGGCTTCGGCGGAGCTTTTGGAAAGGGCAGCACTCCGAACGCGGCATAAGCCACGGCCAGGGCAGAAGGGAAAGCGGCGGCAGAGGAGGAAGTGGCAGCGGCGGCCAATGAAGTTCCCACGATGCAAAGTGCCCAGTGGGGCATTTTGCATCGTGGGAGCCGCCAAGACCCGGGTCTGCAGCAAAGGCGCATGGCGGTTCCCGCGATGCAAAGTGCCCGGTGGGGCACTTTGCATCATGGGAGCCACCAAGACCCGGGTCTGCAGCAAAGGCGCTTGGCGGCTCCCGCAATGCAAAGGGCCCTGCCAGACAATTATTTGGAATACATTCTAACATCTTATCATTTTCCATAGCCGTAGCTGTAGGAATACTTTGAGAATCATTCTCTGCAAATATTAATTTAAACTAAAATAGATATTGATATATAAAAAAAACTTGTAAAACAAATATTTCAGTACAAATTTAAATGTATATTAAATGTTAGCTAGTTAAAGATATTGCAGGTTAATGGGGAAATAAGAGACCTCTAAGTCTTCTGATTGTTCTGCTCTTGGCAGCTCCCGTGATGCAAAGTGGAGAGTCGAACTTTCTCACACAGGCGCGTTTTACAAGCAAGGCTCCTGCTGCTAGATTGCGCAGTCACTCAAGTGCAAGGCATGATTCGCTGCTCCCAGATCAGGAGGCGGGAGAATCAGTGCCTCCTTTGTATACGAAATTTTTCGCTTTTTAACCCTTGCTTAACTTTTAAAAGGCGAAAAATTCCTTATGCAAAGGAGGCCCCCTAGTTCTCTCGCCTCCTCCTATAGTTAACACTAAGCAGACTCCAAGCCACTGTGACTTGGAATCTGGTAGCAACTACCTTGGCTTTAATTATTTTTAAAAAATTCTTTAAAATTCTTTCTTTTTCCTGAGGAGACTGGTGAGGCCGCGCCTCCCCTGCCTCTAGTGACTGCACGTCCCTGGTTTGTATGTAGGTATTGGTCATTTCTATGCATTCAGAAACATTTCTGTTTTTTGCATAACTTTTTTGAATGCAGGTAGAGTATTGCATGTTTGAATGCTCATGCTTCAAAAAAAAAAGTCATCTTAAAGAAGAACAATGTGGGGGTCAATTAGTTCCAGCTCATCTTCTGATTTTCTGACCTTTAAAAGAAGCAGAACAACTTTAGATATAAAAAAGATCTATTCCTCCAATGTGTGTTGTACAGTCTCAAGAATTATACTTTTACAATATAATTGAAAGTAATGATATACAAATATATGTTGGTGAATTGTTTTTTTAAAAAAATTATATACTGCAAGAAATATTAAAATAAGATAGATGATACCATAAAGATATGTTATTACTTAATAGATTTACAATGATGTAACAGATAGTTAGCATATATATAAATTTAATTTTTAGAATACATGTTTAAAAGGAAGAAATTATAAGAGTAAATTGAATATATGATTTACAATGATAATCAATGTATTAACGTATGGTGGGTTGATAACTACTGATTTTATATGCAATTGAAAGCGGTGTGGCACAAATGTTTGTGACCAAATGACATGCTAAATAGATATGTAACTGATGATATATATATATTTTATGTATGTTTTTGTTTGTTTTAAAATTAAAAAATTAAATTGCATATTAAAGTTTAGCCCAAATGTTACTTTCTCATGACATTATGCTCTAGAAAAAAACACTAAACTATGAGTTAGTTCTGGATGTTTTGTCACTGGCACATCACTCCAGATTGTTTTATTAGTAAATATGGCACATGCATATCTATCACCATACACCCTACTTACACATGCTGATTTCAACTAAGCCAGTCATTGCCAGGCATGAAGTATAGGGACCACACATTAGGTTCCCATTAAGATGATTTATGGTCCATACCTACACACAAAAATCTAGGCAACTAACAGTCACCACTAAATTGGTGCTACATAAGAGTTGACAGAATTAAAGGGGAATCTGGCTTGGATCACTTGTGGGAATGTAATGAATCAGAATTGATTTCTTTCTTAATTCCACCCCTAGGCTCTGCCTCCTCTTCTCCTACAGTCATAGAATTTGTAGTGGTTCTTTCCATTGCAATGGAAGAGTCTCTTCTCTTATTAAATATAAATCCTAAATTCAAGTTGAGCAGAGCCTTGCTCAACTTGAATTACTCATGGCTGTGGTTTCAAAGAATTCTAATATAGAATATCCAATAGAAATATACAGCAAATATACAAATAAAGAATGTAGTAGTAGTAGTAGTTATTGTTATTGTTATTACTATTATTATTATGTATTTGCAAATTGACTCAGACAATACGCTTCTTATTAAGCATTTGTCTATGTTAAAGAAAAATGTATAAATAAAAACAAAAAAGGAATATACAACATTACTAGGTTTTGTAAGTGAAGAAAGCACTCTAGTCTCCGAGAACTCTATGTTTTTCAGCCTAGGCATATTGCATCAATTGAAGAAGAAAAAATGTCAGTTATTATTAGTCTGCAGAGAGCTTATTTTTTATAATCTTTACTGTTGAACTAGGCTCAAGATCAAATAACTTCCTTGGGAGCATTCAGTTATTAGAATCTATGAGATTTTTTTGAAATTTGCTGACAGACTGCAAGCCAGAATATTTTATGGAACTCCAGGAGGTACTATAATTTTTTTAAAAAATCACAGTTCAGTATAAGGTGCTGTAAGTCTCCATAGCAGCATATGGTAGTTGTTCATTATGAAAACAAATATCGCTCTCCCATAGGATTTCTTTTGTGTGACTTCTTTTATTTTTTCACAGCTTGGTTATAAACCTTGTAGATGTGATGAAAGATAGAATTGTTGACGAGGTAAGTTTTGGTTTTGGCTTAACATGTATCACAGCAGTTCTTTAAAAAGTGTGCCATATTTTATGAGTGGCTTATCAGCTATAAAAACATAAGGTTTTACCAAATGTAAATGCTAAGTAGGACAGTTTTTTTTTTCATGCATGTTAAGGGAAATTAGAAATGTTCCTTGCTGTTAGGGAAAATTAGAAATGTTTGTATGTCTTGTGAGATTGCAGGGTCTTGTAAAATCACAGATTATTAGTTTTGTGATAGCATTAGTTTTAAAAGGAAATTTCATTATACTGAGAATTTGTGGCACCACATGTATGTATGTGTACAAATATACAGTTCAAATGTTACAAGAATCTTTGCACCATCAAGTAAATCAGTGCACATGTAGTACAATGATTATTGATCTTATTCTGATTCTTGAGAGATTAAATGGATCGGTTGAACACTTAGTATTTTGAGACTATTTAAATGGAGGAGCAATTTGCTCTTGAGTAGAACATGGACGACCCAGATAGGTAGCAGTGATCAGTTCTTCAGAGCAGATCTGAGCAAAAAACAAACTCCATATGAATTCTAGAACTATTCTTGATTAAGTCAGGATACAATACAGGTAATTCTTGACACAACTGGTTGCTTAACAACCATTTGAAGTTCTGGTTTCCAGCAAGAATGCCCATTACAGACATTAAGTTTGCTTAATGACTGTGGGGCTTACTTTACAACCGCAGCATTTGCTTTACAATCTGCTGTATTCATCACCACCACAGAAAATGACATAAAATTGGACAGAGTCATGTGATGATCTGCTTAATGGCCAGTGCAGCTTACAACAGTAATTCCAGGCTCAATTGTGGTCATAAATCAAGGACTATCTGAACTGAATCTTACAGGCCTGATTGTGCTTTATTGCTCCTCCCTCTTATATCCCTTTGAATCCGGAAGAGCCTTTCTGTATCCTATTTTGTTTACCAGGATCTAATGAATGTGTTTCATCCCCTTCTCGCCCATTTCCCTCAAGATCCCCAATTCTTAATGGCAGCTGACTTGGTTTTCAGGATAACCTAAACAGCATTGCATGGTTTTGGGATGAGCTGCAAAACTGAGAAAACATTGTGTGTGTGGTAGGTGGGAGGTTGGAACAAGCCCCTTTCATATAATTGCCAAAAATTAGATTGATGTGTCTAAAACATTGCCAGGAGTCAAACTTGAACAAGACTTTCTAAAATGGGTGGAGGACTATCATTTCCTTCTGCAGCATAAAAATAATTTATTTGGGTACTATCATTTATTGTAAAATTAAATGCCATCTGTTTTTCAAATTAGGGCTCATTGTCCCTTTTCCAGCTGAACAAATACAGTTAAAAAGGAACAGGTTTTAAGATAGAATAGAATAACAGAGTTGGAAGGGACCTTGGAGGTCCTCTAGTCCAACCCACTGCTTAGGCAGAAAACCCAATACCAATGTTGGCGAATCTTTTTGGTGCCGAGTGCCAAATGGGGAGTGTGCATGGGCCTGGGGAAGCACCCGAAACCAGAAGAGCAGCTCCTCGGCATGCATGCATGGGAGCACTGGAAACTGGTACTTCCGGTTTCTGGCGTGCACATGTGCACTGGTCACCTGGTCTTCTGGTTTCTGGCACGCAAAGACTAGCTGGCCGGTGCGCATACATGTCCCAGAAACTGGAAGCTCAACTTCCCAGCCCGCACATGCGCATCAGGGAGCTGCTCTTTCAGTTTCTGGCCCTCCCCCACACGCAAACACCAGCTGGTCAGCATGCTTGTGCATGCCAGAACCTGGAAGAGCAACAGGTGACAGCTGGCGTGCCTGGAGAGATGGCTCTGTGTGCCACCTCTGGCACATGTGCCATAGGTTCACCATCATGGCACTATACCATTGTATATCATCTCAAGGCAGGTCCCATAAAATATCAAGATAAATGAGTTCCTCAATTTGTCCTTGAAAATAGGTCAAAATAAAGATGCAATGTATGTTTATTTCTGGCACTGATGTGGTTTCTTTCTTTTTGTGAAGTGGTTTCCCTTGAGCAAGATAGAAAGTGGGCATGTCCACTTAAAGCTTGAGTGGTTTTCTCTGGTCACCAATCAAGAGAAACTTAGTGAGGTGAGTACTTTCTGGGACTTGAGAAGAAATATATGCTGCAAAAACAACTGAAAGAATTCAGAACATAGGGAATAGCCCAGTGTGTCTGTCATCTTGTGTAATTTCTTCCAAGAGCTGTATTTAAAACATCACTATAACACATACAGTTGCATTGATTGGGCAGGATTTGCATCTCTGTGAAGTTTGGGGTAATATCACACCATTGTGTGAATACAATGCTTGTATTACCCTCCAGTTAGTAGGGGATGGAGGAGGGCCTTGAAATATTTGCAGTGGTTCACAAGTGTATATTATTTTTTTGTGCAATTGTTTGTTTGTAGGGTAGGAATGGTCTTGCCACCGGAATGCTCATCGTGTATTTGGACAGTGCTTTAAACCTTCCTGTAAGTAAACCAAATAAATAGCATTTCCACATATTCTCAGGCGACACCAAATGTTTACATGTTTAGTATGCTCGCTATTTGTACAAGATGCGGTTTGCAGTGGCAAAGCACACCTATATATCTGACATAGGTTTGATGCCTTGCCCAGTCAAAATTGGATAGAATGCATGGCATATATGCCTGTGTAACAAATAACAATGTTATGGGTATAATACAGTTGGAAATCAGGGTTTCAAAAGACAAAGCAGAGAATCAATGGTATCTGATTAGCAGGACGAGATAGATGAAAAGGCTACAAAATATTATGAACTGATAACTTTTCCCTTTTTCTAAGCTTTATGTGTTTTTCAGAGATTCCTCCTGATGTTGTCGATTTATCACTCCCTGCATAAAATGATCATGCTACCTGGGACTGCTATTAGTTGTATTTCAGCAACTTCAAAAAAGTCACAGGTTGCCTATTTTGTCCACAATTTATTTAAGCAGTCTTGGATCTCCCATCTTATTGGCATCAACCATTTGCTGTTTTCTTTCATTGGTAGAACAACTTTTTTCCTACTAGATGTTTATCCATGCTATTTTTTTTTAGCTATCTTTTAAGATTTTCATTTCTGGCAACATTAGTACACCTTTCATTCCTGATTAATATTAGCCTGTCTTGGACTGCCCTTCAATTGATTTACTAACGTTGAAAACATATTAAGTTGAAAAGGGTGAAAATAAACTAAAAGCAGCAGAAACTAAAACAGGACCAAAAAAACAAAAAGCCAATCAACTGAGATAAAACAGATCAGATAGAAAATAGTCCTACATAAATCTTAGGTAAGACTTCTGGGAGAAGCAGTCCTACATTGCATGTCATGTTCTGAAACACTTTTTTCATTCAAAATCCTTTCCTAATGTAGAAAAATCAATTGGAATATTCCAATGGTGAATATGGAGCAAAGAAATACAGAAAAGACAGATATCTCAAGGTAAATATATATTATTTCTGAATGGGTATTGAACTGAATACATTGAGGATTTAATATATGCTAAAGATTTTTTTTAAAAAAGGGTACTAAATGCAAAAACTGCCAAATACACTCTCAATGCCAAGATTTGTGCAAAGTAGAAATACAAGAGATTAGCTACATTCTGGATATAATGTTTGGTACAGCATCAGGCAAAGATTTCAGTTCTGAGCCAGCCAATCCACTGGCTGAAAAATCTAATCTCAATAACTAGCTAAACCAAGTTGTAAGCATCCTTCTGAACAGATGACCTACTTACCTGCCATTGTTGGCTAAGTGGAGGCTAACTCTCAACCCAGCTAAATTGGGCGGAGCTGTTAATCTGCTCGTCTCCCTGTTTGACCTTGAGTTAGATGGTCAAAAGGGGCAAGTTGACCTCAATTGCACCATAAATAGACTGGAACCTTTCCATTTCATACTACATATTTGAAATACTGTATTTTTCATTCTATAAGATGCTCCTGACCATAAGACTAACCTAGGTTTAGAGGAGGAAAACAAGAAAAAAAATATCTGACTCTGCTCCCAGCGTCCATTTGGTATTCATCTGGCTAGCATCCTTGTACCAAACAGCCTGCCTCCTCTGTGTCTGCTGCCTCTGCCAGAGAACGCTGGAGCCTTCACCACCGAGCAGCTGATCAGCAGTTGGATTGGCCTCCCAGAATACTGCCGATCAGCTGTTCCAGGTGGTAGGGATCGCTGCCAACATTCGCCGCTGCTGCCTGTCACCCATATTCGCTCCATAAGATGCACAGAGATTTCCACTCACTTTTGGGAGGAAGAAAGGTGCGTCTTATGGAACAAAAAATATAGTAAATGTATAAATGAAGCACAGCATGTAAAAACAATGTTGAAATAAAGATTAGGCAATCTTTATTTATTTATTTGTGTTCCTGCCTCCATTATTTTTATAAATAACTCAAAGCAGCAAACAAGTCCAACATATATTTGGGGTGGCCAAAGACAAATGCTGAATAACATGTAAATACTAAATTCTGACTCATGTCTAGGCTTTTAACCCTTCTTCCAGTATTTTTAAAACAATCGAGTAAATGTTATATCCTTTCTCTCTTTTAATTTTCTTGTGAATGTTATCTTGCTATTAATATTGCCTTTTATTTCAAATTTGTAACACAACAGAAGATAGAAAGAGAACCTTCTTCCTTTGTCCTGCTCACAGTGGGCAACAAAACTCACAAAAGCAAGGTAATAGACATCAACTTCTTTTTCATAAGGTAAAATAGAGTTTGAGGTAACTACATCCTGAAAAATTGTTTCAAAAGTATCCAAAATGTTTTTAAGATAAAAGAAAGATTGGGGAACCCGAATAGCCCAATAGCCTAAGTAGCATGACCAAAACCGAGGAATACTGCAAGATGGAGTTCAGATTTCTAAAGTTCAAGGCAACAGAAAACATACAAATGCTTGGCCTACTATGGGGTACATTAGTATCTGAGGATAGGGTTATTGCTTTAACCAATATCTCCATGTTGAGGTCATTTTTTTAATCATAAAAAAGAAAGAAAGAAAGAAACTTTATAAATAAATAAAATAACCCTTCAGCTTTATTTTAAGTAATTTTGCAAGAAGAGATTGGATGATATCCTGTGAAGCACACAGCCACCATGGATTAAAAGAATACACTTGCTATGCTTTTTTTTAAAAAAGCTCAATGTTTCTCAAATGGCATAGCAAAGTGACATCTTCAGAGGTTTCTACTTTGAACCCAGATGATTAAATGCTTGAGGCTGCTGGACTGCATTTACATCCGCTGAGAAGTTTTGAAAAAGACCCTTCAAAAGTGCTCAATGGATGCAAATGCAGCCACATAGCCTCAAGTGTCCTACTGAAAGCCCAAATATTTTTACTGATGTGAAAAATAATAAAGAGAAGAGGAAGGAACTTAGTATTGAATCAAATACCAAATATATGAACTGTAAAGAACCTGAATATAATGCCACTCCACTGTATGAATACTATTGGATCTCAGTATAGTCACTTGGCAAATATTTGATCACCTTTCCCACACGTGTGGTATTCATCTATAAATAGATGTGGTACACTTGTCTCAATGGTGCTTTTTTTCAAACAACAACTGGTCTATTTTTTTTTCCTTGAGGAAGAAAATCATCTTTTGCTTCTCATCCAAAAAGCTTTGTCGGTTCTGGCAGGATGGTGGAGTGATGGAAGGATTAGTTCTGATAGGATTGAGGGAGGGGGATTGGAAAGATCATATTTCTTTGTAGTCATCTGGTCGTTAGCACTCTCTCTGAGAGTTCTGGAAGCCAATTGAGGAAGAGTACTAATGATCATATGACTAAGGTGACCAGACGTCCCGCATATGGCGGGACAGGCATGCTTTTTGATCATTTTTCCCACGTCCCGGGCCACTCTCAAAAGATCCCGCGGCTTTGGCGCCTTCGAGATCGCTCGCTCCCCCGCCCATCCACTGCCGATCGCATGGGTGGGGTAGCGTAGCGAGTGAGCGGGCGGATGGCAGTGGGATCACCGCCCAGAAGCCGCCAGAAGCCTTCCCCCCCCTTTCCTTCCCTCGGCTGTGAAAAGGATGAGTGGGGGGCAGAGCCACGGAGGGTCTGGGCCTAGACGGGCCACGCTGAGGTGGGGAGACAGATAAGGCGGAGTTTCCTTCTGCGGCCTCCGCCTCCACACCACCCAACAATAGCAGGCCCCGAGTCAGGCCGCGTCGCGGATGCACCAAAGGTACTGGGAAGGGGCGGCCTTCGTGGCGTAGGTTAGCTCAGGCTCGGTCCCCAGCCCCACCGCTTTTGGGGGCTGGAGGAGCGGGCAGTGGTGGGGATGAAGTTGAAGAGTGCTGGTGGAGAGCCTGAGGAAGGGGTTACTTGGGCGGGGGCTTAAAAGGAGACGGCCAGGTGGGAAGAGGGCGAGCGCTTTGGAAAATCTCTGAAAACGGAGCGCTAGCTGGGGGAGCCGCCGCTGCAGCAGCAGCAGGAGCCCTTCAAGGGAGCCCCTGAGCTGCGAGGGGAGGGAGAGATGCCCCGACTTGGGAGCCATGTAGGTTGAAAGAGAAGCAGCAGCTGCGCGTTTCCAAAAAGCTCTCCTGGAGCCGGCAAGGGACGTGTGAACCGAGGAGTGTAGGGCGCGTGTAGGATTTGCTGGAGAGAGGAGGACTTGGTTCTGAGTAGGCTCAGAAGGGCTGTAGAGAGCTTTGTGGGACGGGGGGAGGGAGCGGCGGGAGGATGCACCAAAGGTACCGGGAAGGGGCGGCCTTCGTGGCATAGGTTAGCTCAGGCTCGGTCCCCAGCCCCACTGCTTTTGGGGGCTGGAGGAGCGGGCAGTGGTGGGGACGAAGTTGAAGAGCAGTGGCGGAGAGCCTGAGGAAGGGGTTACTTGGGCGGGGGCTTAAAAGGAGACGGCCAGGTGGGAAGAGGGCGAGCGCTTTGGAAAATCTCTGAAAACGGAGCGCTAGCTGGGGGAGCCGCCGCTGCAGCAGCAGCAGGAGCCCTTCAAGGGAGCCCCTGAACTGCGAGGGGAGGGATAGATGCCCCGACTTGGGAGCCGTGTAGTTTGAAAGAGAAGCAGCAGCTGCACGTTTCCAAAAAGCTCTCCCAGAGCCGGCAAGGGACATGTGAACCGAGGAGCGTAGGGCGCATGTAGGATTTGCTGGAGAGAGGAGGACTTAATGCTGGGTAGGCTCGGAAGGGCTGTAGAGAGCTTTGCGGGGCGGGGGGAGGGAGCGGCGGGAGGGTGCACCAAAGGTACTGGGAAGGGGCGCCCTTCGTGGCGTAGGTTAGCTCAGGCTCGGTCCCCAGCCCCACCGCTTTTAGGGGCTGGAGGAGCGGGCAGTGGTGGGGACGAAGTTGAAGAGCGCTGGCGGAGAGCCTGAGGAAGGGGTTACTTGGGGGGGGGGGCTTAAAAGGAGATGGATGGGTAGGAAGAAGGCGAGCGCTTTGGAAAATCTCTGAAAGCGGAGCACTAGCTGGGGGAGCCGCCGCTGCAGCAGCAGGAGCCGTTCAAGGGAGCCCCTGAGCTGTGAGGGGAGGGAGAGAGGCCCCGACTTGGTAGCCATGTAGTTTGAAAGAGAAGCAGCAGCTGCACGTTTCCAAAAAGCTCTCCCGGAGCCGGCAAGGGATGTGTGGACCGAGGAGCGTAGGGCGCGTGTAGGATTTGCTGGAGAGGAGGACTTGGTGCTGGGTAGGCTCGGAAGGGCTGTAGAGAGCTTTGAGGGGCGGGGGGAGGGAGCGGCGGGGAAATATGGTCTTCGGGGTGGGGAGAAGAAGCGGTTGGTCTCTCGACGGGTTGCCCCAAAACTGAGTTTGGGAACCTGGGGCTGTGGAGTTCTGCTATTGGGACGTGATGCATCTGTAGCGGAGGAGCGGGATCCCGAGGGAGGCTGTTGCAGAAGGGCGAAATCTGAGATTTCTTCGCTTCTGCGGCAGGATAATGTTTGTTCTTTAGAGGAAGGGGGGGAGAGACCACTACAGTTGCATTTCTTTTCTTGCTGGGGATTTAGAAGTCTATGCTCACTTTTATTCCCGGGAAAAAAAACAAACCCGAGCCTCCGCCATTGTCCAACCCTCGCGTTTCCTGGCAAGAAATCCATCCCCCATTATGATGAGGTACGCCGGCTGTCGATTGGTTAAGGCATCCTCGGCATCCCCTGGGTGATCTCTGGGCGTGGCACGACAAATCCGCGCTCGTCAAAATAGTGGTGATTAAACCGCGTCGCTAAAGTCATGATGTCATCACCGCATGTCATCACCACCGCGACAACATGCTTTGTTCTTTGCCAAGAAGAACAAAGGTATCCCTCCTCCTCCAGCTGACAGTGGCAGCGGGCACGGGGCAAAGCGGACTGCCCAGCAGCAGCAGCCCACGGGAAGGGTCCAGCTCAGCCGCAGGGGGTTGCAGGAAGCTCGCGGGGGGGCCAAGCGGGGCTGCCGACGCCGCCCGCCCTGCCTCTTCCTCCGGGGGAGGCGCCGGCAGCGGAGGAGGATGCGGCAGCGGCGGTGGCTGAGGCTCTCCCGGGGCTGGCGAAGCAGGCTTGCCCGGAGGCGGCGGCCACCCGTCCAAGGAGATGTTGTTGAGGAAGAAGAGGGCGGCCTGCCTCCGCCGCGCGTCGCTGCCCCGCTGCCCCGCTTGCAAGCCCCTAGGTTTAGGTTTAGGTTTAGGGTTAGGTTTAGGGTTCGGGTTCGGGTTAGGGTTAGGGTTAGGGTTAGGGTTAGGGTTAGGGTTAGGGTTAGGGTTAGGGTTAGGGTTAGGGTGCTTCGGTAGGCACGGATTTGCCCTCCGCGGTTATGTCATCGCGGTAAGGTCGTTTTTTTCTTAGAGCTTCAGACGTCGCGGATTTGCCTCCGCACTTATGTCGGCACGGATAAGGGCTTCGTGGTTTTGTGGTGGAACCATATCTGGGCCCTTGGCTTCCCCATCTCCTCTCCTATGGGGAGACGTGCATCATAATGTTGTAAGCCGCCCGGAGTTACCTGTGTGTGAGGTGGGCTGCCCTATGCATTTGCGTATGTGCGCTGGAGAGAGAGTGAAAAAGAGAAGGAGAAATAATTATATTAATTAGATAGATCAATGTTTCTCCACCTTAGAGCCTTGAAAGTGTGTGGACTTCAACTCCCAGAAAGGGAGTTGGGAGAAAGGGAGAAAGGAGGAGAGAATGAAAGGAAGATGGGGGAAAAAAGAAAGAGGTAAGGAGAGGAGGATGGAAAGGAGAGAAAGAAGAGGAGAGAAGGTAGGAAGGGAAAGAGGAAGAGTAGGAGTAAAGGAGAGGTAAGGGAAGAAGGAATGGGAAGGAGAGGAGGAAGGAAGGAAGTAGAGAAGGGAGGAAGGGAGAAAAGAAAGGGAAAATAAGGTGGTGTTATAACAGGAGGAAGGGATGGTAAACAAAGCAACCCAAACTGTATATTATAACCTATTAAATGAAATAATAAATGTATAAGAATGATAAATGTTAAAACATTTGTAACCAAATGACATGCTATATGTGATGATGGGTTTTTTTTTCTTTTTCTTTTGTTTTTTGTTTTTTTATTGTTGTGGGTATGTGTCGTCTATGTAACAAAAAAAAATAAAAAAATTATTTTTAAAAAAGGTGGAGAAACACTGAGATAGATGATAATGAGATGAGGGAGGGAGAGGAAGAGAGAGAGAGAGAGAGAGAGAGAGAGAGAGGGAGACCATAACTAGATAGACAGATAGGCAGGCAGATAGACGGATGGATAGAGAGAAAGAGAGAGAGATAGGTAGGCAGGCAGATGGATGGATGGAGAAAGAGCGGGGGAAAGAGGGAGAGGGATACCATAAATAGATAGGCAGACAGATAGCCAGACAGACAGATGGATGGATAGAGAGAGAGAGGATGTGTATAATTAAAGTGACCAGACGTCCCTAGCAAGGCCGCGGGCTGGCAGTAACCACCGCAGCCTAGCTCCCCCCCCCCACCGGTCAATGGTGTCCCTCTTTACCAATCTGAAAATCTGGTCACCTTACATATGACTGCAAAGAAACATACTCTTTCCAACACCTGACCCCCATCCTGTCAGAATTAATCCTTCCATCACTCCCACCATCCTGTCAGGACCGATGAAGCTTCTTGGATGAGAAGCGAAATGCCGTCATCTTCTTCCTCAATGAAAAAAAGTCCAGTTTCCACTTGAAAAAAAGCACCCTTTGAGACAATTGGATGACTGAGAATGCTTTCCCTAAGCTCCATTTTGAGAGCTGCTAGTACATCCAAGCACTAATTACTGAGGTCCTTGATTTCCCCCCAGCAGACATTATATTGAATTTGACATGTTAGACAGGGATCTGTACCCCTATGCAGGAAGAAGGTGACTGAAAATCCTGTCTGGATTGTATGCTGGGAGTAGATTATAACCAGCCTGTCAAAACCTGAGCTGTTCTTTGGAAACAGTTTTTGATGTAGCAAATTATCATTCCTAAAGGGGTGGAAAGGAAACACCCTATTGCTCCATTTTAAATTCAGGATTAATTGATCCAGTCCAGTTCATTGTGTATTTAAAACCTCTGCACCAGGAGCAAAATTCTTCCTGTTCCCTCAGGGTCAAAGTAAGTCACCTTGCTCAGAACGTCAATTACACAAGGATTACTCAATTGACAGATTTCAGCATGAATATTTAATACAGGTAGTCCTCAACTTACAACCACAAATGAGTCCAAAATTTATGTTGCTAAGTGAAACATTCGTTATGTGAGTTTGCCCCATTTTACGATCTTTCTTGCCATAGCAACTAAGTGAATCACTGCAGTTGTTAAGTTAGTAACACAGTTGTTAAGTAAATCTGGCCTCCCTGTTGACTTTGCTTGTCAGAAGGTCACAAAAGAGGATCACGTCATCCCGGGACACTGCAACTGTCAGAAACTCAGAACTTTGATGCTGCAATGGTCATAAGTGGTCATAAGTCATAAATCACTTTTTTCAGTGCCATTGTATCTTAAAATGCTCACTAAACAAACTGTTGTAAGTCAAATACTACCTATATTCTATTGTGGGCCTCCTAGATAGAAAACAATTTTTTGAATAGTTCTGGTGAAAGAAAATGAACTGGCAGTCAGGGTGATTGATACATAAAGCTAGAGTCATGTTTCCTTTGGGTCAGGGGTGAAATGCTACCAGTTTGGACCGGTTCGCCCGAACTGGTAGTAAAAATTGCTACTGGTTTGCCCAAACCAGTAGTAAAAAATGCTACCAGTTCGGGCAAACCGGTAGCTCCGATGATCAGCTGTGTTACAATCAGCTGTGCCACGTAATATCGCACGGCAGAGCTGATTGTCGTATAGCTGATCATTGGAGCTACGCGGTAGCACCTGCAGTGTGCATGCAGTGAACTGGTAGTAGACTTCAGAGCATTTAATCCCTGCTTTGGGTAGTACAAATTCCAGATGTTGTTAAACTGCAACTCCCAGCACTCCTCCATATAGGCCGTACTGGCAGACACTCATAGAGTTGTAATTCAGTAAATCTTGGAAACCAAAGGTTCCATCCTGTTAGAGAACAGCTCTGTACAGTTTGAACCAGGTCCCACTGAATCCAGGAAAACTGAGTTGATTTGAATGCAGGATAGAGCAATTCTAATCCATTTCTAATTAGATGTATGCCTTTGTGAACTGGTTTGGAGCCTAAACCTCTTTGATCTAATGTCTAGATGTCAATTCTGGTTTCTTTTTCTTCAGACTTGTAATTTCACTAAAGATCCTGCGTGGAGGCAGGCCTTCACTTTCTTTGTCCATAGTGCTCCATCTCAGTCTCTTCATTTGGAGGTCAGTTTCTTTTCTTCTCTCCTTAATAACATTGCAGAACTGGGATTTATAGATCTACACTCATGTCCATCACTTGCAGTTATAGCAAGAGAGAAGGTGACTGTTGGGCTGGAGGGAGGATTCTCCCCCCACAGGAATCTGACCAAAATTCAAGATATTGCTCAGTTTGTCTGGCAGTGCCAGTGAATCTCAAACATACTGCTTCCAATGGATTGACTGGTTAATTTGTTATTTATTTATTTAACCGATGGTGCTCAGTAGAAAAAACATTTATAGATTAATCATTTATAGTAAAGTATTAAAAGATATACCTGATTGATTTGACAGGATATTCCAAAATACGGACATTCATTTATCCATTTGGTCTCCTCTTATTGTGGTTTTTTTTGGAGGGAGTGCGGAATATGCATTATTGATACATTTGGAAATGTTTTTAATGAGCACACTTCCAGCCAACAAGGCAGAGTGAGCCACACCATATTCTATGGCAACAGTCCCAACCTTTCTGGCACTGGGGACAGGTTTCGTGGAAGACAATTTTTCTGTGGACCTGGGGGCGATGGTTCCACTCACAACCTAAATCCCACACATGTGCAGAGGAAGTTTCACTTGCTTGCCCACCACTTGTGCAACTCAGTTCCTAACAGGCCTTTGACCGATAGCGGTACACAGCCTAAGGTTGGGGACCCCAATTCTATAGGACCTATTGTAAATCTGGGTCACCTATGAAAACATGGATCAATTTTACAAATAACTCACACTACTATGTATTATTAAGTGCAGAGTTTGAGTCACTTTTGTGAAAATGTAAGTTGCAGCATCTAAAATACCATGTGGCACCATGGCCCGCCCCCAGTCTTATTTGGGGAATATCAATTAGTCTTGTTTTTTAAAGCTTTTCTTCCAGTGTCTTCAAGCCTTATATTGAAGGAATGAGCTGTTAAGTCAGCTTTGAATGCCTTGATAACAGCTCAGATATAATTGATTCTGCCCTTATTATTAGAGCTCTCCCACCATGACCATTAGCTTTTCTTCATCCATTATGAAAGTTAATGTAGTCATTTCCCATAAAGAGGTTTAAATGGCCGCCATTAATTGGTGAATTTCCTTTCAATATATCTTGTCTCAATGCTCCCATTTGAAATGGAGAAATTGCTGCTGATTCACATAATGGCGGTATACGTAATCTGAAAGGGGAAGGTTTAAATCACTGCCAAGAGTCACTTGTCTTGCTTATTTGTACTGCCTCTGTTTTCCTTGTTCTAGATCAAAGATAAGGAGAAGGAGAATGCCCTTGGGACTTTGGTGATTTCCCTTGCTCGCTTATTAAAGAACCCTGAGATGACACTTGAACAAAATTTTCAACTGGATCATTCTGGTGTGGATAGTTCTATTAAGCTGAAAATTGTCCTGAAAGTAAGCTTAGATTTCTTCTGTTTTCTTTTTTTCCCTCCCATTATAATTTTATCAGCTTTTGTGGAAAACTTTTCTGTGTGTCCGTGAAATTAATATTTTTTCCTACGAAGTAAGAGATGGTGGTGGCCTTATCATAAAATTTAATATACTAATAATTTGACTAAATATTCCTTCTAAGGATAATGAGTCTTGGAGAACTACACTGAAACCAAACTTACATCATATATAGGCCTATATTATCCATGCCAAGTGGATTATGAATTTTAATGCTTCAAAGGTATCTCTTGATCTTGCCTCTTTATATTAATGTAACACTATATAGGTGGAGTATTTGTTTATAACTAGGATGGCATGTTAGTGGCTGGTAGTTCTTCCCTGGGTCTTATGGAACACTTTCCATCTGAAGTTATTTCAGTAACTGATGCTAGTTTTACACACAAGCAGTTATTCTGAATAAATTTATAGTAATTTTAAATTAAAAACAGATTTTTTTCTGAACCTTGGCCTAATTAGAGATTGAATGCAATTGCTGCATTAATTCCTACATGCATGAATGTTTTTTTTTTACTGAATGTATTTTGTGGTTATTCATGAGCAAAACTGGGCTAAACTACAACAATACCTAGTCCTAGAGAGCTATATTTTCCTATAATGTTCTAGATTTGAATGTTTATTGGTGTTTGCCTTCCTTCCGAGACTGTCATTCCTTTCTATTTCTAATAAATACATATTAATTCTATAAATAAAAAGACCAGTTGGAGGAGAAGCAGAAATTAAAGGAACACTTAAGCGTCCTATATCCTCACCACCACTAACATTTTAAAGAGTAAGATACTGCATGTCTGAAGTGCACCCTAAATCTTTTGACATCGAGAGCCCAAAAAGATGGTCATTGGGGGCATCTTAGTGATAAAGCGAATAGTTGGCTGCAGAGCTTCCACGTTGTGTGTGGAAAACAGTTTTTTAAATCAGGTGAATGATTAATTTCAAAAATGAATTTCTTATCTTGACTATATACACCACCACATTGCTATATTTTAAAATATAAAAATTTCTTTTCCATGTGATGGATTTTGGACTTTGAAAGAGTAGCTAGGGAGTTTAGGAACAGAAGTCTCATGGATTTTCAAAGGAATAATCTTAGGTGGATATGTGATACATACATTTCCAACATACAGTATAATTTGCATTCTTTCCCAAGTGAGCAATTAAATGGAAATTGGTTTGAACCAACAACACATACACACCTGGGTCCAAATGGTTTCTGGGTTTATTTGTATACTACAAATTATACAACAGTTTAAATTTATCTCACTTTCACTCTCAGTAAAATAATTCCAGCTGTTGCTAATAAAATTCATAAATGGGAAGGATTATGGCAACACCAGTTTCTACGGTAATAGAAGAGTTGCTGGTATCAATACAGAATCAAGGCAAAATTCTCTGTAAAAATATCTGATGAAATAAGGACGACATCTTTTGCAAGCAAATATCTGCCTGAAAACATATCATTTACTGTAGGTATAGATATTGCACTAAAATAACAAAAAACACCATTATAAACAACAAAAAGCTATGTAAATAGTACATAAGATTAAACAGTAATGGTATGTAGTACCAGTAATGGTATGTAGACAACAGCCTTTGTACAAGTGCAACAATGAGGGTAAATGACAATGTTAAGCAGTAAACACAGCACATGCTACAGTATATTTCATAGTCATATGTTGGACATAGGAATCTTGTGATTTTTCAGTCATTATATTCACTGGAGAGGTGTTATCTCCCCTTTTCCAGAATCAGCAGTAAAAGGCCTTTCATTTCGTAGCTAAATTGACCAGAATGTGGTTAGACAAAATTTTGCCTTTAGACAAGGATGTACAGTTATTTCACACTGAAAAAACTTGGTCCTTGAATGGGGTTTCTGGACTGAATTAACAGCGGATATTTGTTATGTGTTGGTGTCTCATGGCTATTTCATGTTGTTTATACTTTAGCTTATTGTTTTATTTTGGTTTTAATTGCTAGCCACCCAGAGTCATGCATTTGAGATGGGTGGCAATGCTGAAGGAAGGAAGGAAGGAAGGAAGTCCATAATGCAATACATTCATAAGGCCAAGTCAGAAACCACATGTTATTTATAATTAATACAATTGCATACTATATATTTAACAGTTTTTGCATATTCTCTCACTCAGCATTAATAAATTGGTAGCAGTTTTGAAGGGGTTCTAAAGAGTCTGGTTTGTTTAAATAAACAATATGATGTTCTGCCTTAGGCTCTGGACATAGAGGTCCCTGATTCAGAAAACACTAATAATGGGGCTAATGACTTAATACAAGTTCCTGCCTCAGCCCCAGAACCGAACGAGGACCAAAACAAGGCACAGCTGCCACCACCTCGTCCTCCTCCACCACCACCACCACCAGAAGAAGTGCCCAAGGCAATCCAAGGGAACAAAGAATCTGATGTTCCTGAATGTAAAAGTGACAAAGTGGACAGCAATGCTAAACTTAATGGAAATGAAAAACTGTCAGAGCCCATTGTGATAGAGGCAGTTGCTGGAATCAATGAACAAGGAGGTACAGGTGGCTTGGACCCCAAGTCCTTGACACTTCCAGAGACCACTAGAGTGCCCCTAACATTACCAGCTCTGCAGAGACTCCAGATTGCTCCCAGCCTCGCATCTTTAGGCACGGAAGCCTCTTCAATCATGGATATAACTTGCAGCAATCTGAACCTCAATAAGTAAGTCAGACTGAACATTAGCTGGGTATTTTATTTCACAATTATATTTGGTAACACAAAACTGACCTACCTAGCCCAAATACTTACTTCACTCTTTCCTTAATTGTTTATAGTATTGAAAATAGATAGGGTGAACTCTGTATGCTAGAATATTTGTACTTAATTTATAGATGTGCACTATAGAAAATTTGAGGTTCCTACCAGTAGCTAGGTCAACTCAAACTCTCATATGAAAAAGTTTGCATTTCTTAAGATCTGGGTTTTGGCTAGAATACAACTGGGCAAGGTTTTGTTGACAGAGGCCATACATTGTGGTTTTTGTGGGGAAAGAGCTGCAATGGATGAAATTATGATATAGTGAGTGGGACATGTATTACATATATACATGGAAGGAGCTAGTATTTTGCTTGTATTCTCTGGGAAATAAGTCTTTTATTATAATTTTCAGGTACTTCCCACCTGAAAATTAAGGAAATGCAATAGTGCTTTGGAAGAACGGCTTCAAGAATCAGAGTGGTTATTTCAGGAAGACATGTATAGATTGTTTTATAATTAAAATTATAGTTCAGTATAAGAGAATATAGATAGAATAATTAATGTAGAATTCTAAGAAAATAGTTCTTCTAGAACTGTTGGGCTATAATTTCTATCATTGCAATCCAACAGTGCCCATGCTGGTTGGGGATGATGGAAGTAGTAGTTCAACAAATGTGGAGTGCATTAGGCTACAGAAATGCAGTAGCTTCTTCAGGACTGGTGTCATAGTTACTGTGTATCCTATAGTTTTGTGCATAAGTGCTCTTAATATTCCATGGTTAGAATTTTACATATTACTTTATTTTACTAGGCTTGTATACTGTTTCAGTATTCAACTGAGTTAAAGTGTCTTACAATCAAATCATAAATAAGATTAAAAGAACAAAACTAAAAATGACCAGCAATATGCATAGTTAAATATTCCTATGCTGAGGAATCATGACCCATATACTGTTATCACAGCAACAAATCCCTTTTGAATCCTTTTCTCTTCAAAGGCCTTTTGAAATATCCAGGTCTTAATTGCTTTTCTTAATATTAGAAAAATGTATACTGCCGTGACTAACAGTTTTTCTTTTAATATTAGTTTAGTTTTGGAATATACTGAAATGCACCAGAGAGAGAAAAATTAATTGCCACAACTACCAAGAGATATATCTTGGCTGAAATACAGAAAGCTTCCTTTGGGAAGTGATTTAAAGGCAGCTTCACTCCTGTACAATAAAATGCACAAGCATCTCTTTCTTTTCTCTTTCTAATGTTGTTGTTTTTTCCTCTAAAATCTGTTTATAATATCAAACAACAAAAAAGTTTAACTCTTCAAGTTAAACTTGAAGTTTGGTTTTGAAGCAAGCAGGAAGTAGTTGGCTGCTTCAGTCATGAACTTCCTTTAATAAAGCCAATTATCTTGCAGTGGGACACTTTCTGATGGAAGGTCTATGGGAGAGATTCACATCACTGTTCGGTATGCTTCCTTAAGGCAATCTCTCATTGTGTTGGTCAACTCATGCAGGTACAGTAATATTTAGCAATCCATCTATGTTTTTGTTCTGAGAGATATACTATTCTTTTTCATATTTGAATTTCCCTTAACACATCTTGGATATAATGGCAATTATTTTACTTTAATCTTCGCTTAATGGAACGAATATATCCATAGCAGTTTCCCTTTCCAAATTTTCTAGATTGAATCAGTCTGCAACTATTTTTGGCTGAACAGCTTGTTGTTGTTTAAATTTATATGGTGCTCAACTCCCAACAATTCTACAAATTATCTAAAACATGAAAAACAAGACATGAAAAACAACAAGAAACAATGAAATCGGTAAAGATGGCAGAAAAATAAAGCAGATGGAAACCAAAGAAAGTAACCTGGGTTAAAAGGAGGCTTCAATCATCCCCATCAAAGGCTTGAGCGAAGAGCCACGTCTTCTGGGCCTTTTGAAACACCAACAAGTGGGGGCATTCAGATCCCAAGAGAACTTCAATCCAGAGGTTCTCTGTACAGTGACAGAGAAGGTGCACTTCAGGCATAGCGTAATTGAAAGATCCTAGAATGCACCTATCCTGCAAGATCAAATTGTCTGGGAAGATATTATGGGAGACAAAGGGTCCTTCGTGTGACCAGACCCCATGCCCCATAGGGCCTTATAAGTAAGAAGCAATACCTTGAATTGTACCTAAAAGGAAACAGCAGCCAGTGTAGCTCACAAAGCAGAGGTATCATGTGGGCATAACTGCATTCTAGTCAGTGGTGGGTTTCAATTTATTTTGCTACCAATTGGCTCATGCGTGCACTGCATGCGACACTTCTGCACATGTGCAGAAGCATCTGGGTGGGTGGGTGGGCGGAGCCTCTCACCGCCACCACTACCAGTTCGCCCAAACCAGCAGAAACCCACCTTTGATTCTGGTCCAGTTGAAGCTTCTGGGGTTTTTCCCCATGTAATTGCATACATATGCCCACTGAAAAACTCTTCCAAACTGGGTTCCTGATTGTTCAGAGAACTGCAAGTGCTGGACCTCTTATATATTTCAATTCAATCCAGCTCAACTTTAGTAGCAATTCTATCGTAAAAATAGCCTATTATGGACAAAGATCCTCTAAGGTTTTTTTTTTTGTTTTTTGTTTTGTCATTCAAAGGTTTTATTTCTTTTAAAACACAAATATTTCATCATTCGTCAATCATTAAAACATCGAAGTACAATTTTTTTTGTGTGTGTGTGTGTGCCCCTCCCTCCCTCCACCCCCCCTACCCCCCCGACTTCCCAGAACCCGTACACGGTATGGATTTTTAACAAACACAGTCTAAAATCTATTGGGGAAAAAAAAGAAATAAAGAAATTAATGACATTCTGCATTGACCTTAGCTTCTTCTTGCTGAACTAACTTTAAACAATTTAAATCATTTCTGATCTTAAGCATAGGCTAACTGGAATTTCTTGGTCCCGTATTTATTTTGCATATAGTCAATCCATTTTTTCCAGTCTCGTTTATATCTCTCATTTGAGTGATCTTTAAGATATGCCGATATTTTAGCCATCTCGGCTAAGTTTGTCACTTTCAATGTCCATTCTTGGATTGTAGGCAAGTCTTCCTTCTTCCAGTATTGCGCCACCAACAGTCTTGCTGCCGTTATTAGGTGCAGAATCAAGTTAGTCTCTAGATCCTCTAAGTTTTTGTTACTGCTGCTGCTGCTGTTGTTCAAATTCAAGAAAAAGGTTAACCTGACCGAATCTTTCCTTCAGAAGTTTTTCTCAGTCTGTTGATTGTAAATATGCTACCATTTTCTACCCATAAGAAATTTACTGCCATGCTCTCGGCATGGAGCATATCCATATGTTCGCATCTACTTGCTCCCAGACAAAAGATGGATAACCCGAAGAAGAACTACTGTGAAAAAAAAAACCCTGAATCCTCGGTACGATGAGAAGTAAGTAAATGCTGTAATGACATTGCTTTCTGCTGAGGCCTAGATGTTGCACCTGATATCCCCATAATGGTAGTCAAAAATATGCAATACTCATTAGGTGACGTAATTAGAGCTCAATTTAAGTTTTACTTTATTGTTAGGGTCACAGCTTTTCTCTGGCACGGTTTTCAAAACATCCAGTCCTAGGTGCAACATTCATATCACCCGTGATTCTTAGATGCAAAAAGGATTTGGAGTCACTTATTGCCTTTCGGCTTGAGAAAGAAAGATCACTATCTACAGCAGTGTTTCTCAACCTTGGTGACTTTAAGTCCTGTGGACTTCAACTCCCAGAATCCCCCAGCCAGCTGTGCAGGACTTAAAGTCGCCAAGGTTGAGAAACACTGATCTACAGATTGTGCAGTAATTAAGTAAATGAAAATATGACCTTTATAATTCTACTTTCTATAATCTCAAATTTTGAATTTGAGAAATCAAAAAAGCCAGCTGGGTGACTTTGGGCCAGTTAGTCTCTCTCAGTCCAACACCACAGGGCTGTTGTGGAGACAATAGGAGGAGGTAGGAATATTATGTTTGTTCACCGCCTTGAATTATGTATAAAAAAATAAAGGTAGAATATAAATAAACAAAAATATATTGTATAAAAAAACAGAACTTTAAGAGCAAGCAGCAGGCAAGTGTGCATGGGCATGCAAAGCTCTATTTATGTGAGTGCAGCCCATGCACCTGCCATTCACATGGAACCATTCCCTCTCCATCCTGCCAGTCCCCCAAGCCAGAAAGCTTGGGGAATGGCTGCATTAGAGCAGTGGTTCCCAAACTTGGCAACTTTAAGACTTGTGGACTTCAACTCCCAGAATTCTCCAGCCAGTCTTAAAGTTGCCAAGTTTGGGAACCACTGCATTAGAGGATTGCTATTTATATAGCATTTTTTTCATACATTTAGATTTGAATTTAATGACACCTTGGAAGACATTAAGAAACGAGCCTTAGATGTAGCTGTGAAAAACAGAAAGTCACTTATTTCACATGAAAGGAAAGAACTTGGAAAGGTAAGATCCTCTTTATTCACATCTTCCTGTGGATTTACTTCCTCCACCCTTATACACTTGAAGAAAGAACTTGCTATACAAATTATTTTGGCAATAACTATGGATTGCTCTATAACTTCAAAATGTTGCTACTCTCTAGAGCAGGGGTCCTCAAACTTTTTAAACAGGGGGCCAATTCATGGTCCCTCAGACTTTTTTGGGGGGGCAGGACCAGCTGGATGGGCATGGCTAGGTGATCATGTGACTGGATGGACGTGGTCAATTTAGCAGTCCGAACAATACACACAAATTAAACTTTGTTTTGGTCTCCTGAGGCAAAAAACGAATCCGTTTTTGGCCTCCCGAGGACTCCACACATCCCATTTTTGGCCTTCCTTGCCTCCAGTACCTCTGTGCTGCCCAAAAATGGGCCCATTTTTTGGCCTCCAGAGATCTCTGCACGTCCTGTTTTTGGTCTCCCCGGCCTCCAGAAGGCAGGTAGATTAATGGCTTCGGCAGGCAGTATCAAGCCCATGGGCTGTAGTTTGATGACCTCTGCTTTAGATGAAATATTTTTTTAAAATACAAAGAGGCATACAGTAAATAGCAGTACTGTGTTATGAACTGGCTAGGCAGTTTATATGTGGAAATATACTTTATACTTTATTTTTTAAAACCCTGTACTTGTACCTCTAATATTTAATTAAACAGCTTAACAGTTCTGACTTTTCTTTTTAAAGGTGCTGATTGACTTATCAAAGGAAGATTTAGTCAAGGGATTCTCCCAATGGTATGTTTGGATGGTCAGCATGTAAAAAGGTAGCAATGCAACCTATCAAGTTGGGCTAGATGCAATGAAAGGATTAACTCTTAGAGCTGGATAGTGCAGAATGGACCGAGCAGAAGAAATAATAATTGCTTGTTTCAAATATGAGTTCCTCTCCCTCCTAAAAGAGGCAGTGGAAAATCTAGAGAGAATTTCACTTCATATGTTTAGGCTGTGCTTTACAATATTCCACCCCTTTGCTTTCTGTAGAATTCAGCAATCACTCAAATTGCAATCTTGCTATCTGTTTAATTTTGCTATTGAGAGGAATGTTAAGATCACTGTGATAACTGGCCAGTCAGTATTCGTCCAAACAAGTTTTTAATACCAACACATGAGAAATTGAGTAGCTGTGTGATTTAGTAATTGTCTTCTGGATAAACCAAGAAATGATGGCTTGAGTAGTAGTTAGATGTGGACTTGGTCCCGCAGCTATGCTGCTATCACCATTGTCAATTTTAAAAACTTGATTTCATAAAATAGGGAGAAAACAAAGTAACATCGAAAAATATGAAAAGGCCACAGATTTCTTTTTAGTCACTCTGAACGTTTTGCTTTCAAACAGCCTAAGAATGGTGATGCAACATTTTGAATATTTTAGGTGATTTAAGTGATTCTAGCAAAAGGTCCTGGAACTAGTGTTTCCCCGAAAATAAGACAGGGTCTTATTGTCTTTTGACCCACAAAATATGGCTTGGGACTTATTATCAGGGGAGGGCTTATTGTTTTGGGGTTGCTGGGCGGTTGCTCCATTGCGAGCGGGCTCCCGAACAGCCAGGCACAGCCTCATGGGTGAAGCAGCCATGAGGTGACCACACTCACAAGCAGCTGCCCGGCAAACTCCCTCTCCAGACGGGCAGAGTGCCATTCACTGTCCTAGGGGATATCCCTAAGGTGCCAAGCCACGTGGCCCTCTGCTCGCCCCCCAGCTCTTGCGGCTTGGTACATTCGGGATACCCCCTAGGTCAGTGCATGGAGCTCTGCCTGGCTGGAGAGGGTGGTTGCGCGAGCCTGTTCTGCCCCCAGCTCGCATGCCTCCCAGCCTCACCATGCCCTGCAGGGCCAGGGCACTGCCACCGACACGCTTTGAGCATAACTTCTTCTCCAGCTTCCAAACTCCAGAACTCGGCTTCCGATTCTTCCAGCAACGGACACTCTAGGAGTGCGCTCTATGGTTGTGGGCCTTATGGCAGCCGGCCGGAAGCTGGAAGAATTGGAAGCCGAGTTCCGGAGTTTGGAAGCTGGAGAACAAGTTCTGCTTGAAGCGCAGTGGCAGCAGCAAAAGCGGCGGTGGCACCCTGGCCCTGCAGGGAGAGCTGGGCCAGGGTATGGTCAGGCTGGGAGGCATGCGAGCTGGGGGAGGAACAGGCACTTGCGCAGCCACCCTCTCCAGCTGGGCAGAGCTCCATGCACTGACCTAGGGGGTATCCCGAATGTGCCAGTGGGAGCTAGGGGGTAGGCAGAGCACCATGTGGCTTGGCACCTTAGGGATACCCCCTAAGCCAGTGAATGGCGCTCTGCCCGGCTAGAGAGGGGGTTTTCCGGGCAGCTGCTCATGAGCATGGTCACCTCATGGCTGCTTCATCCCTGAGGCTTTTCCCGACTCTTCGGAAGTCTGCTCGCAAGGGAGCAGCTGCCTGGCAACTCCCCCCTCAGGCCAGGCAGAATGCCACTCCCCAACCTAGCAGTATCCCAAAGGCAGCAAGCAACATGAGTACCTTTTTCCCGCCCCTGCCCCCACGGCTTGTCACCTTGGGGAGACCGCTAGGTCAGTGAGCAGTGTTCTGGCTGGCTGCAGGGGGGGGGGGGTTGTCCATGAGACTTATTTTCAGGGGGGGCTTATATTTTTGCCCACACGAACAAAATGGCAAGGCCTTAGTTTCAGGACAGGTTGTATTTTGTATTTTCGGGGAAACATGGTAGGAAGCGGTATCTAGAAAGCTGTTTTTAAGATAACTAGGCCAATACAGTCATTTAATTGTGCTTTATTCAGCTGATAATTTCACCCTCACACTGCCAGATAATGCAATCACATCTAGGTCAGACGAGATGAATTCCATTGGGATAGCTAGCTAGTTAGTGGAGGAGTATCTGTCTTAACTCATCATACCACTTTTTTTTAATAGGTATCAATTGACAGTAAATGGACAGCCCCAGAGTTGATTCCATCACATCTGATCAACAGCACTTCATGTATATTTAGAACTTTGAAGGCCGCTATAAGCTTTTGTAAATGTTTATACTTCAGTAATGCTTAACTTATTTAACACATTACTATCAATTTCTTAAAATTCTGACTTTTTCAAGGGATGAATTTGGCATCATCCTGCATTTAACTTTTAACAGCAAAGTTTGTAATAGTAAATGCGTACTTGAGGAGTTCTCCAATTGATTGACCAAAGACAGGTGGCATCCTGAGGCAGACGGTTCCACTTTCCATATTCTCAGGCTCTACTGACCAAGCACTCTTTGTTGCTGCCTAGTTTTTCCTCCCAGCTCCATCCCATCACATAAAGTGCCACAAGTAAACGAGGGTCCACATCATTTTGAAATCACATTGACGGGTGTGCTAGTTTTGCTTACAGAACATACTTTTTTTTTAGCCTGGATTGAACCCTCTTTTTCTAGGACGTGAAGAGATTAAAAAAAAACCTTCATCCCTGCAACTAGAGTCCTTCAAGCAACATTTCCTCACATTTCATTGAATCCTGTTCTAAGGGATGCTCTGATTCTTTTTGAATGATCCAAAGGGTTAAGGAAAGGGGATGACTGACAAAGAGGCCAATGCTCTAGTATCTAATCATTGCCTTAAATTTTGTACATAAAACAGACCATGTTTTACATTATTTATGCCAAAGAATCTAATCCAGAAGCTGTTTGTCTAAATTACAGATGTAATGTGCTTTTAAGGAATAAACTAAGTTATGATATAGTAGCTGCTTACGAGTTATTAACTACCAATATTCTATTCATTAATACTCCTCATTAATCAGCTTTGAAAACTTGGTTCCTATGATATTGAAAGCAAATAACACATTTTTGATTCCATTCAGACATTTTTAATAAAAAAATATTCAAAAATACATAAGAGGTAGTCAATATGTTAAAAGATTTACATTTAGTTTACATTATTGGACCATCCATTTCAGCTTCTGTACAGCAGGTAATATTTCTGTGAGACTTCTGACTTCTGAAACAAAAGCAATTTTGCAAACGTTATTTTGCCTTTTCAATAGTCACCTATTTTTAGAAATCCAATGGAATACTTAAAAGGTATGGCTCTATATTTATACTTTCTTTGTAAAGTACGTAAAATTTCCATTACATTTCAGAAGTAAACTATAAACAAACCAGGCTATAATCAATTAGTTAATCAAAACTCCAGTGTGCATAAAATAAAACCCTACACTCAAAATGACTAGGGTTGAATATACATTCTAAGGATTTCTTAAATTACATTTATCAGCTTCTGAAACAGAAAGGTTGTTTGGTTGCAATATTGCTGCAATTCATAAAAGCATGTCTACATGAAGGTTAAACATGGCTATTTCAGGGTTTTTTCCAAGGTCATCTCGCCTACATTCACAGTGGACTCCTCCAATGAAAATGGCAGTAAAAAACAAGGAACCTTCAGTGGCAATCGAAGGGGAAGTGCTTTGGGGTCCTGGGAAGACCTTCAAATGCTTTCAAAGCAAATGCCCCGAGCCTCTCAAAAGATGCAGTCACAGCATATCATTTACAGCAACATCATGACTGAATTGTCCTGCTGAATGGTTGGCAACTGGTTTGGACTGATTCAGCCGAACCAGTAGTAACTTGGTGGCCTGGGTCACTGGAACCAGCAGCACCCTTGAACCAGTTTTCTTGTTTTTTGCTTGTGTATGTGCATGTGCAGTGTGTCCCTGAGAAAACCGGCAGTAGTCTCTGTCAGAACCCACCCCTGGTTGACAATCCCGAATAAAATAAGCAGTCAATATAAAACACCAGGTGTACAATCTTTATATAATTACCATGAATTTTGCTAAACGATCCTAAGATCACTTTCTACTTGATTCTGACAGTAAGAGTATATAGCATGTAGGTATATATTCCAAAAAAGAAAGGATACAAAGAGGGAAAAACTATTTTACCATTTTAATTTATTTATAATACTACTTTCTAGATATGTATTAAAATTACAATTGAGCAATAACTTTGGGTAGCCTTTGATCATATTTTTTTGACGTGGGATATACAACATTGATTTACCAGGACAATCCCACATGATTATACATTTGTTTTGAGATATAGTTCAAAAGTTAAATGTTGCCCTTAAATCCTGGTGAAAACAAAATCCATTTGTAATAATGTACTGACAGCCTTGGCCACTCTATTATCATTAATTTACAGAAAGTGCTTACCTAGAACACGAAGCAAGTTGTTAATAAGAGCATGAAATGCTGGGAAAAAGTCATCATGTTCTTCTAATTTAAAGATAATGCTGAAAAATATCAATTTGACAAACATTCATTCTCTCATTTTGTCATTTAAACAACAAGCCCTAATCTTATCACGATGATCAACTGATTATAGTTGATTGCAAATTGAGTATAGAATAGAATAGAATTTTTCATTGGCCAAGTGTGATTGAACACAAAGAATTTATCTTTGGTGCATATGCTCTTAGTGTAGATAAAAAGACAAGATACATTCATCAAGAATCATAAGGTACAACACTTAATGATAGTCATAGGGTACTAATAAGCAATCAGGAAACTATCAATATAAATCATAATGATACAAGCAACAAAGTTACAGTCCTGCAGTCATTAGTGGGAGGAGATGAATGATAGTATGAGATAGCAGTGCAATGTGGCTGCAAAAAAGACAAATGTAGTTTTAAACTCTTATCAGCAAAAATTACAGGTAATCTTCATTCAGCTATCACTCATTCAGTGACCGTTTGAAGTTACAATGGCTTTGAATGAGGGGATATGTAGTTGCAGCTGTCACAGGATCCATACATTCACATGACTGTGATTCAGGCACTCAGCAACTCGCTGGTAATTAAGAGGATCACAATATTCACAGTCATGTCATCACCATTTGTGAACTTCATGGCCAGTTTCCAACAGGCAAAGTCAATGGAGAAACCAGTAGGAAGTTGCAAATGGGGGCCACATGATCGCAGGACATTGTGTGGCATTCACTTACTAATGGCAACTGGAACTGCTTCAACTGCAATAATAAATTAGTGTGGCCATGTGACATCATGCTTTATGACCTTATCTTTAGGGACAGAGTTGCCATTCCCAATTAGTATCAAGTGAAGATTAACTGTGATTTCACAGGAATACTTAAGCACAAGAATGAAGCATTCCCTTCCCTTCTCCTACGATCAGATATCATCTAAAGGGTCCATGTAGACCTTTGGACGTCCCACTTTTAAGAAGCACTGTGAGAAAATGGAAGATGTTCAGAGAAAGGCAAAGAGGATCAGGCCACTAGAAATTAAGCCCGATAAAAACTGGAAAAGCTTTCTAAGATTTGCCTTGAATAAAATGACTGTGATGGTCGTGACAGTGTTCTTCAAATACCTGACAGGGCGTCACACCGTTCTCCATTATGCACTTAGAATGTAGGGCTAAAGGCGTCTTTGTAAAGCTACTATTAGTTAACTATGAAGATCAACATACCTTTCGATGTCTTGTGTACCCAGCAGTTGTTCCACCTGCCAGGCCACATTCTCATTAAACAAATTGCATAGCTTTCCAACAGTGTTCACCAGGACACTAGGTGGTGCTGAGCAATCTATGAAGAAATGTTGTATCAGTTTCTGTGCAACATTTCACAAGCAATAAAAGTGGGAGCAAATGAAACAGCAAACTCCTTGAAATGGCTGCCAACTCAAATATCCAAACTAAGCAACACGGGAAAATGTTGTGCAAGACAAGCACGTCACAGTTTTTAATGGGAAGGCGAAACCAATAACCCATTAAAGTGATTGTGGTGCTGATAGTGGAAGGATAAGACCAACAGGATTAACAGAGCAATCCTGTTATTTTGGAGGCCCTGATATTTCACAAGGTTGGCTTGGTTCATGCCAACAGGATGAGATGGTAGAAGGTTCCTTCCTGTCATTTCTTTACAGGAAGAAAACCTTCTTTTATAGACAATGAGGAAAAAATGCATTTAGAACAGCTGTAGGATTATCAGAAAAAGAATTTAGGACTGTGTGTGGAGATTGGATGGATTTACTCGAGTAATTTATTGACTGATTAAACTTGTATGGCACTCATTTTGTCTAGAGGTGATTCTGGGTGGCTTACAAAAATTAAAAGCCAGTAAATAATAAAACTGTAAATAATAATAATATACAATTAAAATAAGGGAAGGAACCGAACAAGATGCACATGAGAAATATATGACAATTTTAACCTGCTTCCCATTTATCCTTCTACATCTCAAAAGATGATGGGCTTTTCTGTAGGGACATAACAAAGGAGATATCAGATCTCTTCCAATATATATTTCCAGTCTTTATTTTGCCCATGTAATAAGAGTCCTGGGAGCTGCAGAATTATTGCTTTACATGGGTTTTAAAAATCCATAAATCCCAGAGAGTCAATGGCAAATCTGGCGCTGCATTTAATGGTCTTTTGCAACGTGCTTTTGTTGGGTTTGTGTGTGACCAAACTTTGAATTTTAAAATGAAACTAAACAAAATATGTAGAATTCAATATGATTTGGTGCCGTGTTCTGTATTTTATTATTCCATTCTCAACTTTTATTTCAATTCAAGTACATTTGCAATTAAGTTTAAGATGCAGGAAAAGCATTTCTCCGAGGTAAAATTTTTATGGCAGCCATTCTCTTCCTGCAAAACCTATGGTAAATTATCATGTCCTTTCAATATACAGACACACACACATATACACGAGCTGGGTTCCTACCAGTTCGGGCTGGTTCAGCTGAGTAGGTAGTAACTTGGCCTGCCACACCCTGAACCGGTTCTCTCCGCGGCGCCATAGGCACTACATTCTTGTTTTTTGCTTCTGCGCATGCACAGAAGCATGCTTTTTTACTAATGTGCATGCGCTTGTGCGGCACGTCCCTAAGCGAACTGGCAGTAGCAGAAGCCAGAACCCACCCCTGACACACACACACTCTCAAAGAACACCATTGAGTTTTTCCTCATCCCCACATCACCATGGTCTGACTCTGAGCAGGCTAGAGAAGGGGCAACAGATTATTACCTAGTTCTAAGAGGTCACAGAGGTTCCTCATAGCGTTGATCATTTCACCAAGTTTTGTATATACCTCGTTCATTCGAGGGTAAACGCCACTTAGAGTCTTCACATCAAATAGTTTTTGAAAATGACAGACAATGGCATACAGGGTTTGTTGTGAAGGAATCAGACTTTTCTGTAGGATATGAATAAAAACAAAAGGAGCCAAATGATCATTTCAATCCTGATTAAACATAATAGAAGCCTGGGGATGCATTCTGTCTAAAATCTTGATTCTCCCAGATATAATAACTGGAAAAGAACTAGGGTGATGTTTTCTAAATAGAATAATGATCTTAATTTTCTAAATTAAAATCATTTAAGTCTGCATTACATACAAATGAATGCATATCTACTTAAGGACCAAAATGACATGCTATTATTATAATATTTCCACATAGGTAAGGAAACACAATAGACTAAGAATGAACAATCAGAATTTTTGAAGATTACCTTTTCTTCATTGCCTACTTCTTCAGAGATTTCCTCCACTATTTGCTGAAGATCCTCAACTCTAATATATTCATTAGTGTCCTGCATAGCTTTGGAATGCCTAGGAACTAACCGCAGCAATAGCTTTTTCAGGGAGTAGTGCAAGATCTTGAAAGAACAAAAGAAAGATGTTGATGTGTTACTCTTATTCTTTTGGGCTTTCAATGTAAGAATTTAAAACGATACTATGGGAAGACCAGGTCCCCTGTATCCTTCTCCTTGTTTAAAATCAAATCATTTTAAATCAGGTGAGAGAAAGACTTCTCAGGATAAAGTGTAAAAAAGTATTTGCTGTGAAATACATTTGCTTATTATTTAATTACTTGCATGTTGAAATTACAATTAAATTACATTGAAAATGGGTACAAAGATATGTGGAAAACACAAAGGATGTACATTGGAAGAACCAGGGACAGGGGTAGGTCCCTAGGCCGAAGAGAGCAGTCAAAGATCACCAGTACCTTCAGGGCCATTAGCTGGTCAGCCCAGGTTTCAATCACAGCAGGGAGATGCTCAAATCCACGTTCCTCCTCAGCCCAGCTTTTCCCAAGGTCCTTTTTTTGCATAAGTGTTATTAGAGGAGCTCTTCTTGGGCTTCTGATGATCGAGTCAATGCTGGACAATACCTTTAAGAGTTAAAATATTAGAAAGAAGAATCATTATTCATTAATCTTTATATAATGTTCCAGAGAACCACTTGGCTGGAGTAACATTGATTATATCTGAGGAATGCTGAGCATAATCCAGTCCTAGTTAAAATTCCAGGTTTAAATGGACAGCTAGGAAAACGTTCAACTCTTTCATTGAAATAATAAGGTCTCAGAGAGCTACATTTCTGTTGGGTTTTGATCCAACAGCGATTAGGATGGACTTTCTATTGAGAAGTATCTGATAATCAGGCTTCTTCCTATTCACCAACTCCCAAACGTATCAATCTTTCACTATGTCCCTGTGTTTCTATATTTAGCAAGGAAACTACATTTTCAACACAGAATATATTATTTAACTAAACATGCATAGTACTATTTAATGAACTTGGCTTTCTAGTTATGTTATATTTATTAAGTACAGTGTTTTGACCAATATAGTTGGTTAGTTCAGGCACAACAGCAAACCATAATTTAACACTGCATGAATAAGCCTGCTTCCAATTTTTCCTTATATGCTTTCAGTTTGTCTGGGAAGTAACATTAAATTATTGTTTAGTTTGCAAGCTTCTTTTGGAGGTAATTTTTAAGCAAATTCTAGTTCGCACAAATAATAAAAATGATTTAAACTGTAAGACAGACTGGTAGTCATGGAAGTTGCAATGAAAAAAGCCACAAGCATGATTTCATTTACACTTGACTAGAGTTGATGTGTGGCAGTTTTCTCCTCCCTGAAATGCAAATGATAAGAAAATAGGTATTCCATACTGCATATGTAACATTTACTAAGCAGCAACATCAAGTAGATTACACTGTAAGAAATACAGCATTCCCAGATAGAAGCTATGGTCTTAGCAGTTATCAGACTGGTACGATTCTGCAATCTGAAAGTAGATGCTGTCAGTTGGTAACCCAGTGGGATTATTCTCAATACAATCAAGAAGCATGATGGATGATTCAGAAAAGGCTTCGATTCTATTGTTGCCAGATGGCATTTTTAAAGGAAAAGGGAGTTAAATGAACAGAAGCTTTTAATAAAGGCATATTTTTTGGCTGAGTTACATACTTAACTGGGAAAATATAAATTCCTGCCATAGGATGCATCTCACTGCCTTTTCCTTCTCTTTCTCATTTGAATAAAATGTCGCATCAATTCAAGGAATTATAATTTGTCAAAATTCAAGTTAGGGAACAAATCAGGAGCTGAAGCACTGATTTGCTCCTAAGTTTTTCTTTTCCCGAAAATCCAAAACAAACCACAGTTCCCTATGTTAAGTAGGCTAGGCTAGGTTAAATTGAAAGCATCAGACTTCTCATAACTAATCACAATATCCTTGTAGCCATAAAATAGGAGAATAGTAACAAACAGTAAACCTGAGAAAACTTTTCTTCATTTTATATTGGTGTGTATGTGTGTGTGTGTGTGCAGAATTTCTGCAACAGAAATCCACTCACCTGTAAATATCTTCTGCAAACTTCCTGCAGCTGGCTTCCTCCCAAATCTTTTGTAAGTTCTTTGTTTTCTTTCATATTTTCTTCTTCGCTGCTCTCGAGTGATCTAACAAGCAACCCAAGAAAGGAAAAGAAGATACACTTAAAAAATTGCTCTATAATCCATGCCTTATAGACCAAACACAGAATCACAAAATCAAAAGTAAACTATATGGTCAGCATCTACATAAATAAGAAAAAAATAATTAGAATGCAATCTTTCACAAGATTTTATACAAATCATAGCTTCAAAACACAGGAAAAACTACAAATTATAATAATCACAAATGGGTTCACTGGCTTAGGTTATACTCCTTGTTTTTTCCTTTGGCTGGGCTCCCATTTTGGCTTCCTCTCTTTTAAAGGGTCTAACCCCAGATTTCAGATCAATAATCACTACACCGTCCCTATTTTTATCCATCTGCAAAACAGGTTAATGATTAAGGCTTATTCAAAATGCATTACTTGATGTTCTTCAATATTTTCTCCAGCTTCTTCACTTGGTGTTTATAAAATTTTAATTCTTGCACAGTTGGCCTGAAGGGAAGAAAACGTTCTGTCAAGTTTCACAATGAAAAGATTGTTCCTGTGGATTTATTGCTGTTTGTTGCTTTTACAAGGCCGGTAACACCCCTGCCAAACATTCACCAAAATATGCTTCTGTTGCTCTCAGTAAGTTTATTAAATGGTCATCTGTTATTATGACAGCATGAATTAGATATTTGAAAAATGACTTGTAGAGATTGTTTGATGTTCAGTAGGGAATGTTTTCACACAGAATTTAAGATCCAGGATTTAAATCAAATCCATGCATGCATGCTGCGCTGAAATTGTTTTGCCCACTCACCTAATTTCCATCTCTTTCTTGAGATTAATATTTTCATGTACAAGTTGTTCATTTCGAGCTTTTGTTTCAATTATCTGTGTCTGGAAAGACTTGGAAATATTTATTACAAATATTACACTTATCCATATGCATGCAAACAAAGCATCTTCTCATTTGTCTTAAACAATTAAGTAGATGATTAATGAACAGGATATATACTAATAAATGCTGAAAAATAATGTCTTACTTAAGGTTTGACCGAAGAAATCCACAGTTTATAGGGTTTCTTTAAATTAAGAACTCCTTCCAATGATTTAAATCCATGTATTTAACTACTTGAAAATATCTGAAGATATAAAATATAACGTGCAATGCTTTATCTTTCAAATTGAATTGGTAAATAATAGCAATGAGATCAATTTCTGTATCTGGCAGAATGTTTACTAAAAAAATGGGGAAATGGAGGGAAAAATTAGGAAGATTCTAATGGAAAGATAGCAGACTATATGAGGTATGCTTCAAAAAATGAATACTTGCTGAAAAAAGCAAAATAGGTTTTTGATATACATACTATTTACAAACTATGATGATAGAGATATACGTAGCTCAGGATTTGGGTATAGGGTTATGGGGGTTTTCTAAGCTTGTTTTTCAATTGTAGACATTAGTGGGATACCTTTGAAGATTATCAACCAATAACTTCAGCATAATCCTAAAGTGAATTACACTATAATTTACCAACTGGGAAAGTTATAATTTTACACCTAGAGGTTAGCAATAGCAATAGCAGTTAGACTTATATACCGCTTCATAGGGCTTTCAGCCCTCTCTAAGCGGTTTACAGAGTCAGCATATTGCTCCCAACAACAATCCGGGTCCTCATTTTACCCACCTCGGAAGGATGGAAGGCTGAGTCAACCCTGAGCCGGTGAGATTTGAACAGCCGAACTGCAGTCAGCTGAAGTAACCTGCAGTGCTGCATTTAACCACTGCGCCACCTCGGCTCATTCATAAGGTTGTTCAAATTACAGATGTACCTCTAGGACGGTGATGGTTAACTTTTCTGTTGTCGTGTGCCAAAAGCGTGTGTGCACCCCCGCACCCATAATGCAATGCGTGTGACACACACACGTGTGCATGCATGTGTGACTCCCAGTGTGCGCCCCATCTCCATGCATGCACGTGATGTCTCCATATGCGCACATGACCCACACACACTCCCCCATCTCCTGCGCATGCACTCCCCCATCCCCTGCACATGCGCTCCCCTCCCCATCCATTTTTGGCTTCCAGCTTGATGCAGGAGGCCTTCCAGGTGCGATGACCAGCTGGCCGGCGGGAGGCATGCACACATACACGGTGGAGCTGGGCTGGGGTGACAGCTAGCGTGCCCACAGAGGATGTTCTGCATGCCATCTTATTTATTTTATTTATTTATTTATTTATTTATTTATTTATTTATTAAGATTTATAGGCCGCCCTTCTCCCTGAGGGGACTCAGGGCGGCTTACAATCACAGGGAAGGGGGTGCAATAATAAAAGACAAACAGTGAGTGAACAAAATAAAATAATAAAACACAACTTGCATTCAACAGTCAACACTCGGGCGGGTAATCTGTGACATATGTACCATAGGTTTGCTATCACAGCTCTAGTATTATACAGTAGTTCCTTACCATAAGTAGAGCTTTGTAATTAGCAGTAGCATCTATATTTTTCAAGAATTCCTCCTCATTTTTTCCTTCGTCCTGTAAATGATTGATCTCTTTCTTATACTTCCTATGAAATACAAAACAAACGTTTACATTTAACAGCATGAATTTGTTCAGCCGAAGAGATGCTTTTTTCTTCCATCTTCCTTTCCTTTCCCCATTGCAAGCTTGCTCCAAAGAGTTTGAACACATGCAAAAGAAGCGAAGTCTATTCAGAAAATGTTGGATGTAATATAAGGTTGTTATGTCAGCTGGTTGACCCTATGAATTTAAAATAAAACTATACACACACATACACACACACACACATATATATGTTACGATTCAGGCTGGGATGGGTAATGTGATGTTCCAAACTGTTTTGAACTCTAACTTCCATCACTCTTTGACAGCATGAAGGCTGATGCGAGTTACACTCTAAGAGTGGTTTGTGATCTCCCACTACCACATCTCTCTTTTGTCACTTTTGTCATCTAAAGTATAGCTTGCAGCTGTTAAGATAAGTCCACAAATTGTATAACACCAACCATTTTACCCACCTTAGTTCTTTTCTCACATGGCTGATCTGAGATTCATAATAATCAATTAGACAACAAATCCTGAAAAAGAAGAATACCCTAATTTAGCCAATATAAATCAGCAAACGTTAAACGTGGGTATCTGGTCGAAGAATAACTTTTATAAGAAAGAATGTGAACTTGTAGACAAAGATTAGTTCACTGTAGTATCTTTCCTTAATAGTTTGTAATGTTTTTCTACTAGAAGCTCAACTATCAAGATAGCCTTTACATACAAAGGTAACAATTTGCAAGTTGTATGTATGTCATTGAAAAAGATTAGGTTTTGCAGAAAATATTATATTTTGATATATCAGAAAAAATATCCACATTTATAAATCCATTGAGTCAAGAAAATAATACTGAATGAGCACAACATAAATTAAAACAGAGCAAATAAAATAATTGCAACAATTCTCAATTCAAAAATTAAAATAAGAACGGTTTTTCCCTAATATCTACATCTAAGCAGTACATACATAAGCAACTTAAACTTCCCTTTTTGTGGAAATTAAATTAAATCCAAACAATTGCTGGATGAATATGGGAAGCTAGAGACACTGTAAATTTCATCCTGTTATTGCTGCTTGTGGCTGATGAGCATTATCAGAGGAATGCTTGATATAGTTTACTTGGACTTCAGTAAGGCATTTGATAAGGTAGACCATAACCTACTATTAGATAAAGTAGAAGAATGTGTGTTAGACAGCATCATAACCACCAGATGGATTCGTAACTGGCTGACCAACCGCACTCAACGTGTAGTCCTCAATGGAACTGCATCTTCATGGAGGGAAGTATGCAGTGGAGTACCCCAAGGCTCTGTTTTGGGCCCAGTACTCTTCAACATCTTCATCAATGATTTGGATGAGGGAATAAATGGGGAACTCATCAAATTTGTAGACGACACCAAGCTGGCAGGAATAGCCAACACTCCAGAAGATAGGCTAAAGATACAGAAGGATCTTGACAAACTTGAACATTGGGCACTATTTAATAAAATGAAATTCAATGGTGAAAAGAGTAAGGTTCTACATTTAGGCAACAAAAACGAAATGCACAGGTACAGTATAGGTGGTACCTTGCTCAACAGTAGTAACTGTGAAAGGGATCTTGGAGTCCTAGTGGACAACCATTTAAATATGAGCTAGCAGTGTGCAGCAGCTGCCAAAAAAGCCAGCACAGTTCTAGGCTGCATAAACAGAGGGATAGAATCAAGATCACGTGAAGTGTTAATACCACTTTATAATGCCTTGGTAAGGCCATGCTTGGAATACTGCATTCAGTTTTGGTCACCACGATGTAGAAAAGATGTGGAGACTCGTGAAAGAGTGCAGAGAAGAGCAACAAAGATGATTAGGGGACTGGAGACTAAAACATATGAAGAACGGTTGCAGGAACTGGTTATGTCTAGTTTAAGAGAAAGAAGGACTAAGGGAGACATGATAGCAATGTTCCAATATCTCAGGGGTTGCCACAAAGAAGAGGGAGTCAAGCTATTTTCCAAGGCACCTGAGGGTAGAACAAGAAGCAATGGGTGGAAACTAATCAAGGAAAGAAGCAACTTAGAACTGAGGAGAAATTTCCTGACAGTTAGAACAATTAATCAGTGGAACGGCTTTCCTCCAGAAGTTGTGAATGCCCCAACACTAGAAGTCTTTAAGAAGATGTTGGATAGCCATTTGTTTGAAATGGTATAGGGTTTCATGCCTAGGCAGGGGGTTGGACTAGAAGACCTCCAAGGTCCCTTCCAACTCTGCTATTGTATTATTGTATTATTGTATTATTGTATTATTGTATTATTGTATTATTGTATTATTGTATTATTGTATTATTGTATTATTGTATTATTGTATTATTGTATTATTGTATTATTGTATTATTGTATTATTGTATTATTGTATTATTGTATTATTGTATTATTGTATTATTGTATTATTGTATTATTGTATTACTGTATTACTGTATTACTGTATTATCGCATTATCGTATTATTGTATTATCGCATTATTGTATTATTATTATATTATTGTATTATTATGGGCCAAAATATCTGGAGGAGAAAGTAGAACCTGGTTTTTAAAAATACGAAATCTAAAATGGTATTTTCAAAATGGAGTCACCCATCATATTTCATAGTTTACTGATTAACAATCCTATTGGAATTTTGGAATTCTGTACAGTACTTTTCCATCAATGTGTTATGTAAATAATATAAATAAACCCAAGCCATATGGATGCAAGTTTTATATTTCCCTAAAGAAAGGAAGTACAATTTAAAATGGTAGCAAACACATTGCAGATTTGTAATTAGGCTCAGGTGCATTAATATTATCTAAAACCATATAAAAGTTGTTGATGTAGATATGTGCTTTGGATGATTTTAAGTCTACAATACTTTTTTAAGAAAAAGAGTATAATTGAGACAGATATTAGTTGTTGCTAGAACTCTGGAATTAAAAAAATGGAATGATCCATATCAATAAATCAAAGGTTAAGATTTTTAAAACACAGGTATAAATCTCTTTGTGGTTATGTTTTGTATGATCGTAGAATTAAACTAATTCAACAAAGAACTACATTTCAAACTGACAACTAATAAACGTTAAAAAGAATTGGTGTGAACTTTGTACCTGGAAGTGTAAAATGGGTGAAGGGACATTTCTATGAAATAGATGTGTCCCACTATCACCTAGTGCTGATTTCATATCCATAAATTTGTCAATAAGGTATTAAAAGAGCAGCATGGTTTAATATGAATTTATTAGAACTATATATCAAATGTTTGGAGGTTGTTATCTCTTTGAGGGAGATAGGTGGTTTAGAAATATGAAATATAAGTAAATAATACAAGTACAGTTCAGCAAAAAAAGTTCTTAGATATTTGAAAGATAATGTGAGACCCGAAGGATTCAATCTATGCTCACTTACATATATTCACTTTTAATCTATAAAGTAGTTTGCCAAGGCTGATCAATATTTCTCTGTGAAATCAAGGGTAAAATGATGAATTGGGCTAAGTGACTTTTTCCTTTATGTATATTTTACCTGGGTTGTAGGGCGCTTGCACTGTTTTATTTTTAATTTTTTTTCTTTATTTGCACATCAAAGCATAAGCTGAAATATTTTTTTAAAAAATTATGCATAAGCATCGTAATGGTTTCCTCTTATCTTCGCTACCTGTTCAGAACCTGGAGCGCACATGTGCCTGGGTGTGTTTCGGTCACGCAGGTGCTTCTGCACATGCGCAGAACCTTGTGCGCATGAGCAGAGCATCCGTGATGACATCTGGGTTGGTGGGTGGAGCTTCCCGCCGCCGCTACTGGTTCACCCAAACTGGGGCCAACCAGCAGAATGCCACCTCTGATAAACATAAATATTTTTAAAAAGAAAAAGTACTGTATTTAATGCAGAGAAGTGTGTAATGCAGAGAAGACCTACCTAACATGAATTCCTATGTAAAATCACATTTAATATGTGACACACACAGTTTAAAAAGCATGCAGAATTTCTTACTGCTGATCTACGTGAGTTCTTGGAGCCTGCTTACAAAACTGACGGAACACTTTTTTCTGAGTGGCGATACGCTGCTGCTCTTCCAGACCCAACTTGGAAAGCTCCTTTTCTAAATGGTCAATCGTCCCTTCTTGCTCCTCCAACTGCTTCGCTTGGTGCCGGTACACTGCCTGGGTTGAGAAAACCAGAAAATTGCAAAAGACCAAAAAAATAAAAATTACTAGCTGGCCTACTATCAATTTTCAAGAAAACATCTGCTTTCTATAGCTAGAGATAACACTTTTCACTTTTTTTCTTGCATATTCATTTAAAGCAGGAGCTTCCAACCTTGGCAACTTAAGACACCATGGCTCACTGGGGAATTTTTAAGTTGCCACGGTTGGACGCCTATGGATTAAAGCATAACAACAACCTGTGGCTTCTGACATAATGCAATTTAGAATTAGTTTGTAGCTGCTGTAATACTTAAAAAGCCTCTTATCTATAATAAACAAACGGAACCCGGAATTTCAAACTCCGAACAGTATTGAAGTACCTGTGAAATTTCATGATCTTTTTGAAGATCTCTGATTTGGTTATGTTGCTGAGAAGCATTGGCTATTGACTCATCTTCTAGTTGACGTATTTTATGTTTGACATTTTCCACAATAACGTCCAAATCATTCGCTCGTTGTTCCTGTCGGGAAGCCCGGCCTCTCTCCAAACGTAATTCATCTCTAATTAAAAACCAAACCAAACAAAAATACACTGTAGTGAAAAAATAGGCTATCCCCAAATATAGGTAGTCTTCAAGTTGCAACCACAACTGAGTTCAAAATTTATGTTGCTTAGTGACAATTTGTTACATGAGTTTTGCCCCATTGTACGACATTTCTTGCCACAGTTGTTAAGTGAATCATTGCAGTTGATAAATTAGCAACCTGGTTGTTAAATGAATCTGGTTTCCCCATTGACTTTGTTTGTCAGAAGGTTGCAAAAAGTAATCACGTGACCCCAGGACGCTGCAATGGTCGTAAGTATGAACCAGTTGCCAAGCATCTGAATTTTGATCACATGACCATGCTGCAAAGGTTGTAACTGGGGGAAAAGGTCATAAGTCTTTTTTTTCAATGCTGTTGTAACTTTGAATGGTCGCTAAATGAACGGTTATAAGTCGACGACTACCTGTAAGTTCAAATCAAAGGTAAAATAAGAGTGTTCATCTAAAAAACTGTATCACACAATTTATTAATTCACATTTGTTTTAATAATGGTTTTTGAACAAGCTATAATGATTTGGTTCAGAGGTTATAAAGCATGGATTACAAAGGAAAAAACCTGGAATTATTTATGGGGTGGGAGTAGGGATAATTTGAGGCCAACTCATGCTATTTAATTTTATAATAGCCAGTATAGTTTAACAAAATCAGAGATTTGTAGGTGGATCAACCTTGCAATAACCCAAGCTAAAGAAACCACCTTAGAGCTTGATTCATAGTATTATATGGTATTATCCTGGGTAATACATTAAAACCTAAATAACCAAAGATCATGGGTATCCAATCTTTTGGCTTGTCTGGGCTGCACTGAGTGAAGATGAATTGTCTTGGGCTGTGTATAAAATATATAATATAGTTAATGTATATAAATTATGTAATAATGTTAAAAGTTTATGAACTTGTGGAGCCACATTACTAACTGTCCAGGGCTGCATATAATCCATGGGCCACAGATTGGACCCTCCTGCTCTAAGTCATGCCTGTTGAAATGCACAACCCAAAAGAAAGCATCAACCTGGACTTATTGTAATAAAGGAAGCTCATTATGCTGCAAAGAAGCTGCATTGTCATTCCTTGCCCAGTAAGAACTCAAGGAAACAAATCTACACTGAAAGTATGGAATTCTGACTGAATGTTAGCTTTTCACAGACTCTCTATTAAATGCAAAATTTTGAAATGATAAGGAAAGCACGCGGGAAGTTTCCAAAATGCCACAGCAGAATGGAAAAGCCAGGAAACCTTTAAATCAAACAAGAGCGACCAGAAGACAGGGCTAAGTGAAAATTGGGAAGTGAGACAACAAGTGGATGGATGGATGGATCAATGGATGGATGAGAGAGAGAGAAAGAAAGAGAATTCTTGTGTATTTCATCTAGAGTAGCAGTTCTCAACCTGTGGGTCGCGACCCCTTTGGGGGTCGATTGACCCTTTCACAGGGGTCGCCTAAGACACGGGTGCACGCTGTCTTCTTCTCTCTGACAGCGACCTGATTAAAAAGCCCTCCCCCACGGCATTTTTCCCTGGGGGGCTCTGCAGAACATCCCAAGACCAATGCCCGGTCTTCTGCAGAAACTTCCCTCCAAAGCCCTAAGAGGGAGGAAGGGCCAGTGGGGAGAGGGGCTTTGGTCCTGCTCCGGGCTGCAATTGTGCAGGGTGTGCGTGCGCCTATGTTTTCTATGGTGTGGGGCCGTGGCTGGAAGATGAAGAGCGCGAGGGGGACCAGCAGGGCCTTGTCCTTCTGAAGAGGACCTGTCCCCGAAGAGCGGAGATGTGTGGCATTGGTCTTGGGATGTTCTGAGGAACCCCCCAGGGGAAAATGCCGTTGCCATATATTTTGGTCCTATGACTGTAGAATGCTGCAAAAAACCATAAATACAGGCCAGTTGTTGAGTGTTTCAAATGTGATTGGAACACTCAACAAGGTGACCACAGTATGTGTGTCTGTGTCTGTGAGTGAGTGAGTGAGTGTGAGACAGAGAGGGAATCAGAGAGAGACAGACAGACACAGAGAGAGAGACAGAGAGGGGGAGGGAGGAAGGGAGGGAGAGACAGACAGACAGAGGCACACAGAGATGGGGGGAGGAAGGAGAGAGAGACAGAGTGATACAGAGAGAGACAGACACACAGAGAGAATGACAGATAGAGACAGAGAGGGAGGGAGGGAGGGAGGGAGGGACAAAGAGTCACACAGAGAGTGACAGACAGAAAGAGAAAGAGAGAGAAAGAGAAAAAAGGAAGAAAGGAAGAAAGAGAAAGAAAGAAAGAAAGAAAAAGAAAGTGGGAGAGAGAGATGAAAGAAAAAAGAAAGAAAGAAAAAAGAGAACTTATGACCACAATTGAGCCCAAAATTTTGGTTGCTAAGCAAGAGCATCGTTAACTGAGTTTCACCACATTTTGTGCAACTGTGCAACGATTTGGATGCGCTGAACAATGCTCTGCTATTTCACATTGCGCATACTGTCGCAAAATGTAGCAATGTAGTTTACTGTTATTATATTGACTGTTACCCATGCTACATCATGCTTCAAGACAAAATTTCATTTATTTGTAATTAGAAATACATATTTCACAATATATAATTAAATATTGTTTTTGTGATTAATCACAAAGCTTTAATTATGTTCAATTTGTAATAGTGAAAATATATCCTGTATATCAGATATTTACATTACGATTCATAAGAGTAGCAAAATTACAGTTATGAAGTAGCAATAAAAATAATTTTATGGCTGGGGGTCACCACAACATGAGGAACTGCATTAAAGGGTCGCGGCATTGGGAAGGTTGAGAACCACTGATTTACAGAATGACATCCAATTGAATTCTAAGAAAATATGATACCTAAGCTGGTGATTGTCTTCTATCAAGTCACGAATAATTTTCCGTTGACGCTCTGTCTCTTCCAGTAATGTTTTCAGTGCATGCTGTATTGCTTCGGAAGACTGTTTGTCCATAACAATTTTCTCTGCATCTGGTATTTTAAAAAATAAATGCTTTTTAAACACATTATTTTAAAGCATCTCCCAAATCAACTAGAATGCTAAAAGTGTAAAACTGTCTAAATTCAATATAATTAAAGTTCTTCATAGACTGAAAGAATTCAGTTTTTAAGGATACTAAGAAAATAGTAACTCTTTAATTTCTAACTGCCTGGTTCATTTGAGCTTCTTAGAATTTACATTAAATGGCATATATGTTTTAAATAAATAACCAATAAATAATCACAAATGGACTCCATTTGCACCAAATGTTAGACACTTCCTCAAAGGCTGAATATAGAAAAGTATTATTAAAAGCTGAAGTCCAAGGTTAGGGATAGATCCTCAAGGAGACAATTTATCTACATGGTCGCTAAGAGTTAACAGATTGATGGCATGTCAATCACCATTATTACCTGGCTTATTAATAGTAACATACTTCTGTGTATAAAACAAAGATGATTAACAGCTGGCAGCCCAATCCTAACCTGACATATGAACTACACCATACTCATCAAAATAAATGCTCCAACCTCAACAATTTGCATACATCAACTCTTTAATGTTTTCAGCAATGGCTAAGCTATCTGGGGAATTATTAGAGTTTTGCCTGTTGAATCTAAATGATGTTACTTGTATTGGCAAAGGGGAAGCCATTTAATTGTTGAAGACCTGGAAGGAGCACTGTTTGGGCCTTGTGGAGGATTCTTAATTAGGGAGAAAGAAGTTTGGATGTGTAGTTCTTAAGACCTCAATAATGTACAGTGTTAACAACATTCCTTGCTTGAAGGAAAACTGTAAGCATAATTCAATTTCAATTCAGTATTCACAACTTAGTACTTGTATCTTTTTCAAGCTATAACTATATTTTGTTTTCATGTAATCATATCCCAGCCATTTCATATTGAGGAATGTCCTGCATAGTTCTAGATGCTAAGGGATCACAGTGCATCCTATGAGATAGGACCATTTGAGGTTGCCCTTACCTAATGAAAAATCACTTTAAACCTGTCCTAAATGTCTTTCTTACATTGATGGGTTACCAATGTTTCTCTTGTAGCACACACTGCTCAGAACTATTTGGAGTGGATATGCATAGAAATATCAGTAATAAATAATATTTTATAAATGTATGATTACTTAAGTACCTATATCTTCAAACAGTAACAGAAGTGCAAGATTCTACTGATAGTGAGTTTAATTTATTTAGTGAAGAGTAGGATTACCTGGCACATTTCCGCAGGTTCCAGGCGTATCAAGGCACACAGGTCTTAAGCCATGTTGTCTTAATAACTTGTTTAAGTTTTCCCATTCTTGCTCTTGCTACAGTGGAAAAAAATAGAAAAATTCTCATATTACAATTACAAAGCATTGCCAGATCGTTCTCTAACGCAACCCTCTGAAATTCCTCCTAACTGGTCACCTAATATTGTTACTTCATGGTAAAATTCTGAATAGACATGGTAACAAACATACCAGGGGAAAGAGAAAGTTACATATCACAAGCCTTCTCATGTTTAAGTCCTTTGCTTTTTTCATCCTAACAGTGAAAGAAGAGCCTTACTACTTCCTCAGTTTTACATATGACATAAAAGTTGAGAGTTCATAAGCAAATTTTATATTGTTTTTATTTTACTGATTTTAATATAGACTTATGAGCCAGTAACATCATTTATCTTTTTTTTTCCAGTTTGTTCCACAAGCTCTGTTTTTCTAACATCCTGCTTTTGAACTTTCATTGCAATATTGTATCTCCAATTAAACACTTCAGCTCTATCTATGGGATAGATAATGCATTTAACTACCCTTAGATCCATTCAAAATGATATACACCAAAAAAAAAGAAAAAGAAAATAAACCAATAGAAAAGTGAGAGAAACAGAAAAAGGGGAAACCAAAATCACTAGATGGTTTCTACAATTCTCTCCAATGTTTTCCCCCCTACACTTTCAATCCACTCTTTAAAGTGTTTAAAAACAGTATAATATAAAGTCTTTATTATTGTAGCATATATCCCAGCTAAGGGATATTTGGGGTATTAGATTTCACCATCACAAGGCCTCTATTATCCTCTTTGGGCAGTCTGTAATTTTAGATACTTTGAAAAGCATGTCCACAAAAGTATTTATCACTAAGGCTTCATTTGTAACCAATGAACTACAGACAAGAATTTCATCTCAATAAAGACTCATTAAGTCACTCACATAAATCGAAGGAAGGCTTACAAATTTAACAACTATCCCTTTCCTCATGGCTCTTTTTGCACTTTGTTCCAAAGGACTGAAACTCTGAAACACTAATGAAGATGTTAGAGAGGAAATTAATGCAGATTGCCTCCTTCCCTTTTCTTAGGATTCTCTATGTCTATGACTGATTCTCTGTATCAGTCTATGGACAGAATCAATAAGCAGAATCCCCACTTGAAAATCTTGGATTCATACTATTATGTTCAAAGCACAATCCAGGATTCATACTATTATATGACAATTCTTCCCATCCTATTAAGCAATTAAATCCTACTGAGTTTATTTCTAGGAAACCAGGCTTAGAACTGTAGTCTTACATTTCATGTAATACATGAACATTGTTATACAGAAGCAGATTATACGTAACAGCTGCAAAGCTTATACTGAGATATAGTAATTCATAATAGAAATTGATAAGGTGCTTTCAGAGTCTTAATCTTTATTAAAATTCTGGGATGGCTTAATACACAATTGACAAGTATTACTGATCTCAGACTGTCATCACGCCTTAATACTGGCATACTGGCTACAGAAGTAAGAGTTTGAACCTAACATTACACACTGAGTTGTAGACATTCTATTTACAGGTTCCTATTGCTCTTTAGTAACTTATTATTTCTACTATAATATTATACTAATATAAAAACAATGCAGCAAAAATAATATAATAAAACATTTTGAACAATTGAACTTTTGCTGAAGGTAATTCAATTCTATGTGACCTTAACATATGCTATTATTTATGCATGGTTCAACAAAGATATACCTCTGTCATTGTAATTTTGAACTCTTGACCTTATTTGACCAGTGGATAGGATGCCAATTTTTTCTGAAATCTGAGAATGGAAGATGACATAGGAAAAGCAAAAAAATAGAATAGCATTGCAGCATGAGAAAATTAATCAAAGTTATGCTATGCACTTGTTTTATGGCTTAAATGGCTCAAATATACAGTACAAATATTAAAAAACACAAAACAATTAATCTGCCAGAAGAAGGCTTCAAAGACAAATCAATCCCTCCCAGATTTTGAAATGAGATTCACTTAATATAGGGCCCTTCCACACTACTGAGTTGAAGCTAACTGTATTGCCATGAAAACTGTGTTGTCCCCATTGTCCAGTTCTACTGTATCTCTATTTTTAGCTACAGCAGCTCCCTGATTTCACCCCATATTAATGGGTGATATAGCTATGCAGCATTTATATTCAGTCTTCAAAATGTCCTTTGAAACATGTGGGAACCTTTGGTAGCGACTGCATATTTCTGGGAAGAGTTAAGAGCTGCTTCAAGGTGTTCCAAGCAGGTGCCATGCTTACACATTGACACAACCTCTGGGAGATCCGACCCAAAGTGCTGCACAGTCCTAACAAGTTTCAAAGCCTAATTCAGTATCCACCTCAGGATGCCCTTGGATGGTGTCACTTGGATGGGGGAATACTTTTTTAATACTGGGACAGCAAGCTTTCCTGCTGTCTTACTCCTAGCTAACAGATAAAGACATAACATGGGGGATATAGCATAAAAAAGGACATTGACAGGATATGCTTGCATTGTTGTTCAAGAAAAATGTGAAATTATACTTAGCATCTCTAAAACTAAACTAGGACTGCTCATTTTTCTTTATAAAAAGAAACAAAACTGTTACGTGTGTCTTTCTAAGAGCATATTCAACAGCTTCCAGTAGCTATCATTGGTATACAAGTTAAATAATCAATCAGGATTTATTAAATAAATATATTTATTATTTATTTATTAAATATATTTATATGCCGCCCAATCCCAAAGGACTCCAGATTGTCCCCAAGATATCAAACAATTTCCAAGCTGGTGAGAAAGCCTCATTCAAGCAAGAAAATCATTTACAGGTAGTCCTCGGCTTACAACCACAATTGAGTCCAACATTTATGTTACTAAGCGAAACATTTCTTAAGTGAGTTTCGCCCCATTTTACAACCTTTCTTGCTGCAGTCTTTGAGTGAATCACTACAACTCATTAAGTTAGTAATAGGGATGTTAAGTGCATCTGGCTCCCCCATTGACTTTGCTTCTCAGAAGGTTGCAAAAGGTGACCATAGGACCCCGGGACACTGTGACCATCATAAATATGAACCGGTTGCCAACCGCCTGAATTCAGATCAGTCGTAAATGTGAAAAACAGTCATAAGTCACTTTTTCATTGCCATTGTAACTTTGAATGATCACGAGATGAATGGTCGTAAATCAAGGACTACTGTACTGTACATTCTTTTTCTACTTCATGACCTGAGATACCAGAATAGGGATAGGCTGCCATGGAGAAACTCTATGTGGTTGCTAGGAGTAAATAATGTGACCTGATGGTTCATAATCAATCAATCTCTACTAGCTGACTCCAACTAAGTACACTCTTAGGTGTTCCCTTCCACAGGATCACACACATCCCAAATATTTTGAGATGTGAAACTCAAATCCATTCTTAGGATGGTAATCAAAGCACCACCAAGCTTGAATCACATCCTCACTGTCAGCGCTGAAAGTGAAGCTTACTAACAAGCAGCTACCTCTACATCTGATGAAAATATTGGACATCTTTCCTCTTAATTAGCTCTGCCTAATACATGACGTGGGACTCGTACGATAAAGATGCAAATTGGATCGGGTAACGCCGGCGAGGCAGGCAAGGGCATTTACTCTAATGAAGTTGTCACCCAAAATAGGAAGTTGTCTGGGACCCTCAACAGAGAGCAGAAAAAGCTGAGTTTATACAATCTAGATTATTCTTACGGTTCGGTTTGCAAGTCTGTTTACGTTCGATCGTAACGCTATAAAACCCGTAGTCCCGATTTAATCTGTTATTAAACCAAAACAAACCGATGCTCCATTCTCTACGAGCAAAAAAGGAACAAAAGTTTTACTAGCGACGCCAAGAGGCCTCTCTCATTAAGACTTCAACCCATAAGAAACTTAACGTTCACCGAAGAGGCTGCTTTAAATGGACTCGGGGGCTCCCCGCCTTAGCCCACCAGGCCTTCGGGCTCCAGACTGCTCGAGGCTTCTTTCACGCCGTCTCTTCCGCTCCGCTTGCCCGCAAGAAGATCGCAGAGGCAGGCGCCTTTCTTCCCGCTGCCTCTTTCTGCTCGGCGAAAAGGCAAAGACGAGGAAGCTTCCGCGGCCGTTAAAGGCGGGCTCACCAGCTGAAGTAGAGCCGCCCCTGGGCTTGGCTTCCAGTCTCCACGGCTGGGCGGGGAGGTGGGGGATGGGGAGAAACACTCGCTTGCACGCAAAGCTCACCTTAAACCCTTAGCTGATCCTCCGAGCAAATTTCAGAGCCCTAGAAGTACGTGCATGTTAGGCACGTTTCAGATTCAGTCTCTGGCAGCAGCGATGTCACTTTTTTTGGGCTGCTGAGGTTCTTAGGCTTTAACACTCTGCAGGTATATTCGATTTAATCGACGAGGCTGCCTCCAACTTCTCGTCTGGTCCAAAGAGAGGACTTGCCTGTGGAGTTTTCTAGCAGAAAAATTTATTCGAAGGAGAATAAAGGGATGCTGTCTGTAACGATTGCCTTCCTACTTAAAAGAAATCAAAACCCTGGAGAGGGAGCTCGAGCCTCCAGAAAAAAGAGATCTCACCTCTTAGTATCAATATCCGATCAGTAGGAAACCAGTGGAGGGGGAAACTTATTTCCATTTTTAACACTCCGTACTTTCTCGTGCTATCAATTAAATGCCACAAAAGAGGTTATCAGGATCAGGGGGGGAAAGACCCTATTTTGAATTAAAAACAGGGCATAGGCAATCTTTCCTTAAAAGAGCACCCCCAAACCAGAGTGCTATTTTTAAAGGGGGGGTTCCTCCAGTGAGCAACCCCTGTACTTCATGTGTCGGAGACATACAATAATTTCCACAATAATTTATTATTATTTTTTAATCCTTTCATTAACAAATTTATAACCGTTCATCTAAAAGGCTAAGCTTAAAATATGCCGGCTAGTTTGCTTCTCAACATGATAAAGGCAGTCTAGTCAGTTACCTTATAGTTTGATATTTTGTGCAAAGTCGCTAAATTAGTTGGACTGAGTGGTAATTACAGATTAGCATGTTAGAACCATAGAATGTAAAGAGGTCTAAAGAGTAAAGATCATCTAGTCCAACTCCATTCGGTGTAAGAACCCGTTACTGCCGCATTCTTAAAAGATACCCATTCAGACTGTTTAACAACAGTTTAACAGACTGTTTAAGAATCCATCCAACACCTCCCAAAGTAATCTGTTTTATTTATTTTTTTAATTGGCTGTCAAAATGAAGATTATTTTTCCTGATGTTCAACAAAATCTATTTCCTTGCAATTTAAACCAAGGAATCGTCGCTTGTTCTACCTACAGAAGGTCCAGAATAGAAGCGGAGCCGAAAGAGATCCTTGCGAGGCTCTGCAGGCTTCTTCGGAGTAAAGAAGGCAACAGCTTCCCCCACCCCCCGGAAAGCAGCGGGGCGGGGCTCGTCGCGATGAAAAAGGCAGCCCTGATGCCGAGGAGAGCCTTGCAAAGAGGCGGAAAGGAAAAGCCCGAAAAGGCACCAAAAGAAGCGGGAGGAGCTTGGCCCGCCTGGTGGGCAGCTATCGAGACGTTTTCAAAGGCGGCGCCTGGGAGAAACCCGGTGTCGGGCAGAGATGAGGCGGCGCTCCGGCGGGCGGCGGAGGCTGCTCTGGGACGCGTCTTTCAGCCGGACCCCGCGCGTGGGCGCGCCTGTTGCCAGGGTAAGAGATGCGCCGACTGCGCTCCAATCCACGCTTTCCCGGCTTTCCTCTCCCGGGCCGCACCGCCATATTGAGACTCGCGAAGGCTCTCCGGGAGGTGCAGCGGTTTGCTGGGAGAAAGAGGCGAAGCCGCTCCCCTCGGCTTGCCTCCGGCCCTTTCTCTTCCTCGGGTTGACAGACGCGCTATCCTCGCCCGAAGCCGGCGGGGCCCACTTCCCATACTCGGACGAGGCCTCGCTTTCGACCGGCGGGCGGGAGGCTCTGTTCCCCGAGGCAGGTAGAGCCAGCCCTTTTAAACTCCGTCGCTCTATTTCGGACTCCGGGACCGAAGTCGCCTCGCGTTGTTAAAACCGGATTCAGAACGGCCTTAAAATGGGTCTTGGTTAATGGTTGGTGATGTGGGAAGTGGGCCGAATGGTCGTTTCCTTCAAAGATGCATAATTTTGTATTTATATGCATAATTTTTATTTATTTATTTTGTCATGTTTATGTAGTATATATTGGAGGTGGATGACCCTTTGAGCGCTGTAGGCAACAACATTTCATTTTAATGTATGCTGATAGTGTACATTCAAAGTGACAATAGTTAGTCTAAGTCTAAAAAAACGATATGGAAGGGGTTTCCCCCCAATCCAGAAAGGCTTAATCTGAGTATCTGTTGATGCCCCCCCTAGAAACAGGAGTACAGGTAATCCTCAATTTACAACAGTTTGTTTAGTGACCATTCAAAGTTACAACAGGCACTGTAAAAAGTGACTTAGGACTGTTTTTCATCACCGTTGCAGCATCCCCATAGTGATGTGATTACAATTCGTACACTAGGCAACTGACTCGTATATATGATGGTTGCACAGTGTCCTTTCACTAATTTGTCAGCATTCTGTATTACCCATTTGTCTTTTTTGTGTAGTTTGATAAGTATCATATCTTCCAAATATTGGATTACTGCCATCCCACCTTTTATTTTTTAGAGGTGCCTATGGAATCCTTCTGCCACTTTAATGAAAAACAGGGAATACATATAATACTGGGCTTAATTGTGGATTTTTTTTATTGCATGCCTGTTTTCTGTTTATTCGTTTGTAATAAAAGTCATGGAGGAAAATATGTGGGTGCTGCTGTAACATCTGCTGTTTTAAATCTTATATGATTTTTTAATGTACTGCTTTGTGTTCCAAAAGTATCAAGAATGAAAAAGTTAAAGTAGAAACCAGAAGGAAGAAATTGCTGACCGTTAACATTAGCTTTGATATATTGGAGCAAGCAGCTTAGAAATTTATTAGTTTTGTTAAATAACTGAGTGATTATAACATCTTGTTGCATTCCTTAACAAGATCTTTTGAGCTAAGTCAAAAGGCCGTAAATGCTACTGGGACACTTGCAAATATTTGAGGAACAAGTTCAACCTGCTTTTTAGTGAATGATTATAAGTAATAACTACAGTGAACTGCGTGGATAACATTTGTGTAGCCAAAATAATTTCAAATCACTGACAGATTGGCAAAATCAAGAAATAAAATTAGAATGCTTTTCTCAGCATTTTCCCCTAGCTCAGGGCAAAAGATTTGAAATAGCAGTGATTTGTCATGAACACAATTATTCTAAACATCTGTAACTTAGTTTTACTTTTTTGCTGCTACTTCTTTCTGCTTTGTTTCTTTTTTTTTCTTTTTTTGCTGCTAATTGGATTAAAAGCCATTTTGTATGCTATGGCAACTTGGATGGAGACTAATAATAATGAAGAAGTAAGGTAAAATGTACCCCATAGGGTAAGAGATATAGAAAGTTATTTTTGAAACAAATCTTAGCCAAATATGAATTTCTCTCTTTCTTTGTTTTATATACTGCTATAGTCAACAGAGGTTCCCAATGGTGAATATCAATAAACACACCAAATAAAATTCAATAAATACTGTGCTCATATATGCTGTTCTTAATTTCTCTGCTAGATTTAATACAATTTTCTTATCAAGGTATTTTATGGTGCTTAGAGATTATCTGTTACTGTATTTAATTTGATATTGGAATGATAGGTCTATCAGAAAGATAGGACAAGATTTGGATTTAACTAGCTAGGATTGAACACATTGTTAACTAGTGGTATATTAAGTTAAATAATTATTTTGTAAGTTCTCTGTTTGGCAAATTATCAGGTTGCTCAATTAATCAAATAATATATTTTCTTTAGAGTTTAAATGAAATTTGTAAAAATTGGAGTTTTATTTGTTTAAATTTGTTTAAATACTGATATCTGGGAATAAATATTCCAAGGAATCTTTTAGACTTGGAACAATTAAATATGGTCACTTTGTGTCTATAAACTGATTTTGTATCAGTACAATGAAATGACTCTATGATCGGGATTTAACAAGGTGTTTAAAAATAAAAATTGGGCTGAGTAATTTTTGCTATATATAATGTAATACCTCACTTTTTCTTATTAGATGTAATAAAAATATAAATATGTATACAGAATATATGCATAAGCCTGAGTGACCAAAACCTATGCATAAGCCTGAGTGACCAAAACCTTTAGTAGAAACTAAGCTCATAATTTAAACAGCTGCATAGTATGTTCTGTAAAGATAATTACCGTAAGTTTCCAAAAAGAGAGCCTGGCTAAGTTGGATCCACTTTAGAAGTGTATTTTACTTTTAAATAATGCTGCTTGAAATAGATCAAATGAACATATTTAAATGTTTTGTTCTTCTATGTCTCATTACAGTTACCTAGACAGAATGGCAGACCTGGTGGCTATCTGGGAAGTAGCCCTGAGTGACGGCGTTCACAAAATTGAATTTGAACATGGGACCACATCAGGAAAGCGTGTTGTGTATGTAGATGGAAAGGTAGGACACTTGCATAAAATGCACTCAGTTCTTTGGAAAACAACAAGTTAACAATTTGTGTATGTAAAACGGTTCGCTGAAAGAATACTTTCCAAGAAAGCTTTTCTAATTGGTGTTGAGCAGGGCTGGGCAGTTAATTTTCCCAAGGGGCCACATGAGAAACTGGGACTGTTGTGGAGGACCACTGACATTGCCTCAATGCTGTTGATGCTACGGGCAGGACTGGGACCACCTGTCAGCCAGATGCAGACTACAGGCTATAAAATGCCCAGGTGTGGTTTGCTTTTCTGGCCACGCTTCCAGTTTATTTTCTTATTTCTTTATTATTGACAATTCCCCTTAAATCTTTTCCTTTCTATTCTTTTCCCTCCTGTCGATCTCCTGTTGAACCATGGAGTCAATCCTGTTTTCATTACCATAAATAGACTTCAGTGTTTAAGAAAGGTGGTTCTGTAACATCAAAAAGTCCCTCAGTTGTCTTCTCCTGTACCAGATAATTGCTTTTGAGTAGAACAACCTTGTACTCAGAGAAAGTTTTGAGGCAAAAAGTGAGAGCTGTTTCGTGAGACTTTTCATTCCTCCAGATCCTTACTGCCATTATTACAATGAGAAAGAGGTTGGTTGCACCATTATTTAATAGATTCAGGTTCTCTGTGGAACTGGAGGGACTATCTTATTTTGGTAAGACCATAGATTAGCACTGGCAGGAGAAGTCACAAAAGACCCCAAAAGAGGATATGCAAGAAAGCATTTTAACCCATCAATTTCAGGGATAAGTATGAAGGGTCCTTGATTAGTATGAGGGATAGGCATTTATAGATTTAAGGTTCCCTTAAATAACTATCACTTGAAATACTATCTTTATATACACTGCCTTTTACACATGCTGAAATGAGTCTTTTCAATAGTTTTTAGTTACCCAAATTTTATTTGGAATCAAAATTATAGAAGGAGGTTTAGACTAAGTAAGTATTTCATTCTTTTTGAAATTATATTTTAAGAGAAACAGTATACAAATATATTGAATAAATAATAATGTTGAAGTAAAGTTTTGAACATTTGCTATTAAAGATAAACTGCATTTTTATGAAATATTTTTCTTCTGAACAGATGTTGAGTTCAGCTTCTGGCTATTAAAAGAATATTTATTCACAACTTTAAACTGATAGATTAATTAGTTTTCTTTGTTAATATAGGCAAAAATATACAATAACCAATTTGGGATTTCAATATTTTCTTGAAAACATACATCACTTGAATGCATAGTGCAAGGAACGAATGCCTCATGGTACTAGAATCTTGCTGTTAGTCTTGCTGCAGATGTTATATAGAAATTTATTATTTTAGATATATAGATCTATATTAGGAAATTGAGAAATATTGCAGTCATAATGGATATAAATGAGCAACCGGTTAATTGGAGGGATGGCTTAATTATCAGATTGCTTTTTAGGCATAATTTTTCCATATCTAATTCCTTTCATTCCATTTTTTATCATTCCCCACTGTATTATCTTTTTTTTTTCAAGTAGAAGGATAAAGAAAGGGGCATGCTTACAGTATGATGATTCCTTTCTTTCTGGCTTTTGGGAACTGAACTCCAGCTCCTACCAGTGTATTTAAATGATCCCAATAATCCTGGGTATGTTTTCTTTCTCTATGAGAGCAAAAAAGCAGATGAGATAGAAGATGGAAGAGGAGACTAGATCTATTTCATCCAAATGAGCAACACAGTGTGCAAATGCTTCTATCCCAAATTGAGGGAATAAATATGTGAATAGAATCTGAATAGGTAGCACATCTTCTTCCAGCTTCCTATCACATTTGTCCAAATAAAAAGGGTCAGCTACATTGTTTCCTTTGGTGAGTGCATATTGTTGTCGCATATACTTTTTAAAATATGATTGGAGGTCTTGCCTATACAACAGCAATAAATGTCATCTTGTTATCCAAGCTAAGCTGCATAATACCCAAGATCAAAAACTGTATGTTACTGAGACAGCAATTCATACGAGTGCCTCTACACCTCCGCCACTACATTTATTATATAGCAAATTAAATTACTATCCTTTCATAAACTCAGTTCCCTAGCACAACTACACTTGTTCATTTGTAGGATTAGCCCTACAAATAGGGAAAAGGTATTTTAGAGCATTTCAGTCTTCAAATATGTAAATATGAGGTGTATGCAGGTATATTTGAAAAAAATGTTTACATAATGTATATTCTGGTACACACATAATCTATTCTTCAGGACCATTATATTTTAGATATCGGAGAATCATAGACTAGAGATAACGTTACATAGTCCAACTTCCTCCTCAGGGCAGAATCCAGTAGAGCATCTCTAATAAAGGCATCCAGTTTCTTTTTAAAAACCTCTAGCAAAGGAGAACTCATAACTTTACAAGGCAACCTACACTATGGCTGACAGTGTCAGGATTCCAAATAATATCCAAAATTAAATCAGAGTCCAAGGCAAAGTATTGTTCAAAGTTCCAATTTATTAAGAGAGTCATGTTAGCAAATCTGGGAAACCCGAATCTGAGCTTCCTTCCCCCACCCAGTTGAAAGTTCATGATCTTGCCCCACACCCACAAGTCCATCACATGGTCCAATCTTCCACTGCCATGCTGGCAGTTCCACCCATCCAGTTCTGGTCAGGTGCAGAGATGTAGAGACAAGGGATGACCTTGGATTCTAGAAAGGAATTTTATTTTGACAACATCCCATTCTACTCCTTACTATTCCCCCTCCTAATTCCCCACTAATGAAACAGCAGAGTAGAATAGAATATTAGTGTGGCAGGCCAAAGATCCCAAAAAGAACTGGCTGTAGGCCTGACAGACAATTTCTAGAATCTTGGCATTTAGCTTAATCTTATTCTTGTAGTTTTAATTCATACAGTCCTGTTAGGAAATAGTTATTTGTATGACAATCCCTGAGATATTTGAAGTCTGCCATCATGTCTCCCCTCAGTTATTTAAACCTATACAGGTCATTTATCTTTCCTGATAGAGTTTACTTTCTGGACTCTGCTTGTGTGGGAAAGTGCTAGGAATTTTAAAAATAACTATACTAATATTAATACTGTGAGAGTATTTTAACACCATCAAACATCTATTCATTCTATATCCTTAGAAGGACTTGTTAGGTAGGTAAAATGCCAAATCCAGTCTAAACATATCACTGACTGCAACAAACCATTATAATTCACCATGTTAGTAAACATCCTCTGAACTTGCTTTTCAGTTTGTTTTTGTTTTTGAAGTGTAAAGTGTCTCAGAAATGGGATACAATCGGCATTTAATTATTAAATAACATTTAATAATTACTTCCTGTGATTTGGATTCTATGTTCTTGTTAAGGAAATATTACCATACAATAGGATGAAAGAATAATAAATCTTTTGATTACATCTGATTTGATCATTTTTTGTAATAATAAGACAAAAAAGTTGACTGGTATTATGGCAGTCAAGTTTTCAGAACTGAAGCAAAAATATGTTTGTATGTCTTTTTTCATCCTTAGGAAATAATAAGAAAAGAATGGATGTTTAAATTAGTGGGAAAAGAGACATTTACAGTTGGAGCAGCTAACACAAAGGCTACTATTAATATTGATGCAGTCAGTGGATTTGCATATGAATATACTCTGGAAATAGATGGAAAAAGTCTCAAGAAATATCTGGAGAATCGGTCAAAAACAACAAACACTTGGGTATTAAACCTAGATGGTACAGATTTTAGAGTTGTTTTAGGTATGTTAGTTTTCTGAAGTCTCTTGCATGGTTCATGTACTATTTTAATTATACTTTGGTATTTTCCAATATAAATGCTACAACCCATTTATTTGAAATAAAGACTAAGGGAATCTTTATAGAAAATCAATATGTGTGGTGGCTTAGAGTTGACAATGTTTTCATGGCACATAATCAGGTTAATTATATACATTTATCTTGGAGATACTCTGTGATTACTACAAGATCTCTTGGATCCGAAAAGGATTAGTTAAATTAGTGTTAAGTTTTAATAAGTAGTGTGTAATTTACTAGCATCGGTTTACATTTAGTGTTGAATTTTAACTCTGTATTGTTGACAATGTGATTATTGTATAACAAAATAGAAAATAGCATTACTATAAATCCAGAAAACATCATGTTAGACATTTACGTGGCTATGGGCATAACTATGAGAATTAAGGATACTGCCTAACAAGCTGGTTTTAAGATAATAGCAGCATTTTGTAAATAAATCAGTGTCTACTGTCAACCTACTACCATAATACCTATTAGCATTCTCTAACCCTTTGCAAATGGTAGAAGCCTTTCTAATTTCAGAAAGACTACCAGAATCAAAGTCCTTCTGTCAAACTGGCATCAGCTATAGATTTAATAACAATGTACACCCCCAGTTTCAGTAGCCACCCCAATTTTCAAAAGGTCAAACCTTTTAGGAAGTTTTGAGTTTTTCAGAAATACAGTTTTTAAAGTATTTTTTTTAATTGACAAGTTACAAATTGACAAGTTACATTCAAAAGGCATCTTTTACATACGATCTCCCCGTTGAGATCCGGAGCCTTCCGCAAAGCAACCAAGACCTGGCTGTTCCGGCAGGCCTGGGGCTGTTGAATTATCCAGCCCCATCCTAAGTTATGAATGTTCTTGAATTTTTAATTGTTGTTTTTATTTTTTTATCCCCCCCCCCCTCGTATTTGTAAGCCGCCCTGAGTCTTCCGAGAGTGGGCAGCATACAAATTTTAATAATAAATAAATAATAATAAATAATAAATGATTGTCCTTTTTCAGATTGAATCTATTTTGTATTAAATTGATAGACATTTAACATTCTTGCAGTTATAGAATAAGCAGGACTTGTGATTGTTACAGTTTAGTGCATTTCTCTTAAGGACACCATTCTATTCTTCCTTCCATTGGATTCTTTTCCATCAGCATTCTGTGGCCGCTTAATATTCTATAGGTTTGCTGTTAACTTTTTATTTTCTGCAAAAGCACTATATTGTAACTATATGAACAGCATTATTAGAGAACTATCATGCATATAATGAGATTTCATCTGGACCAGAATGCAATTAGGAATGCAATAATTTATGTAGCAATTATTTTGTGATTTTTTTTCCAGAGAAAGATACGATGGATGTCTGGTGTAACGGTAAAAAAGTGGAGACAGCGGTATGTAACATCAAAAACATAATTTAAGTAGATTATTTTAGTTGAAAATAATTAAGTCATAAATTAGAGAAGCTATTTTATAGCATCATTCTCTCTCCCCCAAGAAATTGACAATTAAGACAAAATAATTGAGATAGCTTAACAAGCTTAACAAGCAATCATGAGCTATAGAGGGTTAGGAAACCTGTGGCCTTCCAAATGCTGCTGAAAAACTACACTTTGGGCAACTCTGCCAATGGTCCTACTGGCTGTGGATGGTGGAAGTTATAGTTCTGCAGCAGCACCAATATAAAATAAGACATAAATTAACAATCATGATGGTGTTACAGGTTCATTTTTAGATGATAACAGACACAACAGAGAAGGTAAGCGGAGTTGTATATTTTCAATCAGGAGTTAGTGCTGTTCAGCAAATGCAAAAGTGCAACTTTATCTTTACCAGGCTTCTTTCTGTTTCCATATCTCAGCTTTCAGTCTGGGAACAAAATAAGCTATGACTCAAACTGTTGCCCTGTGTCTCCAAATTGATAACTATCTCTTAAGTGATGCTCTGTTCACCTCAGCCACTATGAAATTTCACTTTCATTTCCCTTTCTCTTGCCAGCCCTTTGTCATCCGGTTACTGCTTTCCTTGTAGTGCAGTTTGAACAATGCATCTCTGTTGAATGAGTTGAGTCATTTGGAAGTAACCCTTGGCTCTTCCAAATGGTTGTATCTCTCTTTTTTTTCCACTGCAGTATGGTAAATAAATAAGTCTTTGTTTCACTATTGAAAGCAAGATTGACTTATTCATTAGGCATAATGGGCAAAGGGCTCACAAAAATATTTTAATGTGGTGTTTTTTTTTAAATCAGAAAAAAGTGAAGTAGAGGTTACTTATTTTGGTGCCTTTAAAAAAAATATTTTACCACCTTTTAATAGAAACAGGCAAGACACTCACAAAATGTGAACAACAAATCTTGTTTGTAACTATGTATGACAGACATAACTAACTGACCACCACCTATTATTATTATAGAATAATATATATTATTTATTCCATTTCTTTGTAAACAAACAAACCAGAAAATATTGAAATTCCTATGGAATGTAATTTTTAATATTATTGTTTTTATGGAAGAAGAGGCCTCACCAAAACAAAAATGTATGGGGCTTACAAAAGTCCTCATGTGGCCCTGCCCTGAAAACTCTTTTTTCTTTAACTAGGCTTCTATTCCTCCTTCTCTTCCTCTTAGTCTTTCAAAACTCCAACTCATCTTTACTGACTCACAACAAGGCGCTTTTTCAAGAGGCAACTGGACTTTCTGGTTTTTCTTTGAAGACGTTTCGCTTCTCATCCAAGAAGCTTCTTCAGAGCTGAGCGAAATGTCTTCGAATAAAAAACAGAAAGTCCAGTTGCCTCTTCAAAAAACACCTTTGGGACAACCATGACCTGGATAACTGAGAATCGTTATGACATGTCTCACAAGTTCTTTCCCTAAGTTGAGTTTTCTTCATTCCTTCAGCAGAAAATCAAAATCATACTTAGTATTGAAAAGCTCCCACTACCTTTGCTGCTGCCGGAGCTCCTTTTATCACTTAGTTTAATAGCTGGGAGGTGGAAAAAATACAAAAATCCATGCATGTTCTAGAATGCTTATGCCTCTTACAAAAAGGAAAGAACTTCCCTTTTCCAAAAGCTTGGCATCGACTTCCAGATCAAAACACCTCACAAGTGCAATAGGTGGTTTGCTCTTTCCCAACCTTTTGCACAGCTAAACTCTTACTACAAGACAAATGGAACCTTTCTTTGATAAATTTCATACAGTACATAAAAAGATAAAATATTTGCATGCTTTCAGTTCCAATGGCATTAGCATCTTTTCTGAAATTCCTGAAGTCACGGAAAAATTAAATGTAGAGCTTGCTGTCCTATTTGTATGCTGTAATGTTTCATTCTTTATTGAAAGTAAAATACTTTGATAGCTAGTAAAAGTCTGAAACATTTGTGAATCATTAAATGGATTTTTTATTTTTTATTTTTTTGCCAGGGTGAATTTGTAGACGATGGGACAGAAACACATTTCAGTATTGGAAAGCACAACTGTTATATCAAAGCTATCAGCAGTGGAAAGAGAAGGGAAGGAATTCTTCACATGCTCATTGTGGATGATGGAGAAATTCCAGAAGTTTTGGAATAGCTTTCAAAGATTAATGCAGATAAAAATATCAGGGATTTTCAGTTACTGCGGTACAATTGACAACTTTAATGTGTACTTGTTCATTGAGTCTCTGATGAATTTTTTAAAGTTAAGAGCATAGAAAATTCACTAGAGGGCCAAATAAATATGTAAAGTTATGTATAATCTATTATTTTGTTATATAGGGACACTGAAGGGGAATCAACTAATGTAGAAATTGTTTACATGGGACATTTTAATAAAATAGTGCAGAATAAAAGAGTTAGTTTGTTCATTTACATATCGGAATGTTTTTTAATCTCTTTAAATTAAGCTTAATTAAAAAAAAAACCTTGATGTGTACTGCACTGAAAGACTAAACAAATCTTGTTTAGATTTATGATCAGTGAAACTGATACTGGACATCTGCATGCCTATGAAGTCAGCTTTCAGCTCTATATACTAGGATTGATTTATATGTAATCATTTCATTCTATGGGCCTAAGCAGATCTATCTAATGAGTTTCCAATGGTTTTCTTATATGCAGTTATCAGGAAGGTTTAAAGTGGTTAAAATATGTCTTTGAGTAATGTAAGACTGAGTTTGAAATAGAATTATGCACAAATGATGTGCATGTTATGGCCAAAATGTATACACTTTTGTGGAAATATGAGTTAGAAGAAGAACAAGAAATAATGTAAGATAAAATGGGCTAAGATTTTTCATCTCAACATACAAATGGATTAATGGGAAAATAGATGGTTGAAAGGACTACATTATACAGTATTTACAGAGGTGGGCTGCTGCCTGGTCGGACCGGTTTGCCCATACTGGTAATTATGACCATTGACTGGGCCCATCCACCTGCCCCGGTGCTATCCCATCCTATATATCTCACACTCTGGCTTGCTCACCCCACCCACACAGCCTAGCTGATTTCCACACCTCACCCGCTCTACTCACTGCTACTTACGGCTGTCCAAGAAGGTGTGCTGGAAGCCGCGCACATGAAATTGCCATGTTTGAAGCCACGCGCAAGCACATTTTCGGTTCTGCACTAGGTGAACCAGTTGTTAAATATTGTGAAGCCCACCTCTGAGAATTTACATTATATTTTAGCCTTAAAGAGAATTCTCATGAAATGCTGTATCATTGGCATTTCTCACCAGAAAAATTGTGTAGAATGTAATTGAAGTTATTTCAAATATTTATCAGAAATGTGAACAACATAAAGGAATAGTTTATTATATATGGTGGATAAGTAAAAACAAATTTTTGGATACAAATAAATATATTAATTCAGAAGATAACTATGAATGTATAATTGAACCCAGAAACTTATCTTTTGGGATTAATGGACAAAGAAACAAGGGAAAAAGCCATGGAACTTTGTTTTTATATATGATTACTGCAGAGAAATTATATGTTCAAAAGTTGAAACATTCAGTGCTACCCACAACAGAGAAATGGTTGGTAAAGATGATGGAACCTGCAGAGATGGTTAATTTCCTTCCTTGATTAGAGAAAGGGCAGTATCTAGATATGGCTGACTGCAAAACCCTTATACCAGTATACTTTTTGCATGAAACAGAAAAGAAAATGCACTTAAGATTTGGGAACCTTTGATAATTAGGAAAAAAATAGATAATAGAAAAAAAGTGAGCTTTTTGTAATTACAGAGTAAACAATAACTTCGCAATCATTTATATTTACTGCAAAGGAAATTGGAAACCTTTTTGCTTTTGTTTTCTTTATGCACTTTTGTCTTTTTTTCTTTGTTTTTTTATCCTGATGAGTTTTTTTTAGTTTTTAATATTCTCCTTAAAGCTTTTTGTAATGTTTATTTTTAATAAAAGAATGTAAACAAAACTATAATAATGACTGTACCAGAAACTATATTATTATAATTAATATAGAAATCTAAAGGAAAAAGAAAATGTTTATGTTTAGTGTTACGGAATGATCTATATGTACATCTCTAAATATTGATGTAAACAAATACATCAATTATGTAGGCTTGTGGAGCTCTAACTCTTTGTTGGATTGTGAGTAGCATTTAAAACTAACTCTTGATATTTGTTTGGACCTTCACAGACTCTTAAAAGAAAAACAATACTGGTTTAAGAATACTAAGCTAAATAGCATTTTTTAAAAACTTTATAGCATTGCAGATGGAAGCTGTTCTTATAGTCTATTTCAAATTTCAAATCTTGTTTCTGAATGTTCAATATTTTATTGAGCAATCGAACTCCATATATGCTGATAGTAATATATTACTTCTTAAGTATTTATATTTTATGTGCTGTGGTACCTCAGTTCTCATTGTTAATTGGTTCCGGGTGGCATGATAAGCACCAAAAATGATGAGTACCAAACAATTTTTCCCATAAGGAACAATAATAGTGAGTCACAAGGCAGCTGACATTGACAAGTTCTAGGTTGTACTAAACAAACGATGACTACTGGGACAAGTTTTTCACCTCAAAATGTGTTGTGTACCAAATTCAATGAGTTTCAAAGAGTTGAATACCAAAGTAACACTGTATAAAATACTCAATTCATATTTCTTGTTAGCTAGTTTCTAAATATTCTTGATAAATAACTTGTGATATCCCATAGCAGATCTGTTTTAAAAGTAAACATGAAACAATTCAACTTTAAGAAATATTGAAAGAAGAAAACTTTCTTCTATATTAAAACCCCTGAAAATAAAGCAAACTAATGGCATTTTTTATTGTACCAAAAACATCACAATTTACTTTTCAATATTGTTTCATGTGATTAGATAAGCCATATGATACATATAATTCACTGTATTTCTACACTACTCTAATCACGTGCAACAGAATTGGAATTTGAAAAAAAAGGTACTGTAACTGAAAGTTAATATGTAAAAACTTGGCTCTCAAATAGTTGTACTCTTAGATAAAAAATAGAGGCAGTTTTGAGAAAAAAACCTATATATTTAAATTTCATTTCATTTTTCATTTCATTTTATTTAAATTTATAGGCCGCCCTTTTCCCTAAGGGGACTCAGGGCAGCTTACAATTAATGGGAAGGGAGTGTAGGACAAAACACAAGAAGAAAAAAAAATGTGAATAAAAAAATAAACCGATAAAACACAACATTCATTCAGCATTCGGGTGGGGCAAAGTACAGGTCTTATCCCCAGGCCTGACGGGATAGCCAGATCTTGAGGGCTGTGCGGAAGGCCTGGACGGTGGTGAGGGTACGAATCTCCACGGGGAGATCGTTCCAAAGCGTCGGAGCTGCAACCGAGAAGGCTCTCCTCCGCGTAGTCGCCAGTCGGCACTGACTGGCGGATGGAATTCGGAGGAGGCCTACTCTATGCGATCTGATGGGATGAAGGGAGGTAATTGGCAGAAGGCGGTCTCTCAAATAGTCAGATCCACTACCATGGAGAGCTTTATGAATGGTGAGTAGCACCTTGAAGCGCACCCGGAGATCAACAGGTAGCCAGCGCAGCTCACAGAGGATCGGTGTTATGTGGGCGAACCGTGGTGCGCCCACGATCACTCGCGCGGCCGCATTCTGGACTAGCTGAAGTCGCCGGATGCTCTTCAAGGGCAGCCCCATGTAGAGCACATTGCAGTATTCCAGCTTAGAGATCACAAGGGCTCGAGTGACTGTTGTGAGGGCCTCCCGAGCCAGGTAGGGCCGCAACTGGCGTACCAGGCGAACCTGGGCAAATGCCCCCCTGGTCACAGCTGACAAATGATGGTCAAAAGTCAGCTGTGGGTCCAGGAGGATACTTCAATCTTAAATATTTGTGCTATTTACATATATGTTAAGTGTAATTGGAGGTGCAAAATGTATGCTGCACACTTATGCTATATGAATTGAATGGATGAATGAATGATCTAGTTCTGTGATGGCAAACTCATGGCATGTGTGCCAGAGGTGGCACGCAGAGCCCCCTCTGCTGGCATGTGCGCCCAGATCATATCTCCGTGGCGTTTCTTTCATCAGCTTCTGTTCCTCTGCAGACAACAGAACAGCTCACAGAAGAAAAGTATCTTACCTTTTGCTGCGCTGCGGATGTTGGGATGCCCCACCTCCCACCGGCCAGCTGGTCTTCAGGTCTCTGCTGCACATGCACTCATGCATGCGTGTGCACATCCATGCACACACTCCTTTTAGTTTGGGCATGCGCATGTGCTCAGTTTGGCTACTCAGTGTCCAAAAGGTTCGCCATCACTGATTTAGTTTAGAATGTTAAACTCCCTAGGTATTGTAAAATTTAACATTCATTTATTGGCATTTAATTCAATAAGCTACCTAAAAAACACGAGTCCTTTTTATTCCTGACTGACTAGCATTCATTAACTGAATGTTTCACTCCTCTCCACAAATCTGCTCTAAAAAGTTAAAACCTCCCGAAAACATGGGAATGCTGAGAAGAAGCAAAGTCCCATTATACAATTGTAGGTTATTTCACCCTGTACTAATTGTACCTTTATATAAATATAAAATTACTTGGAATTCTGGTTTAGAATTTCTGAATTTATAAGAGATTTATTTTAGGAAATCGTCTAGAGAAAAGCTATATTCTGCAAAACATTTGTGTTTAAGAAAGGTGTGTGTGTGTGTGTGTGTTTAGCGAGTTTAGTGGCTCATGGGGGCTGGGTTGGAATGATGAAAGAGACTAGAATATGGTAAGCATTAGAGGACAGATCTCGAAGTGGGTGGAAGCAAGCAGTTTATAATACTTATCTTAGGATTTTCCCTTACTATCTTTGGACTATGAGCAAGCAAGAGTCAAACTTATACATCTGCTTAATATAAATTGTCAAAAGGATGCTTGTAATATCACTCAGCTTCCCAAGACAGCAGGAGATGAACTCTGACACCAACTTCTTACACTGTGAGGAAAATCAGTTTTTAAATGAGTACAATTGTTTATTAGACAAGTTGAGACATCAGGCATGTGGCCTTGCAACTTAGTATATGCTAAATTTTATTCGAACAGTCCAAAACAACCCCTGAATCTTAAGATGCAAATGCTTTTTCTAAGACCACTGTCCTTTGTAGATAACAAAAGGGTAGAAAGTAACCTGAGATCTACTAGGCACCATATTTTTTGGAGTATAAAATGCACATTTTTCCCCCAATAAAGGGTGAAAATCTGAGTGCATCATATACACTGAATACAGCATTTTTGGCCTCCCGAAACCCTGCCTTTGCAAAAATGGCTGTGCATAGCCTTTAGTAGGCTTCCAGAGTGCTTCTGGGGGCTAGGGTGAGCAAAAATGAGTGAAAAATGGACCAGTTTTTGCTCATTCCTCCCCCCCCACCGCCCGCCCTCACTCTACAAGCCTCCTAAAGGCTATGCATGCTCTTTTTTTTTTTTACTAACAGGCCCGTTTTTGTGAAAAAAAACCTTCCCCCCCCCCCACTGTTCAGATGGCTTAAAATTAATACTTTAATATAAGGACTTGTGGTTGCAGCAGTTCTGCTTTAAATAGAAACGGCATGGTTTTAACTATCTTTTTTTGAAATAACATTAAAGAATAAGGAGACTTCAAGAATGTAATGTTGCAGGGATTTCTTTTTTCATTGCATTACAGAACTGCCATATGTTTATTACCTAATCTAACACAGAACTACGATAGTGTTCGTGTTTTAATTAGCATTAAGGCTTCAGATATTCTAGGATGACGGTTCCAAATTTGCCTTCTGATCAGGGCTCCAAAGCAGAGAACATGTCAATAAGTACAGTGGTAGAGCTTGTTCCTTATTAAAAATGACAAAAATTTCAGGGTTATGAATATCATCAACCACACTATCGTAGAGTTTCATACTGCTTGTGTTAATTAATGGTGGCGCTACGTAACTCCGATTGCCCCTTGTGTACGACCCTGTTACAACTTCTGCTTCAAACACACAGATCAAATGGTCCATTTCACATTTTTCTCTGGTATCTGCTATAAGTTTCCGGGGGTTCTTTTTAAAATATATGCCAGTTCCATATTTCTGATCTGAAAAACAATACAAAATGCAGACTGTTTTACTATATTTTTTCTTATAGCAATATAAATGAGTAGCTGACTGCAGTAACTTTCGTCTTTCAACCATATACTAGGTAAAATCATGACGACTAATTTGACTGCAGTAAACAACTTACGAACCATGCTGAAAATAACCACTAAAATAATCACACACAACGATTAGAACTAGAGTAATTAAAGCTGCAAGGGGACGCAGTGGCTCAGTGGCTAAGACACTGAGCTTGTCGATCAGAAAGTTCAGCAGTTCGAATCCCTAGTGCCGCGTAACGGAGTGAGCTCCCGTTACTTGTCCCACTTCTGCCAATCTAGCAGTTCAAAAGCATGTACAAATACAAGTAGAAAAATAGCTTTGGTAACAGCGTTTTGTGCATCTTCGGCATTTAGTCATGCCAGCCACATGACCACGGAGCTGTCTTTGGACAGCGCTGGCTCTTCGGCTTTGAAACGGAGATGAGCACCGCCCCCTAGAGTTGGGAATGACTAGCACATGTGTGAGGGGAACCTTTACCTTTATCTTAATTAAAGCTGAGGTTGGAGAGGTGGGCCCCATTAATTCTCAGGCTAGGAGGGGAGGTATTATGTAATTGTATTTTGGTTTACCACAGTCAACAAACAAGCTAATCTGTTAATTCAAATGGGCAAGAGGTAGAAGCCTAGAGTTTATATATTCTGGGAGATAGATATATGGTCTGCAGTGGGGAATCAGCTATTATGTTTGAGGCTGAATTCTTGGTTCCCCTCTCTAATCTTTCTGGGAACCTTTTACACTAGAATTCCTGAGAAGTGTATTAGTTTGGGTTCCTTACACTTAAGAATTAAAATCCCAGTCTTGTTTCCCACCAGTATAGAAATTAAAAATTAAATACCAGTTGTAAAATATTAACCTTTAAGACTTGTTATTTCAAAGATATTCAATTTGCACATGAATAGAGCATTTAACATGTTGAAAAATATTCTAGGTTTCCTACAGCATTACTGTAACGTATGTGGTTTACCTTGTGATGAGGAGTAAGTTTTCTGAAATCCAGTTTTGCATACCAGGCTACAATACTGAGCTGGGACATGATGGTACAATCTATGACATACAGGCATTCCAGTATTTCTTCCTTCTATTTTCCTTTTTACCCTTTGGAAAGCAGATTCTAAAAGAGGGTTATGTATTTTCTCTATCTGTAATAAACAGTAAGGATGTGCCCTGTTTATTACCAGTAGCATAATTACTATGAGTGTAATTCACCTGCCAACCAGCAGAAACTGCCTATTCCAGCAAAACTTTCCTCCCATATACTGACTGGTATGTGTCTCCAGGATTCTGGAGTAAATCCAGGTATTTGAATCAAAGAAACATCTCATTCCAGGATTATCTGTTTTCTGTACAAATGAATCAATGTTCAATCAACATTTTGTTCCAGAATATGGATTTGTTTTGTGTAAAATGTTAAGCGTCTCTATTTTTCCATTCATAATAGGAATTAGGTCATTGTTTGTTAGTTGTTATCCTTTTCCAGATTTGTCATAACTATTAGGTTTATTTAGATACATATTTTGGAATTCTGTAGCCTCTTCTGAAAACTAGCTTGAGCTCATGATTTATAGGAGATTGACATCATCTTATGATTTCCTCTGAATGATACATTTTCTATTCCTTCCAAGGCTGGTGTTTGATTAAACACACACACACACACACACACACACTACAGTTGCATCAGGTTTACAATTAGTTTCCAAGTTTCCATGAGGAGGGAATCCTCAGTTTATAAGATGCTCCTGATAATGGAAGGGAGAAGAAAGCAAGTTATGCTAACTCCTACAGACCAATATGATTCCATAAAAGCTCTGGGACCCCTCCAGAGCTGTATGGAAGATCAGGTTTGGGGCTGCAAGATGGGAAATCAACAAGCCAGATGAATTAACTTTAAATTCCTCAGATGGATTAAATAATTTTTTTCCCCTTCGTGGAAGGCTAACCCGAGATCCAAAGCTGACATTGTTAGCATTGAACAGTCAGCTGCTTCAAAGAAAGGGAGAAGTGGCAACCAGTTGATGTCCAGTTTAACTTGCAGTTTGGGTTATCCAGAGAATTTGTATCTATGAAACCCTGTCAATCATTAGATTGATTTCAATCTTGTTTATGTTTTGGCTAATTTGATACATCTATAACGCAACACAATCATCTCCTAGCATCAGATGTGGTATTCAGCAGGTTCTGACCAGTTCTGAAGTATCAGCAGTGGAAATTTTGAGTAGTTTGGAGAACCGGTAAATACCACCTCTGACTAGACCACCACCCCCCGCCCGCATCTATTCTCTGCCTCTTGAGTCCCAGCTGATTGGGAGGGAATGGAGATTTTACAGTATCCTTCCCCTGCCATGCCCACCAAGCCACGCCACACCCACAAGCCAAGCCCTCAGAACCGGTAGTAAAAAAAATTGAATCCCACCATTGCCTAGCATTATTTTGTCATTCACCTTTAGAACCTGGAGGCCAGCTTTTTCAAGCTGTTTTTCTTTGTCCTTAAATTCTTGAAGGTAAGATTCTATTGGAGTGATTTGATATAAGCATCTGTTTGCTGTCTCCAGATCACCTTCCTGATGAAGATGGCTCTCCAAAGATCCTGAATGCAAATAATACACTGCTTAATAAAAATTTAACCAAGATTTAAACCAAGATAAAAATTTAACCAAGATTTAAACCAGACTGAAAATAAACTGAAAACTTGAAAGGAATGGGATGATTAATTCCATTTGTTCTATAAAAGGGGAAAAATAGAATAATGCTCTGCTATAATGTGCTCTAAAAATTTTGTGCTAACATAAAAAGATAATAAAAATACATTTTAATAAATAAATAAATAAATAAATAAATAAACCAAACCTAACACCAACAGCAACTGTAGGGATTAAGAGAATAAAAATTGAGAGTATATGTACATCCCCCACCCTATATGCACATTCAAACAAGAAAACCATTTTAAACACTTCTATTTGGTATTTCTGACTAGGGATATTTCTAAGATGAAATAAGGAAAAAATAGTTAATTTCTATTACTTTCTACATTAGAAGATAAAGTCATGATATACAATTTAAAGCTGCAATTATGTCTGTGCAATTTTGTCAACTGTTGCTCTTTTTAGCATGCATTAGGCAATTCAGAGTGAGATGCTAAAACAAAACTCCTTTTAAGTTCAATGAAGAGTACATAAATTTCTAAAACTGCTGTTTCTAAAGACTGGAAGCCTGCCTTTAAAAAGTTAATTAAACCAAGATTTTTCAGTGAATTATTCAATCGTTAAAGGTGAGATTAATATTGGTTATCGATGGAGTATACTTATACAACTCTACGTACCGTCTATCTTAAGAGGTTCTTGCTTGGCTGTAGACTGCAGCATGAATTCAATTGCAAAGACTGCATCAATCACAGCTCGGGGAGACCCTTCAATTTCTAGGGCTGTCCCTGCTCCACTTACACTCTCCAGGATGGTAATGCCAAAATGCTGCTGGAGATGAGACAGTTCAAGAGGCTGGACACTGCGCAGGTTTAAAATGTTATGGTTTCTTATAACAATCCGTCCAGTTTCCTCAACCAATATGATATCTCTGAGCCACTGTCCTGCTTTCTCCAAAATATCATGGCTGCGTCCTATCAGTTCCACAAAAGGACCATTTCTTTCAAAACCTGAATTGGCTTGGACATCAGTTTGCAGCTCTGCTTAAAAGAAAGAAAGAAAGATTTGCACTGCTGAATGATTGTATTCAAACAGATGCAATTCAGGGGGGAAATTATGCTGGTAGGTGACATGAAAGGCTGGTTAGGAATAAGACTAGAGTGTTCCAAAAAAGTGATGACCATCTAGAGAATCAAAAAGGAATCAGAATGACCAGAACATTGAGATAATTTGGTCATAAAGAGAGAATGATTAAGGATCAAATTGCAAAACAGATGTAGGGAGGAAAAAGGAGGAAAATGAAACCTTTAGAATAGATAAAATAGATGAAAAGGTTTAAAGAACAGGCAGTATATGAAGTGGTGTGTCATTATAATTTTGAGATGTTTAATATGGTTCTGGAAAACTGGTAGTGGACATTTTGAGTAGTTCAGAAAACCAATAAATACCACCTCTGACTGGCCCCCCATCTATTCTCTGCCTCCCAAGTCACAGCTGATCAGGAGAGAAAAGAGATTTTACAATATCTTTCCCATGCCATGCCCACCAAGCCACACCCACAGAACCAGTAGTAAAAAAAAAAATCCCACCACTGGTTTATTCAAATATTGTATAATTTCTGCAATTTTTAAAGGCATGCTTACCCAGGAACTTTTACTGGAAAAAATCTTGCTTTTTAGACAAGATTATGAAAGATTAAGAATTGAGAGTTTTTAAGGTTTTCCAGCTTTTAAAATCTAGAGGAAATCCCCCCTCTCTGAAATGCTTCCTCCACCTATCTTGACTAATTTCCCCTGGCCCTACTTTTATCTCACCCACCTTTCAGCTTCTCCTTCTATGGCTGGATTCTCACAGCACACCAATCCACAACTTCTTAAAACCATTGGTTGCTGACTAAGCTACAGTTAGCGGGGTTCACATTCCATATTAAACCAAAACCCAGCGTTTACAAGCACAGGATCACCACCATAGTCCAAAATAATGACATTGATGATGAGTAAATGGGATATACTAAACCATGAATCACTGTCAATAAAATTGTTCAGTTCAAAGTTGTTGGGCTCCCCGCTTTTAATGTTTCAATCATTGGACAGGGTCTTGACAAAGAATCTATTTCAGGTCATTGAACTTAATTAAACCAAGAATTCCCATAAATTTTAAGCTTCCAATTTATTTTTACCCATTCTGTCAATATTGCTGCAATCCATCTTTTCTTCTAGTTTGTTCTTCACTGACATAAGCTTGGCACAGAAAGCCTTTAAAAAGGGGGAAATAATGATTAATAAGCATAATATGATTACTAGTTTGGATTTTTTTTCTTTCTTTTTTGCTCATATAACATTACGGACATTACAGCAAATTACAGACGATTCTCAAGAAGATTGTGGATTCTGTTAAAGTGTTAAGGAAAGATGGAAGCAGTATAAAGAATAAAATAAATTTGGATATAGAACTTCTCACAACGTCTATACTTTTTAGTGCTTTCTTCGTATTTGAGCTACAAATTTATGACCTAACTTTGAAGGGAAAGAAAACAAAGATCCTCCATTCAAAAATCAGAAAATAGTTATTACACCATAACCTAATTATCCTTTCTTTAAGTTCAAGGTTTCCTCATAGATTTGACCTCTGAAATATTAATCTTCTTTATTAACCCATCTTAACATAGTTAATGTTTTCCTAATCTGGCTGAAAATGGTGCATATGGCTAAAGAGTAGAGACAGAATAATCAGTTGGGTTGCTAGACAAGCATAAATTCCAAGGTTTCCAGACAAACATTGGGCTGCCCTTTGTCTGGGATTATATGAGGATTCCTATCCTGAACAGGGAGCTGGACATCCAAGGTATTTTCTAAGCTTCTATGATATTCATAGGATTTAAGTGTCTTAAAAAATTCCTACAAAGGACAAGATATTAGCAGATATCAATATTTGCACCACCTCAGCTCTTTGATATATACCAAAGAGCAGAGGTGGCGCAGTTGTTAGAGTGCAGTTGTCAGCCTCTGCTTTGCTATCGCTTCGGTTGCCATGAAACGGGGAGGGAGGGCATGGTATTTGGGAGGGGTTACTCATTGTGCTGGAGGAAGGTTCTGGAGTTTACTGGCTGATTGGACTACGCATGCGTGGGTGTTCCCGCCAGGACTAACGGCACCGACATTCCATCTTCGTGATGCCTTTTGAAGTTATCTCACACCTGACACTTGGAAGAATTATGATTGGACTGGAACTGTGATGCCAAGGGGTGGGGAATGGGCTATTCTATATATCAATCGCTTTCGCGCCTAAATAATCAGACTTCGCTTCGCTATGCCTTTAATCATTCTTAATTAGTAAAAGTACACTTGATTTCCACACATGGAGTCTCGTGGTCTTTCTTTCCTAATTAATTAATGGAGAGGTGTTGACAGCAGTACTGCAGGCTACTTCAGCTGACTGCTAGCTGCAATTTGGCAGTTCAAATCTCACCGGCTCAAGGTTGACTCAGCCTTCCTTCTTCTGAGATGGGTAAAAAGAGGACCCAGATTGTTGGAGGCAATATGCTGACTCTGTACCACTTAGAGAGGGCTGTAAAAGCACTATGAAGCGGTATATAAGTCTAAGTGCTATTGCTATTGCTATTTTCAAAGGCTATGCAAATAGCACTAGCGCTTAGACATATATCCAGAGTGCTTTACAGACTCTCTAAGCAATTTACAGAGTTAGCCTACAATCTGGTCCTCAATTTACAAACCCAAGAAGGATGGAAGGCTGAGTCAAACTGACAGTGTGAATCGAACTGCTGGCAGCCGGCAGTCAGTAGAAGTAGCCTGCAGTACTGCATTCTAACCACTGCATCACTATGACTCATTAAATAATCATCAAATAATGCCACTAACTACATTTTCTAGAGCATTGAAAAGCAACTCTCCATCTCATAATAGTTTCACTCATAATAATGCAAGGAGAGTAACTTGAGTCTCACGGGTAATACTGACTGCATAATACCATACGCTTTCCTTAGGCCCCTGTAATCCACTTGCAAGGAATATTCAATAGCTTACTTCATAAACATCACTGTTGTCCAATGATATCACAATGTAGACATCCAGCTTCTTCCCAGTTTGTTCCACTGCAAAGTGCATGATTTCTTCCACCATAATTTCGGCCACCTCATTACTTGGCAAATGTAAATCTTTAATTCCAAGAGGAGGAAAAGCAATGGACGACAACTGCTGTTCCCCAGTCTTGGAAAGCCCTTTAGAAATGGCTGTTTTTAATACCTGCCAGAAAGAAATTCAATTATACATAAGCTGATTTTCTCCAAAATTCATACAAACGAAAAGCTGTAAAGCGAATAGGAAATAACATCACCTCTTGCCTGCTGCCTTCAATGTAAGATGGCCAAACCACATGGAGCACATGTTCACAATCGAGATTGAATCCTTTCGTGTATATGAAATTGGGTCTCTCTGATGGAAGTTTCTGTAACTCAGAGAGAAATTGTTCCTGCATAGCTGGACCTGCCTTTTCCAAAATTGCTCTTGAAACCAGTCCTTGAAAAAGACCATCTTGCACAGTCACAGAATTAATAATTATAGCAGCCTGGAAGAGAGCAATGTAAAATGTGAAACTTTTCATATAATGTTTATACAGACAAGAAATTCTATACTGTTCCATTAGCGGCAAGGAATCTTAATAATCTCCCTGTTTTCATAAGGACAGGACATATATCTACAAGAAAGGTTCAGGGATGTCTAGCAATAATTTGAGGCATGCACAGAGGGAATCTCAGGATATATTCAAACAGAATATACTGTTGAATAAATAGCAATCAATTTAACATTGGATGTGGCCCATGTATCTTCCACGTTATATAATTTTCAATAGAGTTACAACATATCAAATAGTTTTCTGCATTGGAATTAAAAAAAGATTCTTGGCATGCCATTACATCTACTAGAAACATTATAATGCACAATATTTACTTGCTGTGCTTCTATATCCCCTTTTTTGATCTGTAGGCAGAGTTCATTGACTGTGACAGAATCAGTAATACTCGACTGAGGCACAATATCATTAATCCCGATCAGGTCTTCGCAAGCCCTTTTCATGACATCAGCTGTGGTCTCATCAATGTTTACAAGGTGGATTTCTTGCAAGTAGCCAAATAATGGAGCAAGTTGAACAAAGTTCCTGATTGTCTTTACGATCACTTGAGCGCACCAATCCTGAGGAAAATTGAAGATCCCTGAACTCAGCGCAGGAATGGCCACAGACTTGATATTGTTTTCTGGAGCATTCACATATTTCAGAACATTTATTATGGCAGCTTCCAACTTGAGGCAACATTCCTCCTTCTGATCTTCTGACCACCTTGGACCCACCGCATGGATAACCTGCTTACAGGGCAATCTTCCTCCGCTGGTGACCACAATCTGGCCAGCACTGAGTGGACCATTCTTTTCAATAAAAAGTTTGCACTGCTCTTCAATTTCTGGCCCACCGGCTTTCAGGAGAGCAAATGCCAGACCTCCAAAATGGTGCAGGTATTCATTGGCTGCATTCACCAAAGCATCAGCCTCGTGTCTGGTGAGATCATCTACCCAAACGGAAACTTCCACTCCTTCCTTCAGGCTTTTCCTATATATTTCCATGGGATTCCTTATGCTCTTAAGGACACAGATACAGCCAAACTTCTTCTGAAGCAGGCTGCACAAGTAATTCTCCCTCCTCTTGAGAACTGCATAAATGCTGTTACTGATGGGAATCAATATCATTTCCTCATCCATCGGGATCCTAATTTCTAGGGAGATAAATGGAAATTAACCTTTGGCGGGTTGTGGATGTATGTACATAGATTCCCACTGTTCATTTTTGAAGATTTTCCTCCCTTCTTGGCCCAGGAAAGAAAACTACTTGCCAGTATATCATTTCTGCAGAATGCAATCTTTCCCTAACATAAATTACGTAGTGATCTTGTGACATTAAGCATTCCCATTTGTTTGCTATTGATACAAAGGAAGTCAGCTGAATGCCAGCAATGGAATTTGCACCTGGAATGAGAAGGGATGTTTGTAATGCCAAAAGCAGATGGATACTCTCTTCATATCTCATAAACAGGGAGCTGCTTAGCCCTCAAATCAATAGAGTGTCAAAAAGAGGATCAAAAATATCAAGGAGAATCAACCTTAATGTACTTGCTGATAAAATGGGGAGCTAGGTACAGATATTTTAGATTGCAAATATTCTATAACCGATTCCCTTTTTCCTCACAACACTATTGTTGTGCCTGTTGACATTTTCTGAGATCCTAGCTTTCTTGATTACAGAGATTGAGACACCCTAACAAAATGGTACAAAACTGCTTAACAGCTATATTAGCATTACATCACATGTAAATTAGAAATCTAGAAGAAAAGCAATTATGGATACATTTGGGGCTCTGCTTATATTTGGCAGTACATGCATGATGTTGTACATACAACTTGATGATGCAGGATGGAAATTTTTAGTATGAGAATCTTTAGTACATAAACCCTGAGAGAAATTATAAGGAACCTCAGTGGAAATTTATGACTAAAGGAAACAAAGACTACTGTATTTACCTGCATTGGCCTTTTTAGTAGTCTCAGAACTGGAAGTCTGTGAAAATAATAGCAGAGCAATAAGAATAGACTTTCCTAACAACTAAACTACAGCCATTGACGTTAATGTTTATGAATGTGATCCTTATTTGCAAATGCCCAGTTTAATAATTTCTCTTCTGAAACACTAAAAGGAGACAAAGATTTTAATCCATTATGCTGTACAAACCATAAGCTAAATTAACATATTTATTTATAAGTAACCCTTATTGAAATTAATGAGATTTATTTTCTTAATGTACACAGGGTGATTCTCTCTCTCTCCGTTCTTTCTTTTTCTTTCTTTCTTTCTTTCTTTCTTTCTTTCTTTCTTTCTTTCTTTCTTTCTTTCTGTCTGTCTGTCTGTCTGTCTGTCTGTCTGTCTGTCTTTCTTTCTTTTTCTTTCCCACCTAGTGTTACTTTGTTGAGATGGGTAGCCACATAATTTTGATAAAGTAAGTTAGCAATACATTTTATATCTATCTATCTATCTATCTATCTATCTATCTATCTATCTATCTATCTATCTATCTTCATTTCTATCATATACCAGTATAAAATACAATCAGAAAAAATTACACTCATTTCAATAACACTGAAATTTGCAAGAGATAAAAAAATAACTAAACGTTAGGTGGGAGAGAGGGAGAGAATGAGAATGTCTTTTGAAAGAGAAACATGTTTCTTTAAGCAATTTGGCAACATTGTGAGAGGATCCTCCATCTTTGCTCCCAGTCCCCCAGTGGCTATAGTCCTGAAGAGGTAATTGAGCCTGAAGAGGTTATTACAACTCAATCATGGAGAAGCAATAGGAAGAAGAAAATTCTTCAAATTGCTTCTCTATGACTGAGTTTTCATAACCTCTTCAGGACTTAGAAACTCCTCCATCCATCCACATGTATCAGCTTATAGTTTTACCACCAGATCTTTCAGAGATAACACTAATATTTATGCTAGTTACTATAGGTAGCTGGATACGGCAGTGATCACAAATGCCAATAAACCTCAATTTTTCTGGTTGGATATTTAATTCCAAGGAGAAATCTAATGTGAATGTATAATTGGGCTTTCTTAGTGGGGAAAAATTATTTTGCAACACCTTAACACCGATTGGTCCTTTCACACCGATTTTGCTTAAGCTTCCCCTGCCTTTTCCCAAGTCTACTGTATGTCCACTGGCTCTTCTTCCATCATGGGCTGGGAAAGCTCTGTTCTTTCTATTCACTTACTAGTAATTTCATCATGTTCCCCATTTTGATCCTGTTCTTCCTGGTGGCCTCTTAGTTGTCCTTATTTTCTTCTTCCATTTCCCCAAGTTGAGAGCTATGAACTGCCTTCAACTCACCAGCCACCTCCCTTAGAATCTTTTGGCCCAGTTACCATGGAGATCCCTGCCAGAAACTCCATGCCATTGTCAAGTTGCTTCTTAGCACTAATTCAGGGGTGAAGAAATGCTGGGCCAGTTTCCACCAGGTCATTGGTCGAAGATAAGGGGCATTGCAATCCAACAAATTCTGGACAATTGAAGATCTCCAATCTGGCAGAAAAAAAATATTAGGAATATTAGTCTGTCAATTCTCTTAATCTCTATATACAGGAAGTCCTTAACTTACAAGAGTTCATTTAATGACCGTTTGGAGTTACAATGGCACTGAAAATAATGACATGACCATTTTTCACACTTATGACCGTTGCAGCATCCACATGTTTATGTGATTTGAATTCAGATGCTTCGCAACTGGTTTACAGTTATGAAAGTTGCAGTGTCCCCGGGTCATGTGATCAAATTTTGCCATCTTCTGACAAGCAAGGTCAATGGGGAAGTCAGATTCACAGAACAACTGTGTGTGTAATTTAACAACTGCAGTGATTCACTTAACAAATGTGGCAAGCAAAGTCGTAAAATGCAGCAACATTCACTAAATAAATTTCTCATTTAGCAACATATATTCTTGCCTCCATTGTGGTCATAAGCCGAGGATTACCTGTATTTTAATTAATACATTCTTAGTCTTGCCTTAACCATGAAAGCCAGCTCAGTGACCTTGGACAATTCATTCCAAGAGAACTCCTCAGCAAGTCCCAGTTTCTAACCTGAAGCTTTAACCACTACACTAAAGTGGCTCTAAGGCCAAGATTATTACGTCCTCATATTGTGTTTCGCTCATCTGATGCAAAAGAACAGGTAGTGCTCAACCTACAAAATTGAGCCCCAAATTTGTTGCTAAGTGAGAAATCTGTTAAGTTAGCTTTGCTGCATTTTATAATTTTTCTTGCCACGTTTGTTAAATGAATCACTGCAGTTGTTAAATTACTCACACAGTTGTTCTGTGAATCTGGCTTCCCCACTGACTTTGCTCATCAGAAGGTTGCAAAAGGTGATCACATGACCCTGGGACACTGCAACTGGTCATAAATGTGAATCAGTTGTCAAACAACCATGGTAATGCTGCAATGGACCTAAGTGTGAAAAACAGTCATAAGTCACTTTTTTTCAATGCCGTTGTATCTTTGAAAAGTTACTAAGCGAACTGTTGCAAGTTAAGGACTACCTGTTATAGCAGTATCCATCCAAAATGGGCAAAATGAGAAGTATAGAATTAACCAGCGGTGGGATTCTACGGATTGGGGCCGGATCGGGTGAACTGGTTGCTCTGAAGATCAGCTGTGAGCAAACCAGTTTGCTCCAACCTTCAGGTGGGCCCACCCTCCTGCCCCCAGGCCAGTGGTGGGTTCCGGATCCTGTTGCAACCGGTACGGTGCAACAGGGCCCGGCGTCCACATGAAAGTGTGCAGTGTGCGCATGCATCCTTACCTCTTGCGACGCTTCCATGAGCCTCTGCGACGCTCCAGCTGCTCGGCGGAGCATTGCGCAGGCACCGTGCGCTCCGTGCGCATGTGTGGAAGCGCTGAAGAGCTCACATACAGGTAAGGAGCTCGGGTGGGCCCTCCGGAGCACCATACTGGAACGGTATCCGGTGCTTCGGGTAGGCACCGGTACACCCGTACCGGGGCATACCGCCTGCAACCCACCACTACCCTGAGGCTATACTCACCTATATTTCCTTGGTTTTTAGCCTGATAGGTGCAGCAGAGTGGATTGCTGTGCCTCAGCTGTTATCCTGTGGACTGTGCACGCACTCAGCGAACCGGTTGTTCAACGGTAGGATCCCACCCCTGGAAATAATCATCCTTAGATAGGACACCCCACTTAAAAAGCCAGAGTGTTGAAAAGAAAATCCATCTGGTTCAACTCCAAGCTGGGAGAAAGATGCTGGAAATAACATGGAGACTGGTTGGAAAGAATGATTCTGTTTATTGATGAACAGAACCACAACACGTAGTTCTGGGACAGCTGACCAAATGGTTGAATGAATGGGTCGATCTTCGCATCGCATTTGGCATCTTATGCTAAATGGTGGATTAACCCTATTATATCCTAAAAGATCATGATTCATCTCCTGTCTTTCTTAACTCCCATCACCCTGGAGCTGAAGATGTTTTCCTGAAGAACAGATTGGGTGGGATTTGTTAATGGGCCCCAAATCTCCATTTCTAAAGATTTCTGCTGGAAGCTATTTCGCTATGCAAGAAATTGGGGTTGGAGGCTGTTTCTTCATTTCTCCTTTGGGGAAATATAATGTTCCGCCTCTTAATAGTCCCCAAAATATTTCATTCTTGGGGGGGGGGGGATTTTTTAGGCACAGAGGGCCTAAAAAAAAGGAACGCGTGTCACTCTTCGTGGAGGAGCGGAGCGATCTGAAAGAGAACTGAAACGAAGGAGAAAGGTTCGCTCGCTCCCGGCTTCTTTGCAGCCCTCTTTTGAGAAATCATCCGCGGAAAACCCCCGACTGGAAGCATCGCCCTTTTGCCCCAGCTGGCTGCTGCTCTCTCGCTCTGACAGGCGCAGAAGGCCGGAGCCGCAGCCTGACGCTGGATTACGTTGCGCCGTGCAAAGGAGGGAGGAGTCGCTCTCGGCTTGCTTGCGAAAGAAACGAAAGCGAAAGCTTCCTTTAAGCGGGTGGGGAGGGGGAAGATGGCCGTGGCTATGGCGGGCTCCGTTACTACGCTGTTTGTCCAGGTTTTCACTCCCAACCCCTTCGCAGACAAACTGGAGGCCAAGTTGGAGATTTATTTCCAGTCCCCGAGGAAATCGGGCGGCGGCGAATGCAACGTGAAAGTACGAGACCTCGAACGGGGCATCTATTCGGTGCGGTTCTGCTCGGAAGAAGGTATCCTGCGGAGCGAGAAAGGAGCGGCCCGGGGGGCGTTCAGTAGGGGGATTTTTGACCTATTGTAGCTAGGGCGATAAATTTCACGGTAGTTTGGGAAGGATAAGCTCCATTAGGACTTAATTATAATAATTATAATATAATAATTAACAATAGTTTAATTATAATATAATAAATAACAAACCAATAATGATGTTACTCCGGGAAAAGCTGGTTTTCCCAATGCACGCATGATCGTCAGAAGTCTAATAAATAACTTTGCTGCTGGGATATTAGATTAGATTCCTTGCTAGATTGTTTGGAGTCTGTTAAAAAGCCCTGGAATGTTTTCAACTTTTCGGGAAGAATATTGGCAAAGAGTTGAGTTTACCCCGAAACCAACCAACCTACCTACCTACCTACCTACCTACCTACCTACCTACCTACCTACCTACCTACCTACCTTCCTTCCTTCCTTCCTTTCTTTCTTTCTTTCTTTCTTTCTTTCTTTCTTTCTCAAGAGTCGTTTTTGTTTTCCTTTAATGGGAATCGGCAACCAGCTGTGTGAGAAATAGGGCTGGGGGAGAGAGGGAGGGACATTTTTTTTTTCAAATTGCAAACTGATCTCGGGATAGAAATTATGCCCGTTTTTTGAAATTCGACCGAGAGGCTTCGCAGACTCCCAGCTCTGGATTTTATAATGAAGCATTTTAGGGCAACGAAAATTTTCTCCCTTCCCTGGGGGGAAGCGGGGAGAGGGGGAGAAAGACAGCTGATACAAGTCACTGATATTTGCCCAGTATTGATTGTGGTGACACACCTTAATTTGTGATTGAAATAATCCACACTACTGGCTAGCCAGAACATACTGAGATATAAGCTTCTAGTTAAATCATGATGTAGAAGTGTGCTGCGCATTCAGAGCCAAAATATCAAAAGCATTCGAAGGCATAGAAAGAGCAAGCCCGGTTTTAAATTGTGTGATAATCACATAATTTAATCACACAAATAACCACACTGTGATTGTTTCCAGTACAAAACATTTACGATCAAGTTCAGGGATCTTCTGAGACATCTCCCTGCACCTAGAGCCAGCGTACTTGCCTTACATTGGAGTTGGGGTTAGGACAGGGGTGAAATTCAGCAGGTTCTGTAGAATCTGTAGTGGAACTTTTGGGTAGTTCAGAGAACTGGCAAATACCACCTCTGGCTGGCCCCAGAGAGGGGTGGGAATGCAGATTTTGCAATATTCTTCCTCTGGAGTGGGGAGGGAATGGATTTTGCAGTATCCTTCCCCTGCCACGTCCACAGAACTGGATTTTAAAAAAATTGAATTTCACCATTGGGTTAGGATTAGAGATTGCAGCTCCCCGAATTCCCATGAAAAAACTTCTGTCAAGGAGGTAGTAATTTGCTTTTGTATTATTATGGAGTGGATGATTTTAATCATCTGCTTTCTGATATGATAAGACTATCATTTGAGAAAGTGTTTTTACACTTTACAAAGTGTTTTTGTGAGAGAAACATTCCTAGGAGCTTTAACAAGCCACATCCTCTGAAATAGCAGCACAGCTGCTTCAAAGACTTTCTCCAGGAATTTGTACAGGTGTATTCATGCATTGTGTCTCACTTAATGGCAGCCCCATCTGAAACATGTGTTCCTGAATACCTAGATACAGGTAGACAGCAGGGATGACCTTCAAAGCAACTGCATTAACTTTGAAAGTACATGGCTACTAGGAGGAGGAATTAATTGCGTGAGCCAGTGTGTTTTGCAAAGTCACACTTCCATGTGTTTTCCAGAGATTACAGACTTGAGGAACTTCTTTCTTAGAAGAAATTTCTGAATAAGAAACTAGCCATATTTTTTCAACTGTGGCAACTTCCAAAGATTTGGATGTCAACTCCCAAACTTCTCAAAAATGGCCCTGCTGCCTGAGGAACTTTGGGCAGCCACTCTGGATGCTGCTAAATTGAGCGAGGTCCCAAAAAATTAAAAAAAAAAACATTTGAAGGAGATTGTAGATGCTGATCACCAATCAAGCTTAAACTACCTTATTTCTCCCCCCCCTCCCAATAATGCAAATGGAAACAAATTCCATTATTATAATTACGTAATTATAATGTGTATAATTATAATTGTATTAAGAATTTCTAAGATTCTTGGATTAGATTGAGACTTACAACATGGTAGGAATCACAAAAACTTTTATGTGATGTTGCCTTATGCTTGCTGCAAATTTTAACATACATTTATTCAGGGAGAAAGTTGCTTGCATTTTCATGCTAGTCATGGAGAATGAGAAAACTATGGAAAGCAACTAATTTCCCAATGACTAGTAATAAGCCCATCATCCAAGTGCATTTATGGTGAAGAAGTTGGAATAATCAGCCAAGCTCCTCTCCAAATGCATGGACTTCTCAAATGGTTGCTGCTGAAAATTCTGGGTCTTGAAGTGGAGAATCATCAGCTCAGGGACGGTTGTAGTGGTCTATTTATCTTCTGCCTCCATAAACATTTCCTGTAGTGTCATAGAGGCCAGGACTTATTCCATGGGGGCCCTGAAATCAAGAAGTGCATCAGGAAGGAGAGAACAATCTTCTCTGTTTTTATCACAAAATTTCAAAAGTGGGCTTATAGGAAATTCCAGGCCAAATTGTTATATACATGATTCCATTACCAAGATAAGTTGAGTTTCACCTTGTATAGGTTTCTAAACCTGTCCTCAATATGAATTATGTAGGACATCATTTCAGCATTTCTGGAGCCTGAGGGGCAAGCAGTATGCTTTAGACATGCAAGTTAGATTTCTATAATTTCTATATTTCTATAACATTTCTATAAATTGTATCTCTGTGATTGAGTTGATACAATATGCTCATACCAAGGGAACAATTTATTATTGTTGGTTTAGATTTCTAAGCTGTCCATCTCCCTCAAAGAGAGGCTTTGTGTGATGTGTACATCCTATCATGGTGCAAGAATTAAAAATATAAGCCAAGACAAATATGTATTTTAATCATTCTATTTTTTTTTCTTAAAGTGAAGAAGCGTGTGAAGGCCCATCGTGAACATACTATAGAAGTTGGGGGAAGAACTTTGGAGATAAGAATTTTGTCGGATTCGGAGTTGGCGGTGGTTGATGCTGCAGAAACAATGTTTACAAAAAATGCAATAGGCTCACTTTCAACTTCACTTTCTTCAAACGTTTTGCCCCTTCAGAATAATTCTAAAAACAAGCATGAGGGAAGCTATGCGGCTGGTTATGAAAGTGGTAGAAAAAAGGTAAGTTTCTACTTAACTTAGAATCCTTATGTTAGCTCCCAACTGTCTCCACATTGCATGTGACCATAGAAAATTCTGGATCTTCAATGTTGTGAGACCATTATATGTTCTATAAATTAATTTTACATAATAATGACACTTCCATCCTACCAATTAGCAAAATCAAGCCCCAGAGGTGTTATTTGTTCGATATTATTATTTAGTACAAGTGTGTGCATACATATGCACATCTATATGTTTATACATGTTCATAGAAGATCATACAGATGAACAAAAAAGTTTTAAGAAATTCAAAATACCAAAAAAGTTTGTAAGCTTTTTTAAAAATAGTTTTAATAAAAACTATTAAGTTTCTGACCTTTTTATATATCTGCTAATTTGCAATATTTACAAACATCTAGGCCTCTTTAAAAGCCAAAGTGTAAGAGAATATATTTGCCATGCTGGAAAACCTTGTTTTTTAGAAGGAATAGACTGATACCAGAAAATGAGTAACGTAGGAAGGCGCTGTCTCACTATGAAATTCTTCACTGTAGAAAATGAACCATTATGTTAAATCTCGTGTATCATTTTTATTGTACTGGCTCACATTTCTTGTGTACTCCTCCTCTCTATTTTTAGATATTTCTTGAGGCTTCTGCCACCTTGAATACTGGCTTGCTCACTAAAGAGCAGAGAAATCAGGTGATCCCTTTATATCCCACCTTACACATAGACAAAGCGTCAAGTCATCTTGGTATTGAAAAGGTGGTGGGACCCTATGAGGATATTGAAAAGTTACACTGTCATTTTGAGAATCTCCTTAGAGACCATCGTGACAGTAATTTTTTGCAACCTAAAAAGCAGGAGAACTGTGTTGAAGGAAGGGAAGATCACAACAGAAGATACAGGAGTGATTTGGAAGATCTGGCCAAGATGGAAGTTCCTTCAGGTATCTTTGAATATTTTGGACAAGCCTACAAGGAAGAAATTAAAAAAACTGAGGAGGCGTTCAATGTAAAATTAGTCACAGGCAACACTGAGAATGGAATTACTTCTGTCTGGTTTTCTTCAATGGGGGTACCAAACTTTACTAAGAAAGCTCAGGAGGAGTTTGTCCTGCTTTTCCAGAAAGTAGCAGGAGATCTAAAACAGGAAACGGTGCCTTTCATTGAGAGCCATGCATGTGAGATGATAAAAAGCAAATGCAAACACACTATTATTATAAAACACAAGGACACAGCTGTTCTTCAAGGCCCTACAAAGGAAGTTTTAGACGCAAAGGCATGGTTGGACGAAATGACAGCAAAGAACCAGAATAAAAAAAAGGATCCCCACGTACAGCCACCTGGCTTTGAAGTTGATGCTGCTGTATTTGCATTTCTCAGACCAAAGTTAAACCAGACAATTGAATTCATAAACAACCAGTATTGTACTAAAATGGAGGAGAAACATTGCGACAACGACCACTTAACACGCATCATTTTTATGCCCCAGAAGTATGCACCTTTAGATCAATCTTCACAAGCTTCTGAGGGTTTTCAGTATGAATACCTGATGTATTTAGAAAGTCCACAAACAAAAAAAATTCTTTTGAAACCTCTCGAAGATTGGAAAAGAAATTGCAAGGATTTATTTACATATTTCAAACAGAAACATCCCGAAGTAGAGCTATCTCTAAAGGAAAACTACCTGTACATTTACGGTCTTCCCGGACATATATTGGTTGCTGAGAAGCACATCATGGAATTTCTAAATAAGGGAGAATTTGTAAATAGTGAAGCAACGGCCATTCCTGATTCCAGTGTTGGGGCTGCCACAGGCACCTCCTTTGGGCCAAGACATTATAAAATGCAGCAGGTTCCTTCTCAGGAGCAGCCAGCAGGGAAGGCAACGGAAGTCCAACAAGATGGATTATGTCCCATCTGCCTGAAAACAATCCACCAGAAAGAAATGCTACCTAAATGCAAGCATGAATTTTGTGCACCATGCATACAAATGGCAATGACTTACAGAAAGATCTGCCCTGTGTGCAGTGTTGCCTATTGGGATATAAAAGGAAATCATCCCACAGAGGAAACACAGGTGGTCATGAAGTCCCTGAATAGTGAGGAATTTGTAGCTGCAAATAGTAAAGCAGCCGCAATTCCTGATTCCAGTCTTGGGGCTGCCACAGGCACCGCCTTTAAAATGCATCAGGTTCCTTCTCAGAAGCCGCCAGTAGGGAAGGCAACGGAGGTCCAACCAGAGGAGTGCTGTCCCATCTGCCTGAATACAATCCACCAGAAAGAAGTGCTACCCAAATGCAAGCATGCGTTCTGTGCAGCCTGCTTGGGAAGAGCAATGAATTACAAACCGGTCTGCCCTGTGTGCAATGTTGTCTATGGGAATATAAAAGGAAATCAGCCCCCAGGGAAAATAGATATCTTCAAAACTAGAAGCTCCTTGCCTGGTCATAAGGATTCTGGAACCATCGTTATTACTTACAATATATTTGACGGCATTCAGACAGTAAGTTGGAGTAACAGTAAGATGTTTCTGTGCCATAATTAGTTGCCCTCTTGTATTTTAGTTTTGTTTTTTTTAAAGATACTTAATTCCAAGGAAATAATGTAATACCAATTCAGTTGGGTCTGTAAAAGCAAGAGATTTAGAAATCTGTTAAAAGTCTTCTAAACATCCATGCAGAGGCTAGAATGGAGTGCATACAGACCTGCCATTATGTTCTCTCAAGAGTTGAAGATGCACCAATAGTGATGGTGCATCCATGGCCAAATATTCTGAACCATGATTATCATAGGAAAGTGGTAAATGGTGCAAATGGTGGATGGGGCTTAATTTCTCTTCCTGCGCTCGTTTCCCAATTCAGATTGCCCACCTCTTCCCTTATCCATTCACCCCACTTCTCCTAATAGCCTGCCTTTTGTACCAAAGATCTTTCTTTTTTTTATGGGAGGGATGTCTTCAGACTTGGATAGGAGTGAAAGACTGGTTGCAACCACCCCACCATATTTGCTTAAAATGGCAACGTCTATGTGGGTCCCAGGTACTTTATCGGGTTCTGTTAGAGGCTGGGTTTTCTATTTTTTGGCAGGCGAGCTTCTTTCTTATTTTGAATTAAAATAAATGTGACAGAAAGAAAGCCAGGAGCCTGATGAGAATATTAAGCGATACTTTTCTGGCACTAGTGTCCTGGGTGCCATGTTGGGGACACAGGTTTATTGGTAGAAAACATCAGCGCATGGTGGCGCAGTGGTTAGAATGCAATATTGCACATTAACTTTACCCACAGCCTAGAGTTAGATCCTGACCGGCTCAAGGTTGACTCAGCCTTCCATCATTCCAAGTTCCGTAAAATGAGCCAGATTGACGGAAGCAATATGCTGACATTTGTAAACCGCCCAAAGAGTGCTGTAAAGCACTATGGGCAGTATGTAGGTCTAAGTGCTATTGCTGTTTTCATAAGAAATCTTTGGAAGATTTATAGAAATCTTCAGTGAATTAGAACCCAGATCTTTTTCTATGTCATGTTGAGAAGTTATCTTTGTGGATCTTCAGGGATGGTCACAAGAGCTACTATAGAAATTGGTAAATAAAACAAAGAGCTTAACGTAGGTGAGGTTGAACACCATTATGTTTTTTTTTCATATCTTCAATTCCTCAATGGAAGCTTCCTGACCATCCAGAAAGTTCTTAGCATGATCAGTTGGTTCAAAAAGAAAACAGACCGGGGGGGAGGGGAGTGGAAGGGAGGAAGTGCATTTTTACCTCTGCAGTAGACGGAGAATTTGCTTGAGATGGAAGCTAAGAAAAAGTGATCTATCAGTTTATGTCATAAATGAGGGACCTTCCCAGAAACACTATAGCTGAGAAAGCCCTGTTTTGTAATTTGGTAAGTATGGTTATATAGCTGGATCTGAAGCAGAAAAGATACTTTGGAAGGGTGGTGGTGGTAGCATGTTGCACATCTTGGCTCCTCCTTAAGGAAGCTGTCTTTTCTTAAATCAATGGTGTGAACTATTTGAGCTCAGAGTGTCAAAACTTTGGGAAATGTCAAACTTGATTCTGTTGGTATGGCACCTCCTCCCCACCCCTGGAACAAAAGAGAGTGGTCTAGATGGTCACTGAACAGCAGCACATGAGAATAGCACTGAGGGTAGGTCTGAAAAGAGGCCTGGACTTCAACTTCAGTCCTAGTGTCACCGCTGGTACTCAAAAAATTCACCTCACACTGTTCTCTAAAGTCTTGGGGAATGATGCAGTTCCCCTGTGCTCCCCAGGATCTGCCATGCACTATTCAGGCAATGTCCTTTTCTGTTGAGAGAACCCTATGAACTACCTGAGGCTGCTCTGGGTCACACAACACCCTTAAAGTGGTTTCAGAGAATGCTCTTCCATGGCCTCTACACCTCAGTGGAAGCTTGGTCTCTTCTCGGGTAATTTTGGGAGGCTCTGAGGCCACACAACAGCATGGCCCTCATTCTTGAGTTCTGCAAGGTCTGGAGGCTGCTTGAGAACACACCCCTTTGTCACACGGCCTTCATAGCCTTCAAGAATCACATGAGAACAAGGCACGACTTTGAGAATTAACAATGAGTACCAAGGTACAGTGGTACAATACTCCGTTAATTGGTTCCAGGAGACACAATGAGTATAAAAAATGAGTACCAAACGGATTTTTCTCATAAGAAATAATGTAGTGAGTCACAAGACAGCTGACATTGATAAGTTTAAGCTTCTGCATTGAGTGCCAAACAAATGATGAGTACCAGGATGAAATTTTCACATCAAAATGCATTGAGTGCCAAATTTGATGAGTTTCAAAGCAATTGAGTAAGTAGCAAGGTACCACTATAGTTGTTGTCAGGGGCTAGTGAATGTTGACATGTTCCCCCAAGATGTCATGGCATGTTACCTTTGACATGCATTTCATAGATTCAATATTACTGTCCTAGGTTCACAGAAAGCTTTCAGCTCCAGAAAGATTTGTTCAATTCAAGAAGAGGATGACGGCATGCACCAAGATTATGGTGCCTCCTTACTATTTATATAACGCAAGCACAGGGGTTCCCAGGGTTGCAGTTCTACCCTTTCATTGGCCGGGAGAGCTATTGCTTTTTTAAGAGAGTGGTAACAGTGCAACAGATAACCCCTGTCCCTTCTGCTGCATCTTTTCAACTTCAGATCAGAATAGCTACACAACGGTTAGCCTCTTGCAATGAAATCTGAAACAAGCTGAGTATGTTAATATTTCTGACTCTTTCCAAACCAGGAAAGGCATCCTCACCCAGGGAAACATTTTCATGGAACGGTGCGCACAGCATACTTGCCTGACAACAAAGAAGGAAGAGAAATTCTGAAATTGCTGCAACGGGCCTTTGACCAAGGTTTGATTTTCACAGTAGGCCAGTCGCGAACAACTGGTGTGGATGACGTGGTTACTTGGAATGACATTCATCACAAAACTAGTACTCACGGAGGCGAAAAATAGTAAGTTTAAAAAAAAAATCAGATAAAGAATAATAGATTTCACCTGATATAATTTTGCATGCAATTTTGATTATTCTGGAACTCGTCAAGTGTTGATAAAATCCATGTCACCACTAAGCCGAGTGAAGCAAACATACCTTGGTTTTCATCACAAAAGAGATATTTTCTTGTCAGCAAAATAGTATAAAACAATAGTTTTCCATTGGGTGGCTTTTAGGTATATGGGATTACAGTGCCCATGTTCTGGGAACATGAGATTGTCAATCCAACGTATGCTAGGAATGGTTCAGTGGTGGAATTCAAACATTTTTACTACCGGCTCTGTAGGCGTGGCAAGGGAAGGATACTGTAAAACCTCCATTCCCTCCCCACTCCAGGGGAAGGTTAGTGCAAAATCTCCATTTCCTCCCAATCAGCTGTGACACAGGCAGAGAATAGATGGGGGCGGAGCCAGTTAGAGGTGGTATTTACCGGTTCTCTGAACTACTCAAAATTTCCACTGCCGGTTCTCCAGAACTGGTCAGAACCTGCTGAATGGAACGGTTGATCTAAAACGGGGGTTTCCAAATGTGGAGACTTTTTAAGACTTATGGACTTCAACTCCCAGAATTTCTCAGCCTCTGTCCTAAGGAGACTGATCTAATAACTTGTGGCAATCAGTCTTCCCATTCAATCTTAGCAGGAATATCTTTTAATTACTCACTGGTTTTCTCCCCTCCCCCTTTAAAATATTCCAAATATGTTTTGAATGGGCTGGGGTGGGTTTTGATGAAGACCAGGGAATTATCTTCCTCAGAACAAATCCTCTTTTCCTATCCCACATTGTCTGGAGGGCAGTGGGGGAAATCTGGGAATGAGAAATGCATGTAGGCAAAAGGCCTGGAAGAAGATGGGGGTACTTTCCTTCCATGGATTTTCTTAACCTTCCTTAAAATCCAAGCTCCCTATGGGTGCTTCAGCCAATATTGGGCTGGGCTAGAGGAAGAAAATGTGCTACATTGAAAATGTGGTATTGCAGAGAGTAGGAGTGCTGGATTTTACAAAAGAGGATCCCAGAATCCAAGCTTCTCTCTTTAAAGCTATCTTCATTGGGATGGAATCTGTTTTAAATTATAGATTAAAAAAACAATCTTAAAGCAATAATTGAAGTCCACCAGGTACACTTTATAAAGTGAGTGTCTTAAGTAGTTATAATGGTAAATTATTTTCAGTAGAAACACTGAACCTGGTTGTTTTCTTGCAAACACCTGCAAGAAAACAACTAAACAGTGCAAGAAAATAACTAACCTCAGCATCAAGAACCCCACATTCTCCTGTGTGCTGCTCCGGGAATCCAATCATGGGTTAACTTAGCCCTCTAGCCTTGAGACTGAGTATGCAAATTTCAAAGTCACGCCTCCTCTGACTGGACTTCCGTTTCCATTCAGTTTCTCTTACTCAGTCCAAGCCTACAGACTTATTTCAATTCTCTCTTGACTAATTGATAATTTCTCAGGATTAATACTGGATTTCCTTGGTTTTTCATTGTGGATTTCTTGCTGGTTGGAGGTAAAGCGGCAGTTTTCTGCCAGCCGATTCCTCTCTCACTACTCCCTTTGCAGGGATATCGGATTACTGCAGCTGGAGCGTGGGGCGATCTTGCCGTTCCCAAACGGCTTCTCTGCCTGTCCTCCCTTTAAGTTCGGCGCGCAGGGAAGCTGAGTCTCTCCAGCACCGCCTTCCCACACCGGATAGCACCCGCCTACGGGCGCGGTCAGATCCGAAGCTGTGGCTTATCGGGGCTGTTCCTCTCCTCCCCCCTGCCTCCCTCCCTTCTGCCCTCGCTGGAGCGGCTGCCGGAGGATTGCATGGATAGGCTGTTTGGGATTTCTCCCTGCCGTTTCTTTTAAATTTCGCGCCTTTGATGCCGGCTGCCTTATTTGGAAGCAACTTCACGCATGCGTGATAATGTCTGGGGATGAGAAGGCAGAATTTATTCGCGCGCTTGAGTCTGCGCACTGCTTTCGTCCCTCCCTTTTCCCTCACTCGAGATTGCTGACTCAGGAAGGAGGTCGCTTCTCTCTTTGTCTCTGCTTCCACGTGGCGTTCTTGGCGAGTGCTTTGCAATTGCATTCCTTTGTTTCGCTGATTGAGCTCTTTCAAATTCATACTATGGCTGATCAATCGGTAGTGCAAGGTACTGTCGGGCCAGTTTCTGAGCCCCGTTCCCCTGGCGAGGGGGGGGATAACCCTGGGCCTAGCAAGGCCACGACCAGGGCTTCCAGTAGCAGGCCTCGAGCCTCATCTACTGTTCGGGATAAGTCGCACAAGCGCAAAGATAAGGCCAAGGCTCCCCCCAAGGCATCTGGGGCTCCCATTTGTTCCCCTCCGGTTCTGATTCAGCAGCCTGTTTCTCTGGTGCGAGTCGTTGAGCAGGGTTGGTCCCCTGATATTCAGCTTCCCCAGGCCCCTCTTCCTGAGGTAGGGGTTTTCGGGCCTCAATCTCCCCCAATTATTTCTGAGGCTAGTGGGGCTTCTCTTCATTCGCCTCCACGCGCTGGGCCTTCTGCCACATTCACCCCCACAGCTGCAGGCCTCAGGCCTCTGGAGGGCCAGGATTTGGGCCTTCCTGCTTATTTTTACAGCATGATCTCAGAGGCTATTTCCAGAGGGGTGGATGCGGAATTAATGCGTAGATCCCAGGCCTCCAGGCCTACTATGGCCTACTCGGGCCTAGCTCCTCAGGCACTGCAAGGGGATTCTTCCATCCTGCAAACGGATCCTCCTTCCCCTTTCCCCTCTGTGTTTAGTGCACAATCTCCTTTAGTGGAGGAAGGTGAAATCCCGGATAGGGATTTTTCTGGTGATGAGGGCCTACCTATGGATCAGCCTACTGCCCCTGGGCTCTTCAGGCACACTCTTTTCAAGTCTCTGCTGTATAAGGCCAAGACTACCGCCCACATGGGGGAGGCGGTTTCTGGAGAAAGTGCTGCTGTGGGCCTGGATGCCACCGAGCGGCTCTTTGCTGAGCAGGTGGCCTTACAGGATTTTATCCCATCTCCCAAGCTTTTTCTTGATTTAATCCAGAAGCAGTGGGATGAGCCGACCGCAGTTAAGCCTCCAGGGTCTGGAGATAGGAAACTTTACACATCTTCCCCAGAGTTGGAGGCACTCCTCCAGTTTCCCACGGTGGATGCTCCCATTGCTGCTCTTGCTTCACCGGCGTTAATTCCTTCTGAAATTTCAGAAGGTCTGAAGGCCGAGGACCGCAAGGCCGAATCGGTCATTCGTAAAACTCATCAGGCAGCGGCGTGGGCCTTACGTTCCGCTACTGCAGCTTCCTTCTTTAATAGGACTTCCTTAGTTTGGCTGAGACAACTACAGGAAAGGCTGGACCCGGAGGAACTGCGCCTCCATCAGGATGTCACCAAGCTGATAGCGGCCTTAGAGTATTCTGCAGATGCCACCCTTAGCGCGGCAAAATTTGCATCCCGAGCCGTGGTTTCCAATGTGGCCTCTCGCCGCTTGCTCTGGCTCCGCCACTGGCAAGCTGATGTCAAATCTAAGTGGCGCCTAGCATCCACGCCCTTCAAGGGCGGGGCCTTGTTTGGTGCAGTGCTGGATCCCATTCTCATTGAGACTCGGGACAAACGCAAGGTGCTTCCCTCCACCAGCGCCCGTGTACTTAGGAGGCCACAGCCTTATAGTAGGCGGCAGCCCTTTCGGTCTGGGGACTCGGGGTTTACTTCCGCCCCCTATGTCCCCAACTACACCAGGGGGTTCTCCCAGGCACAGGACCGTGGCCAGGACCGAGCTGGGGCCAGAGACAGGGGGCGCCAGCAGGGTCAGGCGCAGAGTAGACGGTCCTCCCGAGAAGCGGGCAACCGTTCCTTTCGTAGATACCGCTGACTCGCAGGAGGTAGGGGCCATAGGAGGACGTCTCTTGGCCTTCGCCCACCAATGGGCGGAGCTCACATCAGACGCCTGGGCCCTTCAAGTGGTGAGCTTGGGTCTCACTCTAGAATTTCTATCCATCCCCCCGAGGAGGTTCATCAGGTGCCCTGTGCCCAGGTGCCCGTCGAAACGGCGCCTTATGGACGCCGAGATATTCCATCTTCTCACCATCAGGGCCATAGAACAGGTACCCAAGGGGCAGGAAGGCCTAGGGTTTTATTCCATCTTGTTCCTGGTACCAAAGAACTCCGGGGGATGGAGGGCAATCCTAGATTTGAAACAGCTCAATCAGCATATCAAATACCAAAAATTCAAAATGCAGTCTCTAAAGAGCATATTGGCTTCCATCCGCCAAGGCGACATGATGACTTCCATAGACATCAAAGAAGCGAACCTCCATGTGCCCATTCATCCGGCACATCGGAAGTTCCTGCGGTTTCACTTCAACGGCCGCCATTATCAATACCGGGCCTTGCCATTCGGCCTCTCCTCGGCCCCGCGCACGTTCACCAAACTTCTGGCAGTGTTGGCAGCTTCCCTTCGCTCAATTCCAATACGCATCAATTGTTATTTAGACGACGTGTTGGTGTTGTCGCCTTCTCGAGATCAGGCTCTCCGAGACCTACAGGTCACGATGGACTCATTGCGAAACCATGGGTTTGTCCTCAACCTGCCCAAGAGCCATCTGCGTCCAACCACGTCCCTCCTTCATCTGGGAACCACCATCAACTCGATGTCGTGCGAGGTTTTCCTGTCCCCGGAAAGGAGGCAGAGCATATACCATCTGGCGCATCATGTGCTATCTCAACGGCGAGTACCACTGCTGTCGCTGTCCAAACTGCTAGGAAAGATGATCTCCTGCATCGGCGTGGTGCCCTGGGCCAGGTTCCATGCGCGCCCTCTCCAGTGGTTTCTGCTGCCCTTCCAGAGAGCGCATACCAGTCATTCCCACATCAAGGTGAGCTTCCGGGCAAGGCCAGGTGGTCCCTGCATTGGTGGATGTCGTCCAGGCTCCTCCGGGGATGTCCATTCAAGGAGCCGGACCGCGTTCAAGTTACAACGGACGCCAGTTTATTTGGATGGGGGGCCCATGCCCTGGACAGAGTGGCCCAAGGTCGCTGGTCAGATCAGGAGCTGACGAACAGCATAAACTGGCTGGAGTTGCGGGCCATCCGTCTAGCTCTCCTGGAGTTTCGGGACATTGTATCTCATTGCCATGTGTTAATTTTGACCGACAATGTGGCCTCCAAGGCCCACATCAACCGCCAAGGGGGAACACAGTCCAGAGCTCTGATGCTGGAAGCGGAAAGGTTGTTCCATTGGGCGGAGCCCAGACTCTCATCGATTCGGACGGAGCACATCTCGGGCGAAGCCAACACTCAGGCGGACTGGCTGAGCAGAGCGACTGTGGATCAGGGGGAGTGGCAGCTCCACCCCATTCTCTTCCAGGAACTCTCTCGCCGCTTCGGCCTACCCGAGGTGGATCTGTTTGCTCACCCGCACAACGCGCAGCTTCCCCGGTTTTACTCCCGATACCAGACTCCGGGGGCGGAGGGAGTAGACGCTCTACGCAGTCGGTGGCCGGCCGGCCTTCTTTATGCCTTTCCTCCTCTCCCGATCCTTCCGTCGGTCATTCAGAAGATCTTGGCGGAACAGGCAGAAGTACTGCTGGTCGCTCCGATGTGGCCCAGACGTCCCTGGTACGCAGACCTCGTCCATCTGTCCGTTTCGCGTCCTTGGAGGATTCTGGACGACCGGATTCAGCTCAACCAAGGGGCTCTCCTGCACCCGAGCCCTCAGCTGTTGCAGTTAGCCGTGTGGCACGTGAGCGGGCGATGCTAGCGGCCCTTCACTATTCGGATGAAGTCATTTCTACCATTCAAGCGGCCCGTCGCCCGTCAACTACCCGTATTTACGAGGCTACCTGGCAGGCCTTCTGTCGGTGGTGCCGGCGCACCGGGGTCGATCCCATCAAGGCCTCGGTGCCCCAAGTTCTGAATTTCTTGCAGTCCGGCCTCAACAAAGGGTTGGCGCCAAACACGCTTCGCCGTCAGGTCACAGCCTTGTCGACGGTGGTCGGGGGTGGCCAAGGCCGCTCCTTATCTCAGCACTCGCGGGTTCGGACCTTCCTTAAGGGTGCTTCCAACTTACGACCGCCGACGGTACACCGTTATCCCACGTGGGATTTGACCTTGGTTCTCAGGGCCCTAACAGCTGCCCCCTTTGAACCTCTCCATTCCATCAGCCTCCGATTATTGAGGCTCAAGACAGCTTTTCTGGTGGCCATAACATCGGCCAGGAGGGTGTCAGAGCTAGCAGCCCTTTCTGTTCGTGCGGATCTTTGCATCTTCCACCCGAACAAGGTGGTGCTTCGTTTGGATCCGACCTTTCTTCCAAAGATAAACTCGTTGTTTCACAGGACTCAGGAACTTGTCCTGCCGGACTTTTGTCCTCACCCGTCTCATCCGCAGGAACGCCAGTGGCACCATCTGGATGTTCGCAGGGCTCTTCGTCGCTATGTGAAACGCACTGCGTCGTTCCGACGATCAGAGGCTCTGTTCGTCTCCTTCCAGCCGTCTTCAATGGAACAGAAGGTGTCCTCCCACACCATCGGCCGATGGTTGAAAGCTTGCATTGCGTTGGCGTATGACACCCACTCCAGACCGGTTCCAAGGCGGATCACTCCTCATTCCACCAGGAGTGCGGCCACCACAGCGGCCTGGGCGACGCAAGCGTCTGTAGAAGAGATTTGCAGGGCGGCCACCTGGGCGTCGCCCTCACCCTTTATTCACCACTACAAGATTGATGTCTTTGCCTCGGCTGAGGCGTCCTTTGGGCGGAGAGTGTTGCAAAGGGTCCTTCCGTCTGCGGAGGAGCCTGACCAGCCTAGCTCCCGCCCTGGGACTTAATTGCTTTGGCATATCCCATGATTGGATTCCCGGAGCAGCACACAGGAGAATGACCGTTGTCTTACCTGAACGGTCCTTCTATGGGTGCTGCGAAGGGAATCCAAACCCGCCCGCAGTTTCGGCTGGTCAGGGCTCCATTTTGATCGTGACTCTGTGACTTTCTTATTCTGACTGGACTCGACTAGGTAGTGCCGGATGGCCTGCGGCTTGATTGACAATTGACATATTGTTCCTTCGGTGGACTTCGTACGAGAACTGAATGGAAACGGAAGTCCAGTCAGAGGAGGCGTGACTTTGAAATTTGCATACTCAGTCTCAAGGCTAGAGGGCTAAGTTAACCCATGATTGGATTCCCTTCGCAGCACCCATAGAAGGACCGTTCAGGTAAGACAACGGTCAATTCAACCCTGAGCTACCAATTTTCTCTTCTATTAGATCTTTGAATCAGCATTATTACGTAAATTCCTTACTCATACATCAGGGAGATTATTTTTTTCTCAAGTATAATTTAAATTGTTAAATTAGTTTATGTATTTGCAAATCATTTTTAAAATAATTCAATTCTGCAATGGATAGTATTAAACATCTGTATTTAGTGTTTCCTTGATTTAAACAAATCTCTTTCTTATCTCCTTTCTAGTTTTGGTTACCCTGATCCTAATTACCTGAAACGTGTTAGAGAAGAGCTGAAGGCAAAAGGAATTGAATGAGTATTTTAGTTTCCGTGAGCAGTCCAGAATTTCTAGCTTGTCCTCATTTATATCATTTTAATTTAGTAAAGGAGGATTAATTAAAAAAAAAACTTTGGCAGTATTTTTGCCTTCTAGAATTTCAGAACAATTGTTAAATTAATGATGTTGTATTTAGAATTATAGATGCAAGTCAAAAGAATTGTTACTTTGATCAAAACTGCAATCCAAAAATATTACATAGAAGCAAACTCCATTAATGTCTTCATTGCAATTGTGTTAATATCAAGCCTAGATATTACTATATGCGTGAATTAGCCTCTATGATTACATTTGATATCGTTTTGAATTTCAGCTTATAATTTCCTTTTTTAAGTCTGCTGTCAGTGCTCTTACCATGTTGTGAATCTTCAAAATTAAGAGAGCTGTTGTGTAGTCTTACATTTTAGCAGACTGGATTACGATAGAGTACCTATAATATGGTAAAATATTAAAACAGGATGGTGGCTGAAGAGCTTGGCATTATTAGTGCCCTGCCTCTCTCTCCCCCCCCCCCCCCTTTAAGGAAGAGTACAGTCAGGACAGGTGAAAATCTTGCTCAATGCCTTGCTTCCCTACTTTGCAAATTTAAAGTTGCCAACTGCAGCTGCAACCAATTTTGGAGATCTCTCTCCTCTCTCTTTCCCTCCCTCACCCCCCCCCCCCTCTCTCACACACAAACGCTGAGAGAAAATAAATATTTGAATCAGAAATCATTAAAATCAATTTCATGCAAAATCACTACAGTATTTTCTAAAACTGTATTTACAGTTCTCACACATGAGCCCGTTTTTAGAGACATTAGTTAATTCAATCCCCTCCTCCTCATTTAAAGCTCTCTATTTGGAAGAAAATACTACTACTACTTTTTGTGTGTTATATTAGGCAGGCTTTTCTTTTCAGCAAATAATTACTCGAAAGCATAATCATTGATTTCCAATTTTCAGGCAATGATGTGGTATATGGCTCAATTGGTTTCAGCCAGTGTGTAGGTTTCATGGCCTATTGTGAAATATAACCAAGGAACAATAAAAATCTTAATTCTGGTTGTGTGTGGACTGATTTGTTCTAGTTCAAGAGAGACTGTTATAAACAAATCAGAATCGAAACCCTTCTTTTCTCCATGAGCAAAATATGACTTTTATTCTTACAACCATCACCCTGTGGAGAAGTTTGGATTAAGGGACATCCAGCGGCTTCGTTTTCCACTCCTGAGCTTCAGAGATAAGGGCTTCATTTGAATTTTGCGCCTGGCAGCCGATAGGCTAGCAGCTTGTGCCACAGTCAGGGCTCTCCAGAGGCAGGAAATTTCCGACCTCTTGAACGGAGAGGGGATCCTTCCGTCCAGCCAAGGTAGACTAAGGGGTTGGTGGACAGGAGTGGTGGAAGGTGAGCTAGCTGACTGAGGAGTTTGGCATCAGGCATGGAAGGCACTGTAACCTTTGCGATTTGCTCCATGGCTCTGCGAGGTGGGTTATGGTGGATCCTGTGCCTTCCACCAGCCGGCAGAGAAGGGCAGGAGAAGGGAGTGGGCTCCAGGCTGTCTCCCAAGGACTGGGACAGAGGACTCGTAGCCAGAGGGCAGCAGCAAGAGGAGCGGCTGGGAAAAGCCGCAGGAAGAAGGCTTCTAGCAATAGGGAGTCCAGGACAGCTCAGAAGGATGCTGAAAGGCACCAACAAGCCCTGAAAAAAAAGCTAGGAAGAGCCATGAGGGCTGAAAGTGCCCAGACCCTGGGAGAGATTCCTGCGGGAGGGGCAGAAGCCTCCCATCCACCTGTTAATCAAACACTTGGTTCTCCATTGTATCCCTGCATCTCTCAGCCTGGTTGCAGTTCTTGGTCACCAGATGGCTCCAGAGAGACTTTCCACTATACAAGTGGACCCTAGGGATGTTTTTCTGCAAATCTAATGGATACAGCCCCAGGGAACCAGTCCCTCTCCCCCAAGCCAGTTCCAGAAGCTACCTTTACCCCAACTGCAGCTGGAGTACGCCCTGCGGATGAGGAGGGTACTTCACAGTTACCAGACCATCTTCCTGGTTGCTAGAGCCATTTCAAGGGAGTAGTTTCTGGTCTTCAACATTTGGGTTTTTCTGCCAGGGATCTTCCCCTTTTGCGAGGTCAGGATACATGGCTAGACCACCATCCCCCCGCCAGGTTGCCTGCGCAGGTTGCATCTGTGAGGAGTGAGACCTCTTCCATGGAGGGGAGGGAATTCACAGCACTCAGAGGAGATCTCCTCTGACCCTTCTTCATTTACTGGACTGTTTTGCCCTGACTCTTTCAGATCACTATTACGTAATGCCAAGGAGGTGACTGAGCTGGGTCCCCCCTCCCCAGTTCTTGACATAGCTCAGGGCTCCGGTCATGGCCTATTTTCAGAGCCGGCCATCATTAATGAAGCTGTTCCAGTGTCCAAGCTCTTCCTGGATGTGGTGCAATGGGCCAAGCCTGGGGTGGACCCCCATCAAGTGTTGAGAAAAGGTTCTATAATTTGGACTCAGATCTTTCAGAGATTCTAGAAATGCCTTCTGTAGATGTTCCGGTGGCAGCCTTGACTTCAGCATCCATCCTTCCTGTGGATGCCATAGATGGCCTTAAGACTGACGACAAGAGGCCGGAGCTGGCTTTCCGCAAGGCCCAACAAGTGGTGGCATGGGCGGTGAAGGCAGCCACTTTGGCTTCCTTTTTTACCAGGGTCTCCCTGCTCTGGCTTCATCAGCTGAAAGCTAGGATTCCATCAGAAGAGGTCAGGTTGCACCAAGATCTTCAATTGGTGATGGTGGGGAATATTCTGCTGGTGCCTCTCTGAATGCTGCCAAGTTTTCTTCTAGGTCTATGGCCTCTTTAGTGACTCCCTGCTGTCTATTGTGGCTTCACCATTGGCAGGCAGATAACAAGAACAAGTGGAGGTTGGTATCAGCGCTGTTCACAGGCAAGAAGCTGTTTGGGGAGGCTTTGGACCCTATCCTGGTGGACACCAAAGGTAGGGGCAAGGTCATGCCTTCCTTGTTTAGGCTCAGGGATAGATGACCATCTCCTTATTTTCGCAGTCAGCCATTTCAGATTCCAGACTTGGGCATCGACTACTAGCAGGCCCATCAACAATTCGCAGGCAGGCAGGCAGGACGGACAGCCTGACAGATTGGACTTCAGGAGTTGTCAGCAATTTCAGGGCAAGTTCCCCTTTCGAGGGACAGGAAGTCAGCCCTTTCATTGCTCAAAGTGACTACAGAGCTGCCCCTTTCATTGGAGGACAGCTCAGCCTCTATTTCCACCAATGGGAAGCTACAACATCGGACAGGTAGGTCCTCGATATGGTAGAATTTGATCTAACATTTCACTCCAAGCCTCTAGAGTTCTTTCTCAGCTGCGCTATCTCCAGGGACACAACAAAGAAAGGCCTGATTGACATGACTATCCCACATCTGCTGGAGATCCACGCCATTCAACCGGTCCCTCAGGATCAATGTGGGCTGGGGTTCTACTCCATCCTGTTTGTAATCCCAAAGAACTCAGGAGGGTGGGGGTGGAGAGCAATTCTGGATCTAAAATATCTCAACAAATGCATCACTTACAAGTGATTCAAAATGCCATCACTTCACACTATTCTAGAGAGCATTTGGCAGGTTGATTCCTCACCTCAATAGACCTCACAGAGGCCTATTTATAGATCCCAATCCTGCCAACTCACAGACAGTACCTTTGGTTTGCCTACATGGACAATCACTACCAATATAGGGTCCTTCCATTTGGGCTGTCATCAGCTCCATGGGTATTCACGAAACTGTTGGCAGCAATAGTGGCCCACCTGCAGTCCTTCCCTGTCAGGCTTCAATGTTACTTAGACCAGTGTTTTTCAACCACTGTGCCGCGGCACACTAGTGTGCTGTGACATAGTGTAAGGTGTGCCGTGGGAAAAACACTTTATATATAGTCAATATAGGCACAGAGTTAAATTTTTTTAACATTTTCTAATGGTGGTGTGCCTTGTGATTTTTTTCATGAAAAAAGTGTGCCTTTGCACAAAAAAGGTTGAAAAACACTGACTTAGACAACATCCTGATTCAGTTATCATCGCAGGCGCAGGCAAAGATAGACCTTTGGAGGACTATTCAGGTTCTCAAGGATCATGGCTTTTCCATCAACACCAAGAAAAGTCATTTTGTTCCAACCACCTGACTGCTTCACTTGGGAGCAATCATAGACACTTCCCTGTGTGTGGTGTACCTCCCGCAGGAGAAGAGGCATAGCCTGCTGTCATTGATCCAACACATTCAGTCGGATGTCATAGTGACACTGGCACTCTTGTCTAGGCTCCTGGGCAAGATGGTTTCATGCATCTCCATAGTTCCTTGGGTGCATCTCGATGCCAGGGTCCTGTAATTGTTTCTCCTGCCCTATCAGAGGTCAGGCAGAAGCAACTCGCTGGTCAAAGTTAGGGTCCCTCAGAGAGTTCTGCAGTCCTTTCAGTGATGAACGTCTCAGGCTCTACTCAAGGGGAGCCTATTCAGGGAGCCCAGCATGTCCACAAGGCAGAAAGTAGCTGAGAGAAGGGGTGTGGGGGTTGGGAGAAGGCATGGGACAGGCTCCCAGCAGCAGCTGCTCGGATTTGCCATTTGAGAGAGAGGGGGGAGAGAGGGAGGAAGGGAGAGGGAGAGCACGAGCATGTGTATCCCTCCTTCCTTCAGCCCAACACTCTCGCTGGCATCCCGGCCAGACGAGAGGGACTGCAGAGGATCTCTTCGAGTCTAGGGCAGCGAGTCATTCGATGGGAAAATTGCCTCTTGGAAGGAATGACCCAGCTTGGCTCCCACTTTCGATCTGCTGCCCAACAACCGAACAGAGAAGCAAAGAGGCAGGAGAGACAAGGCAGAAGAGACAAAGAGACAAAGTGGGAGCCAAGCCGGGTCATTCCTTCCAAGAGGCAACTTTCCCATCAAATGACTCTCTGCCCTAGACTCTAGGAAACCCTCTGCAGTCCCTCTCGTCTGGCCAGGATGCCAGCGAGAGTATTGGGCTGAAGAAGGGAGAGATACGAGAGAGAGAGAGAGAGAGAGAGAGAGAGAGAGAGAGAGAGAGAGAGGGAGTGAGAAAGGGAGACAGAGACAGAAACAGAGTTAGTTAGTTAGTGGGCAGACTTAGCAATTTGTTAAGTTTGTTTCTCTGTGTGTTGCGTATATACATGACTCCATGGATGCAATTGTGCAAGCATTTTTTTCCTCTTTAAAAGAATTTTTGGATTTCTCCTCACCAAACCTTTAAGACTGAAAGAGTGAGAGTTGAAATATAAAGAGATTGTCAATCGCCATACTGTTAGATTGATAGGCAATTATGGACTATCTTGATTATATCCTTCTTAGAAAGAATATGCTACTGTATGGTTGAGAAAAAGATCAAACTTTATTCCATGGAAACCCAACAAAATTCATAGGGAGGGTTTCTTTCTGCAATGGGCTTCTTGGGAATATCAGTTATCAAAAATGTAGGTAGAAAATTAAGCAGGCAATAGGCAATTACAAAAAGGGAAGCCAACTTTCTGAATTCTGCTTCTTTGCATTTAGTGACTTATAAATAGACTAATGTTCTGAAAACCTGACCTAAATTACTATATATTTTAAATAACTGTAAAGCTATGCTGAAAAAGCTGCTCTCGAGGTATTGTGATAAATTCAATAAAAAGAAGGGAATTCTTGACGAACTTAAGGAGAAATGAGAGTATTGGATAGTAAATGGACAAATAAAATTACCAATAAAGAGAATATTTGCACGTCAGGGCTGAAATGAGATGTTCTCTCATCCTCTTTCCTCTTCCTTTCTTCTCTGTCTCTCTCATCCTCTTTCTCTTTGTCTCTTCTCTTTGTCTCTCCTTCTTTTCCATTCTTCCATCACTTTCTCTCTCCTTCTCCCTTCTCTTTCCCCTTTGTCTCTTTCTGTCTCTCTCACCCTCTTTCTCTTTGTCTCTCTTCTCTTTCTCCTTCTTTTCCATTCTTCTGTCACTTTCTCTCTCCTTCTCCCTTCTCTCTCCTCTTTGTCTCTTTCTGTCTCTCTCACCCTCTTTCTCTTTGTCTATCTTTCACTCTCCTTCTTTCCCAATCTTCTGTCCCTTTCTCTCTCCTTCTCTGTCTCTTTCTGTCTCTCTTCCCTCTTTTTCTTCCTCTCTTCCTCTCTCCCACTCTTTTATCACTTTCTCTCTACCGCCTAACCTGTCCCCATACTTACCTTTTACTGATCATGATTGCAATAATTTACTTTCTTTTCTAAATAGGCGCAGTTTCCTTACCAGATCCCTCGCTCACTCAAACATACACACACACACAAAACCATTTTTCTCCATTCCAATTCAGATCGTATAAATCAATTGCTCTGTGAAACATCTGTGAAAAAAATTCAGGTGCTCAGGCATGAAAATGTGATCAGTCAGAGTGGCGTCTTCACCCTTCCATATTCCAGGAACTGTCAGAGTGTTTTGGCACTCCAGTCCTGGACCTGTTTGCATTTCCAGGCAATGCGCAACTGCCAAAGTTCTTCAGCAGGTTTGCATCCACAGGAGCAGAGGGGATAAACACCCTTCACACTCCGTGGCCCAGGGGTCTTCTGTACGCCTTTCCTCCTCTACCGCTCTTAAGAGTGGTAGTCAGGAAGGTAATATGGGAACAGGCAGAGATTCTGTTAGTGGCCCAGTATTCACCCAGGAGGCCATAGTTTGGATCTGTCACAGATGTTTCACAAGAGCCGAGGTGGCGCAGTGGTTAGGGTGCAGGCCACTTCAGCTGACTGTTATCTGCAGTTCAGTGTTTCTAATCTCACCGGCTCAAGGTTGACTCAGCCTTCCATCCTTCCAAGGTGGGTGAAATGAGGACCCAGACTGTGGGGGCGATATGCTGACTCTATAAACCGCTTAGAGAGGGCTGAAAGCCCTATGAAGCGGTATATAAGTCTAATTGCTATTGCTATTGTTGGATGGATCTGTTGGTGGTCCGCCTGTGGAGAACACCTCAGGGACAGATATCCCTCAGTCAGGGGCCCCTGGTCCACCCGGAGCCTCAGTGGCTCCAGTTGGCCTGGTGGCATTTGAAAGGAGGGCCATGATCCAGGGTAACCTCTCTGCTAGAGCAGTAGTGGGTTCTGGGTCCTGTTCCAACCAGTACGGTTGGAACGAGCCCGGTGTCGTCCATATGGACGCGTGCAGTGCACACTTTTGCAAGCCTCCACGATGCTCCAGCTGCTCAGCGGAGCGTCGCACAGGTACTGTATGCACCGTGCACGTACGTGGAAACGCCGAAGACTTAAAAGACTAGTAAGGAGCTCGGGCAGGTGGGTGGACCCCCCGGAGCACCGTACCAGAATGGTATCCAGTGCTCTGGGCAGGTTCCAGTACACCCGTACTGGGGCGTACCGCCTACAACCCACCACTGTGCTAGAGTCATCAGGACCATTCAGTCCTCCAAGAGGCAGTCCATGGTTTGGTTGTATGACCATACCTGGGTGACCTTTAGCGACTGCTGCGCCAGGTCGCAGATTAATCCATCCTTGGCATCAGTGCACAGATCCTAGATTTTTTCCAAGAGGATTTAGACAAAGACAGCATTGTCTTCTGTCCTAGGGAATAGGAAGCCCCTCACTACAAATCCCATGGTGCATAGATTTCTCAGGGGTGCCACTAACCTACAGCTATGTGAGACACAGGTACCCTATTTGGAACCTGTCTAAGGTGTTACAGGCCCTGATGGAGACCCTATTTGGGCGCTTGAGGACAGCGAGCCTGCCAATTCCTCACTATGAAGGTGGCCTTTTTAGTGTTCATTACCTCAGCCAGAAGGATTTCTGAGCTGGCAGTCCTTTCAGTAAGGAGAGATCTGTGTTTCATGCAGACAGAGTAGTACTGAGGTTAGACCCTTCGTTCATTCCAAAAGTTAATTCCAGATTTCATAGGGCTCAGGAACTGGTCCTTCCTGACTTCTGCCCAGGGCCTCGCCATGCCCTGGAGCAGAAATGGCATTTTTGGACAGAGAGCTCTCCATATCTACAACAGGACCTCTTCCTTTAGGAAGTCAGAATCCCTATTTGTCTCCTTTCTGGTTGTAAGGTGACCCCATCTACTGTCGGGAGTTGTATCAGGGCCTGGATAGCTAGGGCGTACAAATCTAGGGCACTCCCGGCAACCTGGCACATTTCACTCGGAGTGCAGCCACAATAGCGGCATGGTCCACAAAGGCCTCAATTGAGGTGTGCTGGGCAGCTACTTGATCCTCCGTCACCCTTCATCAGGCATTATAAATTGGATGCTTCCGCTTAAGCGGAAGTAGCCTTTGGTAGGTGGGTCCACCAAAGGATCCATGTTGATAAGAATTAGACTCAGACGGTTCCCACCCATTGGGATGGGCATGCTTTGGTATGTCCCTCTCCTGGCTTCTCTCTCCCCAGTTTGAGGGAGAATGAATGTTGGTCCTACCTGAACGCTGTTTCTCCTCAAATGGGGAGAGAAGCTAGTCCCTCCCTGCCAGAGTCTGGTCAGCAGTAGGGTAGGATCCTTATTTCCACAGGTTAACAGTCATGTCATTGATGCACCTTCGCAGAAGTGGGAAGGAGATCACAGGGCAGAGGAGGTGTGACCAAAAAGATGACATGCTCAGTCTCCAACCAGAAGATAGAAGCAACCACCCACTCCTGGCTTCTCTCTCCCCATTTGAGGAGAAACAGCATTCAGGTAGGACCATCACTCATTTTTTTGTAAGCTTTCCCAAACCCTTGGATGGTTCTCCAATGAATTGCAACACTCCTCAGCATGGCCAATTGAGGAACTGAAAGGCCATCTGAACTGAAGTCTGGTTTAAACCATAAATCTCCCTTAAAGCCGACATTCACCCAAGAATAATCATAAGACATAACATTTTTTCCAGAAATGGTTTATTGGATTAAATGAGGTAATTCTTAGAAAGATTATAAATGCAGGCACTTCAGTATGTAGGCCAAGACAATCCTAGTTAATAAAAATGTGGCAGGATGAGAGAGCTGACATCACTGTTATATTTCTAAAGGATGAGTAAAATCAACAAGAAGTGGCAGGGAACTGCAGTTTTTGAGCATGGAGAAATAGGTGCCGAATGCTTCTAGCAAATACAGATAAATCAGTGGAGGACAGGTAAAGTGACATGAAGCAAAGTGCAGAATTCAGAGTAGACAGAGCCACCAGAAAAAAAAAATTAAGAGGAAAACAATGATTTGGCAGTTTCAAGCATCAGTGTCTCCCCTTTGTTTTCTTTCATTTGGTGCGCAAAATGACTTTCATTAAAACTGAAAGGGACAGTTTGAACATCTGATTACTGTGAGTTAAGCAGACTTCAAACTATTCCTTAAGTCACTGATTATATAGATACATTGTATTTACAAGATTGAAATGCTTAGTTCTACAATTTCCTTCAAGTAGATTCTATTTCCGTAAAGTCTTCATGTTCTACCCTCTTCTCTCTTGAACATCGTTTTCTGATCTCTGCTGGATTTTATTCTTATTTTTGTCTTTGCTGCTCTAGAGAGGAACTAAATAATGAACTGAGATTCAAGAGACAAGTATTTTTAAAAGGTTCATTCAAATTACTTGATAGGAAAAGGGAAATACATCATATTTTGCCTGTTAAATTATCTTCTAAAAGTAATTAGATATTCTGGGTAAGCCTGAGCATCGTGAAAGATAACGAACATGGATGGTTGATTCATGTTGTCAGTTACACTGTCATATAAGTCAAATCCAGCCTTATTTTTGGATGGTGGTGTAATCTGTCCTGATCTGCCAATGCAATAATCTCCAGTCAGAACACGCGCAACGTACATATATTTTCTGCCACTTTGGTCTGGAGTGGAATACGTGTCCTGTGCAGAATAGTTTGAGTTGACAGCAAAATAGGTCCCATTACCAATTGCTGCAGCTGAAACCAAGAAAAAAAGGATTTAAAACATTAAACAGATATTGAAAACAAAACAAAACAATGGAAAGCACCACTATTGGTACTTCAGCTTTGAGTGATGAATTATAAGGTTATCTAGCCAGTTGTATTTCTAAAAAAGCCACCAATTGTGTTGCTTATTCAGTCGTATTATATTGATCTGAAATCTCATTTTAGGAAAGGCAAACAGAACGTTGTAAGGAGGGAGTTGAATTGTCACCACTACCATTTTCGTGAAAAATAAAGACCTGATAGCATGGTTTTTCCATTCTCCTCAAAACTGAAAAAGGATGGTGGCACCTTTTGTTCCCACAATCTATCCACTAAGCAGAATGAGATGCTGAGCACTCAGCAGTCACAAGCCTATTGACTCAGAGGCTAGAAAGGGAATACTATTTTTCCTCTCAGCTGTCAACCTGATGGACTCAAAATTCGCCTGAGAGAAAATAAAACTGCATATGAACTCTTCTTACCAGATTGGCCAATGTGTAAATGCAGCTGGTCATGGGAGTCTCTCTATGTGTTGAGTTTGCGCAGCTCTCAGAAAGGGGCCATTCAACCAACCCAGTGTGTTTAATAAGATGTTTGTAGCATTTTTGTCTTATGACAGTTTTAATACTTTCATGAAGTATCTATTTTATCATTGTATCAGCCACTTTTGATTCTAAATGCTGTCTTATAATAAGTTTTTCTTGAAGAAGGATGTGACGATATAAAGCTCTTAAGACTTAATCTCTACTTTCTTTTGGACAGTGTATTCCTTTCAGTAAGGTTTTTCTCCATAGGATTTTAAAAAAACAAAAACAAGCCACATTTTTCACTAAACCTTGCAAGTTGCCTTGGGAAGTGAAGGGAAAAGGGGGAAGGGCAGAGCAGGGTTTGCTGTTAGGCTGCTTTTAAAAAAAAATTATACTCTTTTGAAAACAGTGTGCTTTATGTCATAGTTCCTTACATCTGCCTAGAGGGACCTTACCATTCTTTCCAGCATAACTGCGGTTAAAGCCAGTCTGATAAATTTGCACCAGTGTGGAATGGGGAGTCCCATGGAAAAGGACCTTCTCATTGTTTTCATGGCCATTTTGTGTGTCTATTTGCTTTTTCTTGACTTGATAGAATTGCCAGAGGTAAGGATTCTGTACCCTTTCAATCTACAAAGATTACAAATGTAAAAACGTTATTATTTGTTTACCGATATCATTCCCAACCATACAATATCTACATTCATCTCCCGTGAGTTTTGTCATTCTTCCTTTTGTGACTATGCTGAGATTAGAATAAACAGTCTGAGAAGAAAGGTCGCGATGGAGATTTGGCAGGGAGTCTCTTACGTGTTACTACTTGCCAAAAAGATCCTGTTGTCCCCTGCATTGCCTTTATTCAAGAAGTGTGGGATCATATTATTTATTTATTTATTTATTTATTTATTTATTTATTTATTTATTAAATTAACTGCCCATGTCATTGCTGTATTTGTTAAAATTAAAAATGCTTGTACAAAAAGCAATGTATCTATAAAAGTCATTAAAATATGCACAAGCTGTATGCCTAATATCCTCAGTAGTTCACTGCAGGCAAAATACAGGTAGTCCTTGACTTACAACAGTTCATTTTGTGACCAAAGTTCACTGCACTGAAAAAAAGTGACTTACCAGTTTTTCACACTTACGACAATTTCAGCATCCCCATGATTACAAGATCAAAATTCAGATGATTCACATCTATAACAGATCCAGTGTCCCAAGGTTATATGATCAACTTTTGCAACGTTATAAGCAAAGTGAATGGGGAAGCCAAATTCACTTAACAACCGTGTTACTAATTTAACAACTGCAGTGATTCACTTAACAACTGTGGCAAGAACACGGAGCAAAGCTCACTTAACCAATGTTTCACTTAGCAACATAAATTTTGGGCTCAATTGTTGTCATAAGTTGAGGACTAGCTGTAAATGCAATTTCTTTGATGGGTTATTTTTGGAAAGGCCAGTGACATCACTGCTACCGTATCTGCTTAAGAACTTCAGAAAGTGCTCCTCATGAATATCAGAGCAGCAAGATTCAGAAAATTATATTTCCTTTGGAATACTTTTATTATTGCTAAACTCAAAATGGGTCAAATGTGTGCAAAAGCAACCACTGTACAACTAGGTTTATTATACCCACCATTTGGAAATACAGAAGATGGAATTACTAAGACAGCAGCACCAGTATCAATGGTCAATATTGGTGTTCTTTATGATCAGAAGACATTTAATGGTGGAGAAAGAATGTCTCAGCAAGGGCTGTTAAGCATTACATCCGTTCATAGCAGACCAAGAACCATGCGGGGCATGGAGAGGAGTTCAACAGTCTAATGCAACGCAGACTCCAAACTAAGGAGGCCTGGTGGCGGCACAGTGGTTGAAGTGCAATAATGCAGGCTAACTCTGCCCACAGCCTGGAGTTCGATTCTGATGGGACTAAGATTGACTCAGCCTTCCATTCTTCCAAGGTTGGTAAAATGAGGATCCAGATTGTTGGGGGCAGTATGTGACATTTTAATTGCTCAAAGAGTGCTGTAAAGCACTATGGAGTGGTATGTAAGTGTCATTCTTACTACCTGACCTCCAGATAAAAGCCTTTTAAGATTAAATCTATTTTTTAGGTTGTAAAATTGAGGAGGAGTATGGACATTGACTTCAACTCAGTGACATATTTCCTAGCTATTCTAGCTCTTTTCTTCCTTTCTTTTACACTCCAGTGATATAGATACAGGGTGTATCTGAATATTCTCACTTTCATGATATTTCACATTATACTCAGTGGTGAGTTTCTAGCCGGTTTGCTGAGCTCGTGCTTTGCAGAATTGAATGAAAATTGGTCCCAAAAAAGGGGAAACAGCTGAGGAGCAGCAATTCAAACTTCCACCCTGGATCAGCTGACCTTCAGAAGCTTGAATAAAGGTAAGTATAACCCAGGGGTGGGCAGGCCCTCTTTTAACGAAAACAGAGAATCGGTTCGCTCTCTGAAGGCGGCAGTACCGGTTCGGGAGAACCAAACCAGTAGGAACCCACCTCTGATTATTCTACTTAATTCTTTTCCCATTTGAAGGTATTACCAACTCTTGAGCCAATGTTGCAGCCAATCACTGATACGCAACATCACTGAAGAACTCGAAACAGAAACCCACTGGTGTTCTACAGGATATAAAGTTGTGGAATGCAAAAGTGGCCCTGACATTGGGCCAGTCACTCTTTCAGTCAAAACCCATCTCACAGGATTGTTGTTGTGGTGAAAATAGGAGAAAATAAGTGTGTTGGGTTTATTTGCTTCCTTAAGCTCAGATCAAATGTCACCTGTTCAATTCTGAATGTAGGGCAGCCAATCCGGAATATTTTTTCAATGTCCTTATATTCTCCTGCTGTAGGCTGTAGTGGAACCAATTTGGCATGGCTTCCTTTCATATCTTCCCAATGTTCAGGAAGGCGTTCTAATTGTTTGCCTGCAAAATAAACATTTTGTTGAAGTAGTCACATAACCCACCAGAAAATAGAACTATGAATAAGTTTGAAATCAATGGAATTTGCAATTATCTCCTCTTGTACTGAACATTACATTTATTGTTAAAATCTTCACAGTGGCTTGGCATCTCTGCATAGGATAACTTTCTTTCATCATCATAACTGTCCTGTCAGCACTCATGAACTAAGTAGCCTGAGTTCTAAGTGTTATTTCCAAACAACTATTTCTATATTTTCATTTTGTTCACTCATAAATCACATTTCTTTTGACTCTTTTCCTCCAATAACTGACCACTTTCCCTTTCTTTCTATTTTGCTTCCAAAAAAGGAAACTATCGGTAAACTTGGAAGTTTCTGTTCTGCTCAAATGGTTTTAGAGTACTTCTTGTTTCAAGAGCAATTTCTAGGGTAAGAAATTGTTTTTTGTCACTTAAAAAATACTGATCAATTAAGATAATTTATATTTTTGCAAATGTTACAGATTTCCCCCCCAGAAACTGATAAATGTAGTGGACATTCAATTTCAAGACATACTTAACAACCATCTACTCAGAGATGCTCTCAACCACTGCTTCCTGTCCCCATTTTTAAATACTACAAATATAACTAAAGTGCTTACAATAAAATACTTTTTTCAGAAATAAAGATGATTCCAAAGTCTGGAAGACAAATCATCCATCCTTCCGAGATGGGTAAAATGAGGACCCAGATTGTTGTGGGCACTAAGCTGATTCTGTAAACCGTTTAGAGAGGGCTGTAAAGCACTGTGAAATGGTACAGAAGCCTTATTGATATTTATTCTTATTCTTTTTAAAGAAAAAAGTTAAAAACCCTCAAATTCAGATAGAGAAGGAAGCATGATATGAGCCAAGAAATATGTTTCTAGATCCAATGGAAGTCACAAGCATTGTATCAACTTATTCATTGCTTCTTTCACTTTGGGGAAAAGATTCCTGTACTGTCAATTTCTACCAAAAAGTAAAAACAAGCCTAAAATTCTTGCTAGGAAATGAATAGATAGAAAACCTGCTCTACACATGATCAAGTCTTGCAGATGTAGTATGGAATTGACTGCAAGTGGTCTGTTCACTTTTTTTTTTTAAAGTTCCTAGTGATACACACATTCAACTGTTTTGTACTATTGCCCTACCCCATTTGCACACTTTTTAAGTCCTGAGGAAGATATTTTTGAGAGGCGACCAAAACAGTAATCTAACCACTAATCCAACCCCAATTATTTAAGAAGTTCATTACCTTCATGCTTTCCAACACGTTTAATTTTCATGCTTTTTCCTTGGCTATCTACAACACACATTTTGTTCAGATCAGCTGTGTAGTTCTGACCCTGAATCTGGACCTGAATTTGTTTCTTTTTGCTGATTTTAGCATCTTCTAAATCAAGGTTACTAAATGTATCAAAAGCTACAAAGACATTTCCATTTGCACAATACTGCCACTCAACCAAAACTTGAACAAGTTCTGCTTTGGATTTCTTTTCCTGATCAGCTTTAAGTGTTTTTAAGAGGTTCTGGATGTCTGTGAAAGCAGTGAGGACGTCCTGGGGGATACCAGATAACAAAATAAAAGGAGGAGACTCCGTCCTGTTCAGATGAATGACAATATGCAATCTTTTCTGGAGATCATTCAGTCTCTTGATTTCAGCATCAGCAAACATGTCTATCAAGTCATCAACAATGCGATTTTCTGTCTGTTCCTTGAAAACTAATTTCCTTAGCCAGGCTTCAGCCTCTTCCACTTTTTTCCTGTTTTCGCCACATAACTCAAATGTTGACATCTCAATCTTCTTTTCCAATGCAATAAAACTCTTCTTTTTAGCAGGTGACTTCTTACCAGTTAGAAATGCTATAAGAAAAAAGGAAATTCTGTAAGTGCACACTCAACGGGAAAAAATGGAAAAGCATTCACAGTAAATGAACCCCATACTTTAAACTTGCCTTTAAACTTAGAAAACATAGATTCGGAAGTGGGTAATGCCTGTCCTTTTTTATTTTCCAAAATGGTGGAAAAGGATTTTTGCATATGTGGCTGAAAGACAACAACTTTAACAAGTTTCAAGTATCCAGGCAAGTCTTTTCCTGCAAAATCAGCCACTGCATCGATAATTTCTTCAGCTGCTTCTTCAGGACTCCTTCTTCCCTGACCTGTATCAGATGCAACAGAGAAAACCCAACAAAATATACTTAGTACAATGAGGAACTCAAAGGATGGACAACCTATGGCCCTTCAGATATCGAACTACAATTTTCATCATCCCTGTTGTTATTCAAGCTATGATTCAAGGATACACAAGAATCTTACATCTGGAAGGCAATTGATTATTTACTTGTGAGTTGCTAACTTTTGCTATACAGCTTTACCCTCATATATTCCAAAAAATCAACATGTTCATTTTTAAAACAGGCAATCAATCAGTCAAGCCGAATCTTGCCTATCTCTCTTATAAAATAGGCATGTACTGTGAATCTAATTTACTTCTTGCCTGTTTCCAGAGTGAGATGTGGGAGGAGTAACACCGGGTATTAACCCAACCATTTTGCCTAGGAGACTGAGGTAATCTTTCGAGGCCACACCTACATTCCTCCTTCTGACCTCCCCAGATTAACCTCAGTCTCCGGCCTAAAAGGAGTGTATCTCTGACTCTCCCTTCACTTCGAAGACTTAGGATTTTTTTCTACAGGTTTTTTTCTCTGCAAACGGAATTTTTACATTGTTTTTTCTCCTGCATCGCTGCACCTCTCCTCTGCCGTGCTCAGCGCTGCTAGAACACAAGCCTTGCTGCTTGCTAGCGTGCACGCGCACCCCGAGTGACCGGACGGTCGCATACGAGGGGGAGGAAGCCTCCACATCGCGGGGGCGATAGAAGCGGCCGTGCGGCTCTCAAAAGGGCTGACGAGACCAGCGGAGGTCCGTGGATCCATCGGAGATCGCCCCAGCACTCCCCAGCTCCAGGAGGAGGATCGGACCGCAGATTGGTGGTCGCCATCTTGCCGCTGCCATCTTGAGCATGTGAGTGAGCGCGTGATCGGCGTTCTCCTACGAACGCCGAAAGTGCTCAAAAGCACCAGAGAAGCCAGAAGAGGCTTCCTTAAGGACCAACTCCGCCGGTGATCCGGGGAGGGCTCCAGAGCGGTGCCTGCCAGTGTCTCGGGCTGCAGATCAGCGGCAGAAGAGAGAAGAGTGTGGATTCAGCGACAGAAGACTGAATCCACCCGATTGAGGCCGGCTGAAAGAGAGAGGAGGTTGGTGGTCAGCACAACTGTAAGTACTATGGCGGAGGTGGTGAGGAACAGGGATGCTAGGCCCAGATCCCCAGGGGGTATGGATCCGGATGAAGGGACTTTTGGGGGGGCTTCCCCAGTTCCCAGGGGGAGGTCCCCAACCAGGAGGGGCAATTCCAGGGCCCCCAAGAAGGCAACCTCTAAGAAGGAATTCAGGATGACCAGAGCCTCTGCTAGAAAATTGAGGGCTACCATCAGCCCTTCCCCCTCCAGGTCCCGATCCCCCCGCAGGCTTCCAGCCCTGGATGATGCCCAGGCAGCATCCCCAGGTTCCCCAAGGGGCTCAGGCAGAGGGCACAGCTCCCTATCGCCCCCCTTATCGCCTGCACTTCCGTCTGAGTCTAGGGCTGACCGCTTTGGGCGCAGGCTCCCCAGCCCAGCTAGGCATCAGTTGGCACCACTATCCCCTGAACCCAGAGAATATTCACAGCCTCCAGAGCTCTACCCTGTCTTGCCTGAGCTTCCCAATAGCTTTCAGGAGATGTTAGCCAGGGCCTTAGCCCAAGTGATGGCCTCTAAATTAGCAGCCTCAGAGCTCCAGGAGTAGGTCTTCCCAGGACCAGCCCAGGGGCTATCAAGATCGCCCCAGTGCATCTGCTGCCAGAGGAGCCAGGTCTCCCTCCCCCTCTACTGCCAGTGAGGCTTCCGAATTAGAGGAGGGAGAGTTGAAGGAGGTGGGGTTCTCTGAAGATGAAGAGGCCCAGGCAGAGGACGATTCAACCATCGCTGGTCTTCCCCCCCTCCTTATTTAGCTCCATGCTTCGTAAGGCAAGGGCCACAACAGACCTGGAAACCACCACCCCCCAGATCCCAGGCCTGCGTCTGCCATGCCTAGCACTAGCAAGGGTAAGAAGAAGGGGCCCTTCCACAGACCACCGGTGGAGAAAGAGGAGATTCCTACTCCAGAGATGTTTCTAGAGGTTCTTAAATCTCAGTGGGTGAAGCCAGGTTCTTTCCCCACTCCAGGGGGAAATGAGAGAAAATTCTATAATCTTAACCCTACCTTTGCCCAAGCTCTCCAGGTTCCCGAGGTGGACAACCCGGTTGCCACCCTAACTTCAGCATCAGCGATGATCACAGGGGACACCGCCAACTGCCTCAAGGCAGAGGGCAAGAAGGCAGACATCATGCTACGTAAGACCTTCCAGGCAATAACTTGGGCCATTAGGGCTGCCGCTTCGGCATCTTTCTTCAACAGGTCCACAGTGCTGTGGTTGGAACAGCTGAGGGACAGGACTCTGGCCACAGAGGTTCGTTTGTTGCAGGACATTTCCAAGATGCTGGCAGCCACGCAATTCTCAGCAGATGCCACCCTGGATGCAGTTAAGTATGCGTCTTGGGCAATGTCATCCTCGGTGGCGTCTAGGCGTCTGCTGTGGTTACGCCACTGGCAGGCGGAGTCCCGGGCTAAGTGGCACTTGACAGGAGCAGACTACACTGTTGACAAGCTGTTTGGGATTGCGTTGGATCCTATCCTGGTGGAGGATAAGAACAAACGGAAGGTCTTCCCGGCGACTACCAGATGGTCAGATCTCCGGCATGCTCCGTACCCCAGGAGAACGTCGTATCGCCCGCCTGAAGTGGAGAACCAGAACCAGAGGTACCAGAACCCCAGGTTCCACAGGCAGGGAGATAGACAGTTTCCTAGAGACAGGTTCAGAGGCCAACAGCAAAGCAAGCGGCCCTTTCGAGGAGGAGACGGTCGCCCATTCCGCAGGTTCAAGTGATCCATCCGCGGATCACCCGACTGGCGGTCGCCTCTCCCTTTTCGCGGATGCCTGGGAACGAATCACCTCGGATGAGTGGGTCCTCCAGACTGTAAGGCTCGGGCTGCAGTTGGACTTCCGCACACTACCCCCTAGTAGGTTCTGCACCTTCGCCTCCTCCACGGATCCAGCCAAACGGGCCCTTAAGGCCAAGGCCATCAAACACCTGTTAGATATCAGGGCCATTGAGAGTCCCAGAGGTGGAGAAGGGCTCCGGTTTCTACTCGAACCTGTTCCTAGTCCCCAAGAGTTCAGGGGGATGGAGAGCCATTCTGGATCTTAAACTTCTCAATTCCAGGGTGGTCTACCGTAGGTTCAAGATGGCCTCCTTGAAATCCATTTTAGAGGGCATCCGACAGGGCGACTTCTTGGCCTCCATCGATCTCACGGAGGCGTACCTTCACATCAGAATCGCCCCAGAACACTGCAGGTTCCTTAGGTTTTCCCATGAGGGCAACCATTTCCAATTTAGGGCCCTTCCTTTTGGGCTGGCCTCAGCCCCCAGGACATTTACCAAGGTGCTGGCTGCAGCTGCAGGTCACCTGCGCTCCTTCCCAATCAGACTGTTTTGTTACCTAGATGACATCCTCGTCCTAGCCAGGTCCCAGACTCTGCCAAGCAGCACCTGGGGACCACCATCGACACCCTCAGGTCCCTGGGATTCTCTATCAACCTGGAGAAGAGCCACCTGGTCCCATCCACCAGGCTCCAGCACCTAGGATCCATTATAGATTCAGTGGCTGGGGAGATCTTCCTTTCTCAAGATCAAAGGGACAGCATTGTGCAGCTGATTCATGAGGTTAGCAAATTACGCTCTGTCCCTGTAGTTCTTCTCTCCAGGCTCCTTGGGAAATTTATTTCTTGCATAGGGATCGTGCCGTGGGCTCGCCTACACGGCAGGGAGCTTCAGTGGTTCCTACTCCCATACCAGAGAGCCGGGATGATGGTCTCTGGAGCATCCAGATCCAGAGTGGCCCCATCTGACCGTCTGACGATTGAGCGGGAACAGCTGAGGGAAGCACATTTTTCCGCGAAGGTCATTAAGACTGTCGAGGCGTCCAGGAGGCAGTCCACCACTCGAATATACAACGCCTCCTGGGTTGCTTTCGCGGACTGGTGCCAAGCTAGGGACCTGAGCCCAGCTTCGGCCTGCGTTTCCCTGGGGTTCTGGACTTCCTCCAGGAAGGCCTGGAGAAGGGGTTGGCCCGAGTACCCTTAGAAGACAGGTCTCTGCTCTTTCCACGGTTCGGGGTGGTGGTGGATGCTCCCCCCTTGTCCCAACATCCGGTCCTTAGGTGCTTCCTCAAGGGAGCGGCGAATCTGAAACCCCCAGTGGTCCATCGATTCCCCACCTGGGACCTAAGGCATTGACGGAGGCACCATTCGAACCCTTAGGGAGGTTCCCTACAATTCCTGACCCTTAAGGTCGTCTTCATGGTTGCTATCACCTCAGCCAGGAGAGTATCTGAGATCAACGCTCTCTCCAGCAGAGCGGATCTCTGCACCTTTTTAGAGAACTGGGTCATCCTCAGACTGGACCCCGTGTTCATGCCCAAGGTCAATTCCCCCATCCACAGGGCTCTAGAGGTAGTTCTGCTGGACTTCTGTCCACAGCCCTCCAGGGATAGAGAAAGATCTTGGCACAAGTTGGACGTCAAAAGAGCCTTGCACATCTACCTGAAGCGCACGGCCCCCTTTAGGTGTTCAGAAGCCCTCATCGTATCATATCAGCCATCCACCCGAGGTGCCAAGGTTTCCCCGGCCACCCACCATCAGAAGGTGGATCAGAGCGGCCATCTCACAGGCCCTACGAGGCACGGGGACTCCAGGTCCCAGAGGGCATCACAGCACATTCCACCAGAAGTGCGGCCACCTCAGCAGCCTGGACCACCCAGGCATCCATAGAGGAGATTTGCAGGGCTGCCGCCTGGTCTTCTCCCTCGCCTTTCATCAGGCATTACAGGCTAGACGCTTACGCCTCAGCGGAAGCAGCCTTTGGCAGGAGGGTGTTGCAGGGAATCCTTGACTCTCGAGGGGCTCAGGCCCATTGATCCCTCCCAAGACATCTAGCTTTGGTATGTCCCAGGTGTTACTCCTCCCACACCTCACTCTGGAAACTGGCAGTTGGTCTTACCTGAACTGCATGTTTAAGAGGTGTGGGAGGAGTTACTTCCCCCCCTGTGTTAGAGCGCTCTGCGCCAGGGGCCTGAGCTAGCTCAGTGGTCAAGCAATGGCAGACAGGAAGGATGTGTGCTTGTGCTGTTTTTTGTCTTTTCCTTCCAGGTGCTCTGCTACAATCCATCGGTTAATCTGGGGAGGTCAGAAGGAGAAATGTAGGTGTGGCCTCAAAAGATTACCTCAGTCTCTAGGCAAAAGGGCTGGGTTAATACCCAGGTGTTACTCCTCCCACACCTTCTCTTAAACATGCATTTCCGGTAAGATCAACTGCCATTCTTCCATCAATGGGGTTAAGCTTAGCCTTTAGAGCAGGGGTTTCCAACTTGGCAATTTTGAAACCTGTAGACTTCAACTCCCAGAATTCCTTAGCGACCATTTCCCGATGAAATGCCCAAAGAACCAGCTCTCTATTCTCACACTTTGCTTTTGGAGAAGTTGATAAGGATCAGTCACTGGCAGTACCCTCAAAAAAGCCCCCATCCATAGATGTACAGGAGTGAGCAGATCTTTTGTAGTCAGGACCTCAGTTTTTATGGTTTTCAGGATGAAAGGCCAAGGACCTCGATGCAACATACAATTATGCAGAGTGTTTAGGATTCAAAATAAGTAGGGGAAACGGGTGTCTACTTAGGGAAAATGTTGAAATCTAGATTTCAATCCCCAATCCATCTCTTTTATAAGTTCACTGTGACATTGCACAAAAATATGCAAGCAGTGGAGATCAAATTGCAACATCTTGGCAGAGATTTTTTTTGTTATTCTAACAAAAATCTCAAAATTCAACAGACAACTTTATAAACTCCGCATGAATTTTTTATTCTTCAAGGACTTCTCTGTTTGGGCATTTGTTTACCATGTTAGTTTTAGTCCCCTACTGTTTCTTAAATGTGTTACGGACTTCAGGGACACCTTCGTGAAGTTTTCTAAAGAGCAATAGATGAAGTGTTTGCCATTGCTTTCTTCCAGGATGTTATTTCAACTTCTAAGTATAGCCTACACCTGTTATTTCCTAAGAGCCTTTGATCAAAAGTCCTAAACACACCAGGGGTTGCTGTCTGCAAATGAAGATATTAAGAAAAAGAAGGTGAGAGGTGGACCCTACTTCCTTTTTAAGGATGGAATACAAAGGAATTTCATCTCCTTTGTCATGTTCATACATAGAACTTGTCCATATGATGCTAGCTTAGCATGGCAAATCCATTGCAACAGTTCACATTTTCTAACAATGAGCTAATTTAGGAAACTGTCACTAGGATTCAGGACATAGGTTCCTCATTAATGAAAACTTTATTCTGGAAAAGCACAAATGATTATCTGGGGGGGGGGGGATACAAACCTGTTCCAATTACAGGGAAGGCTACAGATGCATACTGTTTTGCTTCACATTCCTGAAGCACTTTGGAGATCTGAGTTTTGATGCTGGAGCAAGGAGCCAGGTGGATAATTTTTTTACAGGGTAGTTTTCCATTCTGTGTGGTTACAAATCCATTGTGAGACTGTGAGGCTGGTAAAATAAAAATGATAACTTATCCATGAACTGTCTTTGCTATACAGTATACTACATTCATTGGAGGTGCAGTATCTATAAATACATGTCTAATGGGAGAGCCCCAACTATAAATTCTGTCTGACAACAGATCGCCCTTTGTGGCTACTGCAAAGATGTATTTGGCACAGTGAAGGAAAAATGGGGTGTTCTTTTTAAAGTCAAATTGTAGAAATATAGCCCTCTCATGAGCTCTTTGGCACAGGCAGAGAAAATAAGGTAAACCCTTGATGTTTTCCTTTGTTTTTTTCACTGATGGTCAAAGACTGTGATACATCAGAAGTGCCAGCTAGATAAGCAGTTTCTGACGCTTTCCAAAATCTGCTCCTCCGTCTTCATAAATATTCTGGCATTCTGGTGGGAAGTGACCCTCAGAAGCTGAGGGAAGGTTTTGGAAATGGTGCCATCAGAATGCTTATTCTGACATCAACATTCCTTTCCTTGTCATCTAATTCCAAGGAACCATAGGATCCTCTTAAACTTTACCTATGTCCAATAATGGGCTGATTGGAAAAAAAGAGCTGAAAATAAATCCCAACAAGAGATATTGCTAGAAAACTAGACTTTGGGGTTGAGGCTTAGCTTGTTTGAGATGAAGCTGCAACCCTTAAAAGAGTTAGTTTGCAATCTAGTAGTTATTTCTTGAGTGTTCCTCAACTGTCTCTAGATTTACTGACAGTAAGCAAGGCCAAGCTAGTATATTATGTGCCACCTTTCCTAAGCTAGTCAGATTTAGAAATAATTATCCACAGCTTGATTATATCTTGTCTTTCTTGACTCAACAACACACTACTACAACAACAATAACAGCCCATTTACAGAATAGTACTGATAAATGTATTCAAAACTATGATTAAATGATCTAAGAAATACCATGCAAACTATATTTGGCAATTGAAATTCCCCAAATCCTCCATTACCTAACCAAATAGGACCTGTTGTTGAACCTTACCAAGTCTTACACATTCTGCTTCAATTTCAGGTCCAGCAGTTTCCAAAATTGCTTTGGAGACACCTGTAAAGAAATGAAAAAACAGGGGAGGAGTATGTATGAATGTAAAAAAACTTAAAACACAACCTTTGCTTGCTTGCAAAAATTTAATAGTAAGAAAATTCCTTAGAATTTGTGAGGTGAGGATTGAATTAGATATTGCATTAATATATCCAACAGAATCGAGCCAGAATACTCTGAAATACTATCTCTGCTTACAAGAAAATAGTTTTAAATAAATGAATCTTCATTTCTCGCTCTCATTCATTCACATACATGCAAACAGACTTTTGCATATCCAAATAGCTTTTTGTCTTGCCAAGAATGAGCACTTAGCTTATTAGAATGTTCAGAAGATGTTCATTTGAAATTCAGTACCTGCTTTGGATGAAAAGTTTTCATTGGTCACATTCACAATGACATCCGTCTTTTCCATAACAATATCTCCAGTCACTGACTGGAAGGTAATGGATCCAAACTGCATTTCATTACTCCCTAAAGCTGAGGTAGAAATGGATCCGAAGGAACCTGTGACTGAGAAAAGAAACACTATGATTCAATTATAGCACTGATATCCTTGGACTGAGCACTGTCCTCCTATTCTTTGTAAAAGGTATAAATACCTATTTCAATATTCAGTTTAAAAAACTTTTTTTTTTGGTATCCAATAAGGTCTGCACATTCTGTATACAAGGGAAATAAGGTCTGCACATTTGGGAAATGCTACTCTTAAAAGTGGCACCTGGAACATCTAAGATGCTACGGAACTCTGCTGTTTTTTCCATGACCACCAAAGGGTGAAATTAGAAAACCTATGATCACGCTTTAGCAAATGTCCCCAAAATTTTAATAGAGGTGCTGCCTAAAGGGCTACTGAAACTGCATATGCACACTGGAACAGTTCTTTGCCCAGTGAGGAAGAGGACATTTCCAAAAGGAAAAAAAATGTGGCTCATTCATATGTTGAAATAATTCATATAAACATTATAATCATCAAGGATTTGCTGAACAAGTCATTCTACTCTAGTTTGTGCATCATAAGTTTGGTCTAGTGGTTAAGGCACCTACAAAGTGGGAGACTGTGAGTTCGAGTTCCAATTTAGGCATGAAAGCCAGCTGGGTGATTTTAGGCCAGTCACTCAAGAAAAGAAGAAGAGGAGTTCGCCTCCTTGCGTTATTTGTAAAAATAATAAAGGCAGGATACAAACAAACAAATAAATCCTACTAAGCTACGATTCACAAACAACAGTAGCTGTATTTGTACACTGCATTAATTATTAAGAGCAGACATATCATGCTATGGCTTCACATATGTGGTGTTAGGCATTCTGAAACAAAGTCTAAAACAGAGATTTTCTGGCTTTGGTGACTGGCAGGAGGGAGGAGAGAGGGAATGATTACATGTGAGTTGTGGGCAAGCACATACACTGAGCCGCTTCCAAACTGACCAAGACCCAGTAGTGGATCATGGGCTGGGAGTTGGGGACCTCCAGTATAAAACATCTTCTGTAAATGTAGTGCCTCCATTCTTCTAATAGCTATTATTGATATTATTTAAAGGAAGGATTGTCCACATATCTCTCATGTTACATGCCAGTTGGACCCAATACAGTTCTGGAGCTCATGATAAGAAAAAGGTGGAGAAAGAAGTCTGCCCAACTGAGCCCACTCATTACCTGCCATTTCTTCATTGCCCGGTGGCACAACCTTGAGAATATCATCAATCCCAGATTGAAAAACCTTTGTAAATACCTAGGGGGGAAAGTTATCCATATGTTTCCAAAACTATGCAAAGAAGGAACAATAACACCATGGAACAATTCTTGTAACATTTCAATAATGGCACTCAGGATAGTGAGCTTGCAAATTTGGGGATCCTGAGGGACAATGTCATTGGATGGCAAAAAATGAAGGTTTCTACTAAAAATAGGGGGATCCAACATCTTCAATAAAATATAACCACTGTCAGAATAGGCGGAAGCCAGGAAGCTGTTAAGTGCTTTCACTAAAATTTACTAACATTAGGGCAAAATTGCTACACACACTATCCCCCCGCCCCCCCAAAACCCCATGAGGCTCTGGATAAAACTATTTAGCAATAGCAGTTAGACTTATATACCGCTTCATAGGGCTTTCAGCCCTCTCTAAGCGGTTTACAGAGTCAGCATATCGCCCCCACATTCTGGGTACTCATTTCACCCACCTCGGAAGGATGGAAGGCTGAGTCAACCTTGAGCCGGTGAGATTTGAACCGCTGAACTGCAGATAACAGTCAGCTGAAGTGGCCTGCAGTACTGCACCCTAACCACTGCGCCACCTCGGCTCTTGTCATTTGCTTTGACTGTCCTGAAAGACATCTTTGAGAAGAAGAGATGATTGATTGGAAGATTCTGCCAAATACAACGAGAGTCATATATACATTCTTCCATAGAATATTTAAACATGGTTAGTGAGCATCTGGCTGGATTTGAACATACTATGCCACAAATCTTAACAAAACAAAGCATTAAGTTTGGTAAGAGAGCTAGTTTGGTGTAATGGCTATAAACTAGAAGACCTTGAGTTCAAGTCCCATCTTAGCCGTGAAAAACCAACCTGGTTATTTTGGACCAGTCATTCTCTCTCAGCCCAACCAACCTCACAGGGTTGGGGAAGATATGATGAGGAAGGTGTGTTGGTTATTCACCGCCTTAAGTTATTTGTAAAAATAGTAAAGGTGGGATAAAAACACGTGAACGAATGTATTAATGAATTTAGTCAACATCTAGCAAATCACATTGTAGCTTTGAAAGATACATGGACCATCTTTGAATGTATCTGGGGAAATAGATGCCCATACAACAGTCCAGCCTTGCTGCTGCTGTTTTTGTAATAATTAGTTGGAAACTTACAATTATTTTTGCAAATTAAAGTTTGAGGTTTCGTAAAAACAAAGGGCAGTTTCTTATTTGGAAGAAAAGTAACATTACCTTTATATTTTTTTTATCTTTTGGATGTAAGAGAACATGAACATTCTGAAGGGACTTGAAATTCTTCTTTCTACTGAATGTAAGTATTTCCTGAAACATACATTTAGCCACCTCATAATTTGGAAAATTAAAACCTCCAGTCCCAATGGCTGGGAATGAGATAGACTTTAATGACAACATTTCGGCCCTCTCCAGACAATTTCTCATAATACTTTTCAGTATCTGTAAAATATAAAGCAATATTTCACCATTACGCTTTAAAAGAACCGATATTAACATAAGACTTAATTTAGGAGCCAGAACAGACAAGAGATGTGCACAGATCAACCTCATTCACACATAAAGCCAGGGATATATATAAAAATGGAGAGTTATATCCAATTACATCAACTCAGCATATTCAATTGCATCAAAACTATAACTCTGGTATTGAAGAATGGATTACAAAGAAATGCCTGTTTTTTTATATATAGTAAGAAGATATAATGTATATTATATCAGCCCATATAAGCTAACCCTCAAACATTTTTTTAAAGTATGATGGAGGCCACACATAGATAAACTGTTTCAAATTTGTCATGTTATTTTAGTTAAAAATTTGAGGGTTGGCTCCAGGGCTGGGTTTCGACCGGTTCGCACCGGTCCCTGCGATCCGGTTGGTCACCGAACCCGGAAGTAAGTAACTTCCGGGAACGGCGAAGCCCCCCCCCCGCACCCGCGCGCGCCCGCACACCCGCGCCCGCTCCTTACCCGTTTTTTTCGAATTTCGCGCTTTCCACGCATGCGCAGAACGCCTGCGCGATCCTCCAGGAGCAGCTGGGGCATCGCGCAGACGCTAGTACGCATGCGCGCACCGCGCGCGTGCGTGCGTGAGGACGCCGCCGGCCTCGTTCCAACCGATCCGGTTGGAACGGGGCGAGAAACCCACCCCTGGTTGGCTCATATACAGATGGGTTTAATTCACAAGTATATACAGGTAATTTAAAAACTATGAACTTATATCCTTGTAGGTAAACCAATTTCAAGAGGCAACTGGACTTTCTGCTTTTTCTTTGAAGACGTTTCACTTCTCATCTGAGAAGCTTCTTCAGCTTCAGAGTCCAGTTGCCTCTTGAAAAAACACCTTTGGGACTAAAATTCTTAGCTTATCTTCAAGTATATAAAGTATTCAGGAATAAGATGGACAATTTTGCATACAAGCTTTGTAACTTCAGTACAAACTGACACACAAAGATTGATGTTAAAACCAACCATGTAGGGAGGAGCCAAAGTCGTGACAACACGACGTGCGATCTCAATGGGGGGTCCAAATGGACCTAAACCGTCCCGTAGAGAGGGTGAACAGGAAGAATACATCTTGCTGATCACAGGGACATCGCAAAGTCTCTGATTGATCCAAGAGAAGTTCTTCAAGCCAGTGACAAAAAATCCAGCCAAATGGCTGATGAGGTTGGGGCGGCTCCAAAACGGAAGGATACGGAAAAAGAAAGTGTTTTCAGCTGATGAGGAATTTTTACTGTTTTAAAAGTGACTGCCTATAAAAAAAACTTAAAATTAATTTAAATTGGAGAACAGAAGAAATAAGCGGTGGAATTAAATTTGGACTGGTTTTGAACAGTGGGTTATCTTACTTTTTAAATGCTATTTTTACGGATGGAATTTATGCAAGCCTTTTAAAATGAACTGATTAAGTTTCCTTCTTCTATTTTTTTTCTTCAACTATTCTCCGTAATCTATGGACTAAAACTCTTCTATTTCATTACTGTGGGTGTTTTTCTAACTCATTTAAGAATCAGACCTTTTTTTAAAACTTGAAATACAAAGATACAAAAAGAAATAAAGAAGTGGTAACATTGTAATATTGTAACGCTGCTACTCAGAAGCTAGATGTTTGTGTATTGGAAACAAAATACTTCTTTCACTGATTATCCTGGCTTGGCAATTCAAAGACTCACAGCTTGTTTATAGAGAGTGATAAGAAGAAGAAAAACACACAAATGTTCCTTTGAAGTAGATTCTTAACCAGAGATGTTATTGTGATGCTTAATTCTGGTAAAACCTTCTAAGATAGAGTAACAGTGTTTCTTAGCTGGAAATCATGGCGCAATTTCAACACCAGAAAGAAGTTTTAAATCTGCAAAACATATTCTCAGAAATACAGAAATTATCAAATACAAATGAGATAGAGAAGAAGTTGGATTACTTAGTGCATCTAACAGTAAAATATGATGGAGAAGTTGAAGATGTTCATCAAATGGAAAAAGTGGCGGTTAAAATCCAAAAAATCAAAGAGGAAAATGAATATAAAGAAATTAAAATTGCTGATATTTATGGTGATTGGTTTGTTTTTGAAAATGGAAAGAGTGGAATACTGAAAGAGGAATTAAATGGAGGGGAAACTTACCCAAAATGGGAAGATACAGAAGAGGAAAAAAATAAAAGAATTAATAGACTTAAAGAGACTTAAAGAAACCTTATTAGCAATAGTTTTGATAACACCACCGACAATCAAAGATAAGCAGATTAAGGAAACAGAAGAAGGGCATCGAAATTACATGAGAGATTTTATAAGCAAAGAGTTGCTAAGAGGAGTCCATACAAAGCTGATTAAGGAGATGATTAGAGGACTGATGCCACAAATGGCAGAAGATATGACACTGTTTTGTTATTGGAAAGATACTGGTTGATAGATGGAAGAGTATAATTTAAAACTAGCTAAACTTAGCAAAATTTAGTGATAATAGATATAGTTAAATAAATAATTGATAATGATAAATAATGTATACAATGTGTAGTGTTATGATAAGTAATAACTTTGAATGGCACTCATGAAAGGAAGATTAGAAACCCTTTTGATTATATATAAAGGTTAATAATAATAATAATAATAATGATGATGATGATGATGATAATGAATTAAGTTAGATTCAGATAAGTCTTGATTACTAGGGGAAAAATGGTATGATGCAGGATATAGTCAAATAAAGGAGGGATAATGATAACGTGTGTGTGTGTGTGTGTGGGTGTGTGTGTGTGTGTACGTACAATTAAGAAATGAGATGAAATTGTAAACAGTGATTGGAAAGAAGGATAGAAAACTTGCTATTTAATATTATGGATGTTTAGTTGGAATAGGATATAAAGATTTAGCGTCATTGGAGGATTTTAGAAATAGTAAATGAAATGCCAGTATGTGGTTATGTATTAAATCTTGGTATATTTTATGATGAAGGAGGTTTAAACAACTATAGTCAAATGAAAATGGAGGTATGATGACGGTAACATATATAAATACCTGAGTTAAAATACTTGAGTTAATATGAATTATGCTTGATGACTGTGGAAGAGATGCATGAAAGTCTTTTGTAACCAACTGATAACACTTTCTACAGTATGTAAAAAAGGAAGATTTTATGTGTTGTGTTTGTTTTGAAAATAAAAAATAAAAAAAACTTTAATTAAAAAACCAACCATGTAGAAGAACCATTGAGAATGCCTAGGAAAGAATTGGCAAAGCTCAAGAAACTGCCTTGACTACACACAAGCATTGTAAAAGGAAGCATTTGTTCCCATTATTCTTTAACCTGAATTGTTAATCTCATGTAGAGACATAAGATTATAAAGGTCATAAACAATCCTTTTTTTTGACTCGTGAACATTACATTCCAATACAATTAGAGCAAAATGAACCAGTACCTTGGTTGCATTCCCTTTTCCTTCATCCCACTGTGGAACTATGACATGGAACAAGAAACTGCAGGCAAGATTATGCCCATGGGTTTGAATTACACAGTTGCCTTGGGCTCCTTGATCTTGAACCGCTTGATGGAACTCATCTTGAAGCCCAACTCCAGCCTTCTGCAGCACAGCTATGGAAAGTGGGCCTACGCCAAGCTTTAGATCTTCACCAATAGTGCTTACGATAACATCCGTCTGGAATCAAAACCACATTAAAATTACGCCCAAGATTTTATTTATACAATATTAAGGTAACACATGGAAAGAATAGTCCCTAAACAAATGAGACATCTTTGATTCACAGGGAGCTCCAGCAGTGAATGGGAATGGCTTGGGAGAAGGGTTGCTAATTCCTTGCAACACCCATCTCTGTGACTCATATCCTAATGAATTGGTTCTGATTATTAATTCAAGAGGTTGGACGAGTGGCAGAGGACTCGTTAGCACTTCCTTCCATTTGTCAAAGTTTAAGTGTGCCTTTTCCATTAACAGAACCCATTAAACAGAGAATGGAAATTCGGTCCATATCCTTTGCCTAGATGTGAAAAGTAAAATTTTCTGTTACTCATATAGCACATCCCTAGTTCAGACTTTTCTCTCCAAAAGCAACAGCCTTTAAAATTAGTCAAGAATAACAGAATAATACAGTTGGAAGGGACCTTGGAGGTCTTCTAGTCCAACCTCTGCTTAGGCAGGAAACCTACAGCCCTTCAGGCAAATGGTTATCCAATATCTTCTTAAAACTTCCACTGTTGGAGCATTCACAACTTCTGGAGTCAAGTTGTTCCACTGATTAATTGTTCCAACTGTCAGACTAAAAGACTATTCCACTCTGCTCCAAGATATGCATCCAATTCTAATCTAACCCAACAAATCTAACTGGACATTGGAGAAGACGGTGTTCAGATGCCGATTTTGTTTTAGACTTCTCGTTCAATGTGAAATATCAGCATTTTAGAAGCATAATAATAAAAAGTCCGAAATAAATATGTTCTATTTGCATTGAGGATAATTCAAATTCCTCTGCTAATTGAAATGCTTACCGTAGCATTTTCGATGCCTTTTTCTTCTACAATAAGTTTCAGACCTTCATCAGAAGTCATTACAAGATCTTCTTCACGCTCCAAAAGTTGACCGACTGATGGAGGAGGCAGAGGTGTGGGCTGGGGTGGTCCACTTTTAAACACTTTGTGTAAAGCATCAGAAAAAGCCTGAACTGTTTGGGGAGTCATATCTACCAGGTAAATCTGTTTCAGGCTGCCATTCTCAGAAAATTCTTCTAAGGTTTCCTTAATGGCTGTTAAAATGGAATGAGTGCACTCTTTTATTGGGAATCCAAAAACCCCAGAGCTTATGGCAGGGATAGCTATTGAGTGATGCCTGCATTTTTCTGCCAGTTTTAAGCTTTCCCTTACAGCTTTCTTTAAGAGTTGTATACAGTTTTCTTTGTTGGCACTGGTCCACCTTGGGCCAACAGCATGAATCACCTGTTTACACGGCAAGTTCCCAGCTCCTGTGATTACTGCGCAGCCGGGCTTCAGATCTCCACGTTTCTGTATGATAACATCACATTCATCTTGTAACTGTGGGCCAGCCGCTTTTAGCAAAGCATTGGCAAGGCCACCAATGTGCTTCAGTGTTTCATTTGATGCATTGACCACAACATCTGCTTGATAAGTGGTCAGGTCTCCCATGAAGACCTCTATCACCACACCATTTTTAAAGTTTACCTTGGTTTGAAGGTGTTCTACATTTTCCCCAGAACCTCCATTTTCCTCATCATCTCTTTGCAATCTGATCAAAGAGCTGAATTCCATTTTTACTAGCTTAACATAATAATGTTCTTGGTTTTTGAAAAAGTCTTTCACTCCAGGTTTATCAAACACTACATTTACGGAGTAGAGTGAAGAGAGCATTTGTTCCACCACCACTATTGCTTTTGTAACTACGTCCTTGGGTCCACTCAAGACAATGTTCTTCTGTTTTGGCAGGAGTCCAAAATTAATTCTCAGGCCCTTCTTATTCAAATCACACCAAACCTTCCGCTTTTCCTCCTGTATAAACTGCACAATAGCCACTGACTTGGCAGGAATTACGATGTGCATGTTTGTGTTTTTTTCAACAAAATCAGAAAGTTGCTGATAGACATCTGCTACGACGTTTGTATAACCAGCTACAATAATTTCAGCATCCCAATCCAAATCAACCCTGTCGTCAATTATTACACTATTTTCAACAGAATTGTTTAGCTTCTGCAGATGCTTAATTAATTCTTTCCATTGCTTTCTGTGGATGAGTTCTGGGTCCTTCAATATAATGTGTTCATGAGTCAAGCATTTATTTATTTGTTCCTCTGCTTTTAAGAGGCCTTCAGGACAATATCCTACCAATGCTATAGAATCATTTGTAAGTTCATAGGTTGCATTAATTTTATTTGCCATAAACAGGCTCCCTGACACCGTGTCAGGGTCTGCACTTTGTAGGAATTGAAAAATAGAAGGATGAATGTTGACATTTTTCTCTCCTATCCCGATCATCTTCTCTAGTAAATCACTTTTCATTTTGTAAACCTCTGCAGCTGTTCCATTCAGTTGCAACTGCTTTGCTGAAGCATCGTAACACCATTTTTGCCCAGTGTTTTCTTCACTGATATTCTCTTCTAGCAAGATCTGCTGCAAAACTTTATACTTCACTGGGGAAATTGACAACGTTTGCTGTAATGTTTGCCCGGCTATTTCAGCATCCTTGGTCAAATGTTCTACATATTCCCTCAACTCTTTCTCCACACTATCCACAGTGAATGCAAAACCAGCTAGAGTAACAGAATTTTTGGAGTCATCCGGCACAGTCAACACATTTTTTAACAAATTGTTTTCAATGGACTCCCATTTTTTTGGAATGATTTTGCATTTAACTGTCTTGAATTTTGACAGGATGCATGCAAACTCTACAGAAACCTTATCTTTCCAAGACCTAACCAATTCTTTTATGGATGTTCCTTGTTTAGCTAAGATAGCTGAGGGAGACAGTATGACTTTTGGTTGCTCACAAGTTGCCTGGGGCCATATTAGTTCACAGAAACAATTGGCCATTTCTTTCTCTACTTCTTGAATTAAGGTAAACTTTCCTTGTATAAATTGCCATATATAAGGATCTAAAGGGACACTGATAGATTCTGGCATCTTGATTTGTGGCTTCTCCTTTCCATACAAAACTGTATCCAATGAATTGTAGAATGGATAAACCAGGACTGACTGGCCATTTAATGAGTGCTGCTTTTTCAATGCTGTCAGGGCAGCTAAAAACAAACACAAATAGAATATACTGAGAATTTGTATCGGAAGTTGCAATAGAAGCAGATACAATTCAGATTCAATGCAGTGAATAATCAAGCCATGTACACTATTTACAAAACAAACACAGGTTTTCGAATTTCCTGGAAAACACAGCTTGGAACATCAATTAAGAATTCCTTACCAACTTTTTTTAAAGCCAATCTTATTCATTTCCTCATTGCTGATATACCATATTTTTCATAATAAATGATATCTTTCTACCAGCATTTGTACATTTTATACATACAGTATCTCCATACATTTTCTCTCTATGCACAATCATCTGATTGTTCTAGTTTTTAGCCATTTGTGCATAGCTTGCATCATTCAGTCCATTTTCCCATCCAACACTACTTAATATATCTTTGATAGATTAATTAAGTTACAAGTACTCCTCGTATTTCACATCATAGATGTTTCATTTATTCTCTGATCAAAATTATTTATATTTATTAATTAGATGCATTATGGCTGCCTACTCCGGGCAATTTACAAAATCCAAATACAGAATTTAAAAAGTTAAAAACATAAAACAAAATTTGACAATCCAGACTTAAAAATAACCACCACAATAAAACATTATGGGGATCCACAAAGAAAGTAACCTAGATCTGTGAATATTTATGCTTATTTTCATCTTTTATCGCTCAAACTCACTTTACCTTCACCACATACTACTCTTGTATCTTTCAAGAAACAATTTTCAATTCCATCTCTGCAATCAATGTTCCATAAGTCAACACCATTTCTTTACATTGCAAACCACATTCGTGGAGTAAAGTAGAGGCCAACAAAATGCGCATTGCCTGTCTCACAAGCTCCAATTTTTGTTCTGTGATTTAATAATTAGTTTTTGGCTGCACTTGCTGCGCCTTTTCTGCCAATTCTGCCATTTAAAATTCTACTGATAGGCACACACTAAGCCCAATGCTGTTATGTGTCCAAACTTCCCACATCGGGTTTTTTATTTCTAGCCAAGCAATAGCAAACTCTTTTTGTGTAAAAATAGAACAATTACCTTGAGAGTCACCAAATGTAACCAGAGCTGAATCTTCTGTGGGTAACATCTGAATATCAGACACCCGTCCTCCTCCATGTTTTGGACTTTCAAAATAGAGTGTTAGGAATTCACTGGATGTTGCAGCTGGGATGTTCTCCACTTTGATTTCATTAGTCAATTCGAGAGGTCTGGCTGTAAGTCTATACTGCTGGAATCTGTAGTTTGTGGAACATTGCTTGAGAAAATTTGCAGCTGCTAAAAATAGAAATCAATGGGTTTACTTAATAACCGCAGCATTTGCTTAATAAGTGCACAATCACTTGCCAAATCATGATTCTCTTAATGCCCATAAAAAATGGATTGTAAAATTGGGTCGGCCATGACTTATAACCATTATGGGCAGGCTTTATAATGGTTGTATGTCAAGGACTGCAAAATGACTTATGACTGGTTTTCACACTTACGACCATTGCACAAGTGGTCTTGTGATCACACTTATGACATTTTCATGCCCTAGTGATTAAAATTGAGACGTTTGGCTATTGACTCATATTTATGATGGTTGCTGTGTTCCAAGGTGATCATGCAATCACCTTTTGCAACCTGAATGGGGAAGCGAGATTCACTTAGCAACCATGTTACCAACAACTGCAGTAATTCTCTTAACAACTGTGGCAAGAAAGATTGTAACATGGGGCAAAATTCACTTCACAACTGTCTCGCTTAGCAACAGTATTTTTGTGCTCAATTGTGTTTAAGTTGAGGACTACCTGTAATTGAAACTTTAAACACTCTGTGTTCACATTTGTGCACAGAAATGGGAAGCAACTATTTAAGAACGTTTGTTCACTATGAAGCATTTTTGCAGAGAACCGAAAAATAAAGGCTGCTTTTTTAGCAAAAATCTCATAGATCACAGTCAGGTCCCCATGGGATACTGCAATGCGGGCCAGTTGCCCAAAATACAGTCATGTGACTACAGGGAGCCCTTGGCTGTCAGAATTTTGACACCAGGTCATGGACTGAGGACTATCTGTACAGTGAAACTGGAAAACAGTAGTGATGAATAGTATCTATTTATGCATGTCTTTTAAAAGCAGGATGAAGAACATCTGCCATCAATTCTTTTCCTTTATAATTAGAATGCGGAAACGGCTAGGTCAGGGGTGTCAAATTCGATTTCATTGAGAACTGCACCAGGGTTGTGTTTGACCTTGGGTGGCCAGGATGGGCATGGCAGTTCAACGTCACTCGTATCGGGGGTGCCTGTGGTGGCCAGAGTGCTCTGCCAGAAAAAATGGGCTCCTGAGCTCCGTTTTGGCTGCGACAACCTCCTGCAACCCTCTGCCAGAGAAAATGGGGTTGGGAGTGCTGCCCGCGGCCCTTGCAAGCTTCACTTTCGGCTGTGATGGCTCCATTTTCTGAGGCAGAGGCACTGCATGACGGTCCTGTTTCCTGGGCTTCCCCATGGGCCAGATCTAGCCTCCGGCCCTTTGTTTGACACCCCTAGACTGGGTAGTTTTCTAGTTTAAAAAGGCAGCTCATAGTTTCTTATCTACCTATGAGAAACACATCTACTAAGTAGATAGACAAATAATCTCATGGCAGCAAGTTACCTTTAACACTTTCTTTTAGCCATCACTCAGATGGCTTAGCAATGTAAAAAGAATTCAGAACAAGGCCCTCTCCTCCTCCATGTAATGTATGAAAAAAACACTGTGCAGGGCTACTGGTTGCTGGTACATGAATGAAAGGAGAAAATGTTTTGAAGTGACATTTTGAAATGAGAAAGAATGGATTAAGTAGCATTTCAGAATCTGCAGGTACCAGAGCAGAAGAGCTCACATTTTATGAAGTTTCTAGAAACTGAGACATGAACAAATCCTTAAATAATATCAAAATGTTCTTCAGCTTCAGTGCCTCCAGAAGATGTTCTGGACTCTTAATTTCCATTGGTACTTGTCAGGGTAGAAAATGGTTAGCAATGGTGGGCGTTAAAGAAAAAAAAGGTAAGGGACAGAGATCTGAGAAAAATAAAGACAAAACAGTTAAAGGACACAAATCTAAGGGCTATGGGGCTCCTGTTAAGTAGGAGCACTAGGTCTGGTCCAGCACAGACAAATGGGCAGAGTCCAACTGTCTCTGAGTCATGTTTATTCAGATCTGGACAAAGATGGGTTCTCCCATAAGGTTGGAAAGACCCTGAACAACTTCTTCAGCATGCTTTTATACTTTACTTGGTTCCTTAAGCAGGAAACAACTAAAGTACCAAAATATCCATGGCCATATTCTTATAGCAATAAGCATTTTTAGCAGATTTGATTTAAGATCTTTTGTGGCTTCCCTATCAACCTTCCCCACACTCAGGATACATGTCCTTTATTTCAGCCATTTCAATATAGGAATCAGAATCCTGATCATAGATTTGTGGGATTCAACTCTTGTTGACTCACAAGTGACTATGGGTACTGCAGTCCAATGTATCAGAAGCACACTTGAGTAGGAAAGCGTATAGTACACCATAGGATTCTCCAAATATTAAACATCTGAGCAATGAGCTTAGGGATCTTACCAGTGCTTTGCTGAAAGGTTACTACTGCAGCCTTCTTCTCATTTATCTGTTCAATATGGAAGGTACTATCTCCCGAAAGAGCACTGATGTTATCTACCAATAGTGTTAATGTGTCCAGGTGAATATTTTCTCCAACATTTTCAAGAACTACTTGTGAAAATGTTTGAGGATAGTCAAGAATATTCTTCTCAGAATGTGGAGCTTCCACAGCTGGCCCACTTGTTAGGGTAACATTCTTTGTTTGGCAGTCTTGTTTCACTTCTAATTTCAAAAAGGAAAAAATAAACAGAAGATTTAGCTGCAAAGGATTGGTTTATATTTTTAAGTTACAGGGAGCCAGTTTAGTATAGTGGCTAAGTGGTTGGCCCAGAAATCAATAAAGACTGTGAGTTCTAGCTCTCCCTTAGGCATGAAGGCTAAAGCCAAGGACTCAGGGCGGTGTACAACATTAAAAGAAAGACATAATACAAAACTTTAAAAAATATTAAATAGAATATCCCAAACAAACCCAATTAGAATTAACAATAACATTTTTTTTAAAAAAACGAATTAAAATTAACAATGATCAATAATTTATTTTATTCAGGGCAGGCTGGCTTGCTGGAAAAGCCAACTTTTTAGGGCACGTCGGAAGTCGGGGATTATACGAAACTCCAGGGGCAGCTCATTCCAGAGGGAAGGCGCTCCCACGGAGAAGGCTCTCCCCCTGGGGGTCGCTAGCCGACACTGTCTGGCCGACGGCACCCTGAGGAGGCCAACTCTGTGGGATCACACTGGACGGTGGGAGGCTAACAGTGGCAGTAGGTGATCGCGCAGATATCTTGGGCCTAAGCCATGGAGCACTTTAAAGGTCATAATTAGTATCTTGAATCACACCCGGAAGTCAACCGGCAACCAGTGCAGGCTGCCTAAAAGGGGTGCAACATGGGAGCACCTAGGTGCCCCCATGATAACCCGCGCAGCTGCATTCTGGACCAGCTGAAGCCTCCGGGTGCTCTTCAACGGCAGCCCCCTGTAGAGAGCGTTACAATAGTCCAGGCGACTGCATACTGGTATTATGAATCTTCAACCCTGCCCCAGTTTTTTATGCCAACAAGCTCCAAACAGCAAAATTCAGAAGCATTTGAACCTCTGATTTGCTATTTTCTATACTTTTCAAAGTCCAGAACACTGCAAAAAATATGCCTGGTGGTCATCTGCTCCTTGGCCTGTTAAAAACCAAGAACCTGCTGTCATCAGCAATTGCTTCCATCTCCAAAATTCCCCTTGGTGCCAAAGTAAAATTGCCTCAATGTTTAAAAGTTGGATTTACCCATCTCTCTTGCTTGGCTTTCTTCTCTCTGAGCCTAAAAATAAAAAGCAGAGGAGAATATTAGCATGCAAATAGATTGCCTGGAACTTCAGTTGATCTCTCTTTCAAGGTATGAAATCTATGAGGTTAATGTTACCTTTTTAGAAATTATTTCCTTCTTAGGTGCATTATCTTTTTTTAATAGTTTTATTGCATTTTTTCTTTTTTTCCCATCATACATACTTTATAGCAATAGCAATAGTTAGACTTATATACCGCTTCATAGGGCTTTCAGCCATCTCTAAGCAGTTTACAGAGTCAGCATATTGCCCCCAACAACAATCCGGGTCCTCATTTTACCCACCTCGGAAGGATGGAAGGCTGAGTCAACCCTGAGCCGGTGAGATTTGAACAGCCGAACTGCAGTCAGCTGAAGTAGCCTGCAGTGCTGCATTTAATCACTGCGCCACCTCGGCTATGGACAGAGTGTTGACTGGGCCGCATTTTATACATTTCTTTTATAATCACAATTTCAGTATATTCAATATCTCCCCACTTTCATCTCTTTTAGATTTTCCTATTAATCCATTTAAGCTTACATATCATTACTAAACATCTAATCTTTACAAATTAATCATTTTTAACCATAGTTTTACTATACCAACTTCAATCATAGATATGGAATCTATGAGGTTAATGTTACCTCGTTAGAAATTATTTCCTTCTTAGGTGCATTATCGTTAGCTGGGTCTGTTGTTTCATACAGGGAGACCTCCAGCTTTAGTGTTCCTTTTCCTGCCAAGTCAAGCTCATGGATCTTCTGGGAGAGAACTCTTTGCCTCACTGTGTCACAAAAATAAATACATTACAGGGATCTTTAGAACATTTCTACTTCCAAAAACAAAGAGGCAGCAAATGCAACCTTTGTGCCATCATGCTTAATATAGGTTAGTTCAGCAATCCTTTCTCTCCCTAGCTTTTCTGCATCAGTCCAAGGGGTGCATTTTTAATTTAAGGTTAGCATTTTGTTTAATTTCTTTACACAATTTTCCAAATCTTAAATGACCAGTTAAATATTAGACTTGATGAGGATGGTACTTATAGATCTAGACTTAAAAAATATTTATACAATGCCAAAAAAAAGTAGTTATCTTTAGATCTCTTTTATCAGCATTCCAAAATTTGCCGGTCTGAAAATAAAAGTTTTTAAACTGCTTTGGAAAGATTGGAATTGTGGAAGAGGCAAAAGCGGTGGAAAAGACTGTGAGGAGGGGAAATAAGTGACTTTTCCTCCACCAAAAACTTAATTTCTCTTACAATTTTTCCAGCAATTCTCTAGGTAGTGTTGGATGAAAAATTCAAGTCCAGTTCCAAGCAGGGAATAAAATGGAGGCTGACTAGGAAAAAAAGATTCTGTTTAGTGGTGGACAGAACCAACACACACAATCTTTCTTGACCCAATCTTTCTGAACAGATTATCAAATCTGCATTTCTAAAAGCTGGCCTCTTCAGTTTCTGCTTGGGGAAGAGAGACAGCAGGGCTGGTTTCTGTTTCCCTTAAGATGTTTTTCCCCCCAATTTCTCCTTTAGGGGAAATATTCTATACTGTCCTTTTTTAATATTCCCCCAAATATTTCATTCTCCAGGAGAGTGGTTGGGTAGCTGGCTTCCTACAAAAGTCAAAAGAACTGTGTTTTAAATCAACAAAACCGGCACTGTGATCCTGAAAACTAGCACTCCAGCTTCCTATTCCTGTTCAGGGTATCTTTAAAACCATCGCTGCTACAGCAAAGCAGAAATGGGGGGGGGGGGGAGAGGCGGAGGGGGGGGGGAGTTGAACATTCCCAAGGAGTCGCATCGAGAGACAGAGGGGGGGGGGAGCCACTTACCTTCCTCCTGGGCAAAGCAAACCAAGATCTGCCCACCTTGCTTCTGGATCTCGCATTCTCCGCCTCCCGACTTTTTCCGGCTTTGGAAGTAGCGGAGAATTTTGTTTCTCACAATTTTGGGGGGATCGGGGCTCCCCCAGGCTCCCTGCAGCAGCACAGGAAAAGAGGACATCCTCCCTCCCTCCGCCATCTTGCGGGATAGCGGCAAAGCTGACCGTGCAGCATTTTCACTTTCGTTTCCCCCGATGAACGCGATTCCCAGAGTTTCATATTTGTCATGTGTTTTCTGCGTGATAGGCGGAAGCGACAGGGCGGCCACTCGGTATTTGGCTTCCCTTCATCAACCACCATCGCCGGGTCGCTGGATCGTATATTTTCCAGTCAGTTCGAGAGCGGTCCTCGCCCGATTTCTCCACCTTTTGTTCCGAAACAGATTTTAAAAAATAAAATCGCGTAGGCGCATCGATTAAAAGAAAAACGCTATTTTATCTTTAACTTCTCTCTCCGCTGCTTGCTTTCAATCCTCCCCCTCCCCCCCCTCCTGGTTACTGCCTTACTCAGAAACTGTTCGGTTGAATTCTTTCGAATTTTGTTCTCCACTCAATCCCAAAATGAAGCAGCAGAAGAAGTTGTCCCGTTTGGCACCGATGCGGGGCCCGGATGATCTGTCCCGACAGCAGGGTCAACTGGTGGATTCCCAGGACTACAGTATTATTGCCCTCCTTTCCAAGGCATGCAAACAAAAACGTCAGTCAGGTTTCTTCCTATGGCCAGGTTTTTTGAGGAATTGAGGTTTTCATGTATAGACCCTTCCCCAAAGTCCTCTTCGGTTGACTTCTGAAGTGCTTCAAACTTTAGAACTTGGCTCTCCTGCCTGATCTTTCCCAAGCAGGAGTAGGAGATCTCTATCAATGTTGGACTGGTCCAAAGTTGTCTTCTGGTTTTCCATGTAGATGGCTGCTTTTGAACAACTGTTTAAGGTCTTAACAATTCTCCCTCTGGAATCTGCAGTGGTCTCTGAGCTTGGTTGTTTGCTTTCAGAGGTTTCCTTACCTAACTAGGTAAGACCATCAGTGCTAGTGAGTATGGTATGAGATTGCAATTTTTAAAAATGATATAGTTCTCAAATTGGTGAATTCTGGGTGTTAACACTGGCAGGCAGCCATTGCAGTGCCCAGAGGCATCCCTTAGACCAGGGGTCGGCAATCTTAAACACTCAAAAGAGCCATTTGGACCCGTGTCCCACAGAAAAGAAAACACCGGGAGCCACAAAACCTTTTTGACATCTAAAATGAAGATAGCATTGCATATACAGTATTATTTTCCCCCTTTATGCTATGTATAAAAACTATAGTGTGCTGCATTTATGGAATCAATGAACTGCTGTAGAGAAAACAAAATTTTATTTCTGTATGCAAAAACAAAAACATTTTGAACTCCCCAAAAAAAAAGATGGGTCAAAAACTACAATAAATTGCGTGCCAGCGAGTATTGCACATTAGCAGTTGTCCCGCATATTTTGAGTGACAGGAAGCCACAGCAGAGGGATGAAAGAGCCACATGTGGCTCTAGAGCCGCAGGTTGCTGACCCCTGCCTTAGACTCAGGCAAAATACACTACCAAAGTACTTGGTGTAGAACATTTATTTAAACCCATTGTTCTATTGGGCTACTGGTTATAAGTATTTTTTTAAAGGTTCAGTAATAAATCAGACAAGGATGAGGGGAAATTTAGTGGTTCAGGTGCACATGTGAGAAGTGGCCTTTCAAATATGTTCTCATCTGATAGAGAAGGAAATCACCTTAGTTGTGCCCAAAACCTGCCTCACAAAACCCAGTGTGGGTCAGGCTTTACACAGGCATGTTTGTCTCCATGGGTGTGGATCTCCTAAAAATGGCTGTACAGGGCTGCAACTGGTGATCAGAAGGGGAGATGTCGGCAGCTCCATAGAATCCAGATGTTGTCTAGATGGAAGGAAAATGCAACAGAGAAGCTGCACTGCTGAGCATGTGGTGTGATAAGTTGAAAAGTGCTTGCAAATTCACTCCATACTGGCATAGTTGAGAACTCAAGAGTGACGTATCAGTTCAATGCAACTGAGAAAGCATTGTCTGTCTTCAAGTCCCACTCAATTTACATTTCTGATCTTCCCATCCTTTCCAAAAGGAATTTAGGGAGATGTCCATAGTCCTTCACCATCAGAGCCCACCCACACAACTTGTCTTTTCTGGAGCACTGGCTTAGAATTTCTTAATCCAAAAGAACATTTTATTTTAACTGGCAGGCAAATTGTCATGGCTCCTTCACTTAATAACCAAGAAAGAACCCACTCGACTCCATGTTTCAGAATTGTGTACTTTTACTGATTATAAGCGATGAGGAGCTAAGCAAAGCTGATCTGAGCAAAAGAGCGCGAAAGCAATAGATATCAATACACGATTCATCCCGCTCCCCTTAGTACCCCAATCCATAGTCCAATCGTATATCACCCCAACTGTCAGGTGAGAGACATCTTCAAAAAGCATCATCAGGTTGGTATGCCAGACAGTTGGCCTTGGCGGGAAACCCCTCCTTCCACATGCGCAAACGAATGGTGAGAACAACTCCCAATTAACAGTCCTCCTGTACAGATTAATTCCCTCACCCAAATACCATGCCTCCCTCCCCATTTCAATGGCAGCTGAAAAGCAAGCAGCAAAACAGAGGCTGACACAAATGCTTTAATATGAAGAGTGCCTCCAAGCCCATTTTCTTCTTCTGCTCTGATCCCCACTTCCAGAATGGCCCCACCGTTCTTAAACTGTTTAAGATAGTGAAATATTTTCTTTCTCTTCTGTGGAGAATTCAATCCATTGACATTCCATGTTAAAATCTTAGTTGTCATCTTTGGTTACCTGAAGCTTTTTTAGAGCCTCCTGCATGGCCTGTTTAACCTTTGGCCTAGCTCCTCCCACGGCTTCTGGACTTGTTACTGTAACTCCTTGATCGATGGCCGGTGATTGTTGAGGTTGTTGCCTTTTAGCTTGTTTTTCCATTCGTCTAGTAGTCATACGGCTAGGTCTTTGTTCCATAACACCTTGCACTTCTAGGGGGGAGAGATGGTCCACCTTATCTGGTAGTTGTGTGGTTTGCTGTCTGTCTTGTCCTTCTTGTGATCTTTCTCTGGGTCCAGATGGTGCAGGGTGTCCAGCCTTCAAAATATTGTGATAAAAATCTCGGGCTTTCCATACGGAGTTGAGACAATATCTTTGCCTGTCAGATGTAAGTATAATACCAAATGGTGCGTCCCACCTGTACTGTATCTGACGGTTTCTGAGTTCTTCCACTAAAAAAGCATAGTCTCTCCTGGCTCTTAGCATTTGAGGTAGTATCTCTTTCAAAACAGTCAAATCCTGACCCCCAATTTGGAGCTTAGTGTTATACGACACTTGTAATGTCGTGTTTCTGAGCTTTCTTGTAGTGAAATATATAACTATGTCTCGAGGAAGCTGCTTCTGCTTTGCCACCCAGGAGTTAACACGATAAACTTTATCGATTTGCCAGTCAAACTTGGACCCCGGTCTTCCCATCAGACAATCAAAAGCTTCTGAAAGAATCTGTTTCAGGTTCTCCTGTTTATCCTTACGCAACCCCCTTACTCTTAATGCCAGCTCCATTTGCCTATACTGTATCATAATAATTTCTTTTTCAGCATTTTCAACTTTTTGTTGCACCACCTCTGTTTTCGATGTCAAGTTGGTATTAGCTTCATTAAGATCCTCTAGACTATCTTCAATTCCAGAAACATGTTCTGTCAGTGCAGTTACAAGCCCCAGCTTAATTTTAGCAACCCTGGCATCAATTTTATCATACAAGTCCTGCTTAAGTTCTTTTATCTCCTCTTTTATCTCCTCTTTAAAATCTTTAAGTTTATCTTCGACTTTGATTGTCAAGCTGTTAAAAGTTTCCAAGAAGAATTCTTTCATTAGAAAGTCTCCAGTAGGGGGCAGAGAGGATAGAGGCTGCGACTTTGTACCAGGTATTGGCGATGTGCTTCTGGGGGCTGGAAGGGGTTTCAGACTAGGATTTGGTTTTGAGGCCATTCCAAGTTTTATTTTCAAGCAGTTAATCAAACTCTACTGGCCCGCTATGCAGCTATGGAGAGAGGTATTAAATCACCCCTTTATTAACTCTGTAGGACTTTGCAAAAGGTTTCAGAAAAAAGCATTGTAACGAAACAGCTCAGCATATTCATCGCCATTTTAAGTGTCTCTATATTAGAGATATATATTAGCAAAATAGATAAAAGAGAGTCTTGTAAATGTGAAACTAATTAATAAAACTCTGCTGGCCAGCTATGAAACAAAGTGATGAGTCACTCCCTTCCTTTGAAGTTTTATAGCTGTTCTTTAGAAGAAGATTAAGAAGGTAAACATTGTTACGGAGAATTCATCATCGCCATTTTAAAAGCTTTTTTAAATAGCCAAATTAACGAAGGAAGATCTTGTAAAAATGAAGCTAGGATTTAAATAAAGAGTTTAGAGTTTTAGAGTTTTATTGAACACTTATAGGCCGCCCTTTTCCCTGAGGGGACTCAGGGCGGCTTACAATAATGAGGGAGGGGAGTGCAAGACAAGACATAAAAGAAAATGTGAGTAAAAAAAATAATTAACAATAAAAGCACAACATTCACTCAACATTCGGGCGGGGAGAGAGTAAAGTCCTATCCCCAGGCCCGACGGGATAGCCAGATCTTGAGGGCCGTGCGGAAGGCCTGGACGGTGGTGAGGGTGCGGATCTCCACGGGGAGATTGTTCCATAGCGTCGGAGCTGCAACTGAGAAGGCTCTCCTCCGCGTAGTCGCCAGTCGGCACTGACTGGCGGATGGAATTCGGAGGAGGCCTACCCTGTGCGATCTGATGGGACGCAGGGAGGTAATTGGCAGAAGGCGGTCTCTCAAATAGTCAGATCCACTACCATGGAGCGCTTTATGGATGGTAAGTAGGACCTTGAAGTGCACCCGGAGATCAACAGGTAGCCAGCGCAGCTCACGGAAGTTCTCGCATACGAGCTCTGCTTGTATTAAAATCAAATAGTTCAAATGTTGTTCTAAGTGGGAGGATTCTTACTTCGTGCTGCAAAAAGCAGCTGGAGATTCCGGCACGGAGACGGCTCTGTTTCGGCTGGCCCCCCTGTCTTCGCAGACATAAAAGCTGCAAAGATCAAAAGGGCACTTTGCCCAGCTGGACCTCTCTCCTTCCCTTCTTGCCTGAAGGATAAGGTACCTGTCAGATGTACCTTTAGATGATAGATGATCATCTAAACAGATAATGCGACCAGGAACTCAGGAGCAGCTATGTTAAGCTGCTTCCATCAGCAAGTCCCGCCCAGGAAGCCAAAAAATTCAAGTTTTCTATAAGGTTACAAGCTTTCCCAAACCCACTGATGGTCCTCCAATAAATTCTAGTTCTCATCAGCACTTCCAATTAAGGAACCGAAACATCTGGAAGACTATCCAAACTGAACTCCTGTTTAAACCCTAAATCTCTTCTAAAGCTATCATTTACATAGCCCAAGAATAACCGTGAAGACCAAACACACTTTTTCCAGAAAAAGTTTATTGGACTAAATGACAAGAGGAAATTCTTAGAAAGATTATAAATGCAGGCACTTCCATATGTAAGGCAAGATAATCCTAGTTAATAAAGATGTGGCATCATCTGGCAGGATGAGATAGCTGACATCACTGTTACCGTGTTTTCCCAAAAGTAAGACAGTGTCTTTTCTTTTGATCCCCCCAAATATTGATTGGGTCTTCTTATCGGGGGAGAGGATTATTGTTTTGGGGTTATGAGCGGGCGCACGAAGAGCCAGGTACAGCCTCAGGGGCAAACGGCTGTGTTGCGTTGTCGCAGCAGCGCAACATACCAGCCATGAGGTAACCACGCTCACGAGCAGTGACCCCTTTCCAGCCGGGCAGAGTGCCACTCACGGACCCAGTGATATCCCAAAGGCGCTAAGCCGTGTGGTGTTCTGCCCTCCTCATCAGCTCCCGCGGCTTGACACATTCGGGATACCCTTAGGTCAGTGCATGGCGCTTTGCCCAGCTGGAAAGGGAGGTTGCACGAGCGCCTGTTCCATCCCCAGCTGGTGTGCCTCCCAACCTGACCATGCCCTGGCCCAGCTCTCCCTGCAGGGCCAGTGTGCCGCTGTCGCTGCAGCGCTCCATGCATAACCTATTCTCAACCTTCCAAACTCCGGAGATCCGCAGCCGAGTCTTTTGGCAGCGGCTGCTCTAGGAATACACTCTATGGTTGTGGGCTGGCTGAGGCAGAGTGTACTCCCAGAGTGTACAACCATAAAGCGTATTCCCAGAGTTACAACTTCCGGAAGACTCGGCATCCTACCTCCGTGTTTTGGAAGAAGCAGAAAAAGCCATGCGGCGGCGGTGCCCTGGCTCTGTAGGGAGAGTTAGGCAAGGGCATCGTGAGGCTGGGAGGTGCGTGAGCAGGGAGCAGAAAAGCTACTCATGCAACCCCACTCTCCAGACATGCAAAGCCCTATTCACTGACCTAGGGGCATTCCGAAGGCGCCAAGCCTCGGGAGCCAGAGGGCAGCAAACAGGCGCTCACGCGGCTTGGCGATGCCCCTAGGTCAGTGAATGGTGCTGTGCTTGGCTGGAAAGAGGAATTGCTGGACGGCTGCTCATGAGCGTGGTCACCTCATGGCTGCTATGTGATGCTGCTGCAATAGCGCAACACAGTTGTTCGACCCTGAGTCTATGCCCGGCTCTTTAGGAGCCCGCTCACAAGAGAGCAACCGCCCAGCAACCCCCCTCTCCAGTTGGGCACAGTACCGCTCACCGACCTAGCGGTATCCCAAAGGCGCCAAGTAACACGACCCTTTGCCCCTCCACCCCATTCCTGCGGCTTGGTACCTTCGGGATACTGCTAGGTCAGCGAGTGGCGCGCTGCCTGGCAGGAGGGGGTTGTTCAGAGGGCTTATTTTTGGGGAGGGCTTACATTTTTGCCCACCCGAAAAATATGGCATGGTCTTATTATCAGGACATGTTGTATTTTGGGGAAAATACGGTATATTTCTAAATGGTGAGGAAAATCAACAAGATGTGGCAGCTCTGGAGTTGGGAAACTTTTCTCAATAGAGCTGGAGATAGTATCCACTTATGGGTTAACCCTGTCAGTTCTCCGATTGGACTGAGTCTGATTAATAATTAATTAGCCACCTATATAACCTGTCTCTGTGAGTGACTCGACCCAGCTTTTTGACTCAGTCCACTCTGGACAGTCGTGTTATCCAGTATTGATTCCAGTAATCCAGTAATCATGGGACGAAGAGTGGGCTAGAGATCAGTGACCAGGAGAGCCTTAGGCTATTGGAGAGAGGCTCATTGAGGCTTTCTACCAGCCTCGAGCTGCAGGTGCAAAGGGGGGGGGACTGATCGTGTGCTGAAAATCCAGCCCCTTCATTGCGCGCTACGATTCCTGGGACAGGACCCCCTCACCTGCTGTGACCAGCCAATTCCACAGCGTGCCTGAGCAGCTGCAGGGCTCCTTGCCAGTGTTTGCCTGACCTCTCCAGGCTAGGGAGGGCAGAACAGCTGCACCTTTGTAAAATGACACGCTGACACCACAGGGAGTCAAACGGCCCTCATAAACTGTTTTCGCACCCTGCGAGGCCCGCAGACGGCAATTCAGGGCATGAGTGTCTGCACTGGCCTGAGGGGGCCATCAGAAGCTCAGAGAGAGTGCCGGCAGCCATATGGAGGAGAAAATTGGCGCGAGCACCATTTGAATAAGAATTTGGCGCAGCCGCCATCTTGAATACTAACGGTCCCTCCGATGGCAGACAACAGAGCATCAGGCCAACCTGACATGGAAAGAAGCAGTCAGGGAGGCTTGCTGTCAGTGGCTGGAGGCCCCGATCCCCTGGCCTTGCCTGCCTCATCCCAAAGCGGAAGTGCAAATAAGCCACATGATGAGGGTTCTAAGGACTCTAAATCCTCCAGCAAGGGCTCCAAATCTAAGAAGGCTTCCAAATTGGCAGACAAGGAGCCAACCCCCAGACCAAGGCTGGGCCTCATGGCTATTCCCCCACTACCATCTCAGGCCACAGCCGTCCCTCACAGTTGGATTCTAGGCCTGGTCCATTCAGTCCAATGCTATCTATTAATACCTCAGGTATCTGGGGGCAATCTGTGCTGCCACCCCCTATGGAACCTTGCCTACCTAGCAGGTATGTGGAGGCCACTTTTACATCCATGGCTGCGGGCCTCCGTCACAAGTACCTGGCCCCGGCCATGCCTCTGGACTACCAGTCCTTCATTGCAGAGGCCATTAAACAGGGGATTGTGGCTGGGTTGCAGCAACATGCACACCCAACACCTCCACCAGCTACCCAGGTTCGCGCACACAATGACCTCGAGCCCAACATGGGGGTGGACCAATCACCTCAGCGCCCAGAGTGCAGTCATTCTCCAGCCTCGGAAGAGGGGGAGATCAGGGAGGACGGCTTATCTGAGGAAGAGGGGGTTAGCCCAGACAAGCCGGTGGCCTTGGGCCTGTTTCCACTGACTCTGTTCAAGCCTTTGCTAACTAAGGCAATTGCTGCAGCCGATATGGGGGGACAGGTGGAGGCTCCCTCAACCTCCGGAGCCACCAAATCAGCCAACACATGGTTTACGGAACATAAATTGGAGATGGATGCCATCCCTGCTCCCCAATTGTTTACGGACACCATCCAGAGACAATGGGCTATACCAACATCTGGCCCGGCTCCATCCAGCTCAGACAAGCGCTTTTATAACATGGCTGAGTGCCTCAACAAACTGTTGCTGTGGCCGACCGTGGATGCCCCGATTTCGGCACTTCACTCTAGCACTATGTTACCAGGGTCCCAGGAGAAGGTCCTGAAACCCGAAGAAGGCTGACCAAACCCTCCAGTGGGGCTACCAAGCGGCCACTTGGGCAGTCCGGGCTTCAGTGGCAGCTTCCTATTTTTCTCATTTTAACTTGAGCTGGTTGCAGCAGCTACAGGGGAGAATCCTGCCCGGGGATTCCAGAGCATATCAGGACCTGAACAAAATCCTAGCAGCGGTGCAGTTTTCGGCTGATGCCACCCTGAGTGCCACCAGATTCGCATCATGGGCCATGGCATCCTCCGTGGCCTCCCGCCAGTGGCAAACTGATCTGCGGCACAAGTGGCGTCTGACCTCGGAACCATACAAAGGGGGGGACCTATTCGGGGATTCCCTCCTGCCTCTCCTAGTAGAGGGAAAAGACAAGTGTAAGGTCTTGCGCACTAATTACAAGAAGGGGCCTGTCAGCTTCTGCCTTGCTATTGCTTCAGCTGCCATGAAACGGGGAGGGAGGGCTGGTATTTGGGAGGGGTTAATTGATGGGCTGGAGGAATATTCTAGGTTGTTCGAGTTGTTCCGGATGGCGCATGCGTGAGAGCTTCCCGCTTAGACTAACGGCCTCGACATTCCATCTTCGTGATGTCTGTTTGAAGTTATCTCACACCTGACACTTGAAGGACTTATGATTGGCCTGATGCTGTGATCTTAAGGGGTGGGGAATGGGCTATTCTATATATCAATTGCTTTCGCGCCTAATTAAGTAGACTTTGCTTCGCAACTGCTTGCTTACCATTTATAATTAGTAAAAGTACTTTTGATTTCCAATCCATGGAGTCTCTTAGTCTTTCTTTCCTAATTATGTAATGGAGTGACGCTGACAAGAAGCAAAGTCTACCAAACCCTTTCCAGGAGATTTACGTCTACCGTGAAGGGAGGAAATGTCTTCACCGATCAGGGAAGAGGAGGGGGCCGCTGGCAGTGTGGATACCAGCGGAGCAGGGCCTCCCGAACTTTCGCTTCACGAGCCCGGACCTCCCGACCTCTCAGTGCATGAAGATTTATTTCAACTGCAAATTTCCAGCCAGCCTGACCCCCCCCCCCCCGATGGTCTACTTCGGTGGGACAAAGAGAGGAAGAGACAAGCTGGAATGCTGGAATCACCCAAAGGCAACCCCGACAACCAACGCTGGAGACGGGAGCCGTGAGAAAACCCCAGAGGAGTGAATTACCTGATTATTGGGGTCAAAGGTACTTTGGGGAAAGGAGTGGGGAGGATGAAAGAGACTGGAGGAGCTGGCAGCAACAATATCCACGCGCACCGTCACCCCCTCCCCCTCGGCCTGCTTCACCCCCTGTGGCTAGAGGTTTTGCTGGACCCGGAGGCCCACCTCCCCGAAGACACCGGATGGCTAAAATCCCTCCCCTGCCTGTGCGATACAATGGTGATTCTGCTACTCTGCGCTCCTTTATTATGCAGGTTTTTAATTACATGGAAATTTATGGCCGTGATTTTGAGACTGATGGCATGAGGGTCAGAATGATTCTCTTATCTTTGGACGGTGAAGCCGCCAAGTGGTCCACGGCTTTACATATGTCTGGTTCCCCCCTCTTGGGGAATTTCAACCGATTTATGGAGGCCTTCCGCCAACGCTTTGATGACCCTTTGACGGAGAAGCGGAGTAAATTGAAATTTATAACCCTCGAGCAGGACGATAGACCTGTCGCCCAATACATCCAGGAATTTCAGTGTCTGTCGCAATACATGAGAGGCTGGGGGGAGGACGCCCTTCTGGACAAATTTGCTTCAGGCTTAGATGAAGACATTTATCAGCAATGTGTCAATCGTAACCTGCCCAGACGTTTAATCACTTGGTTTGAACATGCTGCGGATGCGGAACTCGACTTAACCAGGCTCCGTTATGCTAAAGAGGAAAGAAAGAAGCGTAAGGAACGAGCTGCTAAGTCAACCCCCCCTCCAGCCATGAAATTGATCTTCAAACGACGGGGGGAAGGGAGGGGACCACCTTCAAGCCTCTCCAGACCTTTCACATGCTTCCGTTGCGGAAAGTTAGGGCACACCACCCCCGACTGTCGTGCTAAACTGCCCATCTCTGCTCAACCCCCTCCCAAACGTGAGGAAAAGTCTGGCAGAGCCTCCGAGAAGAAGAAGAAGGAAGCTGCTTTCGCTGTGGACTCCAAGCCCCCCCCGTTTCGCCCAGGCATTGGAGGGAGACGCGAACGCCAACTCCTCTTCTTCTGAGGACTCCGAGGACGACACATCGCCTCACTGGGTGAGTTCAAACAAAGGGCCCCTGCTAATCCCCATAGAGTTAAAAGTACCCCCTGAAGGACAACCAGCCACCCTTCAGGCATTGCTCGATTCGGGCTGTTCCCGGTCCATGATCAATCCAGCCATGGTGGAAAAATTGGGCCTCAAATTGCGCACTTTGAAAACCCCGATTGTGTTTTGCCAAATAGATGGATCTATTGCAGGAGGGGGGCCGCCCATTTCTTTACGGAGCCTTTGGAGATGAAGATGGGTTCCCATACTGAACTAATTTCCTTTGTGGTTGTGCCTGGCATGGACAGACCGCTAATTTTGGGCATACCGTGGCTCCGGAAGTGGAACCCTCACATAAATTGGCGGACGGGCCGCTTACACGTTCGCTCGAAGGAGCCTCCAGTGGGGGAGGGCTCTCCGGAGCAACCTATGACTGACACTCCTGAAGTGGCCGCTAGAGGGCAGGAGAGGATTGCAGGAGAAGAGAAAATTCCTAAAGAGTATTGGGATCTTAAAGAGGTTTTCAGCGAAAGATCTTCAGACAAACTGCCCCCCCACAGGCCTACTGACTGCTCCATAGACATTTTACCCGGGGTTAAACTGCCAAAACCCCAAATTTACTCCATGTCACCCAGGGAAATGGAGGAAATGCGTTCTTTCATTGACAAAAATTTGAAACGTGGTTTCATTGAACCGGCTCGACCCAAAGTGGCTGCCCCTGTACTTTTTCGTGAAAAAAAAGATGGCTCTCTTCGATTATGCTGCAATTTTAAAAACCTTAACGCTATATCAACTCAGAATCTCTACCCACTCCCGTTGATGAAAGACATGTTGGCCCAGCTAGGGAAGGGCCGCATTTTTACTAAATTGGACCTTCGGGAAGCTTACTATAGGGTCCGCATAAAGGAGACGAATGGAAGACTGCTTTCAACTGCCCTCTTGGTTGCTTCCAGTTCCGGGTCATGCCTTTTGGCCTGCAGGGGGCTCCTGCAGTTTTCATGCAACTAATCAATGAAATCTTGCACGATCACCTCTACAAAGGAGTTATCGTATATTTGGACGATATCCTTATCTATACTCGCACATATGACCAACACGTCGCTCTTGTGCGCACTGTTTTGAAAAAACTCCGTGCTGCTGACCTTTATGCCAAATTGTCTAAGTGTGAGTTTCACCAAACTAAAATTGACTATCTTGGGTATCGCATCTCACCAGACGGCATTGAAATGGACCCTGAGAAGGTGAGGGCGGTCACTGAATGGGACGCACCCAAAACTCGTAAACAGTTACAAAAATTTTTGGGTTTCGCCAATTTCTACCGTCAGTTCATTCCCTCTTTTGCTAAAATTGCTCTTCCTATAACTAATTTGCTCAAGACGAAGGGAGACCCGAAACCTAAATCTAATAAGCCTCTAGACTGGAACATGGAATGTCAGGCGGCATTCGAAAAACTTAAACGCCTTTTTGCCGCTGAGCCAGTGCTTAAGCATCCTGACCTAGACCGGCCTTTCGTCGTCCAGGCTGATGCCAGCGATGTCGCCGTGGGGGCCATTCTGCTGCAAGCCAACGACCAAGGTAACCTGCAGCCTTGCGCGTACACCTCCCGAAAGCTCACTGACACGGACAGACGTTGGGCGGTTTGGGAAAAAGAGGCTTTTGCAGTCCGTTGGGCCCTAGCTACATGGCGCCATTTCCTAGAGGGCGCCAAACACCCGTTTGAGGTGTGGACTGACCACAAGAACTTGGAAGCGTTGAGAACGCCGCGTCGTCTATCCCCCAAACAAATGCGATGGGCCCAATATTTCAACCGTTTCAATTTCACACTTAAGTATATCCCGGGAGGAAAAAACTTCATGGCGGATGCCTTGTCCAGATTACCTCAATATAATTGCTCTAAACTGAGTATCGTCCAGCCGCTCCTAGCAGCTCAGTAGTCATGCGCCAACAGACCCGAGCAAAGAAGGAGGTGCGTCACGATCTACTTTCTGACCTCAAACAAGCTCTTCCTCACGACGACTGGTTCCTGAACCATCGGGACGAGTGCACTATCAGAGACGATCTGCCTTGGATTGGCGCTAAATTATACATCCCCGCGTCCCTACGTCTCGTGGTCCTCCGTCGCGCACATGACTCCAGATTGGCGGGTCATTTTGGATTCTTCAAAACTTTGCATCTAGTGAAGAGACAATTCTGGTGGCCCTCTTTGAAAAGGGACATTGAACTTTATGTGGCCAGTTGCCCAGTTTGCGCTGCCGCCAAAAGACCGCCAGGGAAACCACAAGGACTGCTCCAGTCTGTCGCTCGGCCGGTTGCCCCTTGGAAGGAGATTTCTATGGACTTTATTGTTGAGCTCCCCGAAAGCCAGGGGCATACTGTCATATGGGTGGTCACGGACTTGTTTTCCAAGCAAGTTCATTTCGTGCCTTGCCACAAAATTCCGTCCGCTAAGGCACTGGCTAAACTGTTCATTTCCCACATTTACCATTTGCATGGAGTGCCCGACCGTATTATCTCCGATCGTGGTGTCCAATTTACATCTAATTTTTGGAAGGAATTTCTCAAACGCATTGGCTCCGCCCAGGGCCTTAGCTCCGTCTACCATCCTCAGACTAATGGCGGCTGTGAACGTACTAATTCCGTGCTTGAGCAATATTTACGTTGTTTCATCAATTATCAACAGGACAACTGGGTAGACTTGTTACCACATGCTGAGGTGGCCTACAACAACTCGGTTCATTCCAGCACGGGTTTCACCCCTTTTCGGGTCGTTTACGGTCAGGATTTTGTCCCTATCCCTGAATTGCCTCGGGACCAACCGCAAGTTCCTTCAATTGCGGACTGGAGTGAGCGTCTCAGTCGAGTTTGGCCACTGACCCTCTCCACTTTGGACGCTGCACATAAGGCCCATAAGAAACAAGCAGATAAAAAGCGCTCTCAGCCCTATGAATACCGGACTGGAGATTTGGTGTATTTATCCACAAAATTCCTGCACACTACGCAGAAGTCTAAGAAGTTGGGACCAAAATATGTTGGCCCCTTCCCCATTGTGAAGGTCATCAATCCTGTTTCTGTTTGTTTACAATTGCCAAAACACCTCAACCGAATCCACCCGGTGTTCCACATTAACCTCATCAAACCTGTTCGGGTTTCCCACTTACGTCTCCCTGATGACCCTCCGCCTGCTCCGTTACTAATTGATGGGGAATGTCATTTCGAAGTTCGTGAAATTCTTGATTCTCGCAAGCACCGTAATCGCATCCAATACCTGGTGGCTTGGAAGCATTTTCCTCCCTCCCACACGGAATGGGTTGATAAATCCCATGTTCGTGCTCCCCGCCTGCTTCACAAATTTTATGCTGCTTATCCCGACAAGCCTTAACTTTCTTTCCCCCCCTTCTTCTTTTTATGTTTTGTTGTTTGTCTGTTTCGGTTGTTTTTTTTCCAGGCCTAACAGCCTTTTTCCGGGGGACGGCCGGATGTCAGCTTCTGCCTTGCTATTGCTTCAGCTGCCATGAAACGGGGAGGGAGGGCTGGTATTTGGGAGGGGTTAATTGATGGGCTGGAGGAATGTTCTAGGTTGTTCGAGTTGTTCCGGATGGCGCATGCGTGAGAGCTTCCCGCTTAGACTAACGGCCTCGACATTCCATCTTCGTGATGTCTGTTTGAAGTTATCTCACACCTGACACTTGAAGGACTTATGATTGGCCTGATGCTGTGATCTTAAGGGGTGGGGAATGGGCTATTCTATATATCAATTGCTTTCGCGCCTAATTAAGTAGACTTTGCTTCGCAACTGCTTGCTTACCATTTATAATTAGTAAAAGTACTTTTGATTTCCAATCCATGGAGTCTCTTAGTCTTTCTTTCCTAATTATGTAATGGAGTGACGCTGACAGGGCCATATCGCCCGGGGCCATATTCCAGACGGCAGGGGGCTAGACAACTAGATTGTGGGGGATCCTTTAGTTACCAGGATTATAGCCCATCCACCTTTAGGCAGCAGGGTAACTTTGGGCAATGCCAGAGACAGCAACAGTACCGCCAACAGCGGGGAAATCAGTCCAAGTGGACTTTCGGGGTGGGGGGAACCGATTCTACCGTAGGTGCTGAGCCGCCTGGAGATCGGTTCCCCATTGGCGGCCAGTTAATTCATTTCGCAGAAGTGTGGGAAGCCACCACTTCTGACAGTTGGGTCATCACTACAGTTAAGACGGATTTGGCCCTTGAGTTCCTTTCGTTCCCTTTTTTCATTAGGTCCCCAGTCTCGGGGAATAGGCAACAGCAGTTCTTAATGAGCTCGGCCATACATCATCTTCTAGACATTGAAGCCATCCAACCGGTACTGGTCGACCAGTGTTTTCAGGGTTTCTATTCTGTGTTGTTTGTTATCCCCAAGTCCTCGGGGGGTTGGAGGGCTATTTTGGATTTGAAGCATCTTAATAAATACTTGATATACCGATGTTTTAAAATGCACTCCTTGCAGTCAATATTAGAAGGAGTAAGGCAGGGTGACTACCTCACCTCTATTGACATGACAGAAGCATATTTGCATATACCTATACGTCCGGACCACCGTTGTTTCCTCCCTTTTTGCTACAATAACTGCCATTATCAATATAAGGCCTTGCCCTTTGGCCTCTCATCTGCCCCTTGGGCTTTTACTAAGGTGTTGGCCGCCCTGACAGCTCATTTGAGGACAGTGCCCATCAGGATTGTCCTATTTAGATGGCATCTTGATATTGTCACGCTCTCGCGATAGGGCCGTGGTGGACCTCGACACCACTGTTCATGCCTTCCAGTCCCATGGGTTTTCCATCAACAGGACCAAGAGTCACGTGGTACCTACCACCCGCATTTTACACCTGGGGGCCTGGATTGATACAGAAGCAACCCAGGTGTTCCTTTCCAAGGAGAGAGGACAGCCTCCAACAGTTAATCTCCCAGGTGGAGAAGGAGAGGAAGGTTTCACTAGCTACCTTGTCTAAGTTGCTGGGAAAGATGGTTTCGGCCATCGCAATTGTCCCTTAGGCCAGACTACACACCAGGGAGTTGCAATGGCTTCTACTGCCCTTCTAGAAGGCACGGAGGAGCACTTCCCTGGCTAGAGTTACCTTGCCTAGCGAGGTACATCGATCCTTACATTGGTGGAGGTCTCTTGCGATTAATAGAGGGTGTCATTTCGGGGTGAAGGACAGGATCATGATCACAACTGATGTGAGTCTCACGGGTTGGGGTGCCCACCTTGATGTACATTTGGCTCAGGGCAAGTGATCAGAGGTGGAAAGTGCCTTAAGTATTAATCTCCTCGAGCTTAGGGCCACCCATCTTGGCCTCCTCCACTTTGTAGACATGGTCAAGGGGACCCATGTGCGGATTCTGACAAATAACATTACAGCCAAGGCCCATGTCAACAGACAGGGGGGCACCCAGTCGAGACAGCTGATGGGGGAGGCGGAAGAACTGGGTCACTGGGCAGAGGTTTACCTCCTGTCCCTCATTGCTGAACACATTTCAGAGGTTGACAATGTGAGGGCAGACTGGCTCAGCCGCTCTACCCTGGATCAGGCGCAGTGGAGATTACATCCTTCTCTCTTCCAGGCGATTATGTGACGGTTCAGGGTTCTGGTCATGGATCTCTTCGCCTCTCCAGCCAATGCCCAGCTACCACGGTTCCTCACGAGGTTCCCTGTGACAGGAGCAGAAGGGATGGACGCCCTCCACTGGCCCTGGCCTCAGGGACTGCTATACGCCTTCCCTCCACTTCCACTATTACCCAGGGTCGTACACAGGATCATTGCATCCAGGGCGGAGATCATACTAATTGCCTCGCATTGGCCACGTCTGCCATGGCTTGCGGATCTTCAGACATTGTCTGTGGAGAGGCCCTGGAGGATTCCGCCAGACCAGGCGTCAGCCAGGGATCGCTGGTGCACCCAGACCCCAGTGGCTCCAGCTAACCGCCTGGCGCTTGAGCGGGAAGGTCTGAGACTGGACAGGTTCTCCACTAAGGTCATGGACACTATACAGGCGTCCAGGTGACCCTCCACGAATCGTATTTATAACGCTACCTGGTGGGTGCTTTGTGAATGGTGTTCTAATAGGATAACACCGGTTTCAGCCTCAGTTCCCCAAGTCCTGGAGTTCCTCTAGGATGGGCTGGAAAAGGGATTATCGCCCAATACCCTTAGGCAACAGGTAGCGGCCTTGTCAACTATGTTGTCCTGTGGAGGGGGACAATCGTTATCTCAACACCCGGCGGTTAGGAGATTTTTGAAAGGGGCTTCTAATTTAAGGCCATCTATAGTACAGAGATATCACACATGGGACTTGTCTAAGGTCCTCACCTCCTTCATGAAAACCCTGTTTGAGCCCATAGATACTATTCCTCTACAATTTCTTTTCCTGAAAGTTGCATTCTTAGTTGCTATCACATCTGCGCGGAGGATATCAGAACTCCAGGCACTATCCATTGGGGAGGGTCTGTGCACCTTTTATGAGGATGGGGGGGGGGTCCTCAGGCTTGACCCCTCCGTCCGCCCCAAGGTCAATTCATGGTTCCATCAGGCACAAGAAATTCTATTATGATTTTTATCCCTTGCCTTCGAGACCCTTAGAGGAGCAGTGGCATATGTTACATTTCCGGCGGGCCCTTCAAACCTATCTCCAGAGAACATCGGATTTGCGGAAGACAGAATGCCTCTTTGTTTCTTTTCAGCCTTCCGCTCTGGGGCAGAGGGTTTCGGTCACTACCATAGGTAGATGGGTTAGAAAATGTATCGCCACAGTCTATTTCTCCAACGAGGAGCCGGTCCCACAGGGGATTACGGCCCATTCCACCAGAAGCTCGGCCACTTCTGCGGCGTGAAATACTCAGGCCTCCCTGGAGGAGATTTGCAGGGCAGTGGTGTGGGCAACCCCCTCGCCCTTTGTTCAGAATTATAAGCTGTACAAAATCACTTTGGCAGACACTGCCTTTGGCCACAGGGTTCTGCAAGCAGTCCATAACAGTCTCTTCCCTCCCTATGAGGACTAGCTTGGGTATGTCCCATAAGTGGATGCTATCTCCAGCTCTATTGAGAAAGGGCATCCAGCCCTGCCCTGTATGGAGACTGTTTTTTCATGCTTACTGGGAATAGGGTTGATGATGTTGTTCATTACCTTATTTGTGCTTGTGGACTTTCTTGTTGGTTTTGCACTACATGATTTATTAAAATTGAAGGTTGGCTAACACGTGGAGTCTGTGTCTTTGTTCTTGGTCACAAAGCTGGGTGGAGTCACTCAGAGAGATGGGTTATATAGGTGGCTAATTAATTATTAATCCGGCTCAGTCCAATCGGAGAATGGACAGGGTTAACCCATAAGTGGATGCTATCTCCACTCTATTAGAAGAGGCGTATCAGGTAAGTACCAACGCCCTTTCTGGCTCTTTTTGGCTTCTACTTTCTGACTTGCGAAGTTCCTCAGGTAGATGTGGCTCTTAATGGCAATGTCTGAAAACAACTGGATTTTATTCTTATTTTAGTCTTTGCCGCTCTAGAGAGGAACTAAATAATGAATTGAGATTCAAGTGACAAGTATTTAAAGAGGTTCATACAAATTACTTGCTTTTAATGTGACAGGAAAGAGAAATAATCTTTTTGCCTGTTAACTTATCTTCTAAAAGTAATTAGATATTCTGGGTAAGCCTGAGCATCATGAAAAATAACAAACATGGATGGTCGATTCATGTTGTCAGTTACACTGTTATATAAATCAAATCCAGCCTTATTTTTGGATGGTGGTATAATCTGTCCTGATCTGCCAATGCAATAATCTCCAGTCAAAACACGCGCAACGTACATATATTTTCTGCCACTTTGGTCTGGAGTGGAATACGTGTCCTGTGCAGAATAGTTTGACTTGACGGCAAAATAGGTCCCATTACCAATCGCTGCAGCTGAAACCAAGAAAAAAAGGGTTTGAAACATTAAACAAATATTGGGGCAAAAAACACCAGAGGAAAGCACCACTATTGGTACTTCAGCTTTGAGTGATGAATTATAAGGTTATCTAGCCAATTGCATTTCTTTTAAAAAGCCACTAGTTGTGTTGTTCATTCAGTCACAGCAAATTGATCGAAAGGAAACTGAAACCTCATTTTAGGAAGAGCGAACAGAACATTGTAAGCAAGAAGTTATAAAACTGAGATGTTACAACTACCACTTTTGTGAAAAACAAAAACAGCCTAGTTTTTCCATTCTTCTCAACTGAACTGAACTGAACTGAATAAAGAAGTTGGGACCTTTTGTTCCTTCAATCCATCCACTAAGCAAAATGAGATGCTGAGCATTCAGGAGCCACAATCCTACTGAACCATAGAACATAAAAATAATATTCTTTTCCCCTGAACTGTCAACCTGATGGATCCAAGATTTCCTTGAGGGAAATAAAACTCGTGTATGAACTCTTCTGACCACATTGGTTGTGTGGAAATGCAGCTGGTCATACTGTACGAGTCTCCTCTCTCTGTGTGTGTTGAGTTTGCACAGCTCCAGAAAGGGGTTAGTAAACCAACACAGTGTGCCTAAGATTTTGCAGATGTTTGTAGTGTTTTTCTCTTATGAGAGTTTTAATACTTCATGAAGTATTTATTTATCATTGTATCAGCCACTTTGATTCTAAATGCTATTTTATAAGTTTTGTTGCCTTTTAAGAAGGATGTACAGTATAAAGCTCTTCTCTTAGGACTTAAATCTCTATTTTTCCTTGACAGTGTATTCCTTTCAGCAGTTTTTTTTCAATAGGATTAAAAAAACAAAAACCAACAACCCAGATTCTTCACTAAATCTTGCAAGCTATCACTGGAAGAGGAGGGGATGTTGTTGGCTGCTTTTAAAGATATTGTATACACCTTTGAAACATAGTGATTTAGAGTGGTGCAGTGGTTAGAATGCAGTACTGCAGGCTACTTCTGCTGACTGGCTGGCTGACTGCAATTTCGCCGTTCAAATCTCACCAGGCTCAAAATTGACTCAGCCTTCCAGGTGGGTAAAATGAGGATCCAGATTGTTGTGGCAATATGCTGACACTGTAAACTGCTTAGAGAGTGTTGTAAAGCACTATGAAGCGATATATAAGTCTATTGCTTTCATAGTCCCTTACATCTGCTTGGAAGAAACTTACATTCTTTCCAGCATAACTGCGGTTAAAGCCAGTCTGATAAATTTGCACCAGTGTGGAACGGGGAGTCCCATGGAAAAGGACCTTCTCATTGTTTTTATGGCCATTTTGTGTATCTATTCCTTTTTCTTGACTTGATAGGATTGTCAGAGGTAAGGGTTTCTGTACCCTTTCAATCTACAAAGATTGCAAATGTAAAATGTTATTATTCGTTTACCAGTATCATTCCCCACCATACAACATCTCCCGTGAGTTTTGTCATTCTCCCTTGGTGACTATGCTGAGATTAGAAATAAACAGTCTGAGAAGAACAGTCGCGATGGAGACTTGGCAGGGAGAGTCTCTTACATGTTACTACTTGCCAAAAAGATCCTGTTGTCCCCTGCATTGCCTTTATTCAAGAAGTGTCAGAATATGTTTATTTTTATTATTTATTTATTAAATTAACTGCCCATATCACTACTGTACAGGTAGTCCTCGATTTACAAATGTAATGGAGCGTGCCCATTCTATTCATACCTTGAGAATTTGTGGGAGTGAATTTCGTACCTTGAACAAGATCACTCCCTGCTTTCATCCACGCATCCGCTAATTTAATGTGTGGGCAAATGCACGGTTCATTAAGTGCACATGAGGTATCTGAGTGGGGAAGGCCATGGGGGGGGGGGGTTGAACTACTGACGGAACAGGCCCCAAAGGTCTCCACAACCTACTAAGATACCTCATGCTTCCCACTCCCTAATGCGCCAGACTCACTTACCTTATAAAGATCTCTCTCTCCTTTGCTACATTTTTTTTCCACTTTGAGGGAGAGAAGAGTCGATGGAAGCACCTCGGCACAAAAAGTGTTTCCAGCACCTGTCTCCTGCTCCTCCCCTCTCCCCTCAACTTCTTTCCTCCCCCACTGGGACACTTTTCGCCCAGATGGAGACCTGGCGGATAGTGGAAGCTTCATCTGCATGCAAATCCCTCTGTTTTCAAAGGCCTCATAACAGATTCATCCAGTTGTAGCCTACCCGCTAGAACCGGTAGTTAATTTTCTAAGCAGTTTGGAGAACCAGCTGTTAGAAGAAATCTCCTTTTGTTTTTTTCCCACTTTACAAGGTTAATCCTGTATGGAAGGCAGGAAAGAAACATTCTGGGGTTGTTTCTAGCCTAATCTTTATTGACCTGCTTACAGAAACTGTGTCTCATTAACCCTTACTCACATTCTTGGCAGTACTCGTAGACTTACTGACTCTGGATGGTTGTTTACACACACACAACACACACACACACACACACACACCCTTGCTGGTACTTTGCTGGGCTTGACTTTCTTAAGGGTAGGGTTCTTTTAAGCTTTTACACTGCTGTTGGGAGGAAATGCTCCCCTGTTGGAGTGTCTTCAGCCGGATCAGAGTGGGTTGCTGCCAGTTTTATACTACTGGTTCGCAACCTGCCCGCACACCAGATGTGTGCTATGCATGCTGTTCAATATAAATTGTTCTTCACGCATGTGCAGAACAATTACAGTGAACTGCGCACGCGGCAGTTACTAAAAACTAAAATGGAGCCGGCCCAGAGGTGCCAAGGGAACCAGTTCGGGGGCATGGCAGGCCTAGGTCACTGCCGGTTCTGCAACCCAGGCCTGAATTCCACTACTGGTTCGGTCAAACCGGGAGCAATCCACTTTGAAGAAATAATTGAATAATGAAGTAGAGCTGCTGGAAAGAAGCTTTTAATGACAAGGAACCAAGATAAGTGACATTCAGCAAGGCTTCTTGGCTAGCTAGAAAGATTAACATTCAAACGTAACCTTACATACCAAGTTACATACGTAACTTGGTGAAGTTTAATTCTGTGCTTGGTGAAGTTTAATCCTGTGTTTATTGATGGGATAATTTTCCCTATTCAGCTTTGTTTGGAAGGAAATGTTAATCTCCGTTCCTGAAAAGCAGCTTCAGGAATCTGGCTAGTTCCTGCGTCTTATTTGTTCTGGTAATTGGTTTAACAAGCAACAGCTACAGTTAATCATGTGTTTACACTTGAACTTACCTGGGGTGTCACGCTTGGGAGATGAGCTTGTGTTTTAGTTTTTAAAGAATTTAAACCTGTGATTTAATTATTTGTATTGTGTTTGAATTTTTCCTGCCTCATGGTTTCTTTTCTATCTGGGGAGGGGGGGGTCTTCCTTCACTGCTTTGGTGGTTCTTGCACTGTTCCTTTGGGGTGTACTTCCAAGAGGCAGGATGCAAGCTTGGCACTGATTTTTTTACTGCCTTTCGGGGGGGGGGCATGTGATTTTTTCCTTAAATCTAGATGATTTCCTTAGGACAGTGAGGACTTTTTCCCTACGGTGTGCCAAAACTGCATGTTTGCACGCTAGCGCGTGCATGCCCACTCATTCTCCCCAGGCACCCGGAGGCCCTCCAGAAGCCGGAAATAGAAGGGCAAAAAAATCAGTGCACGCTGGAGCTGACAACTGGCATGCCACCAATATGGTTCGTTAGGATATCTTGAGGTGAGTGAGACCAGCTGGTATCTTTAAATGGTGCGGCTTTATCTAAGGATTGCTTCTCCTGGGTGTGGTCTTTCTGGAGAGCTTAAATGAGCTCTCTACTAAAGGATTTCATTTTATGAGCAAGCATTGGCTGTTGATAGTTATCATTGCATTTTAACTATTTTAATTTCTCAAGGTGCTCTGGCATCCTGCCTGATTTGTAACTCCGGCTTGCAGGTATTTCTAATCTAATGATTGGTATTTAGAGCAGCGCTTTTTGCAAGCAAAGCTTTTATATTTTTGTACAGGTAGTCCTTGACTTACAACAGTTCATTTAGTGACCATTCAAAGTTACAATGGCACTGAAAAGTGACTTATGACTGTTTGTGAAACTTACGACCGTTGCAGTACCCATGGTCATGAGAGGCCAAGCTAGAAGTGCCCCTCGACATGAGTGACATCGAGTTGGTCACACCTACCAGTCACATGACCACCCAGACACACTCACCAAAACCACACCCACAGAACCGGTAGTAAAAAAAAAATTTGAATCCCACCACTGATTCATAGATGCTTATGGGACATTTCAAAACCGAGCGAATTCCTCCATTTTCAAAGGCCTCATAGGTGGCTCTAGGGCATTTCAAAACTGAGTAAATCGCTCCATTTTCAAAGGCCTCATAGGTGGCTATGGGGCATTTCAAAACCGAGGGAATCCATTTTCAAAGGTCTCATAGGTGCCAATGGGTTTCAAAACTGAGTAAATCCCTCCATTTTCAATGACCTCATAGGCATCTATGGGGAATTTCCAAAATGGAGCAAATCCCTCCGTTTTCAAAGTTCCCTTAGAAGCCTATGGAGCATTTCAAACCAAGCTAAACCCTCCATTTTTAAAGCCCTCATAGGCATCTATGGGTATTTTAAAATGGAGCAAATTTTCCCTAGGCTTCCAAACGCCTCATAGGTTCCTTTGGGGCATTTCAAAACAGAGTGAATCCTTCCATTTTCAAAGGGCCCATTTGCATGTAGATGAAGCTTCCAGTCTCCATCAAGGCTCCATCTGGATGAAAGGTGTCTGGTGGTGGTGAAAGGAGTTGGGGGGTGGGGGGAGCAGGAAACAGGCACCGCAAATACCTTTTGCGCCAAGAATGAAAGTTGCTGGGGATTTTTGAGGTCTGGAAGGAGGGACGCGACAACTGGGTGAGCAACAACTTCCTTTATTAACAGGCAACTTATGACAGCGATTCGAATGGCCGCGGTGCGCGCCACGGTATATATATTAACTAGACAACCAATAGGAACCCGGGACTTGGCCAGCAACTGCTGTCAAGTCCCTGGTCCAATTAAAGGTAACTTTCGGCTGGCAACAGCCTCCTGCTGCGTCCTGGCCAATCAGGACGCAGGAGGCTGTTGCTGGCCTCCAAGAAAGTGCTGAAGCAACATTAACTATCTGAGCCTGTTTTACATGGGTCATGAATATTTAACACCCCTTCCCCCCCCAGTTCCGCGCATGCTCCCCAGGTGGAGCATGCGTAGTCCTGTAAATAGGCGGGGCGGCGCCGGACCCGCCCCGACCTTCGCAGTTCCACAGAGTCGTCGGCGGAGGTGGACCTCCTTGTAGTAGCTCCTCCCGGAAGGGGGTGTAGCTACCAAGGCACGCCCCTCTCGAGAAGGGCCCAGAAGGCGGGCTCAACAATGCTGGTGAGCAGGGACGAGGTGGCGCGTCCATAACAACAGAGTTAGGCATGGGAGGAGAGTCACTGGGGAAGGCTGGAGCACTAGGTGGGCCCTTTTCTGCGGCGGCTTGAGTGTTCTGTTGGAGCTCCCTGCAGGGGAAGCTCGGGTAGGCCGGGCCTGGTGTGTGAAGGCCCGAAATTGCACTTCTTCGGTTTGAGCTCCAGGCAATTGAGAGGCGAGGCCTGGTCTGGCGAAGGCCTCAATTGGCAACCCCGGAAGGGCGGTGTTGTCTTCGGCAGAGTCCGGGTTGCCGGCCGGTGGCGGGAGGCGCCTCCTTAATTGATCCAGGTGGCGCCTCCATTGGGATCCGTCAGCCAGTCCGACCCTAAAAGAACAGGGGCCTGTCAGGGCGGTTACGGTGGCCCGGAACCCATTGAGTAGCCCCTGAGAATGCACGTGGCCCAGACTGCGTCCCCCAGTTTAAATGAATGGGGAGGGAGAACCCCCAGGTTGCTCGGCTGATCCCCTGATAGAGGGGTGAAGCCCTATCCAGGGGAGTCCGCAGACGCCGGCCCATCAAGAGCTCCGCGGGGCTTCGGTTGGTCGTTGGGCAGGGAGTGGAATGCTGGCTTAGCAGGTAAGCCGCCACTCTCGCCTGCCAGTCAGCCCCGGTCCAGCGGCCCAGGGCCTCATTCACTGAGCGGACCGCCCGCTCCGCCGGCCATGCTGGCCGGTGGTATGGGGTTATGAGCGCATGCCGGATCCCTTGCTCGACCAGGAACTCTTGAAATGTGGTGGACATAATGGGGGCCATTGTCCGAAACTACTAGGTCTGGCAACCCGTGGGTGCGAAGAGCCTTCTCAAGGCCCGGACCGTCCTCTCGGCCGTGGTGGAGGGCATCAAGACAGCTCCACCCAGCGGGAGTAGGCGGTCTACCACAATCAAGAAATTCTGGCCGTGAAGGGACCAGCAAAGTCGATGTGGAGCCTCCCACTCGCGAGCAGGCCCGGCGGGGGGGTTGGGCCTGGACCTGTTGACATGGGGTGCAGCGGCCTACATAGGCGCTATCCTCTGAGGCCAGCAAGGGCCACCAGACATAGCTAGGGCCAATGCCTTCATCCGTGCTATGCCGGGGTGATCCTTATGGAGCAGAGACAGAACTTGTGGCCGAAGTGCTTCGGGGATCACTACTCGATCCCCCCAAACGAGGCACCCCCCCGTGGAGGGAGAGCTCCGCTTGTCTAGATTTAAAGGGCCGGAAGCCCTCTGCCACCTTGTCTGTGGGCCATCCCCTCAAGACCCAGGAAGCGACTTGGGAGAGGATTGGATCGGCCTTAGTGTAGGCCGCGACATCCGCGGCAGAGATGGGGAGGCCGGAAGACGCGATGGTGAGGATTGAGAGGCAGGGCACGGGGGCGGTATCGGTCTCCGGCAAGGGGCAGCGGCTCAGGGCATCAGCGTGCCCTAGCTGCTTGCCCGGACGGTACTGCAGCGTATACGAGTACGCTGCGAGGAACTCCGTCCATCGAGTCATGCGGGGGGAGAGGATGGGGGGGTCGGCTTGTCACCCGCCAGAAGCCCAAGGAGTGGCTTATGGTCGGTGACAAGAGTGAAAGGCCGACCATAGAGGTAATCGTGGAACCTCTTAATTCCGGACACTGCAGCCAGAGCCTCCTTGTCAATCTGGCTGTAATTTTGCTCCGCCGAGGAGAGTGTCCGGGAATAAAAGGCCAAGGGGGCCTCCGAGCCATTCGGGAGGACATGGCTCAGGACCGCCCCGACCCCGTAGGGGGAGGCGTCACACGCTAACGTCAGGGGCATCCTGTCATTGTATTGAATCAGGACTGCCGCTGACGTCAGAGTTTCTTTGACAGCCGCGAACGCATGCGCTTCGCGGCTCCCCCAGCGCCAGGCCGCGGATCGGTCGAGCAACCGATGAAGCGGCTCGGCTAGTGATGCCTTGTGAGGTATGAAGGGGGCGTAGAAATTCAGGAGCCCTAGGAACGCCTGCAGCTCCGCCTTGGAGGTGGGTGCCGGGGCGTTCCTAATGGCTGCAACCTTTGACGGCGTGGGGTGGATGCCTTGGGCATCAATCATGAAGCCCAAGAATTCCACCTTAGGGACAGCAAATGAGCATTTGCTGCGTTTAAGTTTTAGGCCCGCGCCCCTGAAACGACTGAGGACCTTCCTGAGTATTTCGATGAGTTCTGAGCGGCTGGAAGCAGCGATCAGAACATCATCGAAATACGGTACAACGCCCGGTAGCCCATGGAACAGCCGCTCCATGAGGCTCTGGAAGATCCCCGGGGCTACGGAAACGCCGAATTGAAGGCGGCAACAACGGAAAGCCCCACGATGGGTGACGATGGTCTGGGCAGCCGCCGCATCGTCATCCACCGGGAGCTGTTGATAGGCCTGCGCCATATCCAGTTTGGCGAATGTGCAACCCTGCCCCAGGGAGTGGGGCAGGTGTTGCACTACAGGGACTGGATAGGGGTTTGCCTGAAGGGCCAAGTTGATCGTCAACTTGTAGTCGGCGCAGATCCTCACCGACCCGTCTGGCTTGATTGGGAGGACAATGGGTGTCTCCCAACGAGAATGGTCCACGGGTTCGATGACTCCCTGCGCCAACAATTTATCCAGTTCGGCGTCAACCTTGGCCCTCAAGGCAAAGGGCACCCTGCGGGCTTTCAGCCTAATGGGAGCAACCTGGGGATCGAGGCTTAAAGAGATGGGGGTGCCTTTATAGCAGCCGAGCTGGCCATCGAAGACATCAGCAAATTCTTTTAATATGTCTTCGATGGAAGAGGGGACAACCCGATGCACCCCCCCAATGGACACCCCTAGGGCTGGGAACCAATCCAGGCCCAAGAGGGCCGGTAGGTCGTCCCTAACAATTAGGATGGGCAGTTTACCTTGGAACGGCCCATAGCAAACTGATATAGGGAAGGAGCCTAGAGTGGGAATTAATTTCCCTTGATAATCCCGCAGGGAAACCTCAGAGGGCAACAACTGGCTCTGGGTAACTTTTGGACAGAGACGGGAGAAAAGGGACCAGGGCAGGAGAGACCGGGAAGAGCCGGAGTCCACCTCCATCCGGCAAGACTGACCTTCCAGCTGGACGGAGGCTGCGACCTTCCGGGCTCCCGCAGCGGCTTGGTTAGCTACACAGTCAGGAACAGTCGGCTGACAGGTGGAATAACAGTCTTCAGCCCGCTGCACGGGCCGCGGCTGCTGGCGGCGCGGTTGCGCCTGGGATCGGCTCGAAGGTTGCAGGAACGACGGTGCCGGCAGGAGGGCCCTGCAGACTTTAGCCAGGTGGCCTTCCCCCTTGCATCTGAGGCAAATAGCATTTCGGAAAGGGCAGGCCGTGCGGGTGTGACGGCCTCCACACCCGCGGCAGGGCACATTTTGCGCTGTGGTTTGTGCTGTGGACTGTGGCTTGGGCTTCCGTTTAGGCTGTGCCCTCATTTGTCCCACAATGTCTTCCTCCTGGTCTTCAAAAGTCAGCTCGTCCTCAATCATATGGGTTTGCGTTGGTGGCTCCGGAGGTGGCCGTTCCGGCGCAGCAAGCTGTAGCTGCTCAATATCGGCCGTGGACTGCTCTGAGAGCTCGGCTGCTCTGGCAGTCTCCACGGCCTGGAGCAAGGTGATCTGGTGGTTCCGGAACATGCGGCTCCGCAGGTTGACGTCGCGGACCCCGCACACAAACTGTTCCACCAGATTCTCTTCTAAATTAGAAAAGTCACACTGAGCGGCCACCATGCGCAATGCCTCTAGGAATTGACTTATTGATTCGTTTTTCTTCTGGACCCGGTGGCGAAAAGCAAAACGGCGTGCGATGACAGATGGGGTGGGAGCATAGTGATTTTTCAGTCTTGCCATAAGTTCGTCCCACCCCAGCTTGTACGCTGGCCTCGGGGCGGCCAGGGCTCTAGCAGAAGCGAACATTGTGGGTTCGCAGCAGGAGAGGAAGAAGCTGCACTTTTCTTCCTCTGTTTGTGCCTGATTTTTTGAAGCTATCAAGTAGCATTCAAACCTCTCCATGAACCCCTCCCAGGATTCTCCGGCCGAACCAAAGGGGGCGAATGGAGGAAGCGCAGAAGTCATCTTGACAGAGAGGGATGAAGGGAGAGAAGAGGGGAGAAAAAAAATTCTTTTCTTCTTCCAAGCAGTGTTCGTTGCCGGTCTTACTCGGCGGCAGCTAACTGCCTCTCTCTCTCTTTTCACCCTAGCGTCGCGGAATCGCCAATCCCACCCTCGTCGCCAGTTTTGAGGTCTGGAAGGAGGGACGCGACAACTGGGTGAGCAACAACTTCCTTTATTAACAGGCAACTTATGACAGCAATTCGAATGGCCGCGGTGCGCGCCACGGTATATATATTAACTAGACAACCAATAGGAACCCGGGACTTGGCCAGCAACTGCTGTCAAGTCCCTGGTCCAATTAAAGGTAACTTTCGGCTGGCAACAGCCTCCTGCTGCGTCCTGGCCAATCAGGACGCAGGAGGCTGTTGCTGGCCTCCAAGAAAGTGCTGAAGCAACATTAACTATCTGAGCCTGTTTTACATGGCTCATGAATATTTAACAGGGATCTATGATCTTTGCAGAAGAGGATGGGTGCCTGAACTCGTGCGATATTATGGCACCCAGGAGATTCCATCAACTCTCCTCTCCCTCAAAATAAAAGAAGCCGTGGCCGAAGGGAGACAGATCTTGTAAGGTAAGTAAGTCCGGCACCGTAGAACGGGAGGGGGAAGCAGTTGTGAGGAGAAATAAGGTAAATGTTGCAGATCTCGGCAGTCGTTTCTAAGGGCAAACAACTGCTGTGGTAATTTGTAATTTTGGGATTTGCTCTTCAACACTAGGGGGCGCTTATCTCATAACTTTGAACAAGCGCTCAATGAAGACTCATAACCCAGGGATTAGCTGTACTCGGTTAAAATTTTAAAAAGCTTGTACAAAAACAATATAACTATACAAATCATTATTCAAATATGCACAAGCTATATACCTAATATCCTCGGCAGTTCACTGCAGGCAAAATACAGATAGTCCTCAACTTACAACAGTTCATTTAGTGAACATTCAAAGTTACGACTGCAGTAAAAAAAGCGATTTATGACCATTTTTCACATGAACATTTCAGCATCCCCCATCAACCCAAGATCAAAATCAGATGCTTGACAACTGATTAATATTTATGACGGTTCCAGTGTCCTGGGATCATATGATTAACTTTTGCAATCTTATAAGCGAAGTGAATGGGGAAACCAGATTAACTTAATAACCATGTTACTAATTTAACAATTGCAGTGATTCATTTAGCAACTGTGGCAGGAAAGGTCGTAACAAGGGGCAAAGCTCATTTAATAAATGTTTTGCTTAGCAACATAAATTTTGTGCTCAATTGTTGTCATAAATTTCTATAATGGCTTATTTTGGATCATGGAAAGGCCAGTGACATCACTGCTACCTTATCTGAATATTCTCACTTTCAGGATATTACACATTATTCTACTTAATTCTTTTCTCATTTGAAGGTATTACCAACTCTTGAACCAATCTTGCAGCCAGTCACTGATGCTCCACATCACTCAAAAACTCAAAACAGAAACCCACTGGTGTTCTACAGGATATAAAGTTGTGGAAAACGCAAAAGTGGCCCTTTTCAGCTGGCTGACTTTGGGCCAATCACGCTCTCTCAGCCAAAACCCATCTCACAGGATTGTTGCTGTGGTGAAAATAGGAGAGGGAAAGTGTGTTGGGTTTATTTGCTTCTTTAAGCTCAGGTCACCTGTTCAATTCTGAATGTAGGGCAGCCAATCCGGAATTTTTCTTCAATGTCCTTATATTCTCCTGCTGTAGGCTGTAGTGGAACCAATTTGGCATGGCTTCCTTTCATATCTTCCCAATGTTCAGGAAGGCGTTCTAATAGTTTGCCTGCAAAAGAAACATTTTGTTGAAGTAGTCACATAACCCACCAGAAAACAGAACTGTGAATAAGTTTGAAATCAATGGAATTTGCAATTATCTCCCCTTGTGCTAAGCGTTACATTTATATTTAAAATCTTCACTGGAGCTTGGCATCTATCTATCCTATCCTATGCATAGGATAACTTTCTTTCATCATAAATGTCCTGTCAGCAATCACAAACTAAGTAGCATGAGTCTTAAGTTTTATTTCCAAACAACTATTTCTGTATTTTCATTTTGTTCACTCATAAACCACATTTCTTTTGACTCTTTTCCTCCAATACCACTTTTCCTTTCTTTCTACTTATTGATAAACATGGAAGTTTCTGTTCTGCTCAATAGAGCAACTTACAAATTGCAAATGTTTTTAGAGTACTTCTTGGGCATCATGTTTCAAGAGCAATTTCTAGGGTAAGAAATTGTTTTTGGTCGCTTAAAAATTACTGATCAATTAAGACAATTTACATTTTTGCAAACAATACTGATTTTTCCCCAGAAACTGACTATCTTAGTGGACATGTTCAATTTTAAAAGGCATATTTAACAACCATCTATTCAGCAATGCTCTCAGCCACTTCTTCCTCTCCCTATTTTTAAATACTACAAATATAGCTAAAGTGCTTACAATAAAATCCAAATGCTTTCTCAGGAATAAACATGATTAGAATCTGGAAGACAAATCATCTTCCTGAGCTGTGGTGGTGCAGTGGTTACAATGCAGCACTGCAGGCTATTTCTGCTGATTGCTGGCCGCCAGCAATTTGGCAGTTCGAATCTCTCACAGGTTCAAGACTGACTCAGCCTTCCATCCTTCCGAGATGGGAAAAATGAGGACCCAGATTGTTGTGGGCACTAAGCTGATTCTGTAAACCGTTTAGAGAGGGCTGTAAAGCACTGTGAAATGGTACAGAAGCCTTACTGGTATTTACTCTTATTCTTTTTAAAGAAAAAAGTTAAAAACCCTCAAACTCAGATAGAGAAGGAAGCACGATATGAGCCAAGAAATATGTTTCTAGATTCAATGGAAGTCACAAGAATTGTATCAACTTATTCATTGCTTCTTTCACTTTGGGGAAAAGATTCCTGTACTGTCAATTTCTACCAAAAAGTAAAAACAAGCCTAAAATTCTTGCTAGGAAATGAATAGATAGAAAACCTGCTCTACGCATGATCAAGTCTTGCAGATGTAGTATGGAATTGACTGCAAGTGGTCTGTTCACTTTGATTATTTTTTTAAAAAAGTTCCTAGTGATACACACATTCAACTGTTTTGTACTATTGCCCTACCCCATTTGCACACTTTTTAAGTCCTGAGGAAGATATTTTTGAGAGGCGACCAAAACAGTAATCTAACCACTAATCCAACCCCAATTATTTAAGAAGTTCATTACCTTCATGCTTTCCAACACGTTTAATTTTCATGCTTTTTCCTTGGCTATCTACAACACACATTTTGTTCAGATCAGCTGTGTAGTTCTGACCCTGAATCTGGACCTGAATTTGTTTCTTTTTGCTGATTTTAGCATCTTCTAAATCAAGGTTACTAAATGTATCAAAAGCTACAAAGACATTTCCATTTGCACAATACTGCCACTCAACCAAAACTTGAACAAGTTCTGCTTTGGATTTCTTTTCCTGATCAGCTTTAAGTGTTTTTAAGAGGTTCTGGATGTCTGTGAAAGCAGTGAGGACGTCCTGGGGGATACCAGATAACAAAATAAAAGGAGGAGACTCCGTCCTGTTCAGATGAATGACAATATGCAATCTTTTCTGGAGATCATTCAGTCTCTTGATTTCAGCATCAGCAAACATGTCTATCAAGTCATCAACAATGCGATTTTCTGTCTGTTCCTTGAAAACTAATTTCCTTAGCCAGGCTTCAGCCTCTTCCACTTTTTTCCTGTTTTCGCCACATAACTCAAATGTTGACATCTCAATCTTCTTTTCCAATGCAATAAAACTCTTCTTTTTAGCAGGTGACTTCTTACCAGTTAGAAATGCTATAAGAAAAAAGGAAATTCTGTAAGTGCACACTCAACGGGAAAAAATGGAAAAGCATTCACAGTAAATGAACCCCATACTTTAAACTTGCCTTTAAACTTAGAAAACATAGATTCGGAAGTGGGTAATGCCTGTCCTTTTTTATTTTCCAAAATGGTGGAAAAGGATTTTTGCATATGTGGCTGAAAGACAACAACTTTAACAAGTTTCAAGTATCCAGGCAAGTGTTTTCCTGCAAAATCAGCCACTGCATCGATAATTTGTTCAGCTGCTTCGTCAGGACTTCTTCTTCCCTGACCTGTATCAGATGCAACAGAGAAAACCCAAGAAAGTATACTTATTGTTAGTACTTATTACAATGAGGGAATCATAGCAAGGATGAACAGCTCATGGCCCTTCAGATATAGGACTACACTTCTCCTCATCCCTAACTGTTGCCATTCAAGCCTGATTCAAGGATATGGAAGAATATTAGATCTGGGAGGCAATTGGTTCTTTACTTGTGAGTTGCTAACATTTGCTATACAGCTTTACCCTCATATATTCCAAAAAATCATCATGTGCATTTTTAAAACAGGCAATCAGTCATGCGGAATGTTGCCTATCTGCTCATAAAATAGGCATATTCAGTTAATCTAATTTACTTCTTGCCTTTCTTCCATCAATCGGGTTAAGCTTAGCCTTGGCTAAACTTGGCAATTTTGAGACCTGTTAAGTTGACGTTATTTCAACTTCTAAGTATAGCCTTCAGCTGTTATTCCCTAAGAGCCTTTGATCAAAGTCCTAAACACACCAGGGGTTGCTGTCTGCAAATGAACAGAAGTCATAAAGGAGATATTAAGAAAAAGAAGCTCAGAGGTGGATCCTACTTCCTTTTTAAGGATGGAATACAAAGGAATTTCATCTCCTTTGTCAGTTCATACATAGCAGAACACTGGAACTTGTCCATATGATGCTAGCTTAGCATGGCAAATCCATTGCAACAGTTCACATTTTCTAACAATGAGCTAATTTAGGAAACTGTCACTAGGATTCAGGACATAGGTTCCTCATTAATGAAAACTTTATTCTGGAAAAGCACAAATGATTATCTGGGGGGGGGGGATACAAACCTGTTCCAATTACAGGGAAGGCTACAGATGCATACTGTTTTGCTTCACATTCCTGAAGCACTTTGGAGATCTGAGTTTTGATGCTGGAGCAAGGAGCCAGGTGGATAATTTTTTTACAGGGTAGTTTTCCATTCTGTGTGGTTACAAATCCATTGTGAGGCTGTGAGGCTGGTAAAATAAAAATGATAACTTCTCCATGAACTGTCTTTGCTATACAGTATACTACATTCATTGGAGGTGCAGTATCTATAAATACATGTCTAATGGGAGAGCCCCAACTATAAATTCTGTCTGACAACAGATCGCCCTTTGTGGCTACTGCAAAGATGTATTTGGCACAGTGAAGGAAAAATGGGGTGTTCTTTTTAAAGTCAAATTGTAGAAATATAGCCCTCTCATGAGCTCTTTGGCACAGGCAGAGAAAATAAGGTAAACCCTTGATGTTTTCCCTTGTTTTTTTCACTGATGGTCAAAGACTGTGATACATCAGAAGTATCAGTAGATAAGCAGTTTCTGACGCTTTCCAAAATCTGCTCCTCCGTCTTCATAAATATTCTGGCATTCTGGTGGGAAGTGACCCTCAGAAGCTGAGGGAAGGTTTTGGAAATGGTGCCATCAGAATGCTTATTCTGACATCAACATTCCTTTCCTTGTCATCTAATTCCAAGGAACCATAGGATCCTCTTAAACTTTACCTATGTCCAATAATGGGCTGATTGGAAAAAAAGAGCTGAAAATAAATCCCAACAAGAGATATTGCTAGAAAACTAGACTTTGGGGTTGAGGCTTAGCTTGTTTGAGATGAAGCTGCAACCCTTAAAAGAGTTAGTTTGCAATCTAGTAGTTATTTCTTGAGTGTTCCTCAACTGTCTCTAGAATTACTGACAACAGCAAGGCCACATTTGTAACCTTCAAGCTAGCCAGATTTAAAAATAATTACCCACAGCTTGATTATATCCTGTCTTTTTTGACTCAACAACACTCTCCATGAAGAGCAACTCTTGAAAAGTCTTTGGAAATTACAAATGGTGCCAAACGTAGTATCCACACTGCTAATTGGTACAAAGTGCAGGAATCGTAGTTTGATTGTAGGTGAAAAGATCAATTTCAGTAACTGGATGTTTGCCTGTCAGAAAGGAATACTAAACATCTTTAACATTCTTTGTTATTTATGATTGATTTCCAGGACTGTTGGTCCCTTAAATGAGCCCATCTATTTGTTAGGATACCCTTTGGTAGATGTCCTTGCTGTCACACCCTGGTCCTTCTGGCACACAGGAGATTATTACTCAGGCTATAGAATGCAATTACCCATACGTTACAAATATCTCAATTCCCTCTACACATAGAAAATCTATAAAGATGCACTTCTTTTGCCAGGCTGTTAACAGTTAACATTAGTATCAATCTTTATGGAGTGCTTTCTGTATAGAAATATAGACCAAGGAAGAAAATCTTAGAAAGCCATTTAAATGACAGTTCATTATACGTAGCAAAAGCTTCTTTTAGTCTTTTATCACAGTATCTTAAGACAGCCTCCTCCTGATTTGTAGATTTTTCTTTATAACAAACAACAGCCAATTTACAGAATAGTACAGGTAATCCCCCAGATATGAGGTTTCCTTCAGGGAATTTTCAACAGAACGAATTTATTTAGAAAGGGTACTTACATTAGAAATTCAAAACTGTGACCAAAAGCAGGCCTCTGTAGCCATGTGACTTGGATTCAGTCACTGTTGCAGCGCCACTATTTTTAACTCTGTGTCTTGTTCTGCCTGTGCTGTTCGGGGTTATGATACAATTTCTGGAAGACGGCAGGGTGATTTTTGTAGCCAGCCCAGCCTCAAGTTTGGTTTTGATTTTTGGGTGCTGCATGAAAGATCTGCTGTTGCCTGGGCTTGAGAACTAGAGTGCTAGAATTGTTCCTGTAAGTATTTTAAAATATTCTTTTTTGTTACTCTATAGTGCAGTACAGTACTGTTTTTTCTTAAGCACTTTGGGAACTGCTCTGCTTCTTTTTAAGTACTGTTCTATACTTTGCAGACTACAGTATTGTGTTCATAAGTAACATGTAATCCCCAGGTTACAGCATCTCCTAGTGTTTAAGAACAAGTCCCAGAACTACAAATTTTGCAGCACCACGACAGTTGTTCAACCCTGCCGGCCAAGGTCTGCACATGCCAGAATGGAGCTGCAGAGGGGAGATCGTGGCGGAGAGGAGATAGCCTGCTAGATCTTTACACAGTAAGTGACCTGGTGAAACAGTTTGGGTGGGGTGAAAGCACTTGTGGGGAGCATGAGGTTTTTCAGTGGGCCCGTGAGCCTTGGGTATTCTTAAGCAGATGCCCTGTTCCACCACTAGGCCTTCCCAACCTGAAATACTTTATGTGCATTTAACGAACCGTGCATTCAATTAGCGAGAGGGAGCAATCCCGTTCAAGATGTGAGAATCACTCCCAAGAATAGAATGGGTAGGCTCCATTTCATTCGTAACTCAAGGACCAACTGTACAGTCTTTTGCAAAAATAAAGTTTGTTTTCATTTGCTTTGAAACTGTTTGTAGAAATGCTAGCTAGCATCTACACAAGGAATTCTATAATATTGTGTGCTGTATCTCTTCTTAAAACTGCTGTTTTTTCAAATCTGCAAGCTATTTATATGAGTTTTGGGATTTTGCCTGGAGAGGCTTGTGTTGATCAGGACGGTGTTTTTTTTTAAAGAGGTTTTAAATCTAAATTGCAAATCTAAATTGCCTCCACACATTGTAGGTTCCCCATCACTGGAGGCTTTTAAGAAGAGACTGGATAAGCATTTATCAGAAATACTCGTGAGAACAGTATTGGATTGGATTAGATGACCACAAGGTTCCTTCCATCTCTCTTATTATTGCAAGACAAGACTTCTGTAAATCCCCCTCCCCATCTCCTGGGTGCCTGGCTGGTGAAGCTTAAGCTACAGGTAATTAGTTGCAGGTGTTTTGTTTTTTTAAAAAAAAACAAAACAACTGCAATCTGAGTTCTTTAAATTATCACCCCACACCCCTCTGGGCAGCTGTCTGAAGACACTTGAGCTGATCAGCAATGGGTTTCTTTAAAACTGCAAACGAAGAGCTCTGTGAGCCTGCTTGGAGGCAATTTAGTTCCTTCCTTGGCTGTACCACAAAGAGCTGATTGGCGGAGGTGGAAACAGCTGATCAGCAGCGGGGGAGGGGGGAGTAAGTCAGATCTTCATTCATTTAACGAGCCATTTGATCCAATTAATGAATTTTATACATTTGTACTGACAAATGTATTCAGAACTATGATAGAACAATTAAGAAAATAGCATACAAACTATATTTGGCAATTGAAATTCCCCAATTCCTCTGTTACCTAACCCAATGAAATCTCTTGTTGCACCTTACCAAGTCTTGCACATTCTGCTTCAATTTCAGGTCCAGCAGCTTCCAAAATTGCTTTGGAGACACCTGTAAAGAAATGAAAAAATGGGGGAGTATGTATGAATGTAAAAAGTGAACTTAAAACACAACCTTTGTGTCAGCTTCTGCTTTGCTGTTGCTTCAGCTGCCATGAAACGGGAAGGGGGGGGCGTGTATGTGGGAGGGATTTAATTGATGTGCTGGAGGAATGTTCTAGGATGTACCAGTCGTTGGGATTGCGCATGCGTACGTGTTTCCCGCCTGCATCAACGGCCTACACATTCCATCTTCGGCCTGTCTTTTTGAAGTTATCTCACACCTGACATTGAAGGACTTATGATTGGACTGGAGCTTTGATCCTAAGGGGAGGGGAACGGGCTTTCCTATATATCAATTGCTTTCGCGCCATATTATTCAGATTTTGCTTCACTACTGCTCACTTACCATTTATAATTAGTAAAAGTACTTTGGATTTCCAACCTATGGAGTCTCTTAGTCTTCTTTCCTAATTATGGAGTGGAGTGGGGCGTGACAAGAAGCAAAATCTGAATATATCCCTTTCCAGGAGATTTACGTCTACCGAGAAGGGAAATAATGTCTTCTCCGACCAGAGAAGAGGAGGGCGCCGTTGGAGGGGCGGATTCCAGTGAACTAGGACCTCCCGACCTTTCTTTACACCAGCCCAGCCCGTCTGACCGACCTTTGCACGAAGATTTATTTCAACTGCAAATTTCCAGTCAGCCTGAACCTTCCCCCCCACCCCGCTGGTCAACTTCAGTGGGGCAAAGAGAGATAGAGACAAGCTGGAATGCTGGGCTCACCCAAAGACCACCTCAACAAACTTCGCTGGAGCCAGGTGCCGTGAGAAAACCTCAGGCGAGTGAGTTCCCTGACTATTGGAGCCAAAGGTACTGTGGGGAAAGAAGAGGGGGCGATGAAGGAGAATGGAGAAGCTATTAGCACCAGGGGCCGATGAGAAAACCACACCGGAGTGAATTACCTGATTATTGGGGTCAAACATTTTTGGAGGAGAGAAGGGGGGAGGAGGAAAGAGACTGGAGAAATTGGCAACGTTACCCACGCCAGGATTTTCCCCCACCCCCCCCTCGGCCCGTGTCTCCCCCTGCGGCTAGAGGTTTTGCTGATCAAAGAGGACCTCCCCCCCAGCCTCCCCCCCGAAGACATCGAATGGCTAGAATCCCTCCCTTGCCTGTACGTTTTAAGGGGGATTCTACTAGCCTTCCCTCCTTTCTTATGCAGGTGTTTAACTACATGGAAATTTATGGCCGGGACTTTGAATCTGACACTTTAAGGGTCAGAATGATTCTTTTATCTTTGGATGGTGAGGCGGCTACATGGTCGACTGCTTTGCACATGTCTGGCTCTCCCCTCTTGGGGAATTTCAACCGTTTTATGGAGGCTTTCCGCCAACGTTTTGATGACCCGTTAACTGAGAAGCGGAACAAATTGAAGTTTTTAACCTTCGACCAAGACGATAGACCTGTCGCCCAATACATCCAGGAATTTCAGTGTCTTTCCCAATACATGAGAGGCTGGGGGGAGGATGCGCTTCTGGACAGATTTGCTGAAGGGTTGAACGCCGACATTTATCAACAATGTGTCAATCGTAACCTGCCAAGACGTTTAATCACCTGGTTTGAGCACGCTGCAGACGCCGAGCTTGACTTAATCCGTCTGCGTTATGCCACAGAAGAAAGAAGGAAGCGGAAAGAGAGGGCTGCCAGGTCCCTCCCCCCTCCTACTACTCAATCGTTTTCCAAACGACGAGGCGACACGAGGGGGCCCCCTTCTGGCTCCTCCAGACCTTTAACATGCTTTCGCTGTGGCAAGCTTGGGCACACCGCCCCCGAATGCCGGGCTAAATTGCCCCTCTCTGCCCAACCCCCTCCCAAACGTGATGAAAAGCCTGCCAGAGGCTCTGAAAAGAAGAAGAAGGAAACGGCGTTCGCTGGGGAAACCAACCCCCCTCCTTTTGCCCAACCATTAAAGGATGACGCAGATGCTAACTCCTCTTCTTCTGAGGACTCTGATGACGACACATCGCCTCGCTGGGTGAGTTCAAACAAGGGGCCCCTTCTAATCCCTATTGAATTGAAAGTCCCTCCTGAAGGGACCCCTGCCACCCTCCTAGCTTTACTTGATTCCGGCTGTTCCCGATCCATGATCAATCCGGCCATGGTAGAAAAATTGGGCATCAAATTGCGCACTTTGAAAACCCCGATTGTGTTTTGCCAAATAGATGGATCGGTTGCGGGGGGGGGGCGCCCATTTTTTTACTGAGCCTTTGGAGATGAGAATGTGTACCCATACTGAATTAATCTCTTTTGTGGTCGCGCCTGGCATGGACAGGCCACTCATTTTGGGCATCCCATGGCTCCGGAAGTGGAACCCTCACATAAATTGGCGGACAGGCCGCTTGCGTGTTCGCTCGAAGGTGCCTCCAGTGGGGGAGGGCTCTCCGGACCAACCTGAAGTCACTAACGTTCCGGAAGTCGCCGCTAGAGGGCAGGAGAGGATTGCAGGAGAGGACAAAATCCCGAAAGAATATTTGGATCTTAAGGACGTCTTCAGCGAGCAATCTTCGGACATTCTACCCCCCCACAGGCCTACTGATTGCTCCATTGACATTTTGCCCGGGGTCAAACTCCCAAAACCCCGCATTTACTCCATGTCACCCAGGGAAATGGAGGAGATGCGTTCTTTCATTGACAAAAATTTGAAACGTGGTTTCATTGAACCGGCCCGACCCAAAGTGGCTGCCCCTGTACTGTTTCGTGAAAAGAAAGATGGGTCTCTTCGTTTATGCTGTGATTTTCGCAACCTTAACGCGATCTGTACTCAAAACCTCTACCCACTCCCATTGATGAAGGACTTGTTGGCGCAACTGGGGAAGGGCCGCATCTTCACAAAATTGGACCTGCGAGAAGCTTACTATAGAGTACGCATTAAGGAAGGGGACGAATGGAAGACCGCATTCAACTGCCCTCTTGGTTGTTTCCAGTTCCGCGTTATGCCTTTTGGCCTACAGGGGGCTCCTGCTGTGTTCATGCAATTTATTAATGAGATCCTGCACGATCATCTCTATAAGGGCGTTATCGTATATCTGGACGATATCCTCATTTATACCCGCTCTTACGACCACCACGTCAATCTCGTGCGCACTGTTTTGAAAAAACTCCGTGCTGCCAACCTGTATGCCAAATTGTCTAAGTGCGAGTTTCACCAAACGACTATTGACTATCTGGGCTACCGTATCTCCTCTGATGGCGTTGAAATGGACCCTGAAAAAGTGAAGGCGGTCACTGAATGGGACGCACCCAAAACTCATAAACAATTGCAAAAATTTTTGGGTTTCGCTAATTTCTACCGTCAATTTATTCCCTCTTTTGCCAACATTGCTCTCCCTATTACTAATTTGCTCAAGACTAAAGGCGACCCGAAGCCTAAACCCAATAAGCCTTTGGACTGGACCATGGAATGCCAGGCGGCATTCGAAAAGCTTAAACGCCTTTTTGCCGCTGAACCAGTTCTTAAACATCCTGATCTCAACCAGCCGTTCGTCGTCCAGGCTGATGCCAGTGATGTCGCCGTTGGGGCCGTTCTGCTACAAGCCAATGACCAAGGTAACTTACAGCCTTGCGCGTACACCTCACGTAAACTCACTGACACGGAGCGGCGCTGGGCGGTTTGGGAGAAAGAGGCTTTTGCGGTCCGTTGGGCCCTCGCTACTTGGCGCCATTTCCTCGAAGGCTCTAAACACCCATTTGAGGTGTGGACTGACCACAAGAACTTGGAAGCGTTGCGCACACCTCGTCGCCTCTCCCCCAAACAGATGCGTTGGGCACAATATTTTAACCGTTTCAATTTCACTCTAAAGTATATCCCGGGCGGGAAGAACTTCATGGCCGATGCTTTGTCCCGGTTACCTCAGTATAATTGTTCCAAACTGAGTATCGTCCAACCGCTCTTGGCAGCTCTGGTACTCACACGTCAACAGACCAAAGCTCAAAAGGAAGTGCCTCACGATCTACTTTCTGACCTCAAAGCGGCTCTTCCTCAAGACGACTGGTTCCTGGCCCATCGGGACGAGTGCACCATGAGGGACGATCTTCCATGGATTGGTGCTAAATTATACATCCCCGCTTCCCTACGACTTGTCGTCCTTCGTCGCGCTCATGACTCCAGGATGGCGGGTCATTTTGGGTTCGTAAAAACTTTGCACCTCGTAAAGAGACAATTCTGGTGGCCCTCTTTAAAAAAGGACATTGAACTTTACGTGGCCAGTTGCCCGGTTTGCGCTACCGCCAAAAAGCCGCCGGGAAAACCGCAGGGACTTCTACAGTCCGTCGCCCGCCCGGTTGCCCCTTGGAAGGAGATTTCTATGGACTTTATTGTTGAGCTTCCCGAGAGCCAGGGGCACACCGTCATCTGGGTGGTCACTGATTTGTTTTCCAAGCAAGTTCATTTCGTGCCTTGCCACAAAATTCCTTCCGCTAAGGCGTTGGCTAAACTATTCCTTTCCCACATTTACCGATTACATGGGGTTCCCGACCGTATTATCTCCGATCGTGGAGTCCAATTCACATCTAAATTTTGGAAGGAGTTCCTCGCTCACATTGGTTCCGCCCAAGGCCTTAGCTCCGCCTACCATCCTCAGACTAATGGCGGCTGTGAACGTACTAATTCCGTCCTTGAACAATATTTACGTTGTTTCATCAATTATCAACAGGACGATTGGGTTGACTTGTTACCACATGCTGAAGTAGCCTATAACAATTCGGTTCACTCCAGCACGGGTTTCACCGCTTTCCGGGTCGTTTACGGCCAGGATTTTGTTCCTATTCCCGAACTGCCTACGGCCCAGCCTCAGGTTCCTTCCGTTGCAGACTGGAGTGAACGTCTCAGTCGCCTTTGGCCCCTGACTCTTTCCACCTTGGACGCTGCCCATAAGGCTCATAAGAAGCAAGCTGATAAGAAACGCTCTCAGCCCTATGAGTACCACGTTGGAGATTTAGTGTTTTTGTCCACGAAATTCTTGCATACTACACAAAAATCTAAGAAATTGGGACCCAAGTATGTTGGCCCTTTCCCCATTGTGAAGGTTATCAATCCTGTTTCTGTTCGTTTGCAATTACCCAAACATCTCAACCGTATCCACCCAGTGTTCCACATCAACCTCATCAAACCAGTTCGGGTGTCCAACCTACGGCCCACCGATGACCCTCCACCTGCTCCGTTACTTGTTGATGGAGAACATCATTTTGAAGTTCGTGACATTCTTGATTCCCGTAGGCACCGTAATCGCATCCAATACCTTGTGGCTTGGAAACATTTTCCCCCCTCCCACACGGAATGGGTTGATAAGTCCCACGTTCGTGCCCCCCGCTTACTCCAGAAATTTTATGCTTCTTATCCCGACAAGCCTTGACTCTTCTCCCCTCCCTCTTTCATTTGTTTTGTTATTTGTCTGTTTTGTTTGTTTTTTTTTTCTTCCAGGCCTGACAGCCTTTTTCCGGGGGACGGCCGGATGTCAGCTTCTGCTTTGCTGTTGCTTCAGCTGCCATGAAACGGGAAGGGGGGGGGGCGTGTATGTGGGAGGGATTTAATTGATGTGCTGGAGGAATGTTCTAGGATGTACCAGTCGTTGGGATTGCGCATGCGTACGTGTTTCCCGCCTGCATCAACGGCCTACACATTCCATCTTCGGCCTGTCTTTTTGAAGTTATCTCACACCTGACATTTGAAGGACTTATGATTGGACTGGAGCTTTGATCCTAAGGGGAGGGGAACGGGCTTTCCTATATATCAATTGCTTTCGCGCCATATTATTCAGATTTTGCTTCACTACTGCTCACTTACCATTTATAATTAGTAAAAGTACTTTGGATTTCCAACCTATGGAGTCTCTTAGTCTTCTTTCCTAATTATGGAGTGGAGTGGGGCGTGACACTTTGCTTGCTTACAAACATTTCATAGAAAGAAAATTCCTAAGAATTTGTGAGGTGGGGATTGAGTTAGATACTGCATTGATATATCCAACAGAATCGAGCCACAATACTCTGAAATACTGTCTGTGAAAATAGTTTTAAATCAATGAATCTTCATTTCTCGCTCTCATTCATTCACATACATGCAAACAGACTTTTGCATATCAAAATAGCTTTTTGTCTTGCCAAGAATGAGCACTTAGCTTATTAGAATGTTCAGAAGATGTTCATTTGAAATTCAGTACCTGCTTTGGATGAAAAGTTTTCATTGGTCACATTCACAATGACATCTGTCTTTTCCATGACAATATTTCCAGTCACTGACTGGAAGGTAATGGATCCAAACTGCATTTCATTACTTCCTAAAGCTGAGGTAGAAAAGGATCTGAAGGAACCTGTGACTGAAAAAAGAAACACTATGATTCAGTTATAGCACTGATATCCTTGGACTGAGCATTGTCCTCCTATTATTTGTAAAAGATATAAATACCTATTTCAAAGTTTAAAAACTTCAGTTTTTTTAGTCTGTATCCAAGGGAAATAAGGTCTGCACATCTGGGAAATGCTACTCTTAAAAGTGGCACCTGGAACATCTAAGATGCTACGGAACTCTGCTGTTTTTTCCATGACCACCAAAGGGTGAAATTAGAAGATCTATGATCAAGATCTAGCAAATGTTTCCAAAATGTTAATAGAGATGTCCCCAAAAGGGCCACTGAAACTGCATATGCCATACTGGAACAATTCTTTGCCCAGTGTGGAAGAGGACATTTGTTGGAGAAAAAAACATGGCTCATTCATATGCTGAAATAACACTTAACAGGTAAACATTACAATCAAGGATTTGCTGAACAAGTTATTCTACTCTACTTTGTGCATCACAAGTTTGGTCTAGTGGTTAAGGTACCAGACTACAAAGTGGGAGACTATGAGTTCAAGTTCCAACTTAGGCATGAAAGCCAGCTGGGTGATTTGGGGCCAGTCACTCAAGAAAAGAAGAAGAGGAGTTCACCTTCTTACATTATTTGTAAAAATAATAAAGGCAGGATGCAAACAAATAAACCATACTAAGCTACGATTCACAACAGTAGCTGTATTTGTACACTGCATTAACTACCAAGAGCAAACATATCATGCTATGGCTTCGCATATGTGGTTATGGGCATTCTGAAAGAAAGTCTAAAACAGAGATTCCCCCAACATTTCCGGCTTTGGCGACTGGCAAAAGGGGGGAGGGCGAGGGAATGATTACATGTGAGAGGCAGCAAGCGCTCACCTGCCACTTCCACAGCCCTCTTCCAAATGGGTCTTCCCAACTGAGCCCACCCATTACCTGCCATTTCTTCATTGCCAGGTGGCACAACCTTGAGAATATCTTCAATCCCAGATCGAAAAACCTTTGTAAATACCTAGGGGGGGGGGAGTTAGCCACATCCTAACCTGGGGCTTCCGGGGAGGAACTTAGCCGTCGGCAGCGGCTTAATTGAGCCGCTCCCAGATTTCTGGTTCGTTATCTAATTAAACACCCTTTAGATAACTCAAACTTCAGATAAGAAGATTGTAGTGAGCGTCTCAGCTGGTAAGAACTTTTCCTTGCAGTTTGTGGCTTTTTTTTTCTGCTGCAAACGAGGGGGGGGGTTGTTTTTTTTAAGCTGAGTCATCTCCGGCCAGATTTCTCTGCTGTATTAACGGCACAAGGCCAAGACCCCCCCTTAGGACAAATTAATGAAATTATTTTTTTTCTTATGAAATTAATACAAGCAGAGCTCATATTTGAGAACTTTACGTCTGTTTTTTTAGAAACTCAAGCTTCAGTGTCAATTTTTTTTTTTTTTTAAAGATGGCGATTCTCCAGCCTTTGTATTTGCAATGATGATACATTCCGGCAGCTTTTCTAATCAGCTTTTCTAATTATTCCCTTTGAAGAGACTTCCTTATCTAATTAAAAGTTTTCAAAGGCCCTTTGTTGACCCAGAGACATTCCGAACAGGGCTTTTCTCTGTTTTTTGTTTTGTTTTGTTGAACTATTTTGGCGTAATGCCAGCTCTTTGAAATCCTCCGTAAAATTCTTGGCAAAAAAGGGAGAATTTTTTTTTCTCTTCTTGGCATAGTGATTTGTTAAGTGCTTGAAGCAAAGATATTATGGCTTCAAAGTCGAATCCTGCGAAATTACCTCCTAAATCTGCTTCTCCCATACCTGGCACAAAGTCACAGCCCCCACCTTCTATGCCCCCTAGTGGAGATATTGTAACAAAAGAATTTTTGTTGGAAATGTTTAGAGAATCAAGGGAACAGAATTTGGAAGCTCTTAGAGAGTTCAGAGAAGAAATAAGGAAAGAGATAAGCAATGAGATAAAAGTCTCATATGATAAATTTGATACCAAGATTACCAAAATAAATGATGATATGTTGGGAATCGTAAACGTACTTACAGAATATATTTCTGGAATGGAAGAGAACTTAGAAACTCTCAATGAAGCCAAAATTAATTTGACATCTAAAACCGAAGAGGTGGAACGAAAAGTTGAAAATGCTGAAAAACAAATGATTATGATACAGTATAACCAGATGGAACTTGCATTAAGAGTTAGGGGGCTGCGTGAAGAGAGACAGGAGAACTTAAAGCAGATGTTTTCTGAGGCCTTTGACTGTCTGGTGGGAAGACCGGGATCCAATCTTGATTGGCAGATTGATAAAATTTTTTGCGTCAACTCCTGGGCGGCAAAACAAAAGCAACTCCCCCGAGACGTGGTAATATATTTTGTTACAAGAGAATCCAGAAATAAGATATTACAAGAGTCCTACAATACCAAGCTTCAAATTGGCGGACAGGATTTGATGGTTTTGAAAGAGATACCACCTCAAATGCTAAGAGCCAGAAGAGATTATGCTTTTTTGGTGGAAGAGCTCAGAAAGCGCCAGATACAGTACAGATGGGATGCCCCGTTTGGCATCATAGTTACATTTGATAAGCAAAGATATCGTCTCAACTCTGTATGGAAAGCTCGAGATTTCTATCATAAGATTTTGAAAGTGGGGCACCCTGAACCATCGGGATATGGAGAAAAACCACAAGCAGGACAAGAGAAACAGCAAACTACACAATCACCAGACAAAACGTATCATCTCCCCCTCCCAGAAGGGCAAGGGGTTAAGGAACAAAGATCTAACCATATGACCACCAGACAAACAGAAAAACAAGCCATAACGCAACAATCTTTACAATTTTTGGCCATTGACCAAGGAGCTACAGCAACAAGCTCAGAAGCTGTGGGAGGAGCTAGACCCAAGGTGAGACAGGCCATGCGGGAGGCTCTAAAAAAGCTTCAGGCAACCAAAAATGACAACTAAGATTCTGACATGGAATGTTAATGGACTGAACTCTCCACAGAAGAGAAAGAAAATATTTCATTATCTTAAACAATCTAAGAATGATATAATTTGTTTGCAGGAAACTCATATCAAAATAACCGATCAAAAATATCTGTCCAATCCCAAACTTGGTCAACACTTTGTGACCTCTGCTACGGAAAAAAAAAAATGGTATAGTAGTATACTTAAGGAAAGACATTAAAGCTGAGTTAATCGAAGCAGATCCCTTTGGAAGATATATCGCATTAGATTTAATCTTAGAAGGGAAAAAGACACTGCTTTTGGGAATCTATGCTCCTAATCAACAACAAGATGGATTTTATAGAAATCTCCATGCTAAATTAGTACAGTGGGACTTTAAGTCGTGCATACTACTGGGTGATTGGAATGGCGTGATTGACACCAAAAGAGATAAGAAGACATCTCGCCCGAATACTAAATTCCGAGCCAAACTACCCAAATCCTTTTTTGACATGATAGACGACTTCGAACTGCGAGACGTTTGGCGTGAAAGGCATGCAGAAGAATATGACTTTACCTTCTTCTCCGACAGACATCAATCTTTTTCAAGGATCGACTTTATATTAATTACTAATGATTTACTTTCTAGGGTGAAGAAGACAAAGATTACGGCCAGAGCCCTTTCGGATCATAACCCAGTTTGGATGGAGCTGGGAAGGGTAGTTCAGGCTACAAGGTCCTGGAGGCTGAATGAAAATTTATTCAGATATGAAAAGTATGTTAATGATTGTAAAAAATTGTTATCTGAATACTTTGTTTTTAACATGAATAAGGGTACACCTATGGAATATGTATGGGATGCAAGCAAAGCCTATATGAGAGGAGTATTGATAAATATAAATAAAATACATAGACATAAACAAGGGCAAAAACGTAAAGAATTGGAAGAGGAAATTAAAGGGAAAGAGCAGGAATTAATATTGAACCCAGGTGATACAAAGACTAAAGAAGCAATTTCCATATTAAAATCTCAATTTGATATGCTGATTTCTGACCAGGTAGCCACCAGTTTATTATATGCTAAACATAATACTTTCTGTAATGCAAATAAACCCGGTAGATGGTTGGCTTATCAGATCAGGAAAAAAAGGAAAATTCGAAATGTATCCAAATTGTGTTACAGAGGGAAGGAAGTGTTTCAGCAGGAAGAGATCCAAAAGGGATTTCGAGAATTTTTTACAGAGTTGTATAAAGGGGACAAAATTAGGGACTTAGATATAAATAAATACTTAGATAAAGAGAAAATCCCCCTAGTTAGCGAAGAACATAGGTATAGGTTGAACCAACCAATAACCTCTGGGGAAATCCTGCAGGTAATCAAACAATTAAAGCTAGGGAAAGCACCAGGTACAGATGGCTTAACAGCCGTTTATTATAAAAACTTACAGTTAGAAATGGTAGAACCTCTTAGAGAATTATTTAATAAAATTCAATCGGAAGGTAAAGTGCCCCCCTCATGGAAGACAGCGTTTATATCGTTGATACCCAAAGAAGACCAAGATCTTACTCAGCCGAAAAATTATAGACCTATTTCACTACTTAATGTAGATTATAAAATTTTTACTAAAATATTAGCAAATAGGTTAATGGTGGTTATCCAACAACTGATACATACTGACCAAACAGGTTTTATACAGGGTAGACAGATGAAGAGCAATGTTAGGTTAATTATTAATGCATTAGAATACTTGGGAAAGAATAATCAAATCCCTGCCGCATTCATATTTTTGGACGCTGAGAAAGCCTTTGATCGAGTCAATTGGCAATTCTTGTTGAAGATACTGCAAAAAATGCAGATAGGAGATGGCTTTTTAAGGTCAATTGGTGCAATATATCAGCAGCAAAAAGCCCAAATTATAGTTAATGGAAGTTTAACAGATTCCTTTCAAATAGAAAAAGGTACAAGACAGGGTTGTCCTTTGTCCCCACTATTGTTTATTATAACTTTGGAAGTATTGCTGAATAAGATACGGGCTTTGGATGCTTTAAAAGGGATCAAGATCAGACAGCAAGAATACAGAGTCCGCGCTTTTGCGGACGACTTGGTTATAATATTGAAACAACCGCAGGAATCCAGTAAGGTTTTAATGAATACGATTAATCAATATGGTCAAGTCTCTGGATTTAAAATTAATTTAGGAAAAACCAAAATATTAGCAATGAATATGAATACCAAACAGAAGGAAGAATTGGGAGTGATGTTAGGATGTGAGGTTGTTAAAAAAGTCAAATATCTTGGAGTTAATATTTTAACTTCAAATGGGAAATTATACAAGCATAATTATGAACCACTCTGGCATAGTATACAAATGGAGATGAAAAGGTGGGAGAAACTGCATTTATCTTTGTTGGGAAGGATAGCGGCAGTGAAAATGAATATTTTACCAAAATTTTTATTTTTGTTTCAAATGTTACCAATACTTAAAAGAGATGCGAACCTTTTAGAATGGCAGAAGGGTATCAACAAATTTGTATGGGCAGGAAAGAAGCCGAGGGTTAAGATGAAAATAATGCAAGATGTACGTGAAAGAGGAGGATTGAAATTACCAAATTTAAAATTATATTATGATGCAGTGGCTTTATCTGCAATTAGTGATTGGATCCATTTAACCAATGACAGAATATTGAATATTGAGGGACATGATTTGGTATATGGTTGGCATGCTTACTTGTTATTCAACAAAAAACTGGATAAGAATTTCAAAAATCATATTTTAAGAAATGCCTTATTGCGGGTTTGGAAAAAATATCAACATAAACTAAATGACAAATTGCCCATGTGGGCAATTCCTAGACATGCAATTGAAAATATGAATATAGAACAAAAACACGATAGAACCACTTATAGACAACTTCTTAATACAGAAAGAGGGGTGCTGCAATTAAAATCCTTAGAGGTACTTAAAAAAGAGAAGGTAGTTCAAACGTGGTTTCAGTATGGCCAATTACAGGCCAGGTGGAAAATAGACCAAAAAATAGGTTTTGTAATAGCTGAGGATAACTTGTTTAAACAAATAAGAGATCAAAGTTTAATGCACATAAAGAGGATATATAATGTATTAGTACAGATGGACTCAGAAACCGAAATGGTTAAAGATTGTATGATAAAATGGGCTCAGAATATTGAAGAACCTATAATGTTGGACACATGGGAAAAAATATGGGTAAGAAATGTAAAATTTACACAAGCACAAAATTTGAGAGAAAATTTTTATAAGATGTTTTATAGATGGCACTTAGATCCCAAAAAGCTTGCTTCTATGTATTCAAATGTTCAGCCTAAATGTTGGAGATGTGGTTCTTTCGATGCTACATATTTTCATATATGGTGGACATGTCGTAATGTTAAGGCATTTTGGATAAAAATTTGGTGGATCCTGCAAAATATCTTCAAAAAAAGGATAAAATTCACTCCCAAACTGTTTTTACTAGGTATATGTACTGACTTCGTAGCAGTAGAGATTAATTCGGTTCTGTACTTAATAACGGCAGCAAGACTTTTGGTGGCGCAATACTGGAAGAAGAAAGACCTGCCTACAATTCAAGAATGGACTTTAAAGGTTACAAACTTAACCGAAATGGCGAAAATTTCAGCATATCTTAAAGAACATTCAAATGAGAAGTATAAACGAGACTGGAAAAAATGGGTTGATTATATACAAAGCAAATACGGGACTAGGAAATTCCAGATAGCTTATGCTTAAAATTAGTAATAACGTAAATTGTTAAAAATTTGGGTAACAGCAAGAAGCTGAGTTCAATGTAGAGATATTTTAGACTGTGATTGTCAAAAGTTATACCATGTATGGGCTCTGGGAAGTCGGGGGGAGGGAAGGGAGGCGGGGATCTAGGGGGAGGGGGGGAGGGGGGAAATATAATATGTGTTAAATTTTAAAGCATGATTGCACTTGTATACTGTGGTTTTTATTAATGTTAGTGTCAAAACAGAACAAACTGAATATATCGGAAAGTAAGAGATACCGAAGGGAGGAGCTGAATGAAAGAAGAAGGAGAGTAGAGAGAGTGAGAGAGAGGAGGAGGAGAAGGAAGGGAGGGAATGGATTAAGAGAGGGAGTGATAGGGTTAGATAGAGGGGGAGGGGAAGTAGGTGTAGAGGGGTATGAGAGAAGGAAGAATGAAAGTTGGAGGGGGATGAAAGAGGGTGTATGGTGGGCTAAGGCGGTATATTGGGTTTGTATTGTAGGGGGCATTCTCTATAAAAGCGAGGGCTGTGTTTATTACTCAATGTTATATGCCTCGGTTGCACATTAACATGTGATTGTATAGAATGAAATGGAAATAAAAAGATTTGTACCTCAAGAAAATAGCATACAAACTATATTTGGCAATTGAAATTCCCCAATTCCTCTGTTACCTAACCCAATGAAATCTCTTGTTGCACCTTACCAAGTCTTGCACATTCTGCTTCAATTTCAGGTCCAGCAGCTTCCAAAATTGCTTTGGAGACACCTGTAAAGAAATGAAAAAATGGGGGAGTATGTATGAATGTAAAAAGTGAACTTAAAACACAACCTTTGCTTGCTTACAAACATTTCATAGAAAGAAAATTCCTAAGAATTTGTGAGGTGGGGATTGAGTTAGATACTGCATTGATATATCCAACAGAATCGAGCCACAATACTCTGAAATACTGTCTGTGAAAATAGTTTTAAATCAATGAATCTTCATCTCTCGCTCTCATTCATTCACATACATGCAAACAGACTTTTGCATATCAAAATAGCTTTTTGTCTTGCCAAGAATGAGCACTTAGCTTATTAGAATGTTCAGAAGATGTTCATTTGAAATTCAGTACCTGCTTTGGATGAAAAGTTTTCATTGGTCACATTCACAATGACATCTGTCTTTTCCATGACAATATTTCCAGTCACTGACTGGAAGGTAATGGATCCAAACTGCATTTCATTACTTCCTAAAGCTGAGGTAGAAAAGGATCTGAAGGAACCTGTGACTGAAAAAAGAAACACTATGATTCAGTTATAGCACTGATATCCTTGGACTGAGCATTGTCCTCCTATTATTTGTAAAAGATATAAATACCTATTTCAAAGTTAAAAAAACTTCAGTTTTTTTAGTCTGTATCCAAGGGAAATAAGGTCTGCACATCTGGGAAATGCTACTCTTAAAAGTGGCACCTGGAACATCTAAGATGCTACGGAACTCTGCTGTTTTTTCCATGACCACCAAAGGGTGAAATTAGAAGATCTATGATCAAGATCTAGCAAATGTTTCCAAAATGTTAATAGAGATGTCCCCAAAAGGGCCACTGAAACTGCATATGCCATACTGGAACAATTCTTTGCCCAGTGTGGAAGAGGACATTTGTTGGAGAAAAAAACATGGCTCATTCATATGCTGAAATAACACTTAACAGGTAAACATTACAATCAAGGATTTGCTGAACAAGTTATTCTACTCTACTTTGTGCATCACAAGTTTGGTCTAGTGGTTAAGGTACCAGACTACAAAGTGGGAGACTATGAGTTCAAGTTCCAACTTAGGCATGAAAGCCTAATTCTTGTAACATTTCTATAATGGCACTCAGGATAGTGAACTTGCAAATTTGGGGATCCTGAGGGACAGTGTCATTGGATGGCGTACAATGAGGGTTTCTACTAAAAATAGGTGGATCTAACATCTTCAATAAAATATAATCACTGTCAGAATAGGAGGAAGCCAGGAAGCTGTTAAGCGCTTTTACTAAAATTTACTAACATTAGGGCAAAATTGCTACACCCCCCAAAAAACCCATGAGGCTCTGGATAAAACTATTTGCTTTGACTGTCCTGAAAGACATCACTGATGCTCATCTTTGAGAAGAAGAGATGATTGATTGGAAGATACTGCCAAATACAATGAGAGTCATATGTACATTATTCCATAGAATATTTAAACATGGTTAATGAGCATCTGGCTGGATTTGAACATACTATGCCACAAATCCTAACAAAACAAAGCATTAAGTTTGGTAAGAGTGTCAATTTGGTGTAATGGCTAGAAACCAGGAGACCTTGAGTTCAAGTCCCATCTTAGCCGTGAAATTTTGGACCAGTTACTCTCTCTCAGCCCAACCAACTTCACAGGGTTGTTTTTGTGGGGAAGATAGGATAAGTAAGGCTTGTTGGTTATTCATCGCCTTAAGTTATTTGTAAAAATAGTAAAGGTGGGATAAAAACAAATGAAGAATTAATTTAGTTAAAATCAAGCAAATCACATTGTAGCTTCAAAGGACAAGTGAGCCACCTTTGAATGTATCTGGGAAGTAGATGTCCATCCAAAAGTCCAGCTTTGCTCCTGCTGTTTTTGTAATAACTGGAAACTTATAATTATTTTTGCAAATTAAAGTTTGAGGTTTCGTAAAAACAAAGGGCAGTTTCTTATTTGGAAGAAAAGTAACATTACCTTTATATTTTTTTTATCTTTTGGATGTAAGAGAACATGAACATTTTCAAGGGACTTGAAATTCTTCTTTCTACTGAATGTAAGTATTTCCTGAAACATACATTTGGCCACCTCATAATTTGGAAAATTAAAACCTCCAGTCCCAATGGCTGGGAATGAGATAGACTTTAATGACAACATTTTGGCCCTCTCCAGACAATTTCTCATAATACTTTTCAGTATCTGTAAAATATAAAGCAATATTTCACCATTACGCTTTAAAAGAACCAATATTAACACAAGACTTAATTTAGGAGCCAGAACAGACAAGAGGTGTGCACAGATCAACTTCATTCACGCATAAAGACAGGGATATGAAAAACATACAGAGATATATCCAACTACATCAATTCAGCATATTCAATTGCATCAAAACTATAGCTCTGGCATTGAAGAATGGATTACAAAGAAATGTCTCCTTTTTTAAATTAAAAGTCATAATGTATATTATATCAGTCCATCAACAGATAAGCCAATCCTCAAAATTTCTAACCAAAGTATGATGGAAAATATACCACCAATGGATAAACTGTTACCAATTTGTCATGATATTTTAAAATTCAAGAGTCAGCTCTTATATCGGCTTAATTCACAAGTATATACACAAGTATATAGAGGTAATTTAAAAACTATGATCTTACGTATATCCTTATAGAATAAATAAACCCATCTGCAGATAAGCCAAACATTTAAGTGCATTTTAATCGCTGAAATTCTTAGCTTATCGTCACATATAAAGTACTTAGGGATGAGGTGGACAATTTAGCATACATACTTTGTAACTTTAGTACAAACTAAAAAACAAAAACTGATGTTAAAACCAAAACCGTATAGCAGGGCCATTGAAAATACCCAGGTATTGGCAAAGCTCAAGAAACTGCCTTGAGCATGCATAAAGAGCATAAAAGGAAATATCAGTTCCCGGTTATTCTTTAACCTGAATTGTTAATCTCATAAGATTATAAACAAATATTCCTTCTTTTTTACTCCTGAACATTACATTCCATGGCAATTACAGCAAACAAGGAAGCAAAATAAACCAGTACCTTGGTTGCATTCCCTTTTCCTGCATCCCACTGGGGAACTATGACGTGGAACAAGAAAAGGCAGGCAAGATTATGCCCGTGGGTTGGAATTAGACAACTGCCTTGGGCTCCTTGATCTTGGACCATTTGATGAAACTCAAGTTGAAGCTCAACTCCAGCCTTCTGCAGCAAAGCTTTTGAAAGTGGGCCTATATCAAACTTTAGGTCTTCACCAATAGTGCTTACGATAACATCCGTCTGGAATCAAAGAGACGTTAAAATTACTTCCAAGATGATTTTATGTATTACAAGATTAACTGCCTAAGAGCTAGGAATGTATATTACAGAGTATTATTTGACCTATTATACTATTACACAGGGAAAAAACAGTCCCTTAACAAATGAGAGATCTTTGATCCACTGGGGACTTCAGCAGGGAATGGGAACAGTATGGGAGAAAGGTTGCTAATTCCTTGTAACTCCCATCTCTGTGACTCATATCATATGGCTGCCTAGGTAATTTACAAATCCAAATATAGAATTTAAAAAGTTAAAAACATAAAACAAAACTTGACAATCCAGACTTACAAATAACCACCGCAATAAAACATGATAGGGCTCCATAAAGATACTAATCTAAGTCTGTGAATATTTATACTTATTTCCACCACGTATCACTCAAACTCACTACTTTCACATAATATTCTTATATCTTTCAGCAAACAACTTTCAATTCCATCTCCGTAGTTAATGTTCCATAATTCAAGCCCATTTCTTTATTCTGTAAACAACATTCATGGAGTAGAGACCAACAAAATGCACATCGCCTGTCTCACAAACACCAATCTTTGTCCCGTGGTGTAATATAAGTAATCCTCGAGTTACGAATGTAATAGAATGTAATAGAGCCTGCCAAGATCCCTTCCAACTGTTATTTCATTTTTTATTTTGTTACCTAAATAATTGAGCTAGGGTTCCCTCACACACTTCAATAAATAAGCATATTGCTTTAAAATGTCTGATATGGAATTATTTGTTTTTAGTTTATTTATTTATTAGACTTATATACCGCTTCATAGGACTTTCAGCCCTCTCTAAGCAGTTTACAAATTTTTTAGCAATTTGAGTCAGCAACTTGCCCCCACAGTTATTTTACTATATAATTTTCAAATAAATTATAATTAAATAGTCCACTAAATGATACATTACATTTACAGTGGGGCAAAAAAGTATTTAGTTAGCCACCAATTGTGCAAGTTTTCCCACTTAAAAAGATGAGCGAGGCCTGTAATTGACATCGTAGGTAGATCTCAACTATGAGAGACAAAATGTGAAAACAAATCCAGACAATCACATTGTCTGATTTGGAAAGAATTTATTTACAAATTATGGTGGAAAATAAGTATTTGGTCAATATCAAAAGTTCATCTCAATACTGTGTTATACATCCTTTGTTGGCAATGACAGAGTCAAACGTTTTCTGTAAGTCTTCACAAGGTTGGCACACACTGTTGCTGGTATGTTGGCCCATTCCTCCATGCAGATCTCCTCTAGAGCAGTGATATTTATTGTACACATAATCCTCAAGTTACAAATGTAATAGAGCCTGTCAATTACATTCGTAACTCAAGGATTCATTTGATTGAATCATGTTAAATGAATATGATCACTCCCTGCTTTCCCCAATGCATTTGTTAATCGAGGTCATGCAGGTCATTAAATGCACATGAGGTATCTCAGAGTGGGGAACAGCATGCAGGGCCTAGTGCTGGAGCAGGTCTCCCCCAATCTACTGAGATACCTCATGCTCCCCTGGGGCTCCCACAGTTGCTCCCACATCCTGCCCCGCTGGGTCTCCACAGATTGGGTGTGCTTTGCTAGCATCCCGGATTCCACTTACTCCTCCCCACCCCATTTCCCATGGATGATTATTATTATTATCGCAACAACAGAATTGTATCACAGCGGCCAGTTGTTTCGCCGGATTTGGCATTAATTACTAGTCGGGCCCCACCCAGGGGCCTAGGACATCGTAACGTATTTTCGTAATATGCGTGCAGATCCAAGCAGTGCGGCTTTTTGCATTTGACTGATGGTGATTTTGTCAATTTTTAACTGTTTTAAATGTAATTCCAGTGCTTTTGGAATAGCACCCAGTGTGCCAATTACCACTGGAATAACCATTGCTGGTTTGTGCCATAGTTGTTGAATTTCGATTTTTAAGTCCTGGTATTTTGCGATTTTTTCATGTTCCTTCTCGGCAACCCTGCTATCACCTGGTATTGCGATGTCTATGATTGTGACCTTATTTTTCTCAACCAGTGTGATGTCTGGTGTATTATGCGCCAGTATTTTGTCCGTTTGTATACGGAAATCCCACAAGATCTTGACCATCTGATTTTCGGTGACTTTTTCTGGCTGATGTTCCCACCAGTTTGTTGCTGTTTTAATATTATAATTTTTGGACAAATTCCAATGGATCATTTGTGCTACTGAATTGTGCCACAATTTATAATCAGTCTGCGTGATTTTTTTACAGCAGCTGAGGATGTGATCAACAGTTTCATCAGCTTCTTTGCAAAATCTGCATTTGGCATCATCAGAGGATTTTTCGATTTTGGCCTTAATGGCATTTGTGCGGATAGCTTGTTCTTGCGCAGCCAGGATTAGTGACTCTGTTTCTTTCTTTAATGCAGCTGTTGTTAACCATAACCAAGTTTGTTCACTGTCCACTTTATCTTTTATTTTTTCCAGAAATTGGCCATGCAGTGCTTTGTTCTGCCAACTCTTCCTGAAGCTGCTCATTCGAACTAGCCAGCAGCAGGCAGGAGGCTGCTGGACACTGGCCAGACTGGGCCCAAAGCCTGCAGGGCCTCGTGGCAGAGAAGCTGGTCTTTTATTCAGACAGGAAAAGTTTTTTTCTTCACAGCTCACATTCTTACAGCTTCACGGGCTTCTGAATAAAAGATTGTGGCTTGTCTGCCACATGGGTCAGCCTCTTCTGGAGCTTTGAAAAGTTGGTACATCAAGCATCCCCACCACCACCACAGAGAGCCAAATAGAGCTTCCGAGGGTCAGATTCATCCCCGGAGCCTGCATTTCAGCCTGTAATGGGCCAGGGGAGGTCTTTGGATGTCCGAATGGGGCTTCTGAGGGGCACATCCACCTCTCAGAAGCTTCATCTGAGCCTTCAATGGGCCAGGGGAGGCCACTCGGAAGCTCCATTTTAGCTGATAATGTTCAGGATGAATATTGCAGACCCTCTGCAGTTGTTTGTAAGGGTGAACAACTGCCATGGTACTGCAAGAGTCATAGTTTTGGGCCTTGTTTGGAAACACTAGGGGGCACTGATCACACAACTTTGAACATTTGCTAAGGGAATGTTCGTAACACCTGTAATCAATTTTGGGCTGCTGTTGCTATATCTTCTCTGCTAATTCTGCCATTCAAAATTCTACTGATAGGCACACACCAAGCCCAATGCTGTTATGTGCCCAAACCTCCCACATCATTGTTTTATTTCTAGCCAAGCAGTAGCAAACTCTTTTTGTGTAAAAATAGAAAATTACCTTGAGAGTCACTAAATGTAACCATTGCTGAATCTTCGGTGGGTAACATCTGAATATCAGACACCCGTCCTCCTCCATGTTTTGGACTTTCAAAATAGAGTGTTAGGAATTCACTGGATGTTGCAGCTGGGATGTTCTCCACTCTGATTACATGAGTTAATTAAAAAAGTCTGGCTGTAAGTCTATACTGCTGGAATCTGCAGTTCGTGGAACACTGCCTAAGAAAATTTGCAGCTGCTAAAAATAGAAATCAGATACTCTTAAATATGTACCTCCCATTTCTGTGCACATATGTGAACACAAAGTGTTTAAAGTTTCAATTACAAGTACCATATTTTTTGGAGTATAAGACGCACCAAGGTTTTGAAGAGACGAAAAAAAAGTTTTTGCACTTTGCAAACCTCCCCAAAACGGCCTGTTTTCCGTGAAAATGAACCCGTTTCCCCCCCCCCCCAAGAATAGCCTTTAGGGAGCTTGCAGAGTGCTCCTGGGGAGGGAGCCAAAAACGAGCAAAAAAATTGCGTTTTTTTTTGTTTTTAAAAGGGCATGGATAGCCTTTAGGAAACCTATAGAGTGCTCCTGGGGGCTGGGGGAAGGACAAAATTGAGCAGCCCCCAGGAGCTTTCTAAAAGCTTCCTAGAGGCTATTCCCGGCCATTTTGGTGAAGGGGGTGGGGTTTCAGAAGGCAAAGAAATGCTGTATTCAGTGTATAAAACGAACCCAGATTTTCAGCCTCTTTTTTGAGGAAGAAAGGTGCGTCTTATACTCCGAAAAATACAGTACTCCTCAACTTTCAGCTATTTTAATATAGGAATCAGAATCCTGATCAACACTCTCATAGATTCGTGGGGTTCAAACTCTTGTGACCCACAAGTGACTATGGGTGACAAGGACTGCAGTCCAATGTATCAGAAGCACACTTGAGTAGGAAAGTACACCATAGGATCCTCCAAATATTAAACATCTTGAACAATGAGCTTAGATATCTTACCAGTGCTTTGCTGAAAGGTTACTACTGCAGCCTTCTTCTCATTTATCTGTTCAATATGGAAGGTACTATCTCCTGAAAGAGCACTGATGTTATCTACCAATAGCGTTAATGTGTCCAGGTGAATATTTTCTTCAACATTTTCAAGAACTACTTGTGAAAATGTTTGAGGATAGTCAAGAATATCCCTCTCAGAATGTGGAGCTTCCACAGTTGACTCATTTGTTAGGGTAACATTCTTTGTTTGGCAGTCTTGTTTCACTTCTAATTTCAAAAAGGAAAAAATAAAAAGAAGATTCAGCCACCCTGGTGTGGATTATATTTTTAAGTTACTTAAATATATTAGAGAGCCGATTGAGCTTGTAAGTTCCAGCTATCTCTTAGGCATAAAAGCTGATTGGGTGACTTTAGACTTTTCCAAGCCCTATCCACCACACAGAATTGCTGTTCTAGGGGGAAAAGGGGGGGGCAGGAGAATTAGGTATGTTTGCAACCCTGAATTATATCTAAAAAGGCAGAATTACAATTAATAATATCACACTACTTTAAAATTGTATTCACTTTACTGAAGTTACCTTTATTTTTTATTTTAAAATGCCAGGGTATTCTTTTTCAAACATCCCACCTTAATTCTCCTGATTTCTCTTTAAGACAATTCAGATATAGTACTGATTTAGGAGACATGAACTCAATTCTACCCATGTTTACTGGCAACTAAAAAGCTATATCTATAGCGATCCACGGTGATTCTCCAAAGTAAATGCTGAATTTGTTGAATCTCCTTTAAAGCAACCGAAGCCAGTGGCTGCACACACCTTTGGAGCTAGAAAATGTCTATAGGTTAACTATACATTGTTTGGGAAAGGACCTTCCTTTTCTCTTACTATCGTAGTATTATGAATCTTCAATCTTACTTTTCTTGCTTTCTTCTTTATGCCAACAAGCTCCAAACAACGAAACTAAGAATTTGAACCTCATTTGCTCTTTTCTATATTTTTCAAACACCAGAACATTGTAAAACACCTGCCCTGGTAGATTATCTGCTCCTTATACAGTCATGGAGCTGGCCTGTAAATACCAAGAACTGATGTAAATATCATGATGTAAATATCATCAGCAACTGCTCCCATTTCCAAAATTCCCCTTGGTAAAGGCCAAAGTAAAATTGACTTAATGTTTAAAACTTGGATTTACCCATCTCACTTGCTTGGCCTTCTTCTCCCAGAGCCTAAAAATAAAAAAGGGAGGGGAACATTAGCATACCAATGCACTGCTTGGAAGGTCAGTTGATCTCTTTTTCAAGGTATGAAATCTATGAGGTTAATGTTACCTTTTTAGAAATTATTTCCTTCTTAGGTGCATTATCTTTAGCTGGATCTGTTGTTTCATACAGGGAGACCTCCAGCTGTAGTGTTCCTTTTCCTGCCAAGTCAAGCTCATGGATCTTCTGGGAGAGAACTCTTTGCCTCACTGTGTCACAAAAATAAATACATTACAGGGATCTTTAGAACATTTCTACTTCCAAAAACAAAGAGGCAGCAAATGCAACCTTTGTGTCATCATGCTTAATTTAGATTAGTTCAGCAATCCTTTAACTCCCTAGTTTTCCTACATCAGTACAAGAGGTGCATTTTTAATTTAAGGTTAGCATTTTGTTTAATTGCTTTAAACAATTTTCCAAATGATAAATAAAGTTAAATATTAGGCTTGATGAGGATGGTACTTCCAGATCTGGAGTTAAAAACTGTTTATTGAATGCCAAAGGGTAGTCATCTTTATCAGCGTCCCAAAATTTGCAGGCCTGAAGATAACATTTTCAAACTGCTTTGGAGATTGGAAGAGTGGAAGGGATAGACAAGTGGAAAGTGAAGAGGGGAAATAGTGACCTTTTTCCACTACAAATTTAATTTGCAGTAGGAAGAACAACCGTATTTATCTCAGCAAAACCAATAATGTGATCCTGAAAACTAGCATTCCAGCCCCCTCTTCCTTTTCACAGCGTTATTTAAAGTGTTTGTCGCTCCTACAGCAAACAAGCAAAGAAGAGAGGTAAAAATTCCCAATGAAGCCCACCGAAGAAGAATAAGACACTTTCTTTACCTTCCTCCTGGGCAAAGCAAACCAAGATCTGCCCCCCTTGCTTCTGGATTTCGCATTCTCCACCTCCCGACTTTTTCCGGCTTTGGAAGTAGCAGAGCATTTTGTTTCTCAATTTTTTGGGGGGGCTCGAGGCTCCCCCAGGCTCCCTGCACCAGCAAAGGAAAGGAACACATCGTTCCTTCCTCCGCCATCGTGGAATAGCGGCAAAACTCTTCGAGTTAGACTGACCGTGTACCATTTTCACTTTCGTTTTCCCACTATAAACTCGATTCCCAGATTTTATTTTATTTTTTATCACCTGTTCTTCGTGATAAACGGAAGTGACAAGGAGGCAGCTGGGTATTTGGCTCCCCCGCCGCCGCCCCCACCGCTGGATCGTATTTCTTTCCAGTTAGTTCGAGCACAGTCACCGCCCCCTTTCTCCTTCCGAAAAAGGTTTTGCAAGCCTGTGGTAATTCCCCTGCCTTTAACATTTAGGGAGGTGTGAAAAAAGGCATTTGTTTTTTTCCAGAATGGGAGGAGGGAATGGTCACACGTGGGTTTTATCACAGCCTGATTGGTCCAAGGCTGAGAGGAAATCTATAAATACCGGTGCCTGTCCATTGCTAGCCCAGATTCTCTCTCAGCCTGGTCCAAGCTGTAGAGTAGTTGGATAGGTTCTGTTTGTTTTCTCCTTTTGGGTGAGTTCTATTCAATCTGATTCCTATTTGGCTAATTGGGCACTTTAAATTCAAATTCTAAATTGATCTGCTGCGGCCCCAAGGGACAGATCTCTGCCTCGGGCGGCTGGGGGAGAGCCCAGTGGGGCACTAGTCTCCCCTCCGCAGGCCAGGAACCTTTGCCCGTCCCCGGGTGCGGGGGTGCGGTTCCATTCAAACTGCTTCGTTCAAACTACTTGAAGGGGCTGTTTTTTTGCAGCATTCAAACTGCTTCGTTCAAACTACTTGAAGAGGCTGTGTTTTTGCAGCAGGAAAGTGAAAGTGAAACTTTAAGCCTCGAGGCTCCAGCGTGCAGATCGCTCCGGAGGGGGCCCCTCGCTGCAGGCTTCCTTTGTTTGTGTTGCCGGGGAGACAGAGCAGGGGGGGAGAGCGGCTCTCCCTGCTCAATTTAAAGTGAAGCCGGCTAGAAGCCTGGCTGGGCTGCTGGTGATTATTTCCAGCCCTTTTCTCCCGCGCACGGAGTTCCGGTGGCCATTTTGGAGGCTGCCACGTGCGTGAGGCCTTGCCTTATTGACGGGCCTAGTGCGGCCTAGTGAGAGGCCTTGAGCCTAGGTCTCCCCACAGGCTTCAGGCCCTGGTCTCAGGTGGGACTTTGGAGGCCGATTCCTGCTCCTTTCGTCAGACACGTGAGTGGGGCATGGACGAGGGAGCGGAGATTCCCCAGGGGCAAGGGGCAGGCCCTACTGGGAGAGAGGAGGCCTTGGATCAGGAGGTGGGGAGGGGGGCTCCCCCTCAGAGATCCCTTTCTTCAAGGCGCCCCTCCAGTTCTGTCTCTAGGGATGAGGCAGCTCGCCATAGGGCGCTGGAAAGGACCTTTGCCAGGGCAGAAAGGCAGGCCCAGTCCTCCAAGCCTTTATCTAGGGACAGATCCAGGTCCCCTGTTAGGCCCATTTCAGAAAGGTCTCTACTTAGAGGTTTTAGCCCGGCTTCTTCATGCAGCTCCCCTGGTAGGTCGCAGGCCTTCTCCAGGAGGGGGCGTTCTCCATCCCCCATAGATGATCCTCTGGAGGGCACGTCCAGAGGCCCCTGTTCCCCCCAAAGGTTGGCTCCTCAGGGCCCTGCTTCTACTTATGGGGATGTGGAGGATCTGGATAATCTCCCTGAAGGGATTAAGAGGCTTATTTCGGCAGCCATCACTCGGGCATTGCCCAGCGGGACAAAGGCTCCCTTTACTCTAGGCATGGGGGGCTGAACAGGGCTCAGTGTCGGGCTTCCTCCCCTTCCATGATCAGTGAGGCTTCCTTCCTGGGTGGGGGGGAGTTACCCCAGGAGATGGGATTCTCAGATGATGAGAATACCACTGTTTCGGAGGAGCCTTCTTCTAAGGTCCTATTTATGCCCGCCTTGTTTAAAGTTCTCTTGGATAAGGCGAGGCACACCACCAAGGTCGGAACTGGGGATCCCTCTGTGCCCCCCCCAAGGGATCCCGACATGGTCATGTTCTCTGCCACGGCCACCAACAAGGAGGAGATCCCTGCCCCTCCCTTGTTCCTAGAGGTTCTGACCGACCAGTGGGCTAAACCTTCCACTTTCTCTTCTCCAGGTAGTACCGACCGTCGGCATTATAACATGGAGCAAACCTTTGCTCAGGCCATTCAGCTCCCGACGGTTGACACCACTTACAGTCCCTGGTGGCGGAGCACATCTCGGGACTCTCCAACGTCCAGGCGGACTGGCTCAGTCAAGCAACTCTGGACGACGGCGAGTGGCAACTCCACCCGTCGCTGTTCCGGGAGATCTGTTGTCGGTTCGGGTCCCCCCGGGTGGACCTGTTTGCGTCTCCCGAGAACACACAACTCCCGCGTTTCTTCACCCGTTTCCAATCCAGCTCGGCAGAGGGCACGGATGCCCTCAGGAGCCGGTGGCCCCCGGGCCTCCTCTATGCCTTTCCCCCCATTCCACTCATCCCGGGGACCGTCAGGAAGGTGGTGACGGAAAGGGCCCTGGTCATTCTGGTGGCCCCGTTTTGGCCCAGGAGACCCTGGTTTGCGGACCTGGTTCAGCTGTCAGTGACTTCCCCGTGGAGGATTCCGCAGGGGGAGGTGGTCTTACGGCAGGGGGCCCTGATTCACCCAGAGCCTCAGTGGCTTCAGCTGACCGTTTGGCTCTTGAACGGCGGCTTCTAAGGGGGGCTCATCTGTCTTCCGGGGTCATTCGCACCATCGAGGCGGCCCGTCGTCCCTCAACGACCCGCATTTATAACTCCACCTGGGCAGCGTTCGTCCGCTGGTGCTCCCCCAAGGGCATCTCTCCCGTCAGAGCCACCATCCCCAACGTCTTGGATTTCCTTCAGAAGGGCCTGGAGGACGGGCTCTCGCAAAACACCTTGCGTCGCCAAGTGGCGGCTCTGTCCTCGGTCTTGGGGGGGGCGGGATCTTCTTCTCTTTCCCAGTCTCCTCTGGTCAAGCTGTTCCTCAAGGGGGCGGCAAATCTCAGGCCTCCCCCCGTTCATAGATTCCCCACGTGGGATCTTCCGCTTGTCCTCAAGGCATTAACAGGAGCCCCGTTTGAACCTCTCCGCTCGGTGCACTTGCGCTTCTTATCACTGAAGGTGGTCTTCCTGGTGGCCATCACTTCCGCCCGGCGTATATCCGAGCTGGGCGCCCTGTCTTGTAAGGACGACCTCTGTCATTTTCACCAGGACAGAGTGGTCCTTCACCTTGACCCGGCATTCGTCCCCAAGGTAAATACCCCCTTTTACAGGGCTCAGGAGATCGTCCTGCCTGACTTCTGCCCGAGTCCGTCCACTGACAGGGAGCGTCTTTGGCATCGTCTGGATGTCCGCCGTGCCTTGCGGATCTACCTCCGGCGGACCAAGGGTTTCCGCAAGTCGGAGGCCTTGTTTGTCTCCTTCCTACCTGGAGCTCTGGGTTCGAGGGTGTCCTCGGCTACCATCGGCCGTTGGCTGCGTCAGGCCATCTCGGAGGCCTACGTGGCCTCAGGGCGGCCGGTTCCGTCAGGCGTCACGGCGCACTCTACAAGGAGCGCGGCAACCTCGGCAGCGTGGGCCACGAGGGCCCCGTTTGAAGACATCTGCCGGGCGGCTACCTGGGCCTCTCCAACCTCGTTCATCCGGCATTATCGTCTGGATGCTTTCGCGTCAGTGGACGCGTCTTTCGGTCGTAGGGTCCTACAGGGGGTGGCAGCTGAGGCTCCCCTTGGTTCCTAGAGTTCTTGTTCTCCCTCCCTGGGACTTTAGCTTGGGTATGTCCCATGTGTGACCATTCCCTCCTCCAATTCTGGAAAAAGGACGTTGGTCTTACCTGAACGTCTATTTTCTGATGGGAGGAGGGAATGGTCACAACCCGCCCTGAGTTCTGTCTGTTGGGGCCAAGGGGAGGGCCCGGGGGGTGTTTCCCGGGGTTTGTTGTGTTGTTTCTTGTTTTTCAGTTGTACCGTTCATGTTCGAGAATCTGGGCTAGCAATGGACAGGCACCGGTATTTATAGATTTCCTCTCAGCCTTGGACCAATCAGGCTGTGATAAAACCCACGTGTGACCATTCCCTCCTCCCATCAGAAAATAGACGTTCAGGTAAGACCAACGTCCTTTTTAAAAAAAACTGGCGTAGGATTAAAAGAAAACTGCTAGGATTTATCATTCATTTCTCCATCCGTCGCTTCCTTCCAATCCTCCTCCTCTTTCCTTTCCTTTTCTTTGCCTCGCTCATAAACTGTTTGGCTGAATTTTTCCGAGTTTTGTTCTCCACTCCATCCAGAAAGGAAGCAGCGGGAGAAATCGTTCCGTTTGGCACCAATGGTCAGGTCTTTTGAGGTTTCCACGTATACAGATCCTTGCCCAAAGTCCTCTTCGGTTGACTTCTGAAGTGCTTGAACGTTTTAGAGCTTGGCTTTCCTGCCTGATTTTTCCCAAGCAGGAGAATCTGCTTATTCACGCATCAACCGTTTCATCGGTTGGAGGAGACCTCCATCAATGTTGGACTGGTCCAGCGTTGTCTTCTGGTTTTCCATGTAGATGGCTGCTTTTGAACAAATGTTTAAGGTCTTAACAATCTGGAGTCTGTGGTGCTCTCTGAGCTTGGTTGTTTGCTTTCAGAGGTTTCCTTACCTAACTAGGTAAGACCATCAGTGCTAGTGAGTATGGTGTGAGATTGCAATTTTTAAAAATGATACAGTTCCTCTTCTCCCTTTGATTAGAAATAGAAGCTGGCAGAATCTCCGTCAGTTTTAACCCATCTCTCAAAACTCTCAAATTGGTGAATTCTGGGTGTTAACGCTGGCAGGCAGCCATCACAGTGCCCAGAGTTTTCTGCTGTCTTCTGTTGCTTCCTCAAACCAACTCCATTTCCCAATCCATGTCTCTGGCATTTCCTGCTCATCTCCCATCCAAGTCTTGGCTTTGTTTTTGAAGATCGGTCAAAGTCACTGAATTTGGGACAGCAAATTAGGCATAATAATTCTGCATGGATCTGACACTATATTTAAGCCAAATGATGGGGCTACAGCAGTTTGTGAGAGATGATGATGGTGTTCCAGGCTTATTTCTGCTTTGTCTAAGCAACTGCTGTCCAAATTAAAATTAATTGCCAGCATGATTAGCCTGTTTAAAGGAGGTGGCAGTTTCATCATTACTCCAAGTAAATCTGATTGTGATGCAATGTAATTTTTCTCCTTCTGCAAAAGTGACTAGTATTGTAAATATTTCAACAAATGAAAATAGGATGCCTTTTAAGCTCATCTGAATTTTATCAAACCATTTATGCCACTCTAGGTTAAAAATGGTCAAAGATTCCCAGCAGATTTAATCCTCTGCTGTTGTGGACTTTAGGGGGCAGTGTTCATCTCTGCCAGTGCTGTCTGAAGACATTTGGCCAACATGAGTAATGGAGCACTGTTATCTTCCCACCAAAGTGGTACCTATTTATCTACCTGCATTTGCATATTTTTGAACTGCTAGGTTGGCAGGAGCCGGGACAAGAATGGGACCTCACCCTGTCATGCCAAGCTCAGGTCTTGAACTTGGGCTGTTGGCTTTCCAGCTGACAAGTCCAGCATCTTAAACCACTGATCCATTACATCATCTATGCTATGTTAGAATCCCATCTAATTGACCAGGTAAAAGGTAAAGATGCCTTTGACTCAAACTCAACTCTGCACCCAAGTTTTCTCGGTGTTTCAGAAATCATTTGCCATTGCTTTTTCCCAGAATGGTTTTTCAACTTCGCCCTCTAGCCAAAGCTCTGGAATCCCCAGGTGTTTTGTTGAACAAATATTAATAAGCCCAAGCTTTTTAACTTTCAGGATTGACTCGGTGCTATCTAACAGGATTTGAAAAAGCTGCAGGTGAACAGATCAATAGTACAACTTTCACCTGGAAACATCCCATGGACATGATGCTATTACCAGATCTCTGGTTCTCAAAGTTGTTAACCATGAAAGTCCAAAAAACTGTCCCCTCCTCTGCTATCGGTTTTTCCCCCAAATCTGCTGCTTGTTAGTTTAACCAGATCAGCCCTCATTATAGTGGTGGTAGTAGAAGAAACCAGCCAAGATTATAGGAAGCTTACTTCCTGTTACTCAAGATACTGATTATAAGCGTTATGTGACTAGAGCTCAAAGCATTGTTAGAGACCCCATATACCCACCTGACGGTCTGTTTCTGTTGCTCCCCTCTGGGAGGAGGTTTCTAAGTATTTCTACCAGATTCTGTAACAGCTTTGTTTCCTATGCAATCTGGTAAACTCGTAAGATTTGTTTTTCTCACCATGTACAAGTATACATCTGAACTAGACTGTTGTTTCTGTCTCATATATGTGGGGTATATGCATATTTACCATATTTTTCAGAGTATGATGCACCTTCTCCGCCTAAGAGGGTGAAAATTTGGGTGTCGTATAAACTGAATGTAGCCCCGCCCACTCACGGCCCCCCACCCTTTGGCCTCTGCTTCCCAGCAATTTACCTCCTTGCAGCAAATGGGAAACTGGGGCTTGTGGAAGCAGCAATAGGTTATGGCAATCCCTGCAGCCTGAAACAGCTGATCACCAGGAGGTGCTGAAACTGAAATAGGCTGTTTGCTGCAAGGAGGCAAATTGCTGGGAGGCAGAGGCAGATTTTTTTTTCTTGTGCTAATCAGGCTAAACTGAAACAGGCCGTTTGCTGTTTGCTACAAGGAGGTAAGTCAATAACTATAAATGCCTATAGAATGTTCAAATTATTAGTCTTAGTTTTTTAAAGACTGCTTTATTATTGTTCTAGACAACAAAATGAAGCTTTTTAAAATAAATGCTTGATCTGAAGAGGCCCAGTGCTATTGAATCGTCTTTTAAATAGCAGAGAATAACATATATTTCCAGAAAGCCACAGTAATTTTAACAGCATCTGCACAAGTATAGTCTGAAATGTAACACCACAAAGTGTGACTATTGTCTGTACTGTTTGCTATTTGCTGCACGGAGGAAAATTGCAGGGAGGCAGATGTAGATTTGTTTTCCCTTGTTTTCCTCCCCGAAAGCTAGGTGCGGCTTATACTCCGGAGCGTCTTATACTCTGAAAAATACGGTATTTATTTATTTATATTTTTGTCATGTTTATGTAGTGTATATTGGAAGTGATGATCCTTTGAGAGCTGGATGCAATGAAATTTCATTTTAATGTAGGTCAATTAGTGCACATTAAAGTGACAATAAAGTTATTCTAAGTATTTATTTTACATTTGTATGGTTCTTCCCCAATCTTTGACAAATAAAAATGTTAATGTATGAGAGGGGGAGGAGGAGGAAGAAATTGCTGCTGATCAAAAGTGCACATGCTTCCCCCCCCAACACCATCCCCATCATTTGAAATGTATTAAGAAATGGTTGCAGGAGCTGGGTATGTCTAGTTTAATGAAAAGGAGGACTAGGGGAGACATGATAGCAGTGTTCCAATATCTCAGGGGTTGCCACAAAGAAGAGGGAGTCAAGCTATTCTCCAAGGCACCTGAGTGTATAAACAAGAAGCAATGGGTGGAAACTAATCAAGGAGAGAAGCAACTTAGAACTGACCAGAAATTTCCTGACAGAACAATTAATCAGTGGAACGGCTTTCCTTCAGAAGTTGTGAATGCCCCAACCTTGGAAGTCTTTAAGAAGATGTTGGATAGCCAAACGATATAGGCAGGGGATTGGACTAGAAGACCTCCAGGGTCCCTTCCAACTGTTATTGTTCATTGTTGTTCAAGAATTAAGGACATGGGGGTGGAGAGGAGAGCAAAGACTATTATTCAATATCGCAAGGCAAAATCCAATGCGGGAAGGCAACATCTAAACCCAAGCTTATAGTAATGTACCCCAACATTTGAATGAATTCATTTTTGACAAAGAAGCAAGGAAAAGTATTTCTTAAGGCATTTGGTTTAATTTTCATTAATTTCTTATTGACATCCCATCTTTTCTCCATGTGTCAGAGGGTAAGTATCTCCATGAATTTTACCCCCACAACAGCACTATGAGGTAGGCAGAGTTGAACGACAATGGCAGGGTGAATCTGAATGTGAAGTTTTCCATCAAATTCAGCATCTTCATCATTGCCATCTTACTGGCCCACCTGTCTGTGATCCATTTACAGGCCCTCACTTCCCCTTGCTATTGTTACAGATCTAAAATGATTGATGCCATATAAGTTACTGATCTTAATATTGCATGATACTGTTCTTGATTATTCATTAGCATGCTAGAATGTTATTGTTAACTTTCCTAACTTCTTGCATTTATTTTGTCTGAATTTATCCATATTTGGCACATCCTGAAGAAACTGGAACTTCTGAACTTTCATTTTTAACATAAAGAATGTTTCCTATCTTCTGAATAGTGCATTATTTTATTCATTCAGACACATTTTGTTTTTAACAAAAGCACATGAATATATAATTCAATTTTTTTTTGCATTATTAGTTTAACTAACCAAGTTATGGAACTTGGTTAGTTAAAATTTAAATGTAATGAGATACTCTGGATATGCTTGGATGTCGTTGAAAATTACAAAAAGGGTAGGTTTTTTCAGATTATCAGTTACACTATCATATAGATCGGTTGGATCAGTCGCATTTTTTTGATACGGGACGACTAATCCTTTTGACCCAACACAATATTCTCCCACAAGCACTCTGGCAAGGTACATGTATTTATCCCAGATGCATCTGGTTGCGAATAGGTATCGTGAGCAGAGTAAGAGGCGTTTACGGCAAAGTAAGTCCCATTTCCAAAATAGGCAGCTATAAGAGGAAGAAAAGATGTAAAGAGTCAGCAACAACCAGTGTTCTATCTTTTCACTCTTTAAGGCATTTTGCTCAATAATTGGTCATATTGAAGTCAACCCTCAATAAAAACAAATTTTCCAAGTACGGGTAGTCCTCAGATTACAATGGCAACTGAGACTAGGATGGCTTTGGAGATGTGATAGTAAAGAACGACATTGCATGACTGCATCAATTAGTGATAGTAATCCCTGCGGGAAGAAGGAGGAGTCTGAGAAAAGGAAAGGGAGGAGGATACATAGGGTTTTTTTTGGGGGGGGGGCGAGCAGAAGCCTAAAGACTGTGGACAAGTTGGTAAAGGCCACTGGCATACGGGCAACCTTGTGCAGGTATGTCTACAAAAGCACAGGCAGGTGAGGGTGCATAGTAAGTTCTTTAGGAGAAAAGACTGGGAACAGTTTGGTGTGGTACCTTGCAACCTTGCCTGCTAGGTTCCCACTGCTTGTGGGAAGCCAGCAGAGAAGACTGCAAATAGTGATTATGTGACGCAGCTTGCTAGAATCCTCATAATCACAATCCGGGCACCCAAGTGCCTGATCTGTGCTCATGTGAGCAAAGGGACACTGCAATGGATGGGATGGTTGAGGACTGGTCAGCACCACCATATCTTTGAATGATCGCTGAGCAAATGAACATAGACCAAGATTAGCTGCAATAAATGGAGCCCATCATGTCATCTTGAGCATTACCGTAGGGGGAATGCAGTGGTCAGAATGCAGTATTGCGGGCCAATTGTGCTGACTGCCAACAATTCGGCAGTTTGAATCTCAATGGCTCAAGGCTGACTCAGCCTTCCATCCTTCCCAGGTCGGTAAAAGGAAGACCCAGAATATTGGGGGCAATAGGCTCTGTAAAAAAAACCGCTTAGAGAGGGCAGTAAAGCACTGTAAAGCAGTATATAAATCTAAGTGTTATTATCCTCCATTAGCTCCTCCCTTTAAATTTTATCTCAGCACCTGACTTTTCCACCATGGATAATTGTACAGGTAGTCCTCAACTTACAACCATTTGTTTAATGACCATTCAAAGTTACAACTGCACCAAAAAAAAGTGACTTATGACCAGTTTTTTCTTTGGTTTTTTTTTTTTGCAGCATCCTTATGGTCAAGTGATCAAAATTCAGGTGCTTGGCAACTGGCACTTATTTATGAAAGTTGCATTGTCCTGGGGAACCGTGCAATCACCATTTGTCATCTTCCCAGCCAGCTTCTGAGAAGCAAAGTCAATGGGGGAAGCCAGATTTGCTTAACAAGTGCACAATTCATTTAACAACCAAAGTGATTCATTTAACAACTGTGGGGAAAAAGGTTGTAACTCACTTTAACCACTGTTTTGCTTAGCAATGAAAAATGTGGGCTCAATTGTAGTTGTTAGGTTGAGGACTACCTGTAAGTACGAAGTTAGGAGTCCTGGACTCAGATACAAAGATGTTTTCCTAGCATCATTCTGGAGATCACCAACTCCTCAAGAGTCATATGATCATTCCTTTTCCATGGGAATTCCTCTCTTAGTGTCCAGACATTTGACTCACTACTGACCAAGTCACTAGGTAATCTACTGGACTCCTGCCAGAATGTAAAGCAAGCACATTTTTCTTCCAAATTTCTCCAAGACAGCAAAGGCTTCAGGAGAAAAAAAAATGTTATTCTCCCCGCACCACCCCCGGAGGTGTACAAATTATGCTGTGATGTAATGTGGCTTGATTAGCTTTGGCTTAGCATGTTGTGCTACTCTGCTGCAATGGTCCACAAATCATGGTTACATCTTAGCATACAACCCAAGATGACTGAAGCTGAGTAAACCTGTTAAACCAAACAGGATTTAGGACAATTTGTGAAACAGCTGCTATCAAGAACCAGGCTTCAAGCACAATTTACCATGCAATCCAGCGTAACTCCTGTTAAAGCCAGTGCTGTTTATGTGGGTTAATGATGTACTGGCTGTTCCGTGAAAAAGGAGCCTCTCATTATTTATGCTGCCGTTCTTAGCATCCATCTCCTGCTTTTTTATTTGGTATGCCTGCCAATAGAAAAGGTTTTGTATCCTCTCAATCTGCCAATGAAAAGAGAACAAAAATTAGTAATAAGCCATGTCCTTTAAAAAAAAGAAGAATCAATTTGGATCTTTGGAGAATAACAGTTTAAGCAGAGGTACTTTTCTTTACTAAAATAAACAAAAAGTTGAAACCAACTAATACAGGTTTTTTTCATCACAGTTGCTATTAAAGGGCAACAGCTGTAGCTATCACCCATTCCTCTAATCCAGGTCTGTGAAACTCCCGGCCCGCAGACCAGATGTGTCACACGCTGGCCACTCCCTGTTTAGCGAAGGGGTGATGCTACCGTGACGTGAGTTGACCCCCTTGCTCTAGTCCTATCTTGATCACTGTTGTTCCTGCATGAATTGTGGTGTCAGAAGTCCCCTAATTCAATGAGCCTGACCATCACTAATTCTTGAGGCAGCCCCTTCTGGATCATTCAGAAATACACTACTACTAAATATCAGAAAGACTCTCACAGAGGAGACAGACTGATTTTCTCAGATTGCGAAAGAAAGCTGATTTCAATGAAGCATTCAAAATACTTCCTAATGTCAATCTGTTTGCCAGGGAATGGGTGTGTACTTCAATGATGGAGTTTCTTTTGCAGAAGCAACGTAGGCCAAAGGTGCATGTCTACCTAACAAGAATGATAACTACATTTAGTCATTCCTTCAACTAAGGACAGTATGGAAAATATATTTTCTGAAATCTTTTCTAGATCTATGCAGCAACCTGGATTTGAAGAGCATAAGGCATCTGGAATGCATGTGAATATGCCATGCGTGCCTTTTGTCCACCGAATCCAATTCTCCGCACAGCCTTTCTCTCTTCTAGTACAGCTAGTCCTTGACTTAGGACAACTGAGCCCCAAATTTCTGTTCCTAGGTGAGACATTTGTTAAGTTAGTTTTGCTCCCTTTTACAAGCTTTCTTGCCACTGGTGTTAAACAAATCACCACCGTTGTTAGTTAGCACGGTTGTTAAGTGAATCTGGCTTTGCTTGTCAGAAGATCACAAAAGGGGATCACATGACTCCGGGACACTGCAACTGTTATAAATATGAGTCAGTTGCCAATTGTCTGAATTCATGGGGATGCTGCAATGGTTGTGAGAAAAATGATTAAGTCACTTTTCCCAGGGCCCTTGTAACTTTGAGTGGTCACTAAACAAGGTATTGTAAGTCGAGGACTACCTGTAATTATCTTAGACTGCCCTATTCTAAGATCACAGCGTAATAAAAAGAATTGACTTCTGATACTCGGTCAATTTAATAGGACATATGTTTCCCTCTGATTGCCATATGAGTATTTGCACTACTGTAAAAGGGACAGTAGAAATCCAAGTTCTTCTAAACATCTAATGTTAGTGTCTATGGAGAATCTCAGTCATCCAGGTCACAGCTCATTAAACACTAACAATAAATGTCCCAAAGGTGCTTTTTCAAGAGGCAATTGGACTTTCTGGTTTTTCTTTGAAAAAGTTTTGCTTCTCATCCAAGAAGCTTCTTCAGCTCTCAGCTTTTGGATGAAAAGTGAAATGCCTTCAAAGAAAAAAACAGAAAGTCCAATTGCCTCTTGAAAAAGCACCTTTGGGACATTTAATGAATGAATGGCATCAACTTTTTTGGGAGGGAAGAGGAGCTAAGGCTTTACTTGCCGTTCAAAGAAGCAGAACAAAAGACTTGGGATATTTGTTGTTGCTGTTATTGCTTTACCTTTTCAATGGTACAGTCCTTGCATGTTAGGTTAAACATATCCTGGACTTTTTTATATTCCGTCATTTCTGGTTTCAGCTCCACCACTTTAATACGCATCGTTTCCTCCATGGCATCCCACTCTTCAGGAATTGCGGTTGCCGGATTATCTTTGTAAATGAATAGGAGACAATTTCGTAAGCCTTTACAAATTGCCACTTTCCAATTCTGATTTTTAAGTACAAAAATTAGGCCAAATGTAAAAAATGGCGTTAACATCTCTTACAACGTGGATTACAACATGACATCCAGTTTGAGGGGGCGGGATGAAAAACAAGAGCAAATTATCTATTGAGTCTGGCCTAATTCACTAGTGATGTTGCTGACCGACTGCCCTCTGCCTAATAGTGTCAACCTTACTCTCAAACGTAGCATACAGAAGTTGAAGACACCTACTGTATTTTTTGGAGTATAAGATGCGCCTTTTTCCCACAAAAAAGAGGCTGAAAATCTGGATGCATTTTATACACTGAATACAGAACTTTTGGCCTCCCGAAACCCTGCCCCTTCACCAAAATGGCTGTGCACAGCCTTTAGGAGGCTTACAGAGTGCTCTTGGGGCCTGGGGAATGGAAAATGAGCAAAAAAATGGCCATTTCTTCCCCCCGCAGCCCGCAGGAACGCTCTATAAGCCTCCTAAAGGCTATGCATGCCCTCCTTTTTTTTTTTTTTGAAAAAAACAGGCCCTTTTTTGCAAAAAAACAGGCTGTTTTGGGGAGGACTGCAGAGTTGAATAGCTTTTTCTAAAAATTTGCCTCTTCAAAATCTTGGTGCGTCTTATACTCAGAAAAATACGGTAATCCTTATGAAGTTCTACAAGCCATGTCTGAATGGGATACAAGAGATATGTCTGGTTGCATGCATCAATGCTGTCTGACACTTGCCTGTTCACTGATTGGGGGGGGGGGGAGAATGGATCAAGTAAAAACACTGTATTACCTGCATTATACCTGGCAATAAAATACAGCAAAGGGTAGCTACTTCAATCTGAAGAGAAAGAGAAAGAGAAAGAGAAAGAGAAAGAGAAAGAGGGAGGGAGGGAGGGAGGGAGGGAGAGAGAGAGAGAGAGAGAGAGAGAGAGAGAGAGGAGAGAGAGAGAGAGAGAGAGAGAGAGAGAGAGAGAGAGACGGTGATCTTTAAAGGGTGTCTACTGAAAGCCACCTTATCCGAGAAGGAAAGTATCTCATTTAAGGAGGAAGCGCCATCAGTTTCCTGCCCTCAAAACTGAAATGCCTCAAATAGGTAGTTCTATCAAACGAGTAGGCATGTCTCAAACACCAGCATAGATTATGCCAAAATAAGCTATGAGAATGAGCAATTTTATTTTAAAATATGCAGGACTTTTGGCTGTTTTCATATAGGTATTTTAATACTATATACTTTGTCCCTTTTTTTTGTCTTCAAACTATTTATCAGCCTTCCCTAACACATTGGTCTTAAATATCCATCAACATGCAGTAGGGAGGGAGAATCCCAAACACAACCAAGATGGCAACCTTTGATGATAGCAGGCTGCAGAATGATGCATTGTAAGAATAGCCATTTTAGACATGTGGTGAGGTCAAGGTTTTATATTTTTAGGAGATGAGGTTTGAATTTGTACCCACCACTGTTAGAAAGCACATTACATGTTTCCATCTCCAGGAGGGAGAAAGTATTGACGTTTAGCAGTAGTGTCCAGGGATGTTCCAATGCCACTATAAGATATTCAACTGGAGCCTTTGACTACCTCTGCAGTACAGTGGCAGAATTTAGATGCTAGCAGGCAGCCAATTGATCTCATGGAGAGGAACTAAATTCAAGAAAGAAAGAAAAGAGGGAGGGAGGGAGGGAGGGAGGGAAGGAAGGAAGGAAGGAAAGAAGGAAGGAAGGAAGGAAGGAAGGAAGGAAGGAAGAAAGAAAGAAAGAAAAAAGAAAGAAAGAAAGAAAGAAAGAAAGAAAGAAAGAAAGAAAGAAAGAAAGAAAGAAAGAAAGAAAATTCTTGGATGAGAAGTGAACATTTTCAAAGAAAAAAACCAAGAAAGTTCAATTGCTTTTTGGAAAAGCATCTTTGGAACAACCATGACCTGAATGATTGAGAATCTCCATGGATGGATGGGTGGGTGGGTGGATGGAAGAAAGGAAAAATACAGAATGAAGTCATAAATGTTGGCCAAGGTATAGAACACACCTTCTACTTTTGCAATACGCCGAAGGGCAATGCACGTTCCTTGGTCATCGACAGCCTGCATTTTACTTAGGTCCACTTTGTAACACTTGTTGTTTATGGTCAGCTCATGCAGCCTCTGATGTTGTGCTGCAGCTTCTATCTGCATATTGGTCAGACTGTCAAAAGATCTATATTGCCCATTGTCTTCATACCGCCACAGTACAAGATTTGTCAGAAGATCTGCCTTGGATTTTTTTTCTCTATCCTCTCGGATCCTTCTGATCATTGTCTGTATTTCTGTACTGGCGTGCAAGACATCTTTAGTTATCCCACAAATACAAAGCGAGGGAGGAGAAGCTTCACTGTCTAGTTTCATGGAAATGCGCAACTTTTTCTGGAGCTTCTCCAGGTTTTTATATTCGCTTTCTCCAAAGTTTAAGATCCATTCATCCGAGATAATATATTCATTCTGGGATTCTAAAATCAAGCCCTTAATCCACGCCGCTGCATTTCCACGTTTTTCTGGTGGTCACCGCAAATCTGAAAAATGGCTGGCTCATCCGTTCTCTCCCAAAATAAGGCAGGTTTAATTCCACAGCAGGTTTTTTGGTGGTGAAAAATTCTGTAACAAATCAACAAATTCAAGGATTCAGTGCTTCTAACTAATGTGTCTGCTAGCCAAATATTTAAGACACAAGTGGAAGACATTTTCTTACCTGCTACTTTTGAGAAAAAGGATTTCGGTGCACACACACCACCATCAGATTTACCAGCCGTGGCTTCTTTTCTCTGCATGCTGGCATAAAATACATCTAGTAGATGCGGCTGGAAAATGATTATTTTAATCTCTCTCACCCCGGGGGTTGATGTTGTACTTGCATAGTCCACTACAGCATCGATCATGCTATCAGCTGCCCGAACCGGATCGCGTTTTGCAATTCCTGCGGGGTTAATAAAAAGTCCGTGTTTCAAACCAACTCTTTTATTTCACTGGTCCAGTACTAAACCCCACCTTTCTTTGGCAAGATAAAATTCTTCTAATATTGTGCAATGTATTTACAATAGAAATTTCAGCTAAAAGGTCTCTATTGCTTTCGTTTTGGAAGGGGAAAGAATCTTTGACCCTCCACATATTGGATTCCAATTCTTAACAGTTTTAGGAAACATGGCTAATTATCGGAGGTTTGGGAGAACTGCAAGCCAAAAATGTCTGACTAAGGAAACAAGAGATTCTTCCATGTGATCACAAGTCTTGAAAAGGTATTGTTACTCTTCCTTGACAAGGTCTTGGCTTTAACCCAACATACCCAACCCATTCCCTTGACATTGTTATTATTTTAACCATTTAGCTGTGTCCGACTCTTGGTGATTTCAAAATCAAGCATTCTCTCTGCTACCCTGTCAAGCACAGCTTCTTTCAGTCGTTGGTCAACATTGCATCAGATTTAATGTTATCAAGCCATTGTGTTTTCTGCTTGCCCCTTTTTCTTCTTCCACTATCCATTCCTAGCATTGTTGCCTTCTCCAATGTATTTGCATGCATGACATAGCCAAAGTAAATCAAAAGTAGTCTTATGGTTTTAGCTTCTAGTGATGTGTCTGGTTTTATACGACTTAACACCTCTCTGTTAGTTACTCTGACTGTCTATGACATACACTTCTCTTGATATAACCCATCAACTAAAGGTAAAGGTTCCCCTCGCACATATGCGCTAGTCGTTCCTGACTCTAGGGGGAGGTGCTCATCTCAGAGCCACTGCTGTCCGAAGATGTCCCCTGGTCATGTGGCCGGCATGACTCAATGCCAAAGGCATACAGAACACTGTTACCTTCCCATTAAAGGTGGTTCCTGTTTTTCTACTTGCATTTTTACGTGCTTTCGAAGCAGAAGCTGGGACAAGTAACGGGAGCTCACTCCATTACACAACACTAAGGATTCGATCCACCAACCTTTCTGATTGACAAGCTCAGCATCTTAGCCACTGAGCCACTGCATCCCAACCACATCTACAGGTTTGCAACTCAGTTTTGAGTCCCGCTCAATTTTCTAGACTGCTCAAATTTAAATTAATCTTCAGCAGTCAAGAGCCAAGCTCGCATATAACTTAATATCCTCAGTGATGCTATTTAGGATTATAATGCAATATGAGGTGAGTCTACAACATTATTATTACTAGAACTTCAATACGGCTCTTTCTATTGATACAATTTTTTCACAAGGCAATACAGACCTGTCCCGATTGCTGGAAATGCAACAGATGTAAATTGCTTCTGCTCGCATTCCATGAGTGTTTGAGAGACTTGCTTTTTGATATCATCACTGTGCACAAGATGGATTATATTTTTACAAGGCAGATTTCCTCCTTGAGTGCATATGAGCTTACTGTGCGGCTGGGAAGCTGAATGAAAACAAAAGTCAGCTAGGGAGCAAACAAGCAAATCAATAGGAATACACATTTCCATATTCAAGAACAGCTGGATTATATATTGCAATAGATATACGAGTTAGTTTGGTTTTGGCTGAAAACAAAGAGTAAACCCAAAACTATGGGTTTATGGTTAGCAAATATCAGCCAGACCGCTATGACTACTTCAACAAGTGGCAATTCAAACCAAGTGTGGTTACTCAATAGATAGAATTAGTTTATGCCTTCCTTGTTACCTGCATAATCCATATCTGCAATTTCATTTCATTTATTTACTGCAAATACACATTTTAAAGTTAATACATTTTAGGCAAATGTGATTGATATGAAACATTGTTCACAGTGTAAGAACAATGTACAAACAATTCCAATGTATTGATTTTCCACAACTGTTTTTAGAAGTATCCTGAAATTGATTAACAACTGATTAAGCCATAAAAATCCTATTAAAAACATTGTTCCTACCCAAGATCATCACATTCTTTCACCACCTCTGGACCAGCACTTTCCATAATTGCTTTGGAAACACCTTTAAACAAATAAGTCAGTTTGGACAGGTGAGATAACATGCCTGGTTATATTTAAAGCTTACACTGGATAGAACAATCATTTCAACATGTGAACCTCTGACTGCATCATTTTTCTCGAGGGCATGAACCACCTTTTTTAGTTCAGAGCTCACAAAGACCCAGAAATTACTTCCATAATTGGGGTTGGGAAGAAAGAGCCCCCTTGATAATGATCATACAGAAAAAGGGAGAGAGTTTAATGAGGCCTGAACCAATTTCAAAACCCACAGGATTCAGAATGGAAGCTTTATGGTGAATTGCTCCTGAAGACCTCCTTTTGGCATAGAAGAAACCCTCCCCTTCAGAGAAAATAAAGGAACATACGGATTCTTTGTTCATTGCTAATTATTTTGTTCCTTTCTCTACTCAGAGTTTGCTCTTTTCTTGTGCAGAGAGATAAGGAGGACTCTGGCTCTCAGAAGTGGGGGAGAGATCTTCACCCAGGCCTCAGAAAACAGAATGCAAATGGTCATCCTACAAGCTTTTCTCTATCAGAAAGAAGCCAGTTCCTGAAATAGCAAGATTGCATGTAGATAAAAGAAAACAGTTCTTCACATGCTGCATAATTCACCTGTGGATTTTATTACTCCCTGAGGTAATGATGTCTATTAATCTGGATAGATGTTAACAAAAATGGTTACACTACTGGGGACTGGATTTATCTGGGCTATTAATCTTGCTATTCAATTATACCTCTTCTTTGCCTCCAAATATTGCTACAGGAACTACAGTGGGAGGGATTACATGTAAATATTGGGCTAAAACGAGCCTTGACATAATTCAGCATGGTCGTTCCTATAATCAGAACTGTCAAACTCCAGGGCCAGATGTTTCACTTGCTGGTCACCCCCATGCTCAGTTTAGGGAAGGGGGGAAAGTCACAATACGTCATGTAATGCTGTGAGTTTGACCACCCCTGCTATAAAAGATAGTTCCCCATCTTTAAAGTACCTGCAATAATGCAACCAAAATAAGAAAAAAGGCTACCCCTTGGTTAAGTATAGTATCTGGAACCAGAATTTCCATCACTAAGCAATGGAAGTCATAAAATGCGAGATCATCTGACCGCATCCGGCATTATCTGTTACCATTGTTAAGCAAGGATCACAGGTCATTAAGCAAGTCTCAGCCAGCTGCAAACAGGTAAGTTGCTGCTAGGCAGGTGGAGGATGTGTGGAGTTCCCGTTGAGTTTGGAGGGGCCAGTAGTGGCTGCTGCCAGAAGGGATGGTGTAAGTGACCTGCTAGCATGCCTTATGACCTTTTCTGCCATCTTTCCCATTGGGTTTGCTTACTGGAAGTCGGCAAGGAAGCTTGCAAATGGCAGCCGTGATTAAGGGATGTTCTAACCATGGTAAAAGTGAGCCAGTTGTTGGGTATCCAGATTGCGGTCATGTGATCGCAGAAGTACTGGGATGGTCGGAACTCTGTGGATTGGTCCTAAGTACAACTCATTCAGTGGCTCACTTCAAATGTTTGTTGAATGAGTGGTCATTAAACAAGGACTTCCTGTACAACTATAGGAAGTCCTCTGATGTGATGAGCGACTTTCAGCAGATTATTACTTTTAAAATAATGCTGCCCTCCTGTACCCCACCCACCAAAACTGACCACCAAGCACACTACAGCAAACAAAAGAAAACAAGCTAGAGAACAAGTCAAAGTTTAGGACAAAAAATTTGAGGGAGGACACCTATAGTGTTGAAAACATACCATTTCTGAGATTTAAACGTTTGATTAGTTATGTTTACGATGGCATCTGTTTTCTGTTCAGTAAGATCGCCCTCTTCCAGTTGCAGTTCAACGGAGCCAATTTGCATTTTACGAATTCCATTTTTTAGAGTTGTACTCGGCTCAAAAAACACTATAAGAAGGCAAAAAGAGAGGTTGAGACAGACAAATCCATTTATTCTGCATTCTTGCCTCCCAACATCTGTGGCTGCATAATTTTTATCCTATGCTTCTCTATTTCTCTCCTACATATCAAGTCATTAATTCAATATAGTTTCAGCTGATAGTTCAGAACGCTAAGCTAGATGACAAATTCCAGATTTAATTAAATTTTAATAATGTTTGTCCAATTTAGACGTCCACTTAATTTAGGGCACGAGTATTGTAATGTTTTCTTGGCTCTGAAGTGCCCTATCAGGTGTCCTACCCTAAAAACTAACAGTAGAAAAAGAACAATAATTAAGCTGCCCTCCATTTGCACTTCGTTTCTCTTGAAATAAAATAAAATTAACTGAATTTCACTATCGTTAGACGTTTAATCATTTTCTTCTGTATGTAGACAATATTTGGATAATCTCTGACAATCTCTCCCCAGAGTTGAGGACCCTTTTTAAGATTAGGATCAGCTTTTTCTTTTTTTCCTGTGAGTTGGTCAATCACTCACCCGGTCAACATTCCGTTCCACCACCCTCCAGCACAATAAACTTAGTCCAGAGTCCCAGTTTTGTATTTAAGTCATGGCCACCGCCACCGCTTTGAAGGGTTTTCTCCGACCTCCTGAGGAATTGTATCTCTGGCAATCTCTGAGATGAAACCTCCTAGGTGTTCAAGGCCACATGTGGCTCAAGGCCTTAAATTATGGCCATGGGTTTGGTGTACTATAAACCAGCAAGAACAAACTTCAGGTGTGTGACCTTGCCCTCCCTTTTCATCCTCTTTATCTATTATTGCTGAAGCCACACTATTGGAAACACCTGCTTTCTGTTTTTAAACTCCAAGCTGATCTACTAGCTGATGTCCTAAAATCGACCCCATCTCAGAAGTTAAACAAGCAAGTCATTGGAAGGGCAAGAATCTGAGAGGTTTCTAAAGATATGGGGAGGCAGCTGCACAAACCTCCAAAGAGTTGCTTTGATTTGATGACTCATCCCATCTTTCCCCAGGCTACTGCATACACCCTTACAACACACACACACACACACACACACACACACAGTATGTCATCTTTAAGAGGAAGAGAAGCAACGGCTCTGCTTTGCAGCCCCATCTAACATCCTGAAGAATGGAGAGGTTTCTGTTGCTCTGCAGGCCCCTGTATCAAACCTCCTTCATGAGCTGCCGATGCTTCTGTGGCGTGAAAATGTCTGACTCTCGTATTCTCCAGAGCACCCAGTGACATCAGTCCTGTTGTTAAGCAAACTCTTATTTGCCATGGAGCATTTTTGCTAGAAACCGAAGTAATGTCAGTTAAATGCGAATAAATCACAGTTGTGTGCTGCAAATGGCCTAAATTGGTGCCTGGGAACAGGCCACAAAATGTGCCACATGGGGCTCAAATCTAAGCTGTAGATAGCTTTTTTGGAAATCACGGTACTCAATGGTCATTAAGCAATGAGTCTACCATGCAGGTATGACTAACTTTGGCAAAGGACAGGCAGGAGACATATTCAAGATGATCTAAAGCAGCTGCCCCCCAACCTTTTTGGGCACCAGGGACCAGTTCGGTGGAGAGAGCTTTTTCTGCAGACCGGAAGGGCATGATTTCATACGCTGCCTGCATCTTGCGAATGGGGCTTTGCTTATTTCTGGGGCCCAGTTTTTGGCATGCCGCAGCCCGGTGCCAGTCCATGAACCAGGAATTGGGGGGCCCTGAGCTAAAATGTTCCCAAAATGTAAAACTGGATATATCTTTTTTGCCATATGGACAATCACACCTCCTCTATAGCACAGAGCTCTCTGTCAAGGGAAAACTAACTTTTCGCACAGAACAGAAGACAATAGAATATCCTTTCTTTCCTTGGACCTTATTAGTCATTTTTGTTTTACTCAAGTTAAGGCTTTACAATGTTCTGGTACACTATATTTATTCTTTCTCATTTTTTCACAAAAGATTTATATTTCTTAATTACACATGCACTGATGATGTTACCTAGCTTGGTAATGAATCATTAATAAAACCAAAAATCCCCACCAAGCTCAGAGACCTCCAAAGACCCACAATTAAGTTTTACCTTGACTTCTCTGCTGAAAATTCTCAGATGAAACGTGGGGCACTGAAGAGCCTGTTTGGCTTACGTTCAACCTACTGTTTAATTCATCCATGAATACCTAATGAGAAAAGGGGGGAAACACAATTAACAGACTAGAAAGCAAATGCAAATTAGAGATAGAGCTTCACAACACTTGGGCAGAAATGAAATGGGGGGCTGTACATGCATATAATTGCAGACAGCCAGGACCAGCTTTTGTAGCAGCTAGAGCAGGGGTGTCAAACTTAAGGTCCGTGGGCCAGATCTGGCCCATGGGGTGCTTAGATCTGGCCTATGAGGCCGCTCTGGAAACAGCAAAGGACCAGCCCACAGTGCCTCTGCCAGCAAAAATAGAGGTTGTGGGTGGGCATGTGTGAGAGAATGAAGAGGGAACGAAAAAGAAGAGAAGGAAGGAGATTATAATGAGACTGAGGGAGGGTCTCAGAGAAGTCCTGCCTTACCACTTGGCCCTGACATGAGTGATGTCAAACTGGCCACACCCATCATGCCACACCCCTCCCGGCCCTCTGAGATCAAACACAACCCTGATGCAGCCCTCAATGAAATTGAGTTTGACACCCCTGAGCTAGAGAATCCATGAAGAGGATGCAGTTATTTTAATAACCCGAAAAGAGGTACACTGTTTGCATTCCCGCAAAGCCACTTATTTGAATGCTTTGTACAGCTCTGGTATCAATTTTCTTAGAATTGTGACCATATGGTGAAAAGAAACAGCACAGTTCTAATAGGAGGGGTAAAGAAAAGCAATATAGGGCAGGTTGCAGAAAAGAGATGAAAGTTGAAGAGGAATTGCTTTCTACTCAAAACACAACTTTATTAAAGCAGTCTCTCAATTCTCCAGGTCAACGTCTACAGTGTGCCATGACACTAAATGTCCAAGACAGTTAAGCAACAGTAAAAACCTATTATGTTTTTGAGACAGGCATGAGACAAGCTGAGGAAGACTAAGATTGTTCTCAGAATTGGGATCTTCTGGAGCCATGTTTAGGGTGCAACACATTTCAAAGAAACTGCAGCAAAATAAAAAAAAATACCTGTATGGTGGTGGCATCACTGGAATGAAGCACAAAATGAACCTCTTTAAGGGACTTTGGATTTTCAGCTTGACTGAATTTGAAAACTTCATCAAAAAATACTTTAGCCACATATTGCTTGGGATACCCAAGATTTCCAGTTCCAATAGCTGGGAAGGTGATGGAACTCAGAGAGAGTTGTTCGGTGACTTTCAAACATTCCTCAATTATGCTCCCTAAGTGCTGGGGGATCGCAAAACAAAATTGTCTTAGAATGTTTTAAAACGATTAGTCTACAATTAACATGCATGGCTTGGTATTAATTAATGGTTTGAATAAATTAATGGTTTGAATAAAAAAAATTGGAACATGGATGCAGCTATGCTAATTGGGAAATAGGATGTATCCATCAGTTAACTTGCCAGCACATTGTGTTATCATGCTGGGCTATCCCAAACCAGTAAACGATACAGGCATCCAAAGCAAAATGGATGAAAGTACTGTAGTAGGTACAGGTAGTTCTCAACTTATGACCACCACTAACATTTATGTGGCTAATTGAGAAGTTTGTTAAGTGAGTTTTGTTCTGTTTTACAACTTTGCTTGCCAAAGATGTTAAGTGAATCACTGCAGTTGTTAAGTGAATCTGGCTTCCCCATTGACTTTGCTTGTCAGAAGGTCGCAAAAGGGGATCACATGACCCTGGGACCAGTGGTAGGTTGCTCATACCTTTGCTACCGGTATGCTGCTTGTGGTCAGTTCGTGCATGTGCCAGATGTGCGCTGCACACGCATGCACACTCCACCGCCCCTGCGATGCCCAGCTGCTCATCAGTTGCACAGGCATTGCACACTGTACGCGCATGTGCAATTGGCCTGGTTGCCTTAAAAACAGGTAAGGAACACGGGCGGGCCAAATGAGCCACCATACTGATACGGTTGCACCTCCTGACTACTACCGGTACGGCCGTCCTTGCCAGAACCCACCACTGCCCAGGACACTGCAACCGCCATAAAAATGAGACAGTTGCCAAACATCCAAATGTAAATCACGTGACCACGGAGGACGCTGCAATGGTCAAAAGTGTGAAAAATGGTCGTAAGTAGCTTTTTTCAGCGTTGTTGTAACTTCAAATGGTCACTAAGCAAACTTGTGAGTCGAGGACTACCTATATGTGAGCTAGATTGAGGAAAAGTTCTCTACAATTTTCTTAGTCACTTGACATTTCTTTCCTTCTTCATTGTCACTGACGTTAAAGAGGCAGTTACTGATTCATATTAAATTATGAAACCTGAGTAGTGAAGGGTAGTACATAAAGAACTATGAATAAAGGACATTCAGCCTTTGCTTAAAAGCCTACTCATTTATGAAGCTCATCCACTGTTGTGTACAGGAAGTCCTTGCTTACCAAATGCCCTGTTTAGAGACTGTTTCAAAATATGGCAGTGGGGAAAAAAGTAACCTTATTATCATTCCTCACACTTCCAACTATTGCCATGTCCCCATGGTTACATGACTGATGGGCATTGATAGCACTTAGCAATGGTACTTACACTTATATATCACTTCATAGTGACTGACAACCCTCTCTAAGAAAGGGTTCTCCAGCCTTCCTGGCTTTGCAAACCGGAGAGGAGGGGAGAGAGGAGATGGTGCCATGAAAGCAGCAGACGTGTGTGCTCACATGCGCAGCTCCATTTGCACAAGCGGTAGGTGCGTGTGCACGCTACTCCAGCAAATGAGCTGTGAGTGCAGCTGCTCGCACAATGCAAGCAAATGCAAGCACCCGCCACAAGTCCAAATGAAGCTGCATTTGCCCGCCACTTGCATGGTCCAGTTCCAAACAGACTGCAGTCTGAGGTTTGGGGACCCCTGTTCTAAACAGTTTACAGAATCAGCCTATTACCCCCAACAATCTAGGTCCACATTTTACCAACCTTGGAAGGATGGAAGGCTGAGTCAACCTGGATCCAATCAGAATCGAACTCCTAGCAGTGAGCAGTGAGTTATTAGCCTAATACTGAATTCTAACCATTACACCCCCATGGCTGTTTATGACTGCCATGGCATCCAACAGTGATACAATTGCCATTTAGGTACTTCCCAGATGGCTTTCAAAGCAGAATCAATGGAGAACCCAGCAGTACAACTGAAAATTGCAGTCACATGATGTCTCAGTTATTGACCCTGGGTGATTTTTTAACGACCATGGTGGAAGTAAGATAGTAAGTCCATCACAGTCATGTGATATTTTGTATAAAACCATGTTGCACAGAGACAGAGTTTCCAGAGCTAACTGTGGTTGTTAAGCGGTCTACCTGTTTTGTCCAGAATTGTTTGGCTCAGGGTAATATATATAGAATCTGCATGCATCTGTGTGTGTGTCTGTATGCATGTGAACACACATACAGTATATACGTGTGCATATACAGTACACATGCAGTACACTGTGTGTTATGTGTGTGTACATCATCGGTAGTTCTCAATTTATGACCACAATTGAGCCTAAAATTTATGTTTCTAAGTGAAATATTATTAACTGAGTTTTGCTCCATTTTACGACCTTTCTTGCCACAGCCGTTAAGCGAATCATCGCAGTTGTTAAGTTAGTCACACAGTTGTTCAGTGAATCTGGCTTCCCCTGTTGACTTTGCTTGGCAGAAGGTCTCAAAAGCTGATCGCATGAACCCCGGACACAGCAACCATCATAAATATGAGTCATATTGCAAGCTTCTGGATTTTGACCACGTGACCAAGGGGATCGTAAGTGTGAAAAAAATCCAAAGTTACTTTTTTCAGTGCTGTTATAACTTTGAATGGTCATTAAATGAACTGTTGTAAGTTGAAGAGTACATGTACACAAATACATTCTCACTGCAGCAACATCACTGAACAGCTGTGCAAAAATGCATCAAAGGCTATCCACATTTCTAGTGAAGGTAGTGATAAGTGCACCGTTATGTGTCCAGGGTATCAAAAGATCTTTACCTTGCTTTTTGATTTCTTTATTTGATTCCAAGCAGGTAAAATAGCATGAAGAATGTGAAGGCAGCTCAGAGCATAACCACTGGTTTTGAGCACACAGCCTTCCTTGATGTCTTTTCCTTGACCTTCTTGGGTTAATTCCACTTGGAGTTCTGCTCCTGCTTTGGCCAGAAGGGCCTTGGAAAGTGGTCCTTGTCCAGCTGCAAATCTTTGGCAATACTATTGACAATCACATCAGTCTAAAAATGACACATTAGAATAGATGATTAAAATTGAAAGGATTCAAACCTGAACCAACCTGACAAAACACTGGCATATGCAAATATTATGCATAACTAAAATACCTAATCATAATTGAGATATTCAACAGGCATCTCTGAACCTTTGTATATCAACATGGAGAATATTGTCCAAAGATGCATACATACAATAATACTACCTACCTACCAATGGTGGGATTCAAAATTTTTACTACCGGTTCTGTGGGGATGGCTTGGTGGATGTGGCATGGGAAGGATACTGCAAAATCTCCATTCCCACCCCACTCCAGGGAAGGTTACGGCAAAATCCCCATTTCCTCCCGATCAGCTGGGACTCAGGAAGTAGAGAATAGATAGGGCCTGGGCCAGTCAGCGGTGGTATTTACCAGTTCTCTGAACTACTCAAATGTCTGCTACCGGTTTCTCCAGAACTGGTCAGAACCTGCTGAATACCACCTCTGCTACATACCTATGTTTGCTGTATAATATTCAGCCATTCCTATTTTTTCTCCCACTACAGATTCAACTATACAATTCTAGCTAATATTTTTTTACCAGCTTATGTCCAAAGATCTTTTTAGTATATAGGTGAATATTGTTGGAATTAAAAGAATAAGTAAAGAGAGTGACAACTTGTGTTGTGCAGCCTTAGCCCTCAAGGATGATGCAAAGAAGAGATCTCTTGGGCATGTACAGCAGAAGAACTTACTGAGATTTTAATTGTCTTCATCTGTACTACTGAATACATTTTGTTAAGAAGTGTTTGCACAGCAGTTTGTTATGAGTTCTTCTCCATCTTCCTTCATGCTTTCTCATGTTTCTGGAACATTATTGTCTGCTTAACTATAAACTACCGTATTTTTCAGAGTATAGGATGCACCTTTCCCCCCCCCAAAAAGAGAGTGAAAACCTGGGTGCATCTTATACACTGAATACAGCATTTTTGGCCTCCTGAAACCCCGCTTCCTTCACAAAAATGGATGTCCAGGTTTAGGAGGTCTGGGAACTGAGGAGGGCAATATTTTGCTCATTTTTGTCCCCGCAGCCCCCAAGAGCACTCTACAAGCCTGCTAAAGGCTATGCATTACAATTTTTTGGCAAAAAACAGGTCCGTTTTCAGAAAAAACGGCTGGTTTTTTAATCCTTTCTCCCCCCCTCCCAGCCCCCAGGAGCACTTTGCAGGCCTCTCAAACTCTCTGCATGTCCCATTTTTCACAAAAAATGAGGTGTGCAGAAAGTTTTGGAGGTCTGCAGAGTGCAAAAACCTTTTTTTTTTTAAATTTACTTCTTCAAAATCTTGGTGTGTCTTACACTCCGGTATCTTATACTCCAAAAAATATGGTAACTATTAATCCTGGCTTATTGCATTAAGAAAAAAACATGTGGATATACATGGCCGCATTTATCACATATCTCCTCAATCTTTATTAAAATAACAATAGTCTACTTACTGTTGCCTCTTCAATTCCTTTCTTCAGAAGCAGTATTTTTAAGCCTTCAGCTGTCACCAACATTTCAGGTTCTGGTTGGATTTTTGCAGCAGAATGTTTAGTTTTGGGAAGTGGGCAGGTTGTAGAAAGTGAGGGCCCAAATACTTCATTCAGGGTTTCAGAGAAAGCTTGAATAATATCATCTCTGATATCCATAAGGTAAATCTGTTTTAGGCAGCTGTTGTCAGAAAAATCTTCTAAGCTTTCTTTGATGGCTGTTACAATGGAATGGGTACACTCTTTAATGGAAACCCAAAAATCCCAGAACTTATGGCAGGGATAGCTATGGAGCGATGCTGGCAGCTGTCTGCTAGCTTAAAACTTTCCCTCACAGACTTTTTTAACAGCTGTATACATTTTTCTTTTTCAGCACTTTGCCACCTTGGCCCAACAGCATGAATCACCTGTTTACATGGCAGCTTCCAAGCATTTGTGATGATTGCACAACCAGGCTTCAAAGGTCCATGTTGCCTCACTTGGTCCTTACACTCTTTTTGAAGCTCTGGACCCGCTGCTTCCAGCAGCTTACCTGCGAGGCCACCAATATGCATCAATTCTGCGTTCGATGCGTTGACTACCACATCAGCTGAACACTGGGTCAAGTCGGCTTTCAGAAGAACTACCAGAATACCATTTCCTAGCTTCACTTTATAGCATGACTGCTGCTCCTCTCCATAGCCCTTCCCATCTTCTCCAGTTTCTTCAACCTCTTCTGTGCCTTCCTGAATCCTGATCAAACAGTTAAACCTTTGTCTTGCACCAGTAATGTCAACTCTTCTCGCTCTTTGAAGAATGACTTGGCCCCTGGTTTATCAATGGCTATGCTAATAGCATGAAGAGAAGACAGGATGTTATGAAAAATCTCAACTCCCTTCAGAACTGCAACTCTGGGTCCTTCAAGGGAAATCATTTTGCAACTTTTCAGGATGCCAAAATGTATTTTTACACCTTGCCCATTTAAATTGTTCCAGCTTGGACTCTTTTCCTGTTGTACATACATTACAACAGCAGCAGATTTAGTTTGGATATTTCTCTGAATGTATGTATGGTTGTCAACGAAATCAGAGAGCTTCTGATGGGCAGTGGCCACTTCTTTGAAATAACCTGCAATGACTATTTTATCTTCCTGTTCTTGAATTATGATGGTTTCACCTGAACAATTGTATGCCTTGTACAACTGTTCCGTTAGTTCCAGCCATTCATTCTTTTTTGTAACTGTGCAATCCTCCAGTGCAACAGTTTGGTAAGTCAGATCCTTCTTGAGTTCCTCTTCAGCTCTGTGAAGGTCCTGAAGAATTCCTCCAAACAGTAATACAGACGTCTCACTGAGTTCATAGTAGGCATTTATCTTTTTGGTCCAGAATAAGAGTCGAGACAGAGACTCATTATCAACATGCTGCAGAAAAACAAGAATATTAGAATGAATATCAACCGGCTTCTGAACCATGCTGGACATTCTTTCCAGGATGTCACTTTTTATTTTAAAAACTTCAGCAGGTAAGCCACGCAGAGTTATAAGTTCTTTGGAAGCATCGTAAATAATCTTTAGCTCTGGATATGCTGAGAAAATATTCTCCTGTAGTCCAGTGTTGCATAAAATGGCATATTTGCAAGCAGGAATCGATACGGTTTCCTCTATTGTCAATCTCTCTCTTTCCATCTTTCTAACAACATTTTCTATGAGCACCTTCATTTCCTCCTCTGCTTCCTTTACACTGCCTGCTGCCCCCACCAAAACCACTTCTCTCTTTGAAGCATCTGTTATGATCAAAATGTCATCTTTTACTAGGACTGTTTCTTATGGCTTCCCACAATTCAAGGTTTATTTCATGCTTGACAACTTTCTGCCGTGACAAGATCTGGGTAAGAACAGTGAAAGCATCTTCCTTTCCAGATCTTAACCAAGGATCGTTTTCTCTTTGGCAAGTCATGGGAAGGATGTACCATGATCTCTGGATTTCCACAGAGTTCGGAAGGCCATTTGATCTCACAAAAATGGCCTGCCATTTCGCGTGGTTATTTCCTGAAGTAAACAGTAGTTCTGCTGTAGAAACCTCCAATGATAGGGGTCAATAGACACAGGGAATGGATCTGGCATCTTTATTTGTAGTCTTTCTTTCCCATACACAGCAGATCCCAAAGATCGTAGTATGGATAAACAGAAACAGGAACATTCATAAGCGAATGCTTTTGCTCCAAGATGGTAACTACAACTTTAAAAAAAATAGGAGAGGAAAAACAGAGTTAGAAAAAAAAGCTTCACAGAACCCATCCTGCAACTTTTACTTAAAATACATTTGAATTCATTGTAAGGCACTGAGCAATTTTAACAGTTAAGTTTTGTATAGTTCTAAACCCTCATCCTCTTTCAGAAAGAGGACATTGGTACGGATTTAGTGAGAAAGAGTTAAAAGTGTCAATGTTTGTCCCCACAAAAGTAAATTATTGGCTAACTGCAACTGCCCCAAAGTCCTGATGAAAAATGGAATTAAAAGGTTAAAATTGGCAAAGGAAACAGAAGCATCAGAGGTGTCTTGATTTCCCTCCCATGTTTCTTTGCCCAGATGGGGAAACTCATCCTCTCTGCTTTCGTAATTTATAGCTTGCTTGCTTGTTTGTTTGGCTTATCTGTTTACAGGTTAATGGCTTCCACTTAGACCTAAGCTCCCTGCTATCTTATTTAACTGTCTTCTTTCTGAAGTACTGACCTTGCTATAGCTAATAAAATAACATTATGTCAACCATAAAGCGTTGGTTTTATAAACATTATTTATTCCTTGTTACTCCATTGTCAGATGTATACCAGACACTCCCAAAATCACTTGGGCCTGATAAGCCTAATTAAAAGAGAAACCTGAAGCCATTTATTTCAAACTTTTGTTCTGTCCATTCAGATTTCAACTCATGGAGACCATTCCCATTGAAGAACAGGCTGCAGCAATTTAGCTACTTTTCTCAAATTGAACTTTTTAAAGTGGGGTGGGGAACCAGTTATACTCAAAAACAGGTAGTCCTCAACTTACAGTATAACTTGTTTAATGACCCTTCAAAGTTGCAACAGCACTGACAAAAGTAAATTATGACCATTTTTCACACTTACAGCATCCCATGGCAATAATCAAAATTCAGACACCTGGAAACCAGCTCCTATTTATGACAGTTGCAATGTCCCAGGGCCATGTAATCACCTTTGTGACCTTCTGACAAGCAGTCAGTGGGGAAGGCAGATTCACATAGCACCATATACTAACAACTGTAACTAACAATTACTAATGCTTAACAACTGTGGCGAGAAAGTCATAAAATGGGGCAAACTCACTTAGCAATTGTCTTGCTTCACCACAGAAATTTGGGGCTCAATTTTGGCTGTATGTCAAGGACTACCTATAGCCCAGAAGTTAGCTAGAGAGATGGAGAGTACAGAGCAGGAATGGGATCAGCAGGCTTCTACATAGTGTAGCCTTTCAGATAATGTGATTATGAATCAAGATGTGGTTTTACAAAGAATTGGGAATTTTTCCAAGACGTATGATTTCAATTATGACATTTACCGTATTTTTCAGAGTGTAAGATGCACCTTTTTACCTCAAAAAAGAGATTGAAAATCTGGATGCATCTTATACACTGAATACAGCATTTGTGGCCTCCCAACCCCCCACACCCTTGCAAAAAAAATGGCCGTGCATAGCCTTTAGGAGGCTCCAGAGTGCTCCTGGGGCTGGGGAAGGCAAAAATGTTCCCCCCCCCCCCCGCAGCACCCAGGAGCACTCTATAAGCCTCCTAAAGGCTATGCATTCCCTTTTTTTTGACAAAAATAGGCCTGTTTTCACGAAAACCGGCAGTTTGGGAGGTCTGCAGAGTGCAAAACTTTTTTTTATTTGCCTCTTCAAAATCTTGGTGCATCGTATACTCCGAAACTATGGTATTTCCACTGCATGTCTTTCTTATTTCCTTGCTGTTGCTTCCCTCTCTCTCCTCTTATCCAATTACTGGAAGTAGTCAAGGACAGCAATATCTCTCTGCTTTTCCATTTTCACAATAACTGCTTGTAAAGTAACCACCATAAACTTTGCAGCTGTCAAACTTCCCTGAATTGGAAAGTACTGACCTTGGAAAACCGTTCTGGCCCAGAAATCACTGATTAAGAACAACCAAAAACAAAATCCACCTGTGCTGGATTCAACAAAAGGCCCTACTCTGTATTTCTATTTCCACAAGGATCCATAAACAAAAGGTAACATTACATCTTCCTCCCAGTTGTTACCCAGCAATGTCTTGAGAGAGAGAGACCAACTGTTTCTGAAATAGGAAGTGATATATTCCATAACCTCTTTGTTCCATCACTACACATTTAAACTTACATCAGGCCCAAGAATAATTGGATTTGCACTGACCAAATGAAATTATATTTAGCTAGTGTCCAACCTTTGCTCTCCTGAACGTAATTATGGCAGAATTGTCTAGAGGAGTGTAATTGATATCCAGCACCAGACCACCACCATGCTTCTGCTTTCAAAATAGATAACAATATAGTCTTCAGGAATTTCAGGGGAAATATTTTCAACCAAGATGCTTTTAGGCATTTCCAAAGATCGAGCTGAAATCTTTTGTTGCTGAACCCTATGGTACTGGTTGAATGCTTTGATAAATTTGTCTGTTTCTGAAAACAAAATCGAAACATAACAAGAACAAAAAGTTAGATGTCACTGATTACTTAACCTGTTTATTCTATTTTTATAGTAAAGTTGCTGTTCTAAACAGGTCAAGTATGGTCTACAAATGTCCACTTCTTAGACTGATTAGAACAGTTGAAAGCTACAATGCCTCACACACAGACCCCCGCAATCACAATCAGTTGCCGTCTCTACGATCACATGACTATGATATAAATCAGTGTTCCCTGGATTATAGGTCCTGAACCTATACTAAGTCTTACCAAATTATTCAAGTACATATATAACACACATTTTTCAAACAGGAAGGGATTTCAACTCTCTGCATTTTCTCTACGAGACTTTCAAAACTGCAGAGTCTTAATGGTCCAATGTAAATGCCAAGTTTCCTTCTGTGTTGCCTTAAAAATTTTATGTGTGAAAAGTGATGATTTTAATGATTAAATCAGTCATGTCTTCCTACAGTCCCAAAGCTCCTCCTTTTTTTCACATCTTGCTCAATGAAAAGCTCTAAAGAATTTGAAAGTGCTATGGCTGTAAACAAGGCATGTTTATTATTTTTTTTATTCCTGATGCTTTCTTACCAATGGGCATCATAAAAGCAATGACAGCAGCATTGCTTTCAGGCACCATTTCCACATCAAAATCCTTGTCTTCTTCTGAGAGGCCACTCACAGTCTCTACCAACAGAATGAGCATGCACTCAATTGTAGTCTTTGGCACATTCTCAAGAACCACCAGAGAAGATGATAGCTCTTGACTCAATTCCTGCTGGTATTTTTTGACATGAAATACAATGTTACTGATTTGGTGACGATCTCTTCGCAAAACCTCTTGAGCATCTAGTTGAAGAGAAAGGTACTTTTAAAAAAACTAACATTCCACAAGCTATACAAAACATCTAATCAGTCTTCCATTCCCACAAACGTAAGTGTGTGTGTGTGTGTGTGAGAGAGAGAGAGAGAGTGTGAGTGTGTGTAGGCAAAGAGAGCTCAGATTTGTATGTGTATTCTGTATGTGTGCATATGCAGTATATACACACACATACACAAATACATATACATACAGTATATACATACATCCACACACCTTTCCCCAAATTTCATTGTATTGTCTTCATTGTTCATTTGGGTATTCATTTTGGTGATCAGATTTTTAGGGGAGGTGGGTATATTAAGACTACAGTACACTAAAGGAAGGTATGAAGACAAAAATTTTAAAAACCCTGACATAGCCAGCAATGTTTGCAGAATGCTAAAATGTAAATAGCCTTCACCTTGGAAGATAACCAAATCTTGTGAGAACTCAATGTTTTCTTATGAACTTGCATGTAATAGGGGAAGTGAGATTTTGACTATTTTTTTAAGGACCCACACTTTGTTCAAGACCAGAAAATGCACCTCCCCAAATACTTGTGACATGATCTTCTTAGCAAGAGTAAAAAAAGTAGAAATAGCCCATCTTTTAAAAAAATCTCTCAGGTAAAAGCTGTTATAGAAATTACCTGCTTCATTTTCAAAGGTAACGATAAATTGTTGTCCGTCTTTAATGCAGGATTTCACGGGCCCTCCGCCAGAATGCCTCTTATTCTCAAAGTATAGCTCCAATATGTCAATCTGAATTTCCAGGCCTGTATCTGCTGTTACCACAACTCTGAATTCTTCCTGGATGGCCAATTTTCCTGCCTCCTTTTCTGTGTAATCTGAAACATTGTATAAACTGTAGTTTACAAAAAGACCATTCACCTACATTATATAAAACATAAACAAAAACATTGTTTGAATTCAAAAGAATTTTCAGCAATGGTCACTTGAAGAAAAAGTTGCTCCATTAATTATTGGAGATCTGACATTTGTTAAAATCAGTGACTTAACACTTTAGCTGTCTTTTATTTAAGGGTTAATGACCATGAAGAAATATACTATACTATACCAAACCAGCATTTCGCCAGCAAGTGAAACAATAATTCAGTAATGTCACTTACCAAGTTGATGGGTTTCTTTAGCTATGACAGGCCTCTAAAAGTAAGGCAACAAGTAACCATTAGAAAGATGACATTGCTTACTTTTTCAATTGATTTTAACTCAAACCAATTAACCTGTCAATCCATATTACAAAAAAAACAAAAACCCCTCTATTGCTAACTAACCCCCAAAAGAGGTGAATGATAACACTCATGAAATTCATCAGCTAACAACTGAATAACGGTGTATGTGTGTGTGGTTGTCCTTGTCCAAAATATAAGTCATTATCAGTACGTTTCTGATAAAAGCCAAGAAACTAGCAGATGGGCTGGCCTTTGTGTCTCTCCATATTCACACAGCAGGTTGTTAACTGCTAAGAACCTCTAACTGAAATATTAATTGTACACGTAGGCATTCCAATCCTCAACTTATTCATGATCTTCGAAGTTGTACAAGGGAGGTTGGATCGTTCCTCCATATCCTCCTTTAACTTTCTTCCTTGCTCAATAGTAGCCTTCCTACATCTTTTTATTCAATTTTGTTATTGCTTACCCTCAAGTATGTTCTTGCCATAAAGCTTTTCCTTCCGAGTCAGCAGGTTTGGGGCATGTCCATTCAAGAGGATGTTGAAGATCATTCTTTTGCTTAGTTCTCTGGTTGTGTACTGCTACTTCTCTCCTGATCTTAGGTGGGACAATGCCAGCAAGAGGATATATATTTTTTGACACTCTGTCACTAAGCATACTGCTTCACTGATATCAACTTTTTTTGCATATGCAGATGTGCCCCATACTAGGACAGTATACTCTGCTACAGAGAGGCTCAAGGCCAAAATTGATGTGCGCAACGTAAATGTATCAATTTCCTGATGATATTGTTCCTTGAGCTGACTTTATCCTTAGCGCTAAATAGCAGTAGACTTATACCGCTTCATAAGGCTTTAAGCCCTCGCTAAGCGGTTTACAGAGAGTCAGCATTGCCCCCAACAACAATCTGGGTCCTCATTTTACCCACCTCGGAAGGATGGAAGGCTGAGTCAACCCTGAGCCGGTGAGATTTGAACCGCTGAACTGCTGATCTAGCAGTCAGCTGAAGTAGCCTGCAGTGCTGCATTTAACCACCGCGCCACCTCGGCTCCTTAGTTAGTAAGTGGCCCAAGTACATGTTTATAAAGGCTTGGCAATCATATTGCTATACCGAGACATAATGCAGCTTGTTTGATTTTAATTCAGAAAGGGGTGTGGATCCAAATATTCTTATAAACCAGGAATGTCAAACTGGCAGCCCGCGGGCTGAATGCGTCACACACAGGCCACGCCCAACCTGGCTCTACAAAGGCAAAAAACATCATGATACCTCATGCTATGTCATGTGTCACAATCTAGTTTGACACCCATGTTGTAAACCAATATAAGGCTTAGTGTTATTATTTAAATTTTATCTTTCCCCCCTCTCTGTAGGTATGTCTGTGTGTCCGTAAGTAGCCAACATCCCTAATACTCCTACTTTCTATTCCCCTCCCTCCCCAATAATCCTGTGAAAAGGGTTGGACTGACAGAAAGGGACTTATCCAAAGTCACCCAGCTGGCTTTCCTATCTCAGGTAGGGGTGGGATGGAGGTTAGCGCTCCGTCTCTCCTGGTTTCTAGGCCCTGAACCGCTACACCAAATTGGTTCTCTGTTATGTGCATAAAGCTACTACAGTTAGTTCCACAAACCATCATTAATGGTATATGTGAACTAGCACAGCCATAGTCTCCAAAACCAATGTGTACGGAGGATACAAAGCACAGATGTTACCTATGTAATTGGACTATACTAGTATAGTGCACATACTTACCTGGCTTGGATCTTGTTCTTCCAGAGGCATGTTGTTATTAGGAGCCACTTTTACTGAAGGCAGTGAGACCGTTAGCTTCAATGTCTTCATTTCTGGCAGACTGAGTTCATGGCTCTTAATATTAAGAACACTCTTTCTCACTGAAATGTAGAAAAGGATAGCTGTCATTTGACCTAGTTAATCTTATATTAAAAATGAGCTATGATGTATTGGTTGGAATTCAGGAACTGAAAGCAAGCTGGTTTACGTAACAATACAATTGGTTAGGAAATCCCCTGAGATTTTGAGTTTACACCAGGCTGAATATAGCTACTTTCTATTTCCAAACTGTGGAAGCCGATAAGACTACATTCTGAAAGAACTTTGGTTGTTTAAACATTTTCTAATTAGAAGGAATGAAAGATATTCAGAACTACATTAACTCTCAAACCAATTCAAAATTCAGTAACACTTTAGGCTTACAGTTAACAACAGAATGTTCTAGTAATAGTATGTTTTCAAGATATTGGGTCACTTAAGCGGGTAAATCCCTATTTGAGATTACATTGTAGATGTGGTGGAATAGCAAACAATGTAAACTTTAGTAGACTAAGTACAATTCCTGGAATTCAGTTTCAATGTAATGGCAGCAAATACAAGGAAATAAAGAAAGGGTCGGAAGAAATATAAACATCTTCAGCATTCAAGTTTACTATATTTTAGGATAATTTTGAGCCACTACATTTTTACTGTTATATTTATTTCCCTTTATTATTTTTTCAAATAACTCAAGGAGGCAAACATAGCCAACACACCTTCCTATTTTCCCAACAACAGCAACCTTGTGAAGTGAGTTAAGAGGGAGTAACTGGCCCAAAGTCCCCCAAGCTGGCTTTCATGGCTAAATCAGGACTTGAATTCAGCCTCTCACTTTTTACTGTTGCCTCAACTACTAGAAGAAATGAAACAAGCATGCTCTTCTGAGGACTGCAATATATCCCCGATTAAGGGATATTGTAAGGGATATTGATTAAGGGGGTGCTTGAAACAAATCTTAATGTAAAAAGGTAAAAATGAAGTGTGCTTGACCAAGTTTAGAATCCGGTTTGGTGTCATCCACCTTACTGTTTGTCTATGGAGATTCTCCAGTCATCCTGGTCATGGTTGACCCAAAGTTGCTTCCCCGCCCCCAAGAGGCAACTGGACTTTTTACTTTTATTGAAGAGGTTTCACTTCTCATCCAAGAACCTGAGAGTTGAAGAAGCTTCTATAGGTTGAGAAGCGAAAGGTCTTCAAAGTAAACAAGAAAAGACCAGTTGTCTCTTAGGGTGGGGGAGCACCTTTGGGACTACCTTTCACTGTTTACTTCTCATTCTAATTGGCGTCTCTCCTGGGCGTCTCTCATCCGAGCACTATGAGTTTGTTTACTGAACTTCCCGATATTCTTCCGAAAAGCCCCGCATAGCACCCCCTTTCCTTCCCCGCGAGAAACGAAACCCAACCCCTATCACACCTACCCTCTTCCTGGGCGAAATACACGGTGATCTGCTCTTCTTTGCCGGGATCCACATGGATCTTGCATTCCCCTCCTCCCGATCTCTTCGGACTTTGGAAGTAACAGAGGAGCTTGTTCTTCAGGGTTTTGCCGAGGCTGCAGCCCCAGTTCCCCTCCACCAGAAGCGGAAAGCGGTAAGCCGGTTCGCCCGCGGCCATCATCCTCTCGCTCCGAAGTCGAGACAAACTCTCAAGTTCCACTTTCGATTTCCCTTATCCGCTCCAACTTGGCCCCGCCTCGCGAGAGCTTTTTGGCTTCTCCAACCGAGCGCCCTCTGGGTATGTTGAACTCTCCGACGCCCATCCCTTCTCCAGCCAATGCCGCCGATGGGAGTTGGATTCCGGATCACGTGAGCGAGGGCCATTGGTTGCCTATTCTTGGGGTTCAACCGTGGGAGCTGAGTCCTGTTTAATCCCACTATTCAATATTCCAATATTGTGGAGGGGCTGCCATGGGGGGGGGGTGTTCAACCTATTTCCCAAAGCACCCGAAAGCCAGACAAGGAATTATGGATGGAAAGTGAACAAGGAGAGATTCAATATAGAAATAAGGATAAATTTTCTGACACAGAAAACAATCAACCAATGGAACAGAAGTTGCCTTCCAACGTTGTGAGAGCTTCATCACTGGAGGCTTTCAAGAAGAGACTGGACTGCCATCTGTCAGAAATGGTGTAGGGTCTCCTACATGGGTGGGTGGGTGGGGGTGGACTATACGGTCCTTTCCAACTATGTTATTCTGTTAATTAGGTTGGGGGTATTTTTTAGCAGTCGGGACTGGGACTTTAGATACATTTTTATTCCACAGCTTCCTGCAAAAGAGATACTGTGGTACAAAGTAGTCCTCGACTTACAACAGTTCATTCAATAACCATTCAATGATGTCACTGAAAAAAGCATCTTATGATATTTTTTCCACACTTACAACCATTGCAGCATCCCTGTGATCAGCATCAACATGATCAAAATTTGGATGCCTGGCAACTAGTTCATATTTATGACGGTTGCATGTGATCACCTTTTGTGACCTCCTGACAAGCAAAGTCAATGGGGAAATTAGATTCACTTAACAACTGTTTTGCTAACTTAACAATCTGCAATGATTCACTTCACAACCATGATGAGAAAGGTTGTAAAATAGGGCAAAATTCATTTAGCAACTGTTTCACTTAGCAATGGAAGTTTTAGGCTCAATTGCGATCATAAGTTGGGAACCACCTGTAGTGTGATCAAATTTAGAATGAGCATCTGAACATGAACCAACATTATATCGACTCTTCTGGTTTTTCAAATTGGGCAGTATTTCACTCACCTGCTGTGATATTTCACTCTCATTTATTTATTAAATTTATATGACCACCCAACTTGCACAAAGGTGACTCTGAGCGGCTTACAAAATTAAAAATCACAACATAAACATAAACCCGTGAAAAAAAACTCCAGCCACCAATGGCAGCAGCAGAGGTGGTATTCTTCCAGTTCACCCCGGTTCAGGTGAACCGGTAGCGGCGGTCAGAGGCTTCGCCCACCGGCCCAGACATGGTTCCACCACAAAACCGCGGTAGACAAAAGCGCACTCGACGAAAGCGCGTACGTGATGTCATCACAGCGCGACGAAAACATCGCGCTGTGATCAATAAATGTAAAAATAAAGCGAAAACCTTACCCTAACCCCCCCAAACCTAACCCTAAACCTAACCCTTAACCTAACCCTAAATCTAACCCTAAACCTAACCCTTAACCTAAGGCTAAACCTAACGTTAACCCTTAACCTAACGCTAAATGTAACCCTAACGCTCTAAACCTAACCCTAACCCTTAACCTAACCCTAACCCTAAACCTAACCCTTACCTTTATGTGAATCGGCTTGCTTTAATTTTATTTTTATTTCAATTTTTAATTTTTTCGTCACGCTGTGATGACGTCAAATGCGCACTTTCGTCGAGCGCGCTTTTGTGGACCCCGGTTTTGATGGGTCATGCCCAGACATAATCACAGACGCTCTCTGCATGCACTCCCAGTTCTGAAGCGGAAGCAAAGTTAAGAGGATTTCATGCCTGGGCAGCAGCAATATAATCAAATTGACCATTTGATCACCTCCATGATTTATCAGATCTGCTGATAAATCCATGTATCGGAAAAGCAAGAGGCTGGGGGCCAACCATAACTTGGGGATTGCTGAGCCATAGAAAGGGGGCCACCACAAAGAAGGCCCTTAAATATGAAGCCAGCTTCATATTTCTTAACCAATTAAGTTTGAGAAACAGGTTGGTGCAGACTAAAAAAGCTGGGAGATAGGGAGACCTTGTCCTGCTGTTTCTAGGTGCAATGCATAAATCAATGCGGGGGGTGGGGAGAACAGAAAGAAAAAGCACAGTCTGCTCTTAAAAGAGATACCAGGGAAGTTATGGAGCTTATCTTCCTCGCTGAACTTCATATGTTACAGTAATCAAATACCTGGCTTTGGAGCTATGGATAAATATCTCCAGGCATGGAAATGTCAGTCAGAAACAACGATATGCAAAATAATTTTTTCCCTAGAAATGTAATACTATATGATTAAGACAGTCAAAACAGAATGGACTACTGCAATACACTTTCGATGGGGCTGCTTTGAAGGCCATTCAGAAGCTGGAACTGGTGCAGAAGGCAGTTCTGCATGCTGCTAGATGAGAGGTGCTATGGATGTACAATATCAATGGAACAACTTGCCTCCAGAAGTTGTGAATGCTCCAACATTGGACGTTTTTAAGATGATGTTATCCATTTGTCTGAAGTGGTGTAGGGTTTCCTGCCTAAGCAGGGGATTGGACTAGAAGACTTTTAAGGTTCCTTTCAACTCTGTTATTCTATGTCAGTGTCGTGGGCCATTCCTTCATTCCCAATAGGCTTCTGAGTATAGTTTTACTTTCAGTTTTTTAAATCCCTATGTCATTTGGCTCCGAGGTACAGTTAATCTTCATTTAATCACACTAATTTGTACAGGAAAGTCTGTGGTGAGAAACTACATCACTGCCCTGCATAGCAACAGCAGTTCTATTAGGAGAGGACCTCACGTAACTTCCTACCAACTTCCCATTACTTTGCTTGTCAGAAAGTGGTAGGGAAGATTACAGATCTTAATCATTGTAACTGCATGGAATGTTGTAATGGCCATAATACGAGGACTGATTATAACTACCACTTGCTCAGTGTCATTGTAAGTTTGGTTGCTGAAAGAGTGGTTATTAAATGAGGGTCCACCTCACCTTTTAACTTCTCTAGGTGGAACTGACCTCTCAAGTGTACTCATATCCCAGGTATGGCAATCTAGACTGCCCCAGTTATGAGTTAAAGGAGTGGTCCCCCTCCCACCTTGGCATTTTTTTAAAAGGTTTTGATGATAGTATAAGAAGGGCAAACTTAGGCTCAATTAATAAATACCACTTCAAACATCTATTGTTTGAATCAGAACCTTCCTAGGTGGGTAAAATGAGGACCCGGATTGTTGGGGGCAATATGCTGACTCTGTAAAACGCTTAGAGAGGGCTGAAAGCCCTATGAAGCGGTATATAAGTCTAACTGCTATTGCTATTGCTATAGCTTCCTTTTAAAAAAAACCTTTCCTACTTTTGATTGCAGAGATTCAGCAACAGAATGGTAAATGGCTGGAATGCACTACCTGACACTGTTGTTACATACTCAAACCCCCATAACTTCAACCTTAAACTGTCTATTGTTGACCTCAGCCCATTCCTAAGAGGTTTGTAAGGGACGTGCATAAGGGTACCAGCATGCCTACCATCCCTATCCTACTGTCCCCATTTATTTGTACTCATTTCCTGTGTTCTTATTCATGTTATTCTTAGTCGTTATCTTGTACATGAATGACAAAATAAATAAATAAACAAACAAAATAGAGATGTTTCTGGATGGGTTGTGAAAATACAAGGAGATACCATCTCATTAAAACTGAAATAATGCTCTGCAAAACCTATTTAAGAAAGCATCTAAAAGAAGTCCATAATACGAAAGTGTAAAGGTAGCGCTTGGCGTTAGATTCCAAAAAGTTGCTTCGGAGGAGTATGCCATCTGCAAGACGGGAGCCTTTTTTCTTTAACATTCAGCAGGCGCAGAATCGAATTTATTGGAAGGTTAGAAAATCCAAAAGTACCGTAAGGATCCTAAACAATGAGCGATGGTGTCCTATCGGTATTAAATAAGTCTCCTGTGCTGGATTTGCTATTACGGGATCTCTGCCTGTCCCATTCAGCGCCCTTCAATCGAACCGCCTGCAGTTTGTAGACAGCAGGAGTGCGCGTGACGAGGCTCTTAACCTTGGTCTTTCTTCGCGCACCCTAGAGGCCCAGGCTCCCTTCTATCTCCGCCCCTCTGTGCCGAGGTGGGACCAATGGCATTCATTCTACCATGATTCCGTGATTTCCTATTGGCTGTCAGGAGCGGCACGCTTTCGCTCCGGCTCCGACACCTTGGTGATACGGGGACTCGGGAAGAAGGAGGCCAAGATGGCGACCGCTTCGGCGGTTCGGGAAGTTTTCCATTTTTCCAGCCCTTTCTCGGCTGTCCTTCTTTTGGCTGAGCTGCTTTTGCTGGCTCAAGCCCCGGCCTTTAACATCGCCTCTCCTTTCTGTCACCACCACATCCCCAGAGCCGGGGAGGTGAGGATCCTAGGGGAATTAGGGGGAGGCAAGAGATTCCAAACAAGGGAAAAGATGGACTGAACTGCGGGGCTTAAACCATACATTCCATTCTATGTGGGTTTTTTTCGCTTGCTCGTTTAAGTGTTCGGAGTTGCTCTCATCGTATCTGTGATTTAGTTAACTAAACAGATTATTGAGCCAAATCTCGTGTGTGGGGTGTGGGGGGGAAGGTCACTAATAGAAGTACAGCCACATTTCAAAACGGCGTTTCTGGGTTAGTGCTACATATGGGCTGCGAAAGAAAAGGCTAAAACGGTATTTTTAAATGGTTTATTCTAAAACCAACGCGGTCCTTGGAGCAATTGCTTATTGAAATAATCCCAAACTGGTTTAACTCCTAGAAGTTAGCCCCCTTTACATCTTACCTAAGTAGATTTCATTGTTGGAGTCACCAGTATGCTTTATTAAAGTTTATTTATTTATATTTATTTTAAAGTCATCAGTATGCTTTATTGGTCAGGCTATTTTTTAGATTTTGCAGGCTTTTCAGAGGAAAAATATTTTGAAAATGCAAGAATGCGTTTTAGAAACTTGGCAAGTAATTTGAATATTGTAAAAGTAAAAATCACTTAGTTCATGGATCTATTTCAGAAACTACTTGTGGTGAATAATAGAAAATAGAAATAATACAAGGCTGTGCAACCAAATAATAAAATACAAAAAAAACAATCCATCAGAATAAATATGCTTACCTTCCTTTCTATATTCCTCAAATGTTATTGAGGAATAAGGGTCATAGTGGTTATTAGGAACTGAACGTATTGTATGTATGCTTCAATTCAGATGTAAACATGATAGATTTTAAGACTTATTAAGCATTTTTATTAAATGCACTTCTTCTCCAAACAGTTATTTACAAAGTTTATCTTAAAGAAAGTCGAGTTATGAAAAGAAACATTAATGAACACCTAAGAATTAAGACTATATATGACAGAAGTGTTGAAGAGTAAGTATAATTCCAGAATTATTATTGTTAACAGGAATAGCTTTCAATTTCCCTATCTGTACAAGTAGCTAAAACAAATGGTAACTAGTAGCCAAGGGAAGAAGTGAAGTAATTTGTAATTTGTGTAGTAACAGTGCTTTATGAAGATTAAAAAATGTCTACTAACTGCTCTCTCTGTTCATAGATTGCTCCCTGAAAAAAAACATCTTATAAAGGTAAATTACTTAATTTTTGCATTCTATTTTCTTACATGAAATACTGGTTTAATTATTTTATCCTAAAGATCTGTGTGATGTATACTTTGAAGGTTGCATTCTAAGTTGCCTAACATCTATAATTGTTCTAGGAAATTATGGCAGATATAATTCACCCATAATGCTAAACCTAATGTTGTTTCTTTGCTTTTGATTTAAAACAATGCATGGATTAGGTCATACTAATAAAGCATACATATAATATTTCCCTAATCATGATTAACATGTCAACAATAAGGTACAGGCTCACATTTTCTCATTCCTTTCTTTACACCTCCTTTATGCAAATTCCATTTTGTTTAAGTCCAGATTTAGCAAAAGTCACAATATGTTAGGATTAATTTGTTTCTATCCAGAGATAACAAGTTACCTGCCAGATTAAAGAAGTGAATCCCCACCTCATCAGTTTCAGCCCTTACATATTTGCAGCATGCAGCTAGTTCGACTGATGAACAAAAGTAGGTAGGCAGCTATTCATTCTTCAAAACTTTTATTTCAACACCAGAATTTGTATCTCAACCTCCATTAGTAGATTCAGCATAAAAAAAGATACATCAGTAAAGGTAATCTTTTCAGAAGTGCCAGTATTCTAAATTTATAGTATGCTTTTCTGAACTGTTTCTTTTTAAAATTCCTTCTCATTTTCTGATGTTACTATTTTACTTTATTATAGGTTTGACACAATATCTTTGAGGTTTTGTATCAGGTGGAATTGTTTCCCCTCCCTAGATCTTAAGTTTATTAACCACAAATTATCCAACTATGATAGTTTTCAAGAATGGAACTCGCAATTGGCAAGGGATTACTATATCTTTTTAAATAAAGCTAACATTACATTGAGTTCATGGCTGTGAAAATATGATTACATGGTCATTAGAGTTTTGACTTAAATCTTTAGAAGGAATTTTTTAAAGTGTCAAATCCTTTTTCGTTGTTTTATTTTTCTTTTGTTCAGAACAAGCTTTTCCCACAAGCTATTTCTTATTTAGAGAAGACATTTCAAGTTCGGAAACCTATGGCTACTGTCCTGTTAAGTAGGTATGTATATTTTTCAGCATTTTTAATTGGGAGAATCAGTGAGATTTATTTTTACAATGCATTCTGTATGTCAGCATATTATTTTTTATCTCAAAGCTCAATTTTAATAAGCATCTTAACATTTTGACAATGCTTAATAGATTTTATAATTAGGATATTGTTTTGTGTGGGACTGTTATGTGCATTCATCTCACTCACAAATATGTGATTATGATTTAATTGAAGACAGTGTGTAACAAACCAGTATTTAAGGAAGAAGGATGATCCTCACAGATATTGTCGAGAAGCCTGTGCAGAACATACCAAGTGTGGGCCAGTTATAGTCCCTGAAGAACACCTGCAGGTAATTCAGCCTTATTTATGGTTTGTAGCTCAGATCATACAGGAATAGTTATACAACAAAACATGCAAATATAGTAACCACCACATTTCCTTCTAATTAGCAAAATTTGCTAAGAAAAATGTTAAAGCAGATATATCAATTTCATTTGCCTGATGTAAGACAGTTGTGTTATGACATCTGAAAATTTTTAATTTTCAGAAACCTAGGAAAAAAGATAATAAAACTATATTTGAATATTACATTCCTTCTTTTTCAAATTTCTTTATGAACTTTGGGTCTTTTCAAACTCTTTTCTTTGCCACAAGCAGTAGTATAAAACTTTACAAATGATTAGAATAGAATCTTAATTCAAATGTTTCTTCAGGCTAAGAAAGAAAAGCAGGGAATATATACGTTTTATAGTTAAAAGAGACAAACCAGTTTGATGTAGCAGTGAAAGCATCAGGTTAGAAGTCCAAATGTTCTACTCCTACCTTAGGCATGAAACCCTACTGGGTGACTTTGGACCAATCAATCTCGCTTTCATCCCAATCCACCCCACAAGGTGATTGTTGTGGGGAAAATAGAAACAGGAAGGAGAATGAAGTATGTTCCTTGCCTAATAAGGCAGGATAATTTAAATAAATAAATATTTGAAGATTATTTGACACTGATTTCTTGAAATGTAATGTCTTAGCAATGTAGGGTATGTAATACGAATGGACGGAATTGTCAAACTATTGGCGAAGCAGACAAGGAAGGCATTCGAGATGCTGATTTTATACTGTATGTTAGTGCTCTGACTACTGAAAGATGTGGCCAAGAAAACATCATCGCATATGCAGCATATTGTCAGCTAGAAGCAGATATGGACAGGTAATCTCCAAGCTAACTTTAAATTGATGAACAATCAGCTGAAATTTTCTGAAAAGACATTTACCATCTGGTTGGACAAGGGTAGTGAATGATCTGTCAGTAGACGTCACAACTAGTTGTCACAACTGGCTATTTTCCCCAAAGTCATTGTTTCCCAATCTCAGAAAGTATGGTTCAAGAGGTGGACTGTGGGGAGCTACAGGTCTCAAGTCTTTCCAGCGAAGATTTATCTGCATGCATTCTGTTTTGAGCAGTGAGAGAGAGAAGGCTGGATGATGTAGCCAAGGAATCAGAAAGATATAAATATCCTACCCCACTCACTTCTTCCCTGCTGATCTTCAGTTGATAATGCATTGTTCTGTGATTACACTGCAGGAAAGGTCACACAGAACCTTCAGTGAAGAGAGCAGCAGGAAACAGGATTCCAAGTGAGTCCTGCTGGCTGAGTTTTGCCCCATGTGAGAATAATAGGAGAATGATATCCCTCCAATGATCTGAAAGCTTTCATAGGAAGTCACATTTTATGCCACAGTGGTTCCCCTTGTGGTGCCCCCTGGGAGGGGGGGGAGGCAGTTGGCCTGTAGAATCTCCCATGCTTCCCATCCCACTTGTGGGTTTGTTTGTTTTTATATTTAAAAAAAAACACGGTAGACCAACTTTTATTCCAGAATCTGCTGGCCCTCCGATGGATACTGTATACATAATAGTTGGCTGCAACACAGGCTTTATTTAGAAATATGCTCATCTGTCTAGAAAAGGACAAAAGTGATAAGGACTTTTATGCAAGGTGAGAGGCTATATTCAGTTAGCTTTATATATCCCACAAACTATCAATTTAGTTATGGTAACTCTGTTGCTAAAGCACCTATATAATGTTCATATTTAAAGACTCCCACAGACCAAAAAGTTTAAGGCCCAGTGATAAGATTGTGGTCTTGCATTTGGGCTTCCCCCTATCATCACTGAGTTGCTATGAGAAAAATAAATAAAAAACAAGTGTGTGAAAACAAAGCTGCTTAAGGAAAGACATGATATTATCACATTAATTATGAAAGATCTGTAGTCTGAAGCGAGAAATGTTTTACATAAGGTTCATCATCTCAGGATCGTAGACTATCCATGACTGAGAAAACCCCAAATACGAGAATCACTTACTTCTGTATGGCCTGTGCTGCTAGTTATGATCAGTACCGAGTTTTTTCTCAGCACAGAAAAAAGTGAGTATCTCGTGAGCTTAAGGGGGGGGGGGGTGATATTTGATAGGAAACTCCATAGGTGAAATCTGTACAGATACTATAGTTGTCCGTGCATAAGTACCACTAATTGAGAGAGAACATTTTTTCTGAGTTTACATTCCACAGATTTAATGTTTACAGGAGAAAAAGTTACTCCAGGGACATTTTTGTATATAAGACATTTGTAGGCTATGATAATATGAAGTATTTACATGTAATAATGAAGTTTAATATTTTTAAGTTCTTCCTTTTGTATAATGTGTCACCATTTTTCCCAGACCAATTGCAGGATATGCTAATCTGTGTCCAAATATGATTTCAACCCAACCACAAGAGTTTATTGGCATGTTGTCTACAGTAAAACATGAAATCATTCATGCTTTGGTAAGAGCTGGTATTTGATGCTATGTTTTTTAAAAAATCCATTAAAAACGATTTCTAAAAAAATTATAAAAATTTGTATTAGGGTTCAAAAATCCTATAAAACATACGAGATCATAATCTGTAGATCTTTATAGTAGGCACACTATTAAAAGGCGAGGAGGGAGAAAAGATGGTGGTAGTTCACCAGAGGAAAAAGATGAAAAATCAAGAGAGTTTATAAACATTTAAGCTTCATATTGTTAGCATTTTTTTTTATCCTGGCCAATTCCCCAACTTCTATTTATATCTTTTCTCATTCACCATGTTTTGTCAAAAGTCTTATCTTTGAATTGGTAAATGAGGCTTGCCCTAATACTTGGTTTGAAATTTACATATTAGTCATTTTTTTCATGCTATACTATGCTAGAATTTGTGGTTGTGTTTGGTTGTGTTTTTGGGAATATTCATACATAGGTATCCTTGTTTAATGACTGCCCTGTTTAATGATTATTCCAAGTTACAACATGCTGAAAATGCAAATTATGAACCGATCCTCATACTTATGACTGCCACTGTGTCCCAAAGTCATGTGGTTGTCATTTGTGTGCTTCAGAGCCAACTTCTGACAAGTAGAGTCAATAAGAAGCTGTCAGTAAAGTTGCATATTGTGGTCACATGTGTCCTTGCTTAATGACTGCTGATAAGTCATTTAATGACAGTGGCAAAAGTGAGGTTATACGTCTGATGCAGTCGTATGATACCTTGTTGTACTAGTCATGTCACTAGTGATGCAGTTACAGGTCCCAATTATGGTCATTAATTGAGGACTACCTTGATGTGAGCTTGCGTCTTTTCTTCTCTCTCCTAGTAATTTTCTGTCAGTTGTTTGGGTTAACCATGACGTAAATACTTTTGGGTTCTATTTAAGGGTTTCTCTGCTGGACTTTTTGCATTTTATCATATGACGATGGAAATCCTTTGACTGCTAGATACGCAAATGGATTGCCACTATTTAATGAAAGGTATATACTGACTTTTGCAATTTTTACAAAACTGATTTCACTGAACAGTACTTGTGGGTATATTAAAATAGTTATTATACAAATAGCATAACTGCTTCCTAGTTTTTAGTGGTAGTTGCATTGGAAGTCAGTTGTCTTGAAGATCCATTGCTACTTTACTCATATATTTAATAGTTGAGACAGCTTATCCTACTTCCCAGTTGTAACAACTGAATTGTCTTCCTTTCAGCCTTGGTGTGTATCAGTGGAGTGATAAAGTTTACGTAAAGCAGTAAGGATTATGGGATGTGCGGGATAATAACATTTTGCCTCATAATATATTCCTTTTGGTAACTCCTAAGGTAGTTGTAGTATTATTTTATTTTCTTTCACAAAATCTGAACTGGTTGTCTAGACCCATAGTGGCAAATAGTGATGGAAGCCATGTTCAACATGTTAGATTCAGCCCTGCTACTTAATCTCTGACAAAAATGTTTCCTCAATTTACTTTCGAAATCATTTACCTTGGAATCAATTCCTGGGGGTCTCTTAATAACAAGATTAACCAGGAAATATACTGTACCTAAGATGCTTATTCTCCAAACCCCTGCAAAGTCCTTCAATGCTGCCACAAGAATCTGGAAGAATTTATAATGGCCTCTAAACTCTGCCCTCCTCAATTCTCTATAGCAGAACAAGCAAATTCGTCAATCTTTTAGGTGTTCATTTAGTTCGGCCAGGCAACCCTTATTGCATTCTCTTCCTAGGGCTCCTGGGAGTTAAATTGATGAACATCCAAATACCATACACTGATATGTGGTGAAAAAAGGTGTGGGAAAATTATTCCACTTCCAATGCTGGGTACCACACTATTGCTGCTTCTTCCACTTTATGGGGAATTCTTGAAGGATCCAATTGTGCTTATATTATTAAATATTTATGTTTTTTCCTGCTCTCTGTAATTTGTAATAATTTAAAGAATTTGAGTCATTGGTAAATGTCCCATAATAATGTACTGCAGGGGTTGAGGTAGTGTGATCTGTCACAGAAAATTTAAAATGAAATTTCTTGACTTCAAGAAAGTATGAAAGCATCTTAGGGTTCTCTCATTAAAAATATTTGTTAGATAAATATAATGTAAACTTTGTGTGTAAAATGAAGCAGTTGTTATTTCGAAATAAATAATGTTGAGATTTGTCTTAATACCTTTCTGAAGGAGGAGGCAAGAAACACTTTGACTGTCCAAATTTAGAAGGAATGGAACTGGAAAATCAAGGTGGCATAGGCACAGAGCTTAATCATTGGGAGAAACGGTTATTAGAGGTTAGTATAGTCAATTAATATATAGATATACATAGGGTTGTTCCAGCATGAAATTTGGCCTGGGAAATCTCAACCGGTTGTCCCTAGTAAGTAGTAATAGAGCAACTCAAGGATATTTAGAATGATTTTTTATTGATCAGTACAGCCAGAATGAATCAGGTATATATTATTAACTAAAAACTAAAAGCCACCTATTATACTCTTCCTACATATCTGGACTTACTTAATTCATTTATTTGAAGATGGACAGAAGAATGCTATATTAGTCTGTAGATAATACAAAATTAGCTGTTTAGTATATGAAGAATAGATACAGGTATCTTTTCAAGATGCCAGGCCAGGAATGAAAGTTCATTTATATTTTATAATTTAGAAACATTCATGGTATCAGTTACACTAAATTTTAGATTCTCCATTCTTCCATTTAGCGACCCTATTGCTCTATTTCTTATTATAAGAAAATAATCCTGCATGTAATTTATAGATAGCTCCCTGACATCCCAAGAGCAACTCCTAATTTATCTGTGATTATTAATGTAATGAAATATGCTTCCCTATTGGCAAAAATATTATTTTTCTCTCCTACTTGTTTGCTTCTCACAAAATGCTGGTCTGTTTCTCTGTTTGGTTGCTTTACTGCCGCTAACTATTATTGATGTTGGTTAATTCCAGAATGAAGCAATGACTGGATCACAAACACAGAACAGGGTCTTCTCCCGGATTACTCTGGCATTAATGGAAGACACTGGGTAATAAAAGATACATTGTAGTTATATAATATTACTTAAACAACAGTGTGGTGCTTTCTAAATTACTTCCAAAGTGTTGCAAAGCTCTTGTAAGTGGACAGTAGAAGATACTTCCTAACAGGCCATAATTGTCATAGATTCCCTGCACTGTTGGAAATGCATAAAAAGACATGGAAGAGAATAGCAGCAAGTTGGTGGATAGGTGCCTAGTCAGATAGATTTGAATGGTGATTATGGTGGATTTCATGCTGTCTGTTGCAGCACATTCCCAATGCTTTATAGCAGCAATCTTTCCAGCTCAGTGGGCCTATGGAAGTGGCAGCAACAGGATGGGGGTTGAGAGGGGACGGTTTCCATATAAGCGCACTGCTTTCACAAATGCAGCTTCACTCGCACATGCACTCCCCCACCACCTTCATGACTGGTTCTGAAGGGGCTGCAACCCGGTATTGGGCCACGGACCAGGGGTTGAGGACTCTTGGTTTATAGCCCCAAAAACCAGACAAATCATATTTGTCATTTGCTTATTAGAGTATATCTTAATGAATAAGCTAATGTATTGGGAAGGAGGACCAGGAATCTTGGGCAACATAACAGAGATGTCTTCTTTACAACCTAATAATTCCTAAGATTATTAATATGTTGATTCTTTGTTGTTAATGGTTCAGAAAGTTGGACTCTAAAGAATCATTTCCATTTCCACTTGTTATTTTTGCAGCTGGTATAAAGTGAATTATAGCATGGCAGAAAAACTAGAATGGGGCCGAGGAAAAGGATGCGACTTTGTGATGAAAAGCTGCAAGTATTGGATCAATCAGCAACGGAGAAAGTAAGAATAATATATATGAACTTTTTGTTTATTGATGGCCCTGAAATTGTCCTTGCACTAACTATTGTGAATAATGAGTAGTGTTTATTAATACACTGAAGCATATATATAACATGTTAACTGCTGTTCTGTTTTTAATCTTAAGAAAAGAACCAGTAGCCCCCTATTGTGACACTCTGAGAAGTAATCCATTACAATTAACATGCAGGCAGGACCAAAGAGCGGTAGCAGTGTGCAATTTACAGAAATTCCCTCAACCATTGCCTCAGGAGTATCAGGTATGTTGTATAACACATGAAACAAGTATGTCTCATTCTTCTGAATTGATAACCTTATTCAGAAGCAATGTTAAACCAAAGGCAAATTCATGCAATGCGCTATGCCAGGGTTTATGTATTAGGTCAGTGGTTCTCAATCTGTGCATCGGGACCCCTTTGGGGGTCGAACGACCCTTTCACGGGTCACCTTAATCCATCGGAAAACACGTATTTTCGATGGTCTTCGGAACCAAGACACCAATTTTATGGTTGGGGGTCACCACAACATGAGGAACTGTATTAAAGGGTCGCGGCATTGGGAAGGTTGAGAACCACTGTATTAGGTGATAACTACTTTGGTTTTATCATTGCAAGGACTTAAAGCATCCCTAGTACCCTTTTGTATACTTATAATCAGAGGTGGTATTCTGGTTCGGATCAGTTCACCCGAACCGATAGTGGAAATTGCGGGTGGCCCCACCCACCCACCCCAATTCTATAGCATCCCATTTAGGCCCTTTTTTCTCCAAAAGCACATGTGCAGAAAGCTGTGCACATGCGCGGAGGAGGCAGCTGTGCTCACATTTGTGAAGCGGTAGAGAAGGTAAATGAATACCATCCCTGCTTATAGTTGCACTGATTCTGTCTAGTGGAGAAGGGTTTAAGAGGCAGGATAGATGCTTTAAGGTTCTGCAAGACTTAGATTACTCGTTTTGCCTCTTAAAACTACCTGAATCCCCAAATTAGGAAATAAAACTTCCCAGAAAGATACCTGGCTGCTTCACAGAGCAGGAAGGCAAAATGTAATAGTAAGTCATAACGAGCACCTTCTCCTGTTACAAACTGTAATTGATTAGGTTTAAACATTGTGAAAAGCCATGCATCCTCATTCACCATGTTTGTGTGAATCCAAGTTTAATATTACAAGGGTGCCTTGTAATATTATGAAAGCATCCTTTGTCTTCATTCCTCTTGGCTGCTCTTCCAGCATAGCAGAAAAAAGAGTTTAGATCAGTGTTTTTTAATGAATCCAACTTACTTCTTTTGAACTTAAAAGGAATTGAAACATGTATAATTTTACTTGAAGGAAAGTTTACATGCATCTTAATATTGGGTTAACAATTTCAATGTTACTTTTTTTCCCCATTCAATCATATCCAATACTAAGAGACTGCCTAAATAAGTCCCTGCAGTTTTCTTGGCCAGGATTTTCAGAAGGGTTTGCCTTTGCCTCTTCTTACACCTGAAGAGAGAGGAACTGGCCCACGTTTACCCAGCTGGCTGTGTGCCTAAGGCAAGATTAGAAGTCATCTTCTCCCAGCCTGATTGCTTAACCACTGCACCAGACGTATTTTATTAATTAGCTTTTAATCTTATTAAAGATAAACTGCATTTAAATAGAAGTTAATCTTATCTAAAGAGCAGCCAGCTATGGAAGGATCATTGTAGCTCCAGCAGTAATAGAGAGATAAGGTAGGAACTATCAAGCATGATTAGAATTATATTTGAATACATTTGGTTTGTCAGGTTTCGCTTATCCTGTGATAGGAATTCACTTGTTCATTCTTATTCAACAAACCGTAACTAAACAATACACACTTTAATGCAATACATGATTGTGAGATCAGGGATGGGTAGCTCAGCCTCTCGAACTTTTGGAGGGCTCTGGCAGATCATTGGGTGACACAATAATATTACTGAAAGAGGTAGAAATATTTCTTTCCTCCCCTATTTATGATGTTATAAATCTTAGTGCATTGTGTTGTTTCAATACACTTTTTTCTATAATGTGTTTAAAGTTAACTATTTAGATAGCTTTTAATATTGAGAAAAGAAAGAATTTTTTAAATCAATATTACCATTTAGATTTCAATATTACATCTTGATTTGGGGCGATTTTAAGAGATTTAAAGTAAAAAATGGAATAGGGAAATTTATTTCAACCTTTATTCCACTTTAGTTGTAGGAAAAAATTTAAATTTGGACAAGTGAGATGAGGACATTTTGAATTTCAGTAGTCACGTCTCAGTGCTCTGGGGCTATGTTTAATCCATAAGCCTCAGACTGCATATCACTGCCAGAGGTAAAACACAGGTGTAATAGCCTTGCTAAAATAATTATTGCTGAAAGTAGCATAGTTATAGATGTATTTCACAATAAGCAGGCATATAGTTACAGACTGGGCAAACTGAGCTGGAGCACTGTATGGTATTGTAAAAATATTCTCGCTGTACACTGTATATAGATTTAATGTTATACTTTTGAAATTTTTCTTGAAAATGTTTTAATAGGATGACACTAAACAAATTGTCACTTCCGAAGTATAAGCTTGCAGCACAAGCTTATATGTCACAACACATAATTTCTAAAAAGATAATTTTATCTACTAATCATATGACACAATATGTTCCCCTTTAGCAAAGATTACATACTATTCAATAAGAATAAGGAATTTTTATATATAATTTGGTATATTGTTAAATACATATATCAATTCAATATATTACTTTTGGGGGAATTTGTCTGACTCTGGGTTTTTTTCTGTTTTGGTACTATAACAATATATTTCTTGGGTGTATGTTACATTTTAAAATGTTTTTGTTCTTTTTTGTATTTTTAATTGCATTTTTAAATACAATATTTGTCAACAGCTGTTACTGTTTAATTGCACTTTTAAATACAATGTATTTGTCAACAGCTGTTAACTATTAAAATAGTATATCCCGAGACAGATTTAATTCTAGTAACAATTGCATATTATCTAGTTTCCTTTCATTTGAAGCTGCTGCATGGGAATATAATTTCTCCATTAGTAATATAGATGTAGTTATCACCAAAAGCTGTTACTGTAATTTAACTTTTCCTTGCTCTGACAATCATATCTGCAACTCTTTTTTCTTTACAGTATTTTGATAGTCTGTATGGTGTATTGCCAAAAGATTTGCCTCACTATGGTGGGTCGGTTGAAATTGCTGACTACTGCCCTTTTAGTCAAGAATTTAGTTGGCACTTAAGTGGCGAATTTCAGCGCAGTTCAGATTGTCGGATACTGGAAAACCAACCAGGTCAGTTGGCTTTGTACTTAATTCCACCTTTGGTTATATCGAGTAGTGTAAGCTTGACTCAAATTTCACATGATATGCTACGTGATCCCAGGTCACTCCAAAGGAAGCCTTAGAACTACGAGACAGCCAGAACATCAACTATATGCTCGTTGAATTGTAATAATCTTGGTTTATGGTCAATGAATGGTGGCTGCATAAATCTTTAGGGAGGGAATCTGGTATTCTGTCATCAGGTCTGAGGTTATCTCACATTCTGTCGTCATAGCTAAGCTTCCGTCAAACCCTTTTAGCACCACTGATGGGATAACTTGAAAACAGTATTTGTCTGATATCAATTTGTGTTATTTAAAATTATTTTTATATACAGGTGTAGAAGAAAACAATATGTCTTCTTGGTGTCTTCTGATCAGAAATTGAATAAATGCATTACAGTATATCTTGGATGCTTACATATTGCTTGTTCATTTACTAAAATTTGATGAAACAGTGTTGGAATACAGAGAACATGATGACAATGGTTGTCAATCATCATTACATAGAAATGTCTGCCCATGCTGAACATATATCTTGCCATGGGAATTTATTTGCTTTAATAACTGTTCAATGCTATTGATTTTAAATTTGCTACATCCAGTCATAAATCATGTACACATTCTTCAAAATGCCACATTTTTTCTGAGTTGCCGGCCTAGTGGACGTATACACTGAATAAATGCTAAAGTTGGTGAACAAGTTAGAAAAATAATTTACTGCGAGCTCTGCTTATGATGTAAATATCCTAGCAATATCTGATTATGAATCCGCTTGCACAATACTAATATTAATATCTGCGCAAACTTTTCTGTATGTGGAATGTGTGTTCTATGCATGTAGTTGAATGATCCCACGTTTTTAAATTAATTTTATTCTCTCTTTTATGGTACCATTGTATGTTTTTAATGTTATAGTGGGGTATGTTTGCGGAGAATGCCTGGCCGGTATATATGAGGGGATTGAGAGTGCGGCCTGGAGCCCCCTCCACTGAATGCAGAGCAGAAGTGGATGGGGGCCCAGATCCGCCTCTCATCCTAGAGTGCACGGTATGAATGGCCTGCCGAGAAGAACAGGAGCCGTGGGAGGGGGGGAGGGGATGGGGATGGGACGGAGCATCGCGGTTACGACTGGGAGGGGCAGGTATGACGGGAGCTACAGGGCAAGCCATTACCGGAGAAGGAGGGTTCGCTACGTCACAGTGATCCCTTGTTCCGGCCCTGAAAGCTCAACTCAAGGACCAGGTGACAAGAGAAGTCAGGGCCTTGGTCTCAGGTTGCTGTTGCTAAATGCCAGGTCTGTGATTCATAAAGCTCCCCTCGTCCAGAACTTAATATTAGACGAGGGGGCAGACCTGGCATGTATTACTGAAACCTGGCTGGGCCACGCGGGAGGAGGCCCCCTCTCAGAAATGTGCCCAGAAGGGTTTCAGGTGCTCCACCAACCACAACAAGGGGTGGGGGAGTGGCAGCTAATATCCAGGAGTCATTAGTCCCTCGCAGGATCCCTGCTCCAGAAACTGTCGGGTGTGAGTCCCTCCTTGTGAAGTTGGACCTAGGGGGTCAAGTGGGCTTGTTTTTGACGTACCTACCTCCCAGCTGAGTCACAACATCCCTGCCTGCGCTCCTAGAGTCAGTAGCCGGACTGGCGGTTGAGTTCCCCAGAGTTATAGTACTGGAGGACTTCAACCTGCCATCTCTTGGCGAATGCTCAGATGGGGCCCAGGAGTTCATGGCTTCCATGACAACCATGGACTTGACCCAAGTAATTCAGGGTCCGACTCATACAGCGGGACACACACTCGACCTTGTGTTTCTCCCGGGGAAATGGAGACGTGATCTGGAACTAAAGGGGATAGAGATCTCGCCCTTGTCATGGTCAGATCACTTCCTGCTGAGGCTTGATTTTCGGAAGCTACTCCCCCACTGCAGGGAGGTGGAGCCGATTAAATGGTTCCGCCCCAGGCACCTGATGGTCCCATTGGGATTTCAGACGGAGCTTGCAGAGATACCTGACTCCCTTGCCCACAATCCAACTGAGTCCTTGGTCGCTGCTTGGAATATAGTGGCGGCTGAGGCACTAGATTGGATTGCGCCTTTGCGGCCTCTCTGCGGCAGTGGATCCAGGAGAGCATCTTGGTTTACCGAGGAACTCCGGGAGATGAAGCGCCAAAAGAGACGCCTAGAGCGACGCTGGAGGGCTAGTAACTCCGAATCCAACCGAACACAACTAAGAGCCTTTATTAGGACTTATTTAGTGGCGATACGGACGGCAAAATGTACTCATTTTTCCGCTCTTATTGCGTCCGCAGAATCTCGCCCGGCTGTCCTGTTTAGGATAACCTGCTCCCTCCTTAAAGGGAGGGATGCGGGAGAACCCTTACAGGGAAGGGCTGAGGAATTTGCTCAGTTTCTGTCGGACAAAGTCACTCAGATTCGGATGGACCTTGACTCCACTTGGACAGTGCCAGCGGAGATGCCGAGGGAGGGCCTTGATCAGATTTTGTGGAGTGAGTTCCAGCTTGTCACTCCTGAGGAAGTGGACAAGGCCATGGGAGCGGTGAGTGCCACCACCTGTTTGCTGGACCCGTGTCCCTCCTGGTTGGTCTCGGCCAGCAGGGAGGTAACATGAGGCTGGCTCCAGAGGATCGTGAACACCTCTCTTCAGGAGGGATCTTTCCCGCAACCTTTGAAGGAAGCGGTGGTGAGACCCCTCCTCAAGAAGCCTTCTCTGGACCCAGCTATGCTTAAAAACTATCGTCCAGTCTCCAACCTCCCTTTCTTAGGGAAGGTTGTTGAGAAGGTCGTGGCCTTCCAACTCCGACAGACCTTGGATGAAGCAGATTATCTAGATCCCTTTCAGTCTGGTTTCAGGCCTGGTTACTGCACCGAAACCGCTTTGGTCGCGCTGACCAATGATCTCTGGCGGGCCAGGGATAGAGGACATTCCTCTATCCTGGTGCTCCTTGACCTCTCAGCGGCCTTCAATACCATCGACCATGGTATCCTTCTGCGACGGCTGGAAGAGGTGGGAGTGGGAGGCACTGTTTTACGGTGGTTCTCCTCTTACCTCTCTGGCAGGTCGCAGTCGGTGTTGGTTGGAGGACAGAGGTCGACCCCTAGGCCCCTTAAATATGGGGTGCCGCAGGGCTCGGTCTTTTCCCCCCCTCCTATTTAATATCTACATGAAGTTGCTGGGTGAGATCATTCGCCGGCACGGGATTAAATACCATCAATATGCGGATGATACCCAGCTGTATCTGTCCGCCCCGTGCCAACTCAGTGAAGCGATGGAAGTGATGTGCCAGTGCCTGGAAGCTGTCAGGGCCTGGATGGGAGTGAACAAGCTTGCACTCAACCCCGACAAGACCGAGTGGCTATTGATGCTGCCCCCCAAGGATAGTCCAGATGCTCCATCTTTAAGCCTGGGGGGTGAAACTTTACACCCCTCAGAGAGGGCCCACAACTTGGGTGTCCTCCTGGACCCACAGCTGACACTAGAGCACCATTTGTCAGCTGTGACCAGGAGAGCTTTTGCCCAGGTTTGCCTGGTGCACCAGTTGCGGCCCTACCTGGACCAGGACGCACTTCAAATGGTCACTCACGCCCTCGTCACATCAAGACTTGACTACTGTAACGCGCTCTACATGGGGCTGCCCCTGAAACGTGTTCGGAGACTACAACTGGTCCAGAATGCAGCCGCGTGAGCGATACTGGGTGTACCGAGATACACTCATGTTACACCTATCCTCCACGAGCTGCACTGGCTCCCTATCGGTCTTCGAACGCGCTTCAAGGTGCTGGTTATTTCCTTTAAAGCCCTACATGGCTTATGACCCGGATATCTACAAGACCATCTTCTGCCACATACCTCCCAGCGTCCGATAAGATCACACAGGATGGGCCTTCTCCAGGTGCCGTCGACTAGACCAGTGTTTTTCAACCTTTTTTCTGCAAAGGCACACTTTTTTCATGAAAAAAATCACGAGGCACACCACCATTAGAAAATGTTAAAAAAATTTAACTCTGTGCCTATATTGACTATATATAAAGTGTTTTTCCCACGGCACACCTTACACTATGTCACGGCACACTAGTGTGCCGCGGCACAGTGGTTGAAAAACACTGGACTAGACAATGTCGTCTGGTGGCTCCTCGGGGGAGGGCCTTCTCTGTAGCTGCCCCGGCCCTGTGGAACGATCTACCCCCAGAGATCCGGACCCTCCCCACTCTTTCGGCCTTCCGAAAGTCTACTAAGACCTGGTTATTCCGGCAGGCCTGGGGCTGTTGACCTCATGAATGAGGTCCAGCCCCACTAAGATTGAGTGCATGATGTGTTTTTTAACCTGCTTTTCCTTTCTATTTTAAATTTTTTGTATTCTTTTTAGAGTTGTTTTTATGTAAGCCTCCTGGAGTCCTTCGGGATTGGACGGCATATACATTCATTAAATTTGGAATTTGATAATTTTGTTGTCTCTATAATCTGATAGATTTTAGCAGAAAACTGCAAATTGTTTTGTAGATCCTTTCAGAAACTATGGTGCAGAGAAATATGGGCCAAATTCCATTTGCCTCATTCAAAAGTCAGCTTTCATTATGGAACAGTGCAGAAAGAAACTGAGTTATCCTGATTGGGGTAGTGGCTGTTATCAGGTAACTGCAATACATTTTAATTTAATTTTGCATTTTGTACACTCTGTTACATTAAAATAATTAGATTATTAATTTAATTGTTGGTCGCATGTTTTCTATACCAAGATAAGTGTGATATGACTAGACTTTTCTAAGAGTGCTGAAGGAAAAATACACAATTATAAATTTACAGATTAAGTAATTTATAAAAGATTTTCTTCTCACTTAGATGTATGTGGTCATTGAACCCTCATAAACCTTGCACCAAATGCATGTGGAAGATAATGTGAAAAAACAGAGCAGGTTCATCATTGTTCTTAGGAATAATTATTTGGAAAGTGCCAATACATTTTGCATTTTTCTTTATATAATGAGATCGGAAACAAAATACATCATGAAAGGTTCAAAAGCAGCTGCTGTAATGAAATAGTTTATGCAATCTACCATATTTTTTGGACTATAAGACACACTTTCCTTATCCAAAAGAAGTGAGTGGAAATGCCTGTGTGTCTTATAGACCGAATACATCCCTGTTTTTGGCCTCCTAAAACCCTCTTCAATACATTTGGTTTTTGCCAAAAACTTGCCTGTTTTTGGCGAAAACGGGACACGCAGAGTGTTTGGAGACCTGCAGAGTACTCCTGGGGGCTGGGGAGGGCAAAAAAACGGGATGCATGGTGAGTTCGGGAGGCCGAAAACGGGCCCGTTATTTGCAAAAATGGGACACGCAGAGGGTTTGGGAGGCCTGTAGAATGCTTCTGGCAGCCGGGGAGGCCAAAACCGGACATGCGGAGGCCAAAACTATTTTTTTTCTTGTTTTCCTCCTTGAAATCTAGGTGTGTCTTATACTCCGGTGCATTTTATAGTTAAAAAAATACAGTACTTTGTAAATATATCATATTTTGTTTTATTCCAAAGGTTTCTTGCTCTCCTCATGGACTGTCCGTTTGGATCAAGGATGTGGCATATTTGTGCAGTCACTCAGGTCAAATTCTCACAGTGACTATTCAGATGAATGGATGGCTACATATGGGGAATCTAATTTGCCCAGCCTGCTTGGATTTCTGCAATTTCTGTCCACCTGAACAAGATCCCCCTCCAGTTGCCAATTTAACAAGAGTTGCATCGATTGGTAAGTAAAATCAGAAAAAAACTTTTAGAATTGCTCCATTTAATTATATTTATTTCTGATTTTAATAGAAATAATGACATACGCTTCAATCACTTAGGCAGAGGATAAGAACTATTGTAGCTATTCTTCATTGCTCTAAATATTTGACACATTCACAGAGTCTATTATGATTTTTTCCAGTCTTTCATTTGATAAATTAATTCCTAAATACCTGAAGCATCTCAAATTCTAACTTTTTGAGGGGCAGGAGATAATATTTTAAATGCTCTTAAAAGTACATGAAAAATATCTGTACAATTACTATTTTTCTCATCTTTGTACTATTTTCTTCTATTCTAGATCTCTGTTCTTGTTCTCCCAGCCTGGTAATAACTCTATGGCTACTGATGGTGAACTTGTTTCCACTACTAGCTGGATTTCTTCTATGTGCATGGAGTTAAAATGTGCATATTTTTTGTCAAAGGTCCCCTACAGCTGATCGCATTTTGAAGGCAGCTATCCAGAAGGGCAGTCATATCGTCTACATTTTGGAAAGAGTCTAGCTAGGAAAGGCTGACTGAAGTTTCTAAAGAGAGAGAGAGAGAGAGAGACAACATTTTGAAAGTTATATCAATGAAGAGCTAGTGTTGACCAAAATATGTAATGTTCACATTGCTAGCAAATTTGGAGGAACAAATTTGTCAGTGTAAGTTGAATGCCTTTGGGTGCCACTATTCGAGATGAACTTTTATTATGTGCAATTCTCTACGATATAATTTGGTAGTTGGGTTTTTGTTTGGCATCTTTTGACAGAGATATACCTCAGTTTCCTTTAGTCAAAAGCCATAAAATCAGTTGCCATTACTGTTAAGAACAATTCAGCATTAAGTGTAGATTTTTTTTTAAAAGAGTGTCTTGGCTTTGGTGTTAAGATGCTTCCAGAGTTACTCTGTAGACTCTGATGATTCCAAGTTATTTCTTCTATGAAGCTTTTGCTGCTCAAAATGTGAAAGAGATTTTCAACAGCTGCACAATATGCACTTTTAGAATATTTGAATGAAAATATTTATATCTTCATTTTAACAGTAAGCAAAATTATTATTTAATGGCTTTTTTCTTCAAAGGCTAGAAACAAAATATGCCTGCTGGGATGTAAGCTCTCTTGCACTCAGTTGAATCTATAGTACAGTATTTCTGAGTAACTGAATTTGATTGAGCTACATACTTTGTTTTTTTACCAGGTAATTTGAGGAATTAATTACTTTCATAGATATTTCCCTTGTGTTATGAAACATGTAAAGGTTGTAATCTACACCCCACCCCATCCCAGTTGACTTAAAGAGATTGAAATGATGACACATTTCATCATTAGATTGCATAACGCTTAGCGAAAAGGTGGTAGCAATTGGAAAACGTTGCAGATAACAGATTCCTTTGTAGCAAAAATACAGTTTTAATATCAAGGGAGCCAATTTGGCTATTGGATGAAAGAACAGTTAACTTTAAAATTACATTAGGGAATACAGGGCTTAAATATATCATGGAGTCCTTGGTGCTCTCTAAGCTTGGTTGTTTGCTCACAGACATTTCAATATCTGATTAGATAACATCATCGGTGCTAGCGAGTATGGGGTTTGCTCCCTGTTAATAAATACTACCTTGGCGGGGGGAGTTTCTCTCCTTGTTAATTCCTTGATTGGGGTATTGTTTTCTGCTTTACTTTTGTTTGGTATTAATTCCTGCTTATGTGGGTGTTGGTTATTGGATAGGATGTGTTCTTGGAGGGTGGGAGATATTTTCTGTTTCCAGAGTGAGGTGTGGGAGGAGTAACAGATGGGTATTAACCAAGCCCCTTTGCCCTGGAGTCTGAGGATAATCTTTTGAAGCCACGCCTCTGATCCTCCTCTTGCTCTCCCAGATTAACCTCAGACTCCAGCCCAGAAGGAGTGTTTCCTGACTCTCCCTCACTTTGGAAATCTAGGGGTTTTTCTAGTGTAAGTTTTTTTTTCCTTTAGCAATTTCTCTCACCAAGAAGCTTCCAGCGCTGCATCTCTCCTCCAACGTGCTCAGCACTACTAGCGAAGGCCTTGCTGCCCGGCTAGCACGTGTGCGCTCCCCAGGCGGCCGGACGGTCGCGTAAGAGGGGAAGAAGCCTCCACACCGATCAGAGTGTGTAGAGAGGCCTTCGGACTGCAGCCGCCTGATCAGGATTCCGGAGGACCAGGGATCCACAGGGGATCGCCCCACCGCTCTCCAGCTTCAGAGAGGCTTGAGTCGCAGGCCGGCGGCCACCATTTTGAAAGGAATACGTGGCTGAGCGCATGACCGGCAATCATCTACGGTAGCCGGGACCGCTCAAGAGGCACCGAGGAGGCCGGAAGAGGCCTAGAGTGGCCCCCCACTCTGCCAGTGGATCCGCAGAGGGGCCTGATTTCGGTGCAGGCCGGCACTCGAGCCGTGGATCAGCGGCTGGAAGAAGAAGTAGCTGAGCCGGCAGAGAGAGGAGAGATGAGCGGGAAAAAGAGTAAGTGCAAGGCAGACGCGGCGAGGAGCGGGGGTGCTGAGCCGAGATCCCTAGGGGACCCAGATCCAGCCAAAGGGACCTCCAGGGGAGCTTCCCAGGCCAGCAGAGGGAGGTCTCCCACCAGGAAGGACACCCCCAGGGCATCCACTAAGGAGACTCGCCCTAAAGGGGGCAGAGCGACCAGGGCCTCATCTAGGAGATTTAGGGCGACCATCAGCCCATCGCCTTCTAGGTCACGCTCCCCCCGCAGGCTCCCTGCACTGGCAGAGGCCCAGGCGGCCTCTCCTGGCTCCCCCAGGAGCTCAGGCAGAAGGCATAGCTCCATTTCGCCCCCCCCCCTTTCGCCTGCTCATTCCTCTGAAACGAGGGGGGATCCCTTTGGTCGCAGGGTTTCCAGCCCAGCTAGGCCCAGACTGGCACCAAGTTCACCAGAGGCAAGGGATCACCTGCAACCTCTAGAATTCCACCCTGCCCTCCCAGAGTTATCTGAGAGTTTCCAGGAGGTTTTAGCCAGGGCCTTAGTTCAAGTGATGGCCGCTGGGATGCAGCACCAACCCCAGGCCTCACAACAGGGATCATCCCGGGACTAGCCCAGAGATCATCAGACTCTTCCCAAAGACTCTGTGGCCAGAGAGCACAGGTCCCCTTCTTCCTCCACTGCCAGTGAAGCCTCAGATTTAGAAGAAGGGGAGCTGAAAGATGTGGGGTTCTCTGAGGATGAGGATGCTCAGTCTACAGAGGCCCCCAACATCACGGGCCTGTTTCCCCCCGCCTTATTTAGTTCCCTACTTCGTAAGGCCAGGGACACAGCGGACCTGGATCCCCCACCAGAACCCAGGCCAACCACTGCCACACCTAGCACCAGTAAGGGTAGGAAAAAGGGTCCCTTTCATAGACCCCCGGTAAAGAAGGAGGAGATTCCAACTCCAGAGATGTTTATGGAGGTCCTAAAATCTCAGTGGGTTAAACCAGGATCCTTCCCCAATCCGGGGGGCAATGAGCGGAAGTTCTATAACATCAACCCCACCTTTGACCAGGCACTCCAGCTCCCGGAGGTGGACAACCCGATCGCCACTCTAGCCTCATCCTCATCCGTAGTGACGGGAGACATTGCAAACTGCCTTAAGCCAGAGGATAAGAAGGCGGAAACTGTGATATGTAAAACATTTCAGGCAATAACCTGGGCCATTAGGGCGGCCGCTTCTGCTTCCTTTTTTAACAGATCCACGCTGTTGTGGCTGGAACAGCTGAGAGACAGAACACTGGCCACGGAGGTGCGACTGCTGCAAGCCATTTCGAAGGTGCTGGCAGCCACGCAATTCTCTGTGGACGCCACCCTGGATGCAGTTAAGTATGCGTCCCGAGCCTTATCTTCCTCTGTAGCGTCCAGGCGCTTACTGTGGTTGTGCCACTGGCAGGCGGAGTCCCGAGCCAATGGCACCTGGCAGGAGCAGACTACGTCGGGGACAAGCTGTTCGGTGCCTCGCTGGACCCGCTTCTGGTGGAGGACAAAAACAAGAAGAAGGTTCTCCCAGCCACGACCAGACGGTCGCATAACCGACACGCCCCCTACCCCAGGAGAACATCCTTCCGCCAGCCTGATTCAGACACTCAGACTCACAGGTACCAACCCCCCAGGTTCCACAGACAGGGGGACAGACAGTTTTTTAGGGACAGATTCAGGGGCCAGCAGCAGGGCAAGCGGCCCTTTCGAGGAGGAGGCGGTCACCCATTCCGCAGGTTCAAGTGATCCAGCCACAGATCACCCCATTGGCAGTCGCCTCTCCCTTTTCGCGGATGCCTGGGAACGCATCACCTCTGACAAGTGGGTCCTCCAGATGGTTATGCTTGGGTTACACCTGGAGTTCCGCTCGCAACCCCCTAACAGGTTCTGCACTTTCACCTCCTCTGCTGACCCAGCCAAACGGGCCATTAAGACTAGAGCCATCAAACACCTTCTGGATATCAAGGCCATTGAAGTAGTCCCAGAGGGGGAGAGAGGTTCCAGATTCTATTCTAACCTGTTTCTGGTTCCCAAGAGTTCAGGAGGGTGGAGAGCTATCCTGGATCTTAACAACTCAATTCCAGGGTAGTCTACCGTAGATTCAAGATGGCTTCCTTGAAATCCATCTTGGAAGTTATCCGACAGGGCGACTTCATGGCTTCCATCGACCTTACGGAGGCCTACCTCCACATCAGAATCGCCCCGGAACATCGCAGGTTCCTTAGGTTCTCCCTTGAGGGAAATCACTTTCAATATAGGGCCCTTCCCTTCGGGCTGGCCTCAGCCCCCAGGACCTTTACCAAGGTGCTGGCTGCAGCTACAGGTCACCTGCGTTCTCTACCAGTCTGTCTATTTTGCTATCTAGATGACATCCTAGTCCTAGCCAGGTCCCCAGCCATGGCCAGACAGGATCTGGGGACCACCATTTACACCCTCAGGTCCCTGGGGTTCTCTATCAACCTAGAGAAGAGCCAGCTGGTCCCATCTACCAGGCTCCAACACCTCGGTTCTATTATAGATTCGGTGTCTGGGGAGGTGTTCCTCCCCCAGGAGCGAAAGGACAACATTGTGCAGCTGATTCATTAAGTTCATAAATTACGCTCTGTCCCTGTAGTTCTTCTTTCCAGGCTCCTTGGGAAATTCATTTCTTGTATAGGGATCGTGCCTTGGGCTCGCCTACACGCCAGGGAGCTGCAGTGGTTCCTGCTTCCATACCAGAAGGTGGGGACGAGCGACACCAGATTCAAGATCCAAGTGTCGCCCCAGGTGCTGTTCTCATTCCGTTGGTGGCTGACCCCAGCACTGAGCAAGGGATCCCTCTTCAAGAAGCCAGCAAGGAAGGTACTCACAACGGACACGAGCTTGTTTGGCTGGGGAGCACACCTGGAAGCTCAGATAGCCCAGGGACGCTGGACTTCAACAGATTTGTGCGACATCATCAACTGGTTGGAGCTCAGAGCCATCCACCTGGCTCTACAACACTTCAAGATCACAGTCACCGGTCATCACATCCTGGTCCTGACGGACAACGTGCAGCCAAAGCCCACTGAACAGGCAAGGGGGCACTCACATCCAAGGCCCTTCGCGACGAGGCCCTCCGGTTAGGCAACTGGGCAGAGAGACATCTCCATCAGAGCAGAACACATCTCTGGGACGGAGACCAGCAAGCGGATTGGCTCAGCAGGGAGACAGTCGACAACGGAGAGTGGCAGCTCCATCCCAGCATCTTACGCGGATCTGCGAAAGGTTCGGACAACCAACGGTGGATCTCTTCGCAACTCCAACGCCCAGCTGCCGAACTTGTAGCGAAGTTCCCCTCCAGAGGAGCCATGGAACTGGGACGCCCTCCGCTGCAGATGGCCACCAGGTCTACTTTACGCATTTCCTTCCACCGCCTTCCCCCTCATTCCCGGGGTTCTGAGGAGGCTCGTGTCAGAGGGGGCTGCTTACAACGCATCTGGGTGGCTTTTGCTGACTGGTGTAAAGCAAGGGACATTCAACCTGCCTCAGCCTCGGTACCTCGTGCCTGGACTTCCTGCAGGAAGGTTTGGAGAAGGGCCTCGCCCCCAGCACTCTTAGGAGACAGATCTCGGCCCTTTCCACCATTCTTATCCCAACATCTGGTCCTCAGGCGCTTCCTCAAGGGAGCAGTGACTCTGAAACCCCCAGCAGTCCATCGATTCCCTTCCTGGGACCTACCTACGGTCCTCCAGGCTTTGACGGAACCCTTGAGGGAAGTTTCCCTTCAATTTCTGACCCTTAAGGTCGTCTTCCTGGTCGCCATCATCTCGGCCAGGAGAGTTTCTGAGATCAACGCTCTCTCCAGCAGAGCGGACCTCTGCACATTCCTAGAGAACCGGGTAATCCTCAGATTGGACCCCGCGTTCATACCCAAGGTCAATTCCCCCTTCCACAGTGCTCTAGAGATAGTTCTGCCGGACTTCTGTCCGCAGCCCTCCAGGGGATAGGGAAAGATCTTGGCACAGGTTGGATATCAGAAGAGCCTTGCTCATTTACCTTAAGCGCATGGCCCCCTTTAGGCGTTCAGAAGCCCTCTTCGTGTCATATCAACCTTCCACCAGAGGCGCTAAGGTTTCCCCGGCCACCATCAGCAGGTGGATCAGGGCGGCCATTTCACAGGCCTACAAGGCATGGGGAATTCATATTCCAGAGCGCATCACAGCGCACTCCACGAGAAGTGGAGTGGGCCACCCAGGCTCCGATAGAGGAGATCTGCTGGGCCGCCGCCTGGGCGTCTCCTTCACCATTCATTAGACATTACCGTCTAGATGCCTACGCCTCTGTGGAGGCAGCCTTTGGTAGGAGGGTTCTGCAGGGAGTCCTAGACTCTCAAGGGGCTCAGGCCTATTGATCCCTCCCTAGGACATCTAGCTTTGGTATGTCCCATCTGTTACTCCTCCCACACCTCACTCTGGAAACTGGCAGTTGGTCTTACCTGAACTGTATGTTTCAGAGAAGGTGTGGGAAGAGTCACTTCTCCCCGTTGTTTACTTTACTTTTACTTTACTTTATTGAACATTTATATGCCGCCCTTTTCCCTGAGGGGACTCAGGGCGGCTTACAACAATGGGGGAAGGGAGTGCAAGACAAGACTTAAAAGAAAAAAGAAAAAACGTGAGTAAAAAAATTAACCATAAAAACACAACAATCACTCAACATTCGGGCGGGGTGAGAATAAATCCTATCCCCAGGCCTGACGGGATAGCCAGATCTTGAGGGCTGTGCGGAAGGCCTGGACTGTGGTGAGGGTACGGATCTCCACGGGGAGGTTGTTCCATAGCGTCGGAGCTGCAACTGAGAAGGCTCTCCTCCGCGTAGTTGCCAGTCGGCACTGACTGGCGGATGGAATTCGGAGGAGGCCTACCCTGTGCGATCTGATGGGACGCAGGGAGGTAATTGGCAGGAGGGCGGTCTCTCAGATAGCCAGATCCACTACCATGGAGCGCTTATAGGTGGTAAGTAAGACCTTGAAGTGCACCCGACGATCAACAGGTAGCCAGCGCAGCTCACGGAGGATCGGTGTTATATGGGCGAACCGTGGTGCGCCATGATCACTCGCGCGGCCGCGTTCTGAACTAGCTGAAGTCGCGGTATGCTCTTCAAGGGCGCCCCATGTAGAGCACATTGCAGTATTCCAGCCTAGAGATCACAAGGGCTCGAGTGACTGTTGTGAGAGCCTCCCGGTTCAGGTAGGGCCGCAACTGGCGCACCAGGCGAACCTGGGTAAATGCCCCCCTGGTCACAGCCGACAAATGGTGATCAAAACTCAGCTGTGGATCCAGGAGGACTCCCAAGTTGCGGACCCTGTCTGAGGGGTATAAATTTTGCCCCCCCAGCCTGATTGATGGAACGGTAGCCGAATTTTTGGGAGGAAAACACAACAGCCACTCGGTCTTTTCCGGGTTGAGCACCAGTTTGTTAGCTCTCATCCAGTCTTTAACAGCCTCAAGGCCCCGGTTCATCACATCCACCGCTTCATTGAGTTGGCACGGGGCGGACAGATACAACTGTGTATCGTCCGCATATTGGTGGTACTTAGGGCGCCAGGGGCCTGAGTTAGCTCAGTGGTCATTCAGGGTCAATAGGAAGGATATGTGCTTGCGCTGTTGTTCTGTAGGTCTTTCCTTCAAGGGCTATGCTACGACCATCGGTTAATCTGGGAGAGCAAGAGGAGGATCAGAGGCGTGGCTTCAAAAGATTATCCTCAGACTCCAGGTCAAAGGGGCTTGGTTAATACCTATCTGTTACTCCTCCCACACCTTCTCTGAAACATACAGTTCAGGTAAGACCAACTGCCATTTTAGCTTTTTTTATTGTCTCTTGAATGTGTAAAATGTGTCTTATCTTTATGTGGTTGTTGATGGATGTCTGCTGTGTCTAAATGCCAAGCATCCAGGAATTCTCCAGTCTTTTGGGTTTAGATTGGTCTAAGATGCTCAAGAGTTTCCCAGTTGAAACCATGGTTGAGTTTGTCCATGTTTGTGAGATTGAGGAGTTTTCATCAATGTCTTCCTGCCTGCTAGTTGATATTCATGGATGTGCTCTGCTACCTGTCTGTCCTACATAGTAGCTGTTACTATTTGTACACATAAATTGTGTGTAAACAAGGAGCAAACCCCACACTCACTAACACAGATGATGGTACCTAATCAGGTAATGAAACAACTGCAAAGAAACAACCAAGCACAGAGAGCACCAAGGACTCCACAACCCAACCCTGATTACCTATATTCTCTTCTATTGGAATTTACATATACTGTTTACAGGGCACAGATTAATTACTGTGTCACAGAAAACTGCACATTATATAAAAATTTAGTGAATAACTTTTATAATCCATTTCTTTGGAGTCTGAAAAATGTTCAAGGGCCAAGTTGTGGTGTTCTCTTTAATTGGTTGATGCTGTTTTCAGATTGGGAAGGCAAATGTCTTAATGGTGATTCATATTCACCGAAAGCTGTGACTAATAGAGAGGGTGCCTAGGAATGCTCCTAAAGCTTCTTGTGAAATGTTCCAGTAGAAGCAGGCTAGACCATGGGACTAGATAAGAATCTTAGGTAGGAGTCCATCCTAAGAACTCTTTTCCTCAAACCAGAGTATAGTTTGCTCCGAAAGGAAAATCTATAATAGTGCCTGTTGGATAACATTTTTTCTACAGTAGTCTTTATTTTTAGAAAGAAAATGGTGAAAATTAAGTGGCTTCTCTCCAGAACAGGGGTTCCCAACCACCTGGCCTGCAGCCCACTATTGGGACACAGCAGATTCAGAACCAGGCCGCACAAGCAGCGGCCAAGTGTGCGCACATGTGTAGCTCCACTTGCACAAGCAGCAGGTGCTCATGTGCGAAGCTCCACTTGTGGGAGCAGTAGTCACATGTGCCCACTGCTTGCACAAATGGAGCTGCCAGAAAGGTTGGGGACCGCTCCTCCACAACATGCAAAGGCTGAATGAAGAATGTGTGACAGAATTTGCTTATATTACACACCCTGCATTAGCCTTAAATAAAGGAAAAGGAGGGTGGGATGGAAGTCATGAGAATAGCAATAAAATATTAGGTTTGAGAAATGTGGAATGAGGAATAGGAGTTCATTTTCTAATCCAAATAGTTATACAGCTCAAAATATTAGTGTGAAACAGATCTATAAAAATAAGGGAGACAAACTATTTTTATATGCGCAATGTAAAACTTAAATGGCATCTTGTAAGGATGTTTTAAATACTTGAACGTTTTTTCCCTGTCTGTCTTGAAATAAAAAAAAAATTGCACTGCAGTAGGGTTTTTGTTTTGTTTTGTAAGTATTTATATCTTATGTTGATGAAATGTTATGAAAATAATACCATGGCATTCTTGATTGAGAAATGATTAATTTGTTGCTGGATTCTTGTTAATCCTTTGAGAAATGGCTAGAAGAAGAAAGTATGATGTGACAGCACACAACGTTTAAAGAGATTTTGACTGTTTTACTCTTGTATGTAAACATGGGTATATCAATACATTGTATGATACAAACATGTGGTTGCTTTAATTTGAGATTCTTTGTATGAGCGAGAACATGATAGCAGTTAATGATCCAATTGCAAAGTTAAATCCCTTTCCAGTGTTAGTAGGAAATACTCCAGCAAACCAATGAGCCTTCATACAGTCTTTAATCAGTGCAGAAAATAAATGTTGATACTATCTCAGTTAACAGTCCTGCTTTTAAACAGTTTTCTTTAAATACAAGGGTTTTCAAACATTTTCAGCTGCAGAATGTTACAGTTAGTCTTCAATTTATAATCACAATTGGAACTGGAGAATTTCCATTGTAAGTTGTGGCAGTCATAAATTGAATCACGCATCTGGATCCAAATTTATGAACATTTTTACCATAGGCATTAAACAAATCATCCTTCAAGGAATCTGGCTTTTCCAGTGGATGCAAAAAAAAAAAAAAAAAAAAAAGGTTATGAATTGCAGTCATATGACCACAAGATACTCCAGTCTTAAATGTGAGCTGGTTTTCAAGCACCCGAATTGCAATCATGTGATTGAATGGATGGCATGATGGTCGATAGGGCAAATTTACAAGTGATAAAGAACTTTTTCCCTGGCCGATATAAGTTTGAACTATCTTTAATGAACAGTTTAAGTCAAAGATAACCTGTAGTGTTTTTTTTTTAAAAAAAAAACTAAATTTCTGATCAAAAAGTAAAAGTGAATTTCCCCCCTCCCCTTCTTGGTTTCTCATAGAACCCCTTCAGGTTGGTCACAGAATGCTTGAGTGTCATGAAACACAATTTTCAAAACCCTGCCATAGTGTGTCACCAGGTCTGAGATCATTTGGAAACCAGTGCTGTGTCTAAGGCATAAAAGATGGCTTCTTTTCTTTTTTTTTAGGAAAAAAAGTGAAGGCATTAGTTTATATAAGTTGAATATCTTTTTAATAATGCCTACTTTGGCTTCAACCACATCAAATCTTTCAGGATGCTTAGAATTTTAAAACTAATAATTACACTGAATATTTGATTATTTGAGGTTCTTAGCAGTTAAAGACACTGAGCTTGTCAGCTGGAAATCTGGCGGCCCGGGTTCCAGACCTGAGCGCCGTGTGAAAGGGTGTACTCCCATTACTTACCCCAGCTCCTGCCTACCTAATATTTCAAAAGCATGCAAATGTGAGTAGATAAATAGGTACCACTTCGATGGGAAGGACTCAATTTAACAAACTTAAATTTAACCTTAATTCAGTATTTCATGCTATTGTAATTATATGTTTGGGAAAACAAAGAAGTAATTCACCAATTCAGAAATTTTGCTTTTATATGATGAAACCCATGTTTATAAAATATAATATTATTGATGTTCTTTAATTTCCCTGAATTTCAGGGGGGGGGGATGTGTCAGATCACTTTGTACGTGTGTGTCGTTTGATGCTCTGAAATATAAATGTTAATTTTTACATGTGTAATTTTCATTTCTCAAATTGAACTTGTTTCAGTTTATTGAAATTAATATTTGCTACAAGATGTAAATACAGAATTATTTTCTATTTATTTGTGAGTTAATTTAAAAGCTGGTTAATTATTTGATGTTCAAAATATTTCCATTGCATATGTTAAATTTGTGGAAGGTTCTTTTCGCATACTGTTCATCATAGGCGCATTGTTGTATCCATTAAAGAAATTTATTTCTAAAAAGTGTTAATGTTTTCTCTTATTTATGCATTTGTTTATCAACTGAGAAAATATGGAAGATGCTCACAGCTGCTTTCAAAAAATACTGTAGAATGATAAATGACATATCAAAATTGTATGATCCAGAATAATATTTTAAATAACCTCATTGGAATTTAGCCAAATTAAAAATGTTGTAAACCTTGTTGCCTCTTAGTATGATGTATCATTTTCCTTCGGAGATTTATATTGTCAGCAGAATTTGGAAGAGTCTTTGGGGGTTATATTAATGTAGAAAAGTTAAACAATGTGTATGAAAGAAAAAAAATGAGGTAAGAGGTAGACAAAGAGAAATTTGAAGAAAAAAGGCATGATATAAACTAGGGGTGTCATACTCAAGGGCTGGATCTGCCCCGCAGGGTACTTAGATCTGGCCCACAGGGCTGCTCTGTAAACAGCAAAGGACTGGCCTGCAGTGCCTCTGCCAGTGAAAATGGAGCTCGGGAGGTTCCTCCCAAACTCTATTTTCCCTGGCAGAGTGTTGTAGGAAGTCGTCAAAGCCGAAAACGGAGCTCAGGAGCCCATTTTCACTGGCAGAGCGCTCAGGCTTTGTATGGAACATGAGTGATGAAAATGACATTCCCACTTCATAGTCTTTTATAATTTCCTGAAGTCAATGCCGAAATGCGCTTGTCTTCACACTTGGTGCAGATGGTTACTCAAAAGGAATACAGAGTAATTTCCCTTAAGACCACAATGAAGTTAATACCAGGGCTTTTTTTTTTTTTTTGCATGTTGTGCGCTTGCTTTAATTCTCCATTGTCAAGTTGACAGACACCTTGCTTGCTGGCTTTATTCTCCATGTCAGGCAGACAAATCTTGAGTCGAGACAGACTATACTGGTGAGTTACAGGATTGGATCTTACATATGTTCCGGATGCTTTTGCAGGCAAGTGATGAACTCTTTGATTGATTTTCCTTGGTAGCAGATTAGGTAGATATTTGTGAATAGTGGAAACCTAGGAGAAATGCAGTTGAAGGTAAATCTTCAATCAGTATGTTGTTTCATGCCCTGTATAATCATTGATGTGTACACAAGGATCGGTATCAGTGAGGTAATTTTTAACTACCAATCTTCTTTTAACTAGCATTTTGTTACACTTATTTTTGTAGAACAGTGTTCTACTCTGACCTATGTATAACCCTCATAATCCAACATATCTGGAGGCCATCAGGCACTTAGATCATTTATCTGTGTCCCATACACTCTTGAATAAGTGTAGCATAAGTACAGTCAGTTTCCTGCATGCTTAACACATAAATCTGATTGATAATGGCCTTTGAACATCAACCAAAAAAAAGAAGATAAAATTGCTTTTTGTAAAGCAACAGGAACACAAAGAGAAGCATTATGAGGAAAACAGTAGGTTATTTTTGCTAGCCTAAATGTACAAGATCACGGTCAACTGCTCAGATTAGCTTTGATGCCCTTAGCTTTCAGATTTTTCAATACTGTGGAAGTGTCTGTAATAAAGATTATTTTCGCATGTCAGTCTTGATCTTAGAACTGATAATGGAACTTGTCTCATGATAAAACGCTACAGAATATTTAGATTAGGAGAGCTACATAATTGAAGCCTTATTAAAGAGAGTCACATTTACTATCGCTGAATAGCGAAGCACAGTTTTACTCTTAGCCTGCTATAATAGAATACAGCAGGTTTAACTATTGGATTTCTGTTATTTCATAGCTCTTAAGCATGCAGAATCGTTGCCATAGATTGCACCTAGAAGGTCCTCCAATTAGACATAATAAAGCTATCACTTCATTCATAATGAGTGAGAACCAAAACCCCATCGTTGTCTTGTGATTTGGAACAGCTGCTTAATTACCCCTAAAATAGTGTTTCTCAAACTTAGCAACTTTAAGATGTCTAGACTTGATTCCCAGAATTCTCCCGCCAGAATTCTAGGAATTGAAGCCCAGATGTCTTAAAGTTGTTACAGTTGAGAAAGACTGCCCTAAAGTGTATAGTGTCACAGAACTGTCTAAGAGGAAATCCTTAGAATAAAAACATTGGGAGCTGCCATAGATGGTTGGATAGGTAATTGGTTGCAAGCATGAAAAAATCTTTAGGAGGAAGCAGTCAATCCGTGTTTTCCAAGTTATCTACGGTATCTAGCAATCGAGTTTGGAATCTCAAGATCAAATTCCCCAAGTTATCTATCTAACAATCTAGTTTGTACTAGATTGTTAGATAACTTGAGAAATTTGAACTTGAGATTTGTATATTTAATTTTTCATGGATAGTGAATAGCAGTTTGGTTGAAAATGAAAGGTGCAAATTGTATAAATCAGAAACTTTTTGTTTACAAATTGCTATAATCAGTTTAAAATATCAATTAAATATCAATTGTGAAGGACAATGGTCATCTAAGAAGATTGACATCCTAAGTTCCTTCCTGTGGACCAACTTTAATTATCAATGTACCCGCAGTAGATCATGATGTAATCACATGGAAATGGAAACCAAATGAAAACATTAAACATAAACATTAAAAAGATATGTTCCATCTTTTGAAAGTAATTGTTTTATACTACAAATATGGAATTAAATATCTGTATATAATTTCCCACTACTTAAAAAAAAGAATGAAAAATTAGCATGGTGAGAAAAGTCCTCTTTGTGAGTAGCTTTGGATTTTTTGTTTACATAGATGTACAAATATGATTGCTGTATTATTGTGTATAATACTTGGACGTGCTACAACTAAATAGCTATACCAATAAGGGTGACAGGAAAACAGTTGAATTAGCTTGAGTTGTAGTCTCAAGTCACTGGAAATTTTAGATTTAGATTAGTGAATTTTAGAACAAAAAAACGGGATTATAATTGAAATATTCTGAATGACCCATGGGTGTATTTAGTATCTAAAAACAAACTACTTACTTGTCAAGCATATTCTTCTGTTTCAGGATCTTATAGACTTCAGCTGATGTTTGAGGTCCTTGTAGCTTCTGTCCATTCAACATTTCTTTTTCCAACTGTTCAATTGTCTAAAATAGGCAAAGTATGAATTGCTTGTTTTAGAACAAAGGGAAATGGCATTAAATTCTATATAAGCTGATGAACAAGTCTTAAAGCTCAAGCAATAAAATGGCACCCTTTATCCTGTTTTTGTATTTTCCAATACAACTAAATAAGCAGGATTTTGGAGCAATTTCTAAACTTACTTGAGCTTAATAGTTTTAAAATTATGAAATGTATTATAATTTAGAGCTAAGCTACATGTGGCGCTAAACTTGCATTCACACCTTAACCATTGAATGAACCAGTTGGCTGGGTTCACAAAATTGATTTACTCTAAGGGACCTACTGTGACTTTTAACAGTATTCAATCTTCATTGAAAACAACATAAAGGCCATCTTCATTTTTGAAATATGAATTCAGTGATAATTGGATAACTCTAGGAGATGCAGTAAAGTGAATAATGGGGAATCTGCTTAAGAGGCGATGCATTCTCCCCGTGTTTACAATGTGGGAAAGCAGTCTCAATTCAAACATAAAGATGAGGGTTTATTTTTTTTAATTATAAGGGCTGACTTTCAAGAAAACACAGGACTATGGAGGTTACCTGTACTTGAAAACTTCTTAATTAAAAATTCATATCCTTAAAAATTCAGGGAGATATTCACAAATATATCTGCCTTGAAAGTAGCTCATGTTGAACTATAGCCCAGTCAAACATCAGGCATTGAGCATAGGAAATGGTTTATGATTTTTATTAGGTCATAAAATGCTTTATGATCATCTTAGGTCATTAAATGGTTTATAAAATTTGCCAAAATGTCAATTCCATGGAAATCATGGCTCCCAGATTTTGGATGCTTTCTGTAAGTTAGCCCACTTGAGGTACCTTGGTTGAAAATATTTTGTCCCATGATGTACTATTTTGTCCAGTTAAAGGTTACAGACATGAGAGTTGTAGTAATATATGCAGGATATTATCAGACATGTCAAATCAACTTCAAAAGCATGTTGAACCCCCCCCCCCCTCAGCCAGCAGCATCTCTGGCCACTTCCCATAAATTGTGCTCTACTAGGCTATTTAGATTTATCTTAAAAGTGCAGCCAACTTCTCTTCCTCATGCAGGGGTATAGCAAAACATGCCCTTACTTTTCCACCACGTGCAAATGCTTCGGCCACCTTCCTGTTACGTCCCCCATAGCATGTGGTAATCAAATCTGCAACTCCACAGCTTTCCAGAAATGTATTTATAGAGATTGTGCCCTTGCAGAAGATTTTAGCAAAGGCAATCATTTCCATCAGGCCCAGGCGAATCACAGCTGCCTTGGTGTTGTCCCCAAAGCCCAGCCCATCACAGAAACCAGCTCCAACAGCCACAATGTTCTAACAGCCAATGGAAAAAATGACAAAGAAGAAGGAAAAAAAGAAGTCTTCGGTTTAAAACATCAGATAATCTTGGGTTCTAATAACTAAGAGCAAACCCCACTCCTTACTAGCATTGATGACATTACCTAGTTAGGTAATGGAACGTCTGCAAGAAAACAAGCAAGCTCAGAGAGCACCAAGAATCCTTCAAATCTTGGGTTCTCCCACACAAGACCCATAACTACCACTTTGATACCATCTACCAGGCTGCCCAGCTAATCCAGATTTTAATTATGTTTTATAATTTAATACATAACAAACCCAGCTAGCAAAAACTGAAACTGTGGCTGAACAAACTACAGCTTAAAATGTTCTACTTAGTAACTGTAATTAGTGCTAAAAATATATGGCTCTTATGTAGTAATAATTCTGTTTCAGACATATATAAAACATAAAAATAATGGATTTTTTTGAAAAATAATAAAAATATTCTAAAATAAACAAATGCTTTTGACATTAAATTTGTAGTCAGCAAAATAAATCAGATTATTTATATACCGTATTGTTTGGTGTATAAGACATACTCCCCCCCCCCAAAGTGGATGGAAATGTCTGTAAGTGAGCCTTATACAGCAAATGTTGCCGAAGTCCTGCCCACCTATCGGCTACCATCCTTTGGAGACTGCCTCCCAGCAATTTGCAGCCAACAACAAACAGCCTGGTCAGCTTCAGCACAGCCTGATCTAGCACAAGCAGCTAATTAGCAATTAGATCTGTCTCCTGGAATACCACCTATCAGCTGTTCCTGGCTGCAGGGATCGCTGCCACCCATTGTCCAGTCAATCATGGTTGCTGCCTCCACCTGCCCCATTTTCGGCATCCCATTTTTTGCCCGTTTCAGGGCAGCGGGCCTTGCTGCCACTTCCACTTATCTGGGAGGCAGATCCAACTGCCAATCAGCTGCTCGTGCTAAATCAGGCTGTGCTGAAGCTGACCAGGCTGTTTGCTGCAAGGAGGCAAATTGTTTCGTTACAACAGCACTGAAAAAAAGTGACATGACCACTTTTCACATTTACGACCGCTGCAGCAGCATCATGGTCACGTAATCAAAATTCAGCCACTTGGCAACTGGCATGTATTTATGATAGTTATACTGTCCTGGGATCATGTGATCATCTTTTGTGACCTTCTGACAAGCAAACTCAGTGGGGAAGCCAGATTCACTTAACAACTGTGTTACTAACTTAACAACTGTGCTTAGATGTGGCCTGTGGGGTTGCCCTGGAAACAGCGAAGGACAGGTCTTCTGTGCCTCTGCCAGCGAAAAAGGAGCTCATGAGAGTCACATGTGGCTCTCCTGAGCTCTGTTTTCGCTGGCAGAGGGTTGCAATCTCGGGCCACCACAGGCGCTCTTGACACAAGTGACGTTGACCTGGCCACGCCCACCCTGGCCATTCCCAACCCGGCCTACTGAGGTCAAACACAACCCTGATGTGGCTCTCAATGAAATCAAGTTTGACACCCCTGGTATATCATATGAACATAACTACTTCCTTGGAATAACAAACCTTTAAGGCCCCACAAAGTTCCACGGTGTCACAGTCATCCACCACAGTAATTCTGAAATTTGATGTTTGCATTAATTCTTTTAAGATCTTCCCATTTTTAGCATTTTTAGAACCTAAGAAAAGAAGCACAGGCGTTAGAATTTTAACTGACAATAGAAGAAAGCATTTGACTGGATAGAATTATTTCCTCTATGATTTTTCGTTTAAATGTCTGTATGTGTCAAAAACATTCAGAAAATGTTTAAAATAGACAATTTTCCTGTGAAAATTAGCTATCAAGTGAAATATTCCAACTTGGTCAAAAGACAGTGAAATAAATATGAAATAGAAATAGACTTTCTGAGAAAAAAATAAGACTACATTATATTCTTAACAGTAAAATGGCAAAGTCAACTGAACTGTAATGAAATATTAATATAAAACCTATGCAGGGGACACGTGTGCACATGCATGGCGGGGTGGAGTGCATGTGGGGGGGGCTGTCATTGCATTTTGGGGCCGCACAAGCACCCCCCGGTGCCCCAGTTTGGGCCTGGAAAGCCTCCTGCACCAATCTGGAAACAAAAAATGGGTGGGGCGGGGCACATGCGCGGTGGCAGGGCATACACAGAGGTGTGTGTGTCACATGTGTATGCGTGTTTGGTGTGTGAGTGGGGGTGTTGCACGCATTGCATTATGGGCGTGGGTGCACCCACAAGTGCGCACTTTTGGCATGCAATGACAAAAAGGTCATCACTGTCCTAGAAGAAAATAAAAGAGATTGGTTTTTACAGTAGTTGCTGTATGGTGGGAGAGTAGATTAAAACAATTTAGTGTGCCATTGCAAACAAAGGGACCATGAGGAAAATCTGGATCTGCAGTATGGACTAGCTGCATGCCTACAATATACTGACTGGCTTCATAAACAAGCTATTCAGTTTTTGATTCTGTGCCTCCCATTCGTCAAAAATTGGTTGAATAAACTAAGGTTTAAGCAAACAACGGTTAATTTAAGAGTGCCGGATATTACTTGGGACCATTCAGCCATGAATTTTACCTAGTATCTAGGTAAAGCCCACTATCTTGGGCTTTCTGAGCAAAAAATCAGGATGCAAATTTAAAAGATGAACAGGGAGTGTGTGAGAAATGCTGCAATAGCATACAAAGAATAAGAGAACACGAAGCCTTGGCTGGTAAAAATCTACGACTATTATCCAAGATATGAAGGTTTATAAAAAGAAGCTGGCTGACTCCATCTGCTAGTTGTGGATTCATTTCCCTGGCATGAAAGACCAATAATTTATGAGTCAATTACCGATGGTAGTTTCACAGAACATTTCATTTGCCACTTCATTGGCAATGTTGGCACCCATGAGCACACTCATATCTATCTTCAGTTTCTCTCGGATGATGTCGCTGATGAGTTTCAGGCCTTCAGGGCCTTCGTCTATACCCTACTTAACAGAAAAAAGAGGGGTCAAAGCAAATCCAAGTTGAACTGCACTGCAATAGATTACAGTAGTTTATGGAACAGGTTGTTTTGTCTGAAAATTGGGCCAAGGAACACATACGGATGACCTTTTTACCCAAGAATCAGCGCTACAACAAACAGGTTTTTTTCCTTTCTTCCTTCATGGGAGCTGACATTTCAGTTTCATTTAAAATGAGAAGCTTAGAGTAAATCATGAGAGATGACCAGTCCATTCAAGCTGTAGTATCTGTGTTTCCAGGGTTCAAGGCCACAGCTTGTACTAGCAATGCAGCACTTGCTCTCATTGGATTATATAGTGTTAGGTAAGCCCAAACTCAGTGATGACACAGCAAAATCCAATCGAGTTCTATCTTTATTTGCTTATACCCAATGGACAGAATCTTGCCAAACTAAAGCCATAACCTTCAACCCTATTAGATATATCCTGAGAGATTAAAGAGTGTGGCTCTTCCTCCCTCCTCATTCAGTTTGGGTCTGCACAGTCCCTTAATTTGGGCTTTTGGGTGGAATGGTGGATCAAAGCACAGTATAATAGGCAAACTCTGTCCACAGCCTGGAGTTTGATCCTGACAGGGCTCAAGGTTGACTTAATCTTCCATCCTTCCAAGGTCGGAAAAGGAGGCGCCAGATTGTTTGGGGCAATATGCAAAAAAAAAAAAATGCTTACATTGTAAACTGCCCAGAGAGTGTTGTAAAGTGATATGGGACAGTGTATAGGTTTAAATGCTTTTGCTATTGCTATATATTGACTCTTCGGTAGGAAAGCTCTGTGCTGCCAAGACTCCCCTCCACTGCTTTTCCAGGGACACACTCAATGATGGGTTCCTACTGGTTTGGACCGGTTCGGTTGAACTGCTAGTGGTATGGCAGCCTGGGTTGCTGGAACTGGCTGCAACCCAGGCCTGCCATGCCCCCGAACCGGTTCCCTGGTTTCTTCTGCAGTCGCCAACATGTGTCTGTGCATGCGCACAACAGTTTTCAGTCAAATGCACATGCGCAGCAATGCACGGTGCGTGCATGCACGAGTGAAGCAAGCAGTGTGCCCCTAAAACGCCCTCTCAGTGGTGGGTTTCTTACTGGTAGTAAACCAGTAAGGAACTCACCACTGTACACACTTCATCACAGATAGAAAGGGTAGCCTAAATGAGTACCATATAGGCAAACCTCATATTAGGAAGGTCAGATGAGCATCACTAACATAATACAATACAATAACAGAGTTGGAAGGGACCTTGGAGGTCTTCTAGTCCAACCCCCTGCCTAGGCAGGAAACCCTACACCGTTTCAGACAAATGGCTATCCAACATCTTCTTAAAGACTTCCAGTGTTGGGGCATTCACAACTTCTGGAGGAAAGCCGTTCCACTGATTAATTGTTCTAACTGTCAGGAAATTTCTCCTCAGATCTAAGTTGCTTCTCTCCTTGATTAGTTTCCACCCATTCTTCTACCCTCAGGTGCTTTGGAGAATAGCTTGACTCCCTCTTCTTTGTGGCAACCCCTGAAATATTGGAACACTGCTATCATGTCTCCCCTAGTCCTTCTTTTCATTAAACTAGACATATCCAGTTCCTGCAACCATTCTTCATATGTTTTAGTCTCCAGTCCCCTAATCATCTTTGTTGCTCTTCTCTGCACTATTTCTAGAGTCACATGATGGTACTTTGGATTTTCTGATCCGGTTCAGTTGCTATGTTCTGATTTTCTAATGTTCATTTATTTATTCATTCAATTTCTATAGACACCCACCTTAATCAATGACTCTGGGCGACTTACAATTCCAAAAGTATAATATGATAAAAACACTAAAAAACATTTTTACAAACTCAAAACAAAAATGTTGCTTTTTAAAACAGATTTTTAAAAGGAGTACAGGTAGTTCTTGACTTATGACCACAACTGAGTCCAACATTTCTATCGCTAAGCAGGGCAGTTTTTAAGTGAGTTTTGCCCCATTTCATGAGCGTTATTGCCATATTTATTAAATGAATCACTGCAATTATTAAGTAAAATCATGCAATCATTAAGCGAATCTGGCTTCCCCCATTGATTTTGCTTGCTGGAAGCTGGCTGGGAAGGTTACAAAGGGTGATCACATGACTTCAGGACAGCACAACTGTCATATATATTGCCAAGCAACTGAATTTTGATCACTGGGAGGGGAGGCTGAAATGGTTTTAAGTATGGAAAAATGGTCAGAAGTCAATTTTTTCAGTGCCATGGTAACCTCACAAGGTCACTAAATGAATGGTTGTAAGTTGAGGGCTACCGGTATAACATAAAATATACTCAAACCATGACGTGCGGTGAGGATTACGGTTGATGAGGCAAGAGCGCGGCAGCGGCGAGAAGCAACGTCCCTGCCGCTGTGTCGGACATAAACGTGAGACCCCTGTCAGACACAGCGGCAGGGACGGAGGAGGCAGTGGGCAAGGCCATGCCACCTCGCCTCCCCGCTTCCTCCGACCCCGCCACTGTGTCTGAGTCCGACAGGTGTTTTGCGTTTATGGTGGACATAAACGCGAGATGCCTGTCGGACACAGCGGCAAGAACGTCCCCACCACTGCCGCACTACGCCACCTCGCCCCCGCCTCCTCTGACCCCACCGCTGTGTCCGACAGGCATCTCACATTTATGGTGGACATAAACGTGAGATGCCTATCAGACACAGCGGCTAGAATGTCCCCGCCGCTGCTGCGCTCCGCCGCCTGCCCCCCACCGCTGTGTCAGAGTTCGACAGGTGTCTCGCGTTTATGGTGGACATAAACACGAGACGCCTGTCGGACACAGTGGCGGGGACGGAGGAGGCGGAGGGGCAAAGCGGCAGCCGGCGAAGAAAGGGGAGAGGAGGAGGAGGAAAGGGAGAGGGGAGCAGGACGGGGCTCCCGGTGGGGAGAAGAGGAAAAAGGGAAGGGGGGCACAGCAGGCAAAAGAAAGAAAGCGCCAGCCTGCCAGCAGAGGCGGGTAAAAGACCCACTTCTGCTGACAGGCTGCCCCTCTCTTCTCAAACAAGGCTGCCCTCCCTGCCTCTGCCCCTTCCCACTCTTCTCAAACAAACTCACTCTCAAATGGAGAGAGTTTGTTTGAGTGAAGTGAAGAAAGAAACACACGCACCCACCCACCCACCCACCCACACACACACACACAAAAATTATTCACAATAAAAAATTACTTACAAATTAAATTACAATAATTTTGAATTCCTTCCCCCTCCCTCCATCCGACCCACATACCTTTTCCAGCTGTGTCATGGAGGATTTCAACTCTCCTCTTGTCCGCCCGCCATGATGAAAATGTAAAAAATGTAAAAATAAAAAGGCAAGAGTTGCTGCTGCCAGAGCAGGAGGCGAGAGAACCACGTGCCTCCTTTGCATAAGGAATTTTTTGCCTTTTAACCCTTGCTTAACTCTGCTCAAGTGATCATAACGATAGTCTAAAGGAGGCACGTGGTTCTCTCGCCCCCCCCCCCTGCAGTTAATCACTAAGCAGAGTCATCCACTGTGACTCTGGCAGCAACTACCTCTGCCTTTTTCCTTTTAATTTTTTTTTCTTTTCATCATGACACTGGTGAGGCCCTGCCTCCCGCCTTCCCTGACTGCACGTCCCTGACTCAAACACACAAATGCAAAATAATGGTTCTGACTTATAGAGGAGATATTTTTCATATCAAAGCTGTCATTGCCGATGGGCAGCACCAGGTTGATTTTGGATGATTTGGGAAGCAAAGCAAGGCTGAACCTGATTGGTTCTTGGAGGGGAAACCACATGGGAATTCCAGGCTGTTGGCTGCACTGAGAAGCTTTAAACTATCTTGGAAGAAGATAATGGCAAATTCCTCTCTTAACACTCAATAGGAGAGCTTCTTTAACATTTTTTTTTAGCAGAGCCATCAATTTTGAGCCTAGTGGAATATTCTATTTAGCACCTAATTAATCCGATCTCATTTGTCAAATGATATCTCCATGGAAACATACAATCCTTTGTGTACATTGCTAACTTAATCATATTTGCATCATTATGTTTTCTAGAAGTAGGTGAAAGGTCTTTACAAAAACAGAAGTGGTATATGTAAGAGAGTAAGAGAGGACTGAAAGCCAGAGAAAGGAGAAGTGACCTTTGGCCAAGATTTGTGTGATCTGCTGACTGACTCACCACTCTGTTTTGTTTTTTTTATCTTAATGTTTAAACCAGCCTGGAAAAGTCATTTGAAGCAATTGTTACTTCAGTTTTGAAATACATAAGAACCGCTGAACTATAATTCAATATTCTGGAAACAAGCTGCTTGTCTATGCATTTATGAGACCGTGAAGCCACAGTTGAGTTTTAAAACGAATAAAGGGGAATAAGCATAGTTTTTAGGATGCTTATACAAAGTACAGTATCTTCCTTTCTTAAAAGTATTCCTCTATAATAATGCTTTTTTTTTTTTAAATGTACAGAATTCCAAATCCCTTTACTTAAAAACATGGATTAATTTCACACATGGAGTTAAAGCAGAATGTAGTTTAAGATAGCTAGCACCCACCCTTCTCCTAGAAAAAATGAAAATTTTTGAGAAATATTTAAAAGGCAGGATAAAATATTTCCCCTAAAGAGAAATAAAAACTTAAGGGAGACAGAAACTCAGAGCCTCAGCTCCCTATCCCCAAGCAGATACTAGGCTAAGGCCAGCTTTAGAAATGCAGATTTGGCAATCCATTACTCCCGGAAGCAAGGTCTGAACAAAGGTAGGGTTAGCCCTCAGCCACAATAGGAATTGCCCAACAAGCCGCTTCATTGCATCAGCCAAAATCCAACCAAGCTCAAACAAACTTCTAGGATTTGTACATGGCACCATGAGAGTCTGACAACAGCCAATAGAATACATCAGGGGTGGGTTCCTGCCTGTTCTAACCTCTTCTATAGAAGAGGTCCCACAAATTTGCTGTACCGTTTAGAACCGGTTCCAGCTCCCTCCCCCTGACCGGTCCCGCACCATGCTTGCCCCGCCCGCTGCTCACTGATTGGCTGGCTCACCAATCGCCCCACCTGCCTCTAAGAGTAAGGTGACCAGACGTCCCGCTTTTGGTGGGACAGTCACGATTTTTAATAATTTGTCCCATGTCCCGCGGCGTGTTCAAAAAGTCCCAATTTTCCAAAAGAAAGGAAATCAATTTTAAAAAGGATGCCGTTAAAAAAAAGTTTTTATTTCTCTGAAGTGTCGTTCCTGATGTGGCCTTTAGAGGGCAGTGGTTTCTCTCCCTCCCCTCCTGCACATGCGCGTGCTGATGCGTGCCGTTTTTCGCAGCGCGCCGAGGAGGCAGGTGGGGATCCGGTTGGGAGAGGCTGGCGATGGGGGTGGCTTTTAAAAGGGTTGGGGGGCATTGGGGGAAGGCAATTGGGGGAAGGCTGCTTTGCAACCACCAGCGAAGTCCCATCCCCCCTGCTCTTGCCTTTCCTTCTGCTTGCTCCATCCCAGCGGAGGCTGAGCCCGCCTCTTATTTGGGTCTCCTGCATCCCCCCCCCCAAACGGAGCACCCCATTTCAATCAACGAGGGGCACAAAGCAGGTTGCAAACACCCCCCCTCCCCCCAAGGCTGTAGGCGAAAGCTGCTCTCCAGGGTCCCGTCCCTGTCCTGCCTTTCCGGAGCCATCTCTGTGGAGGTCCTTTTTGGCTTTAACGCGAAGCCTTGAGGGGGGAACAGGGCACGCCCAGGCACCTGTCTCGGACTCTGCCCCTGAATCAGGAACGCTGGAGAAGCGAGTGCGGATCACTGGCTTTTTAAATCAACTTTTTGGAAGGAGGATGGGAGGACGGATGGGGCGAATACTAAAGGCATCCCGGCTGAAATCACTTTTAAAAAAGCCATTTTTAAAAAATCCCACATTTAAGGCGGTGAACAGATCTAATGCTCCTTCTGACTCCCCACAACAGAGAAAGGGAGGGGGGGAAGAAAGTTAGGGAAGGAAGGAAAGAAGGAAGGAAAGGAAAGAAAGAGGGGAGGAAAAAAGGAAGGAAAAGAAGAAAGGAAAGGAGGAAGGAAGGAAGGAAGGAAGGAAGGAAGGAAGGAAGGAAGGAAGGAAGGAAGGAAGGAAGGAAAGGAGGAAGGAAGGAAGGAAAGAAGGGAAAAAAGAGTGACTGGCCTCATTTCATCCAAGCAGGTGTTCATGCCTAAAATGGGACTAGAAACTCCTGATTTCTTGTCTGGTGCCTGAACCACTACTAGGCAAACTGGCTCTCTTATCCATATTTGATCTACTGTGACCAAATATCTTCCAAATCGTGCCAGGAAAGCAGCTCAGCACAGCTGCATTGAGCAACAGGAATTATTTTTACGGCTGTGTAGTTTCTCCTTTTGCAAAACTAGCAGATTAAACAGCAAACTCGCCACAAGATTGCAAGTAACTTCTAAAACTTCTCCTCAAATAGCAGTTATCTGAAACTACCCAGTGAGCAGAGTTGGGTGTTGATATTATGTATCTCTGTATAAAGCCATGAATTTGTTATAGAAGGTCATAGACAAATAGCTGTCCCGTGAGGTCATTACAGGTGTCTGGAATAGAAGAACATGGGTGTTTTCTGATACGGAAGCATTTGTATAAAATAGAGTGCAACATTGACTAATAAACAATAGCTCCAAACTTAGTTTTAAATTCATACATTTAAATTCATTGCTATTTTCACATACTATGTGAACGAGACAGTTTTTATATTCCAACACTTCAGGATACAGTGTTAAGCTTATTGCATTGGGAGATTTTGTACAACATTTGCTTAAAATATTTAAGAAAAAATGGTTGGATATTTTGTTGTTTAGAATGCAAGACAAGCACACTTCAATTTTAAGGGACTGGGATTATTTCCATATACTGTACAACTAGACCTCGATTTACAACCACAATTGACCCTAAAATTTCCATTGCGAAGTTGCGAAGCAAGACGGTTCCTCATTTCATGACCTTTCTTTCCACAGTTGTTAAGTGAGTCACTGCAATTGTTAAGTGAACCATGCAGTCATTAAGCAAGTTTGGCTTTTCCCGGTCACTTTGCTTGTTGGAAAACAGCTGGGAAAGTGACAAATGGTGATTGCATAATCCTGGATACTGCAACTATCATGAACACATGCCAGGTGCCAAGCAAATTTTGATCATGTGGTCATGAGGATGGTGCAGTGGTCATAAAGTAGAGAAACAGTCACAAGTCAAAAGAGCAACAAAGATGATTAGGGGACTTGAGGCCTAAACATATGAGGAACTGTTTCTGGAACTAGGTATGTCTAGTTTAATGAAAAGAAGGACTAGGAGAGACATGATAGCAGTGTTCCAATATCTCAGGGGTTGCCACAAAGAAGAGGAAGTCAAACTATTCTCCAAGGCACGTGAGGGTAGAACAAGAAGCAATGGGTGGAAACTAATCAAGGAGAGAAGTTGTGAATGTTCCAACACTGGAAGTTTTAAAAAAGATGTTGGATAACCATTTGTCTGAAATGGCGTAGGGTTTCCTTCCTAAGGAGCGGGTTAGACTAGAAGATCTCCAAGGTGCCTTCCAACTCTGTTATTCTATTCTAACATATACTGTTTTAAAGACGCACAGAGGGAACAATCCTCCAGGCTTTAGTGACTATCACTAAGTGTTGTAGCTTATGATTCTTGATGAATGTATTCTATTTTATTTTTCTTTATGTACACTGAGAGCATATTCACCAAAGACAAATTCCTTGTATGTTTAGGAGTTTAGCTTCTCTCTCTTGAAAATGTAAGCTAGCATAAGGCATTATAATGCAAGCTAGCCTTAGCTTTCAAACAGTTCATTTAGTGACCAAAGTTATAATGGCATTGAAAAAAGTGACTGATGACCATTTTTCACACTTAGTGACCGTTGCAGCATCCTCATGGTTGTTTGGCAACAGATTCGTATTTATGATGGTTTCATGTCCTGGGGTCATGTAATCGCCTTTTGTGACCTTTTGACAAAATATAAATTTTTTAATCAAGCCCTCCCCCCCCCCTGGTCAATGGTGTCCCTCTTTACCAATCTGAAAATCTGGTCACCATATCTAAGAGTCCTATCTAAACCTTAAAATCTTAAAGCTGTCAAGTTTGAACATCCCTGGGTTTTTTTTTCTAAAGGGTTAGGGGTAGAAGGGTATTGTAACTTGACAGCTTTAAGACTTGCACACTTCAATGCCAGAGTTCCTGAGCCAACATGATTGGAGGAGGAATTCTGGGAGTTGAAGTCCACAAGTCTTAAAGTTGTCAAGTTTGAACACCCCTGCGGGTTTTTTCTAAAGGGTTAGGGATGCAAGGGTCTTGTAACTTGACAGCTTTAAGACTTGCATGCTTCAAATGCCAGAGTTTCTGAACCAACATTTTGGTTGCTAAGCAAGGGCGTTGTTAAGTGAGTTTCACCACATTTTACAAGTTGGCCACTCCCACTCGGTCACATGGCTGGCAAGCCACTCCCACCCAGTCACATGGCTGGCAAGCCACTCCCACAAAGCAGGCCACATCTACAGAAGCGTTTCCAAAAATTTTTGAAACCCACCACAGGAATACATGTTCTTCAGTGGTGGGTTTTGATTTATTTTACTACCGGTTTGCTCATACATGCTCGTGTGAAGCATTGGGGCAGGTGGATGGAGCCTCCCACTGCTGCCACTACTGATTTTCCAGATCTGGGGTGAACCGGCAGAAACCCACCTCTGATGTTCTTGCACAGGAACAGAAGGCTCAACCGCAAAGTGGAAGAGAAGCTAAACACCCCCCCCCACACACACACACATTCAACTCCATGTTGTCAGCTGCCCAGAATCACATGTGCTTGGTGGTTCTGCTTCATCAATAAATGGACCCTCTTTCCAATCCGCTTCTAGCCTCCATTTTGTCTCCAGTGCTGTTCCCCTGGCTTGGAGTTGAACCTGATGGATATTTCTCCCAACAGTAGTTTTTATGGTTTCTAGATTGTATGAACTTATCCATTGTGATTTTTTTAAACTGTGATTTATATTTTGGATAAACCATAAGCTCAGTTAAATGTGATTTGTTCCATAAACCATGGTTATACAAACTATGGCTTAATGCAGTGGTGTAAACTGAGCAGTACTTCATGCATTTATATCAGTTATTTTTAAAATGGGTATGTGTATTTATTTAACTGTTTATTTTTTAATTGCTGTATACTCCAGCTTTCTCCCAGAAGTAGCATTTAAGGGGGTTTATAATAAAATAACAAAATTATACTGATATTTTAAAACACATGTCAAAAAAAGACCATTATTAACATAGATCCCCAGCAGGCAGCTCCCACAGCTTCCCCCTGCCCGAAAGGGGCTCGCTGGAGCTGACACCTTTCCCAAGAAAATGCTATTCCTTACCTTGATCAGTGAAATCCCAATTGCTCCTGCTTTTACATGACCAGTAAGTTGCTCGCAAATTTTGGGAATAAACTGATGAGGTACGACAAATATTAAAATATCAGCTTCCTCTGCTGCTTCTACTACTTCTGGTACAGCAACCTGAGAAGAAAAAAGATTACAGCATTCTCCTACCGAATACTGAATGAGGAAGACACCGCAGGAGATGTTTACCACAACAAAATCAAGCACAGAGAACATAGAACAAGACATAAATATTTGTTTGCTCAACAGTTTGTGCAAAAGTGAAAAATGCAGAGAGCTGGAACATAGGCTTGGCTACAATCTAAATATCACATGTATTTATCTTTATTGCGATGTTTGCACAGAGGTGTTTAAAAGCATGCAGTTTGTACACATAACACCAGTGCTTGTTTCCTACAGCAATTGCAACAGGTAATTCAGATTCCTTAAAAAAAACAAGAGGCTTTGGCCACATATGGTAGTTCAATGATGGTGAACCTTGTTTCCCTCGGGTGCCAAAAGCACATACCCGTAATTAAATAACTCCCTGCGTTGTGCCCACCTATGCATGTGCACACGACCCCCTGCGCATGGCTTTCTTGGAGCCTGAGGAGCGAGAAAACGGCCTCCTACACTTTCTCAGGCCCGCCGGAGGCAGGAAACAGTCCATTTCCCGACTTGCAGTGGGCCCGGTAGGTCTGTTTTTGCCCTCCCCAGACTCCAGAGCCTTTCCTGGGAGAAAATGGCCTCCCCTGCCCCGGAGGCCCTCCGGAGGCTGGAAACGGCCCAACGGGCCCACCAGAAGTTCAGAAACGAACTTTGGGGGGTGGGGCAGGGGAGGCTGTTTTTTCCCTCCCCAGGCTGGCCCTCAGATATGGTTCCACGTACCACCTGTGGCACATGTGCCATAGGCTCGCCATCATGGTGGTAGTTTATTTGAGAACATCCCATACAGAATTTTGTTCCTGCCACAAAGAAGGAAGGGCTTCTCTTGCAGTTAATTCAGAAAGAAAAACTACACAGCTTTACATTGACAATACAGCTAGTCCTCAACTTACTACACTTCATTTAGCGACTGCTTGAAGTTACATCGGGACTGAAAAATAGTGACTTAGGACTGCTTTTCACAGTTATGACCATTGCAGCATCCCCGTGGTTACGCAATCAAAATTTGGATGCTTGGCAACTGGTTCACATTTATGACGCTTGCAGTGCCCTCGTGCCATGTACTCTCCTTTTGCAACCTTCTGACTAGCAGTCAGTGGAAGCCAGATTCAATTATCAGCTGTGTTACGAACTGCAGTGATTCACTTAAAGACTGTCACACTGAACAACATAAATGTTGGGCTCAATTGTGGTCAAGGTCTACCTGTGCAGAATTCTTTAGGGAGAGGCAGATTTAAATTTCATCAATGAAAATAGCCTGAGACATTTTGGTCCAGTATTCTGGTGTGTCTCCAACAAAGTGGGAAAAAAGAAGGAAGGCTTTGCCCCAGAATGGCATCACTGCACCTGTGCCTATGTGCCTATGTCCTGGTGGTATATCATGTGCACTGTATGTATGTTATGGCTCTTTATCTTGGTTCTTTCTTGCCAGCAAAAAAACAGGCCTGTTTTTTGGCTACTAATTGCCAATTCTTGCATTTGTGGGGGCCAGGTTAAGTGAGTCTGGTTATGTCTTTCATTCCACTTTTGGAATTAAAAATGAAGGGTTTTTGTTAATCTCACACTTATATCATTTCTTTTTGGAATGTTATTTTTTATAGGTCCAGGTAGTTCTTAATTTATAGCCACAATTGGACCAGTATTTCCATTGTTAAGCAAGGGAATTGCTAAGTGAGTTGCAGCTAATTTTATGACTTTTGCCACGGTTGTTAAGCGAATCACTGCAGTTGTTATGCACGTCACACAGTCGTTCAGCAAACCCAGCTTCCCCCATCGACATTGCTTGTTGGAAGCCAGCTGAAAAGGTCACAAATGGCAATTGTGTGATCCTGGGACACGGCAACCATCGCAAATATATGCCAATTGCCAAGCTCCTGATTTTTCATCCTGTGACTGTGGGAATACTCAAAGGATCAGAGGTGGGTTCTTATCGGTTCGGCCCCGTTTGGCCGAACTGGTAGTAACTTGGCGGTTTGGGTTGCTGGAACCGTCAACAACCCAGGCCTGCCACACCCCCGAACTGGTTCTCCTAACGGGGTCGCCATGTTGTTTTTCAGTTATGCGCATGCGCAGAATAATTTTCAGTGCAAATTTTTTTCATTTGTAAGGTTTTGCACATCCGCAGACCTTTTTATCTGCAAATGTGCACGCGTACAGAGAGCGCGTCTGGTGTGGGCGCAAGCAAAGTGTGCGCAAAATTTTTGAGGCACCGAACCAACCCACCCGTCAAGGATTGTAGGAACAAGAACCAGTCATAGGTCACTTTTTTTCAATGCTGCTGTAATTTCAAATGGCTACTAGACAGATGGCTGTAAGTGGAGAAAACACGGTGGTGTTTTTTATTTTAATAGGCACACCTTAGAACCACTGTTGTGAAATGGGTAGCTATATACTGTAAATTGTTTAAAATAATGAAATAAAATAACATGCTGAGAAGAGATCAGATGCAGGGTGCTGCAGCTAAACGTACATTATGACAACAATGAATAATTAAAGTGCTAGTTTATTTTATATGGCACATTCTGCTTGGAATTTAAAAAAAAATCTGGCAATCACGTTAAGTCAATTGGTCCATCTCATCTATGTCCTTTAAGTTTCAATGTCACATTATGAATTTGAGAGTTGTAATTTGTTCTTACCTAAATTAGTTATTTGTTCTACTTTCTTTGAACTTAACTGGAATATAATTTAAAACTGAAACCTTCCTGATATGTTTTACTGTCACTTACCACGTTTGGAGGTAATTTATGCCCTGGGAGATATTTCACATTTTCATGTTCTTGGTTAATGATCTCGGTGAGTTTTCGACCATTGATTAGTTCTTCAAATACCCACATCTTGACAATTGGGTCAAACTGGTTGGAGCTTTTGGTATTTTGGCCTATGATTTTTGCAATGGCAGATCCCCTTTAAAAAGAGAGAGAGAAATGTGAAATTGCAACTATTTATATGATTCATAGAAAGACCATGCTTTCTTACCTGTTAATTGATTGTATTAAATAAAAGAAAACGAATATACATGCAACTCCAACAATATGATGTACTTTAAAAATAGAAAAGAAGTAAGTAAGTAAGTAAGTAAGTAAGTAAGTAAGTAAGTAGTGTTTTCCAACTTTTTTCAGGTCAATAGAGTACACAAAAGTTACAACCTCAACCTTTTGCTTTACATTTTTAAATATTTCAAGCATCTCGGAAGGAAGGAAGGAAGGAAGGAAGGAAGGAAGGAAGGAAGGAAGGCAGGCAGGCAGGCAGGCAGGCAGGCAGGCAGGCAGGCAGGCTTAGAAATTATCCTTGGAATCTTTGAATTTCAATTTTGCATTGAGCAGGTTTTGCATTCTATGACCTTAATTGCTCACTCTAGCTTTAGGATTCTAGGAAACCTTATTGTTATTCAGTTCTTATGAATGTAAAGTCACTTTGCATAATGAGATGAGTAGCATAGCAATTTAATAATTAAATGAATAAAGAATTATGCAGGAGACCCAAGCTTCTATTTATTAACTTTTTCTATAAAGTCAATAGCATGCCAGTAAATGGGCTGTGCAAATAAACAAAACTCCATCTGCGCGATGCAGGCAGCACACAAAAGTATACCACCACCACCCGGTCCATGGAAAAACCAGTCCCTGTTTCTCAAAAGTTTGGGGGCTGCTGCTATAGACTGTATCAACTCTGTTTGTCCAGTTGGATGACTAGCATTAAGGTGGACACAGTTACAGTGTAAAAGATCAGGTTAGGGACAGATCATCACAGAGAAATGAAAATGATGGTCCAGAATTAATCAATTAATTGGCCAGATGATTTGCCCCTCATTTTCCATTGGTCATGTCTGTTGTACTATAGTAAATCATACCTAGGATCACTTTGAGCCAAGCTCAATTGGAAGGAGATTTTTACATGATTTATTCAATAACTTTCAAATGAACTAATATTCACATGCTTTACAGGTGCATATGTTAAAGAAGGGGGAAAAACAATAGCAAATGATGGGATTTCTATAACTTGGGTAATAACTTTATCTTTTTGCTATACAAAGCTTAACAAATTAAAGCATTTACCAAAAGAACTATAGCAAAAAGTGGAGAAGAATAATTGCTGTTGCGGAAAGCTAGTATTGTACATATTTCACATGTCTTTAAAGCTGTTTTTTTGTGACTCATACAAGATTGTTTTAAAAAAATATGTAGATTATGTGGTTAATACTTTAAGGGGCAAAGCAGATAGGAAGAATTCAGGACATATACTGCAAAGCTCAGCTAAGAAAAGGCAAATTTATCAGAATTAGATCTCTTTCTTCATAGCTCTTTCTTTTGTGTCTCTGCCAGATTGAGCAATGTAATCAGAGTTTGCTTCATAAATGAAGAGGACTTTGTAATATATATGATAACTTCCTCTAGTGATTAAAAAAAGGCGGACAACTCAACTGAGCTGAGGGACCAAATCCAAGGTCATGCCTCACCTTTTGATCTAGAAATATCGAGGAGGAGGACTTATGGAATGAATGATCTCACTCCTTACTTTGTAACAGAAGAAATGTTCTAAACAACTAGATAGGCCCATATATTGTTTTCAAGAGGGGAAAAAAGATGAAATGAACAAAACACCATGAGGAATAGTTGGTACCTGGCCTTATCTGTGCCTTTAAGGGGAAGAGATTGAAGGGAGGCACTCCAGCTGCAACAGTCTTGAATAAGAGCCTTCAAAAGTGGCTACTTTAAGACTTGTGGACTTTAACTCCCAGAATTCCCCTAAGGAATTGAAGTCCACATGTCTTAAAGTGGTCAAGTTTCAAGTGCCCTTGAAAAAGGACAAGAATTTTGAGGGATGGAGACAACCTCTCTTGTAAACCCTGATCCCAAATAGTTCAACCATAAGATAGATAGATTAGACTGAAATATTAGGGCCCCCATCCTCAATATTAAATCTTTATAATGGAATTCAGATTCTACAAGGTTTATATTATAGAAGTGGTTTATTTATAAGCTTAGCTTATATATGGTTCCCCAGTAGGATTTAGGAGACTACAGGTTAGCTTGTCCTTATGTTTGAAGACAACATACAGGGAATAGCCATAAATCCAAGACTCACATTAAAGTTATACAAAGACAGCTAAAACATAATATATTTCTAATGAATAACTAGAGTAATAAATTAGGCAGGCATGTGCAAAACAAAAAACTTCAAAAAAAATGTAGCAAACTGACTATATTGACAAAATATATCTCCTGGATGCCTCTCTTGGTATCTCTAAGCTCCCTGCCACACTGTCAGGGACCGTAGAGCTGTGTCTGGAGAAGGCCTGGCAGAAGGCTGGCGAAAGAGGAGAGCATGAGAGGAAAACTAAAGATAACCCCATCTTGATTGGTCTCTTGATAGGACAGAAAAGCGTGAGCAGGCTTTCAAGAATCTGTTATTACAGGTAGTCCTCAACTAACAAACATTCACTTAGTGACTGAAGCTGCAACAGTGCTGAAGAAAGTGACTTATGATCATTTTTCACACTTACCACGGTTGCAAAATCCCCATGGTCACGTAATCAAAATTTGACACTTGGCAATTAACTGAGTATTTATGACAGATGCAATCTTCTGGGGTCATGTGATCACCTTTTGCAACCTTCTGACAAGCTAAGTCTTAACAACCGTGTTACTAATAACAACTGCAGTAATTCCCTTAACAAGTCTGGCAAGAAAGTTCATAAAATGGGGCAAAATTTGCAGCTGCCTTACTTAACAATAGAAAAATTTGACTCTCCCCCCCCCTCTCCCTCCCATGGGCTAAATTGCCCAGGACCTCAAACCATGTGGTCCTGTCCACCATTAAACCATCTTTCCAAACAGCCTCCGTGTTTCCAGTGTCTTTCTCCCCACTTGGAACTGAACCCAGATGGACATTTCTTCCAACACTACCTATGTACCTTACAATACAATTATATTCCTGGAATCCTTGCTATGCCTCTTTCTTGACCTGATCTGTCTCAAAGGGTTGACCCACTGTCTTTTTTAACATTTAAAAAAGCCACCAAAAGTCCCAGCCAAAATGTCAAATGTACCCATCAATCCAAAAAGGGTTGAGAACTTCTGTTTTAAGTCTTTCCCTGGCCTCGGAAACCAGGCTGAATTTTAGGTTGCCTGATGAATTTGAATTTTTTTGGCTGACTTTGCAGCGGACATAAAAGAAACATAAAATTTGTTCTCCTCAGCCAATCAATAGCTATTAGTCATAGAACTCTCCACATTCAAAAAGTAACAAAGCATCTTCAATTAATTGGATTTTGGAAGAAACCCCATGATTTGTGCTTATTAGCATTATAATCTGGTGATAAAATTTTCAGGCCATTGACACCTTAGGGACTAAGAACCAGGTTATTCTTACATTCATTTCTTGGAATGCCTTAACTGAGTCATGGAAGAAAACACCAAGTAACAGTTACATAAATACTTGGTTGGTGCATTATGTTATCAGATGCATGTACCAAAGAGGTAAAGTTTGTATGGCAATAATGCAACTTTGTCACTTTGATTACAGATTCCAATCTGCAAATGCTGATGCCAAGCAAATTACAGCAGAAGAAATGCCATATAAGCTACTTTTTTCTCCTGGAGAAAATATGAAGCATAACTATAATAAATAACAGCCTGAGATAGAAATGGGTAAAGATTTTCAACTTTGGGATTTTAAACATATCCTTTGCGTTGTTTTTTTTATAAGACATCCAAAGTGGATCTCCTTTTTATTTATATATATATATATATATATATATATATATATATATATATATATATATATATATATATATATATATATATATATATATATATATATGTTATATTTTTTATGCTGATAAATAAATTAAAAAAATATATATAACAAATGTAACAAAAAGGCAACAGTAAAAAATATTGGGTTTCTGTCTGGATGGTCTCTTGTGACGAGCCGAAGACAGAGAGTGGAAGTGTGACCTTCCTCCCATATTTGGGCATACCAGGGGTTGTGACTTTAAATATATATATATATATATATATATATATATATATATATATGTATGTATGTATGTATGTATGTATGTATGTATGTATGTATGTATGTATGTTATATTTTATGCTGATAAATAAATAAAGGGAGACTAGTATAGATCTATTTCAAGCTATTTAGCTCTCATCAGCTAGCCACACCCTTACTGGGAAACAACCCCTGGTAAGCCCCAATTATGGGAGGGAGCTAACTGCTTCCATTCTCTGTCAATTGGCTTGTCACAAGAGTCCATCATGACAGAAACCCAATATTTTTACTGTTGCCTTTGTTATATTTGTGTTATATTTGTGTTCGAATCCCAGTAAGGGTATGGCTAGCTGATGAGAGCTAAATAGCTTGAAATAGATCTATACTAGTCTCCCTTTATTTATTTATCAGCACAAATATAACACACACACACACACACACACACACACACACAATGTAGTTTTAGAATAATCAAACTTCTATCTAGACTAAGATTTAATAGAGGTAACTTATTTAAATATTTTTTATTTATACCACTTTTGATGCAAACACTTTAATATTTATTTGTTTGTTAGTTAATTAGTAGCACACAGGCAGAACTGTTTGAAAAAGTATGAGGGATAAATCAAGAAGTAGAGGAAGCTACCACAACAGAAATCTTCTGATTTCATTAAGTGTATTTAAATACATTGAACTTAATATCATTGTTTTTAAATATATTTAATAAGCACCTCTGACTTCATTGCACAGCCTAGATTTAGGGATAATTCCTGAAGGGATCCTGTGCAGTGATGGGCTCCGGATCCTGTTGCAACATGTATGGTTGCAACGGCCCCCGGCATCCACTACATGAATGTGTGCAGCATGCGCATGCATCCTTACCTCTTGCGACATTTCCGCGAGCCTCCATGATGCTCCAGCTGCTTGGCAGAGCATTGTGCAGGTGCTGTGCACTCTGTGCGCGTGCGCGGAAGTGCCGAACAGCTCAAATACAGGTAAGGAGCTTGAGCAGGCAGGTGGGCCCTCTGGAATACCATACCGGGGCGTACTGCCTGCAACCCACCACTGATCCTGTGGCATCTCAGCCAAGACTAGCCAGGATGACAATCCAGAAAGTTTCCATCATTAAAATTATGTGACTCTAAGAGCCACTGTCCCCCTTTTTCCCCAGGCTTCTGTAAAAAGGAAGATGGGTTGCTTTAATTAATATAAGGGGTGCTAAGTTTGCAGAACATCTGAAGAATTTCCTTGGAATTATTCTCAAAGCATTCAGAGGTCAGGAATCTAACTCCTCTGTCATCTAAATGTTCCTTGTACATTCTGTTTCTCATCAGCACATCTCATAACTAGTCACTGATGCCAACAGAAACTTAGTAATTCTCTCCCTTCATTTTTTCTCTTCTTCAAATTGACATCAATTTCTGCTCTACATATATGTGGCTTTAGATACTCAGTGCTGATTTAAATGGGTAAATCTAATCCCATTACGTTTTATTTTGTCCTCCTGTGAGAAGAAACATCTATTCATATGACAATAACGAAAAGGAAATTCAGGAATCGGGAATTCTGGAGTATAGTAATTGGGGATGATGATGAAAAACCAATGAAGAAGGGAAAACATCTTATAGATGGATGCTTTTCAGTGTTAAGACTGAATTTCTCCAATTTGCACAATTATAACAGAGGAGGAATTAATGAAGTAAGAAATGGATCTCTCAAAAAATTGGCAATTTTCTTCTTTATGTTTTAATTCATTGTTTGCACCCCATGGAAAAATGACCCTGAATTTCAGGCAACCAGCTCCGATGATTATCAAAGACAAAGAAAAAAAATCTGCCTTGATTATTGCAATAACTGTTTCTCAACAAAGGCTGTTATGAAACAAAACTGGGCAATAGAGTAGCCAGATTCAAATATTTCTTATACAAGCATATTTGTAATATCATTGTCAAAGCTCTATCACCACTTGCAATATGTAAAATTTGTAACTGCTTCTTCAACAAATTCAGGATTTCTGAGGGGGAAGATGTGACTTTCAAATGAAGCAACATAATTTTCATTGTGTCATTGTTACAATTCAGGTAGTCCTCGACCTACAACAGTTCATTTAGTGACTGTGCGAAGTTACCACATCACTGGAAAAAGTGACTTATGACCATTTTTCTCACCTACAACCATTGCAGCATTCCCCCATGGTCACATGATAAGAATTTGGATGTTTGACAACTGGTTCATATTTATGGCGGTTGCAGTGTCCCCTGGTCATGTGATCCCCCTCGGGGACCTTCTGACAAGCGAAGTCAGTGGGGAAGCCAGATCCACTTAACAACCATGTCATTAATTTAACAATTGCAGTGTTACTTAACAACTGTGGCGAGAAAGGCTGTAAAACAGGACAACATTCACTTAACAAATTTCTCACATAGCGGCATAAATTTTAGGCTCAATTGTAGTTGTAAGTCGAGGACTAGCTCTAATCATTTGTTTATTATTATTTCTTTTGCCATTCAAAAACCAAAGTCAACTCTTTTATCCCTGGTTGATCAGGGTAACAAGGTTGATATGTAACTTCAAACCACGTTCATACAAAAAGATTGTTGGTCAAAGTCTCCCAGAAATGAGGGGTGTGACCTTACAAAGCTATTCAATGCTGATAGAATTCATGGGGTGAGCAGTGAGCTCCATGGGATCATGTCCTTCTGGGTAAGGGAGATAAGAAAGACACCAAATTTCTGGAACTGAGGAAGAGAAACTAAACTTCAAGCGCCATGCATCAATTTATTATGTCTTGTTATCAGAGCCGCATTTCTTTAACCCACAAAATTGTTGTTAGAGTGCATAGCTGAGTAATCTTTTCAAAAACATTTGGGGGGAAACATTTGCACAAAGACACCTGCCATGTGTTTCTCAATAGCAGTTCTCTTGCAAAAGAGGTACAATATGCAGAGTTCATGATCTTTATGAAAATTAACTATTTAGAAACAGCTATATAACAGCTAATAAAATAATAATAATAATAATAACAACAACAACAACAACGTGGTGATACTGATAGACTATACCTGCCCCGAAAATCAGGTGGCAGAGGATTATTACAAGTGAAGCAAACAGTTGAAGAAGAAAAACATGCACTGGCTGATTATTTAAAAGAAAGTCAAGAACATCTATTAATCGAAGTAAAGAACAAAAAACTACTGAAGGCCCAACAGACGAAACAAGAATACAGAAAACGTGATAAAATCAAGAATGGAGAGTTGGCAGAACAAAGCACTGCATGGCCAATTTCTGGAAAAAATAAAAGATAAAGTGGACAGTGAACAAACTTGGTTATGGTTAACAACAGGTACATTAAAGAAAGAAACAGAGTCACTAATCCTGTCCGCGCAAGAACAAGCTATCCGCACAAATGCCATTAAGGCCAAAATCGAAAAATCCTCTGATGATGCCAAATGCAGACTTTGCAAAGAAGCTGATGAAACTGTTGATCACATACTCAGCTGCTGTAAAAAAATCGTGCAGACTGATTATAAATTGCGGCACAATTCAGTAGCACAAATGATCCATTGGAATTTGTGCAAAAATTATAATATTAAAACAGCAACAAACTGGTGGGAACATCAGCCTGAAAAAGTCACCGAAAATCAGATGGTCAAGATCTTGTGGGATTTTCGCATACAGACAGACAAAATACTGGCGCATAATACACCAGACATCACACTAGTTGAGAAAAATAAGGTCACAATCATAGACATCACAATACCAGGTGATAGCAGGATCGCCGAGAAGGAACATGAAAAAACCGCAAAATACCAGGACTTAAAAATTGAAATTCAACGACTATGGCACAAACCAGCAGTGGTAATTCCAGTGGTAATTGGCACACTGGGTGCTATTCCAAAAGCACTGGAATTACATTTAAAACAGTTAAACATTGACAAAATCACCATCAGTCAAATGCAAAAAGCTGCACTGCTTGGAACTGCACACATATTACGAAAATACGTTACAACATCCTAGGCTTCTGGGTGGGGGCCGACTAGCAACCAATGCCAAATCCGGCGAAACAACTGGCCGCTGTGATACAATTGAATAATAATAACAATAATAATAATTGTGGCAAAATGAATTATAAGGTCACACTGTGCATGTATTGATATTGATATATATTTAAATCAAAAAAGCAATAAAACTTTTTAAAACATTGAGCCTGGAAGGACATGGAGCAACTAAACTGGACGAAGCTGGAACACGTAATCATATCAAGGAAGTCTATTAGCTGCTGGGCAAAAGCCCTCAGGCACCCGTAATGCATATAGTTACATAGTTTTCTTCAAGATTGAATAAATTATTCAAGCAAAACAACACTGCCTTCAGTATGTGGATTTCTGGGAGAATGGCCAAACTGCTTAACAAAGCTGTTCTGTTGTATAATAGAAATGTAAAGCTTTATGTAAACTGAAAGATGATTAACAGAGACTTCTGTTGAAAAGAGCAGGGTGAGGTAAAATGAAGAGAAAAATGGATTTGATCAGTGTAAACATTATTAGAAACTCAGCTTGTAAATCAGGTATTATCATCTGAAAATATGTAATAAGTGTTAACCCATGGGAGTTTGCTGCCTGGGACAAAAAAAAGTTTATAATCAAGTTATTTTGGAACCTGGAATTGAAAGAGCCAACAAGCAGATATCAGAGAAAGTTGCCTCACTGTGTCTAGAACTTCTCTATTATTTTTCTGATAAGATGCACTTTCAGAATTCATCAATAAATACATGATATAAATTGTGGCTGCAATAATCCACTTACCCCTTCCAAAACAAATCAACCGTATCCCTCCTAATCCCTTTGAAGTATAGGCACATTTCTGGATTCAGAAGCTAAGAAAGCTTGGTTAATATTTAGATGGGGGACTTACATAGGGGATAGTAGTAAGCTCTATTATTTTCTTCTATCCCTGCCTGACCTTTTTTTTTTTAAAAAAAATGTAAATTACATTGTAAATTTTCAGTTGCTTGGATTTTTTCCTCCATATCTAGATGAAACAGAACCAATGTCTCTCTGTCCCATATAAATCTTCTGGAGTGGATCAATTTTTACAAGAGATATTTTATCAAAATGTTGTTTTGATAAAGTTAAGATTGCATTCCAGTTTCCTCTGGGGTTCTCTTCAAACTCTTTAAGAACATATTTGATAACTCATCTAGTACACAATTCCAATCCTTGTAAACACCTTCAGAGGAAATTTTAATATCCCTCTCTATATAGTGTCTTTATGTATCATTGTCATATATATCATTAAACTGAATTTCCAGTTCATTATGACCTTGTGTTAAATATGGCTTCACTCAACTCATGTGATTATTGGGTTGATAAAATTATAAAGAAATGAGGGAGGTTCTTGAAGTTTGTGCAGGAAAGGTGCACAATATTATGTATTTTAATGAATCATTCTGAAATGTTTTTTTAAAAAAACCATGCTCACCACCAGGTTAGAAAGAACATTTATTTCCCAAGTGCCTGGTTTATAGAATAGTAGATAATGTAACATCCAGAACTCTGGGAGTATCTTAAAAATCAACAAATGTGCAGTGGCACAAGGTTTCATGAATCTCAGTGAGTGGGCAAGTATGTGTATATCCCGCAAATAATTTTGTGAGTGGTTGCAATTTCTAAGTTAGCTAGTACCACACTCTGCACTTCCCAGATTTCATTTCTCCATCTGTCCACTATCCCCCCCCCCCAAAGACAGATGTCATCCTGCCCAGGAAAGCATAGGCCTTAATAAATGTGTTAGTTCTTAAGATGCCACAAAACGTGGATGATTTCACTGCAACAGACCCCAATTGGACCCCACCAGGAGGCCGCCAAAACACTACTACGTGTAACTGGGATGGGGGGGGGGGGGACGATCGTGTGAAAGGTGTCGCTATTTTCTCAGGTGTGTAATAACCCTCGGAGAGACCGGCGCTTCCTATGAAGAGTGAGCGATATGATCCAGAACTGGCCGCCTATAAAACTCGAGACTCCCCTTTTTTAAACAGATGCAATCCTCGTTCGCTCTGATCGCCTGACGGGAGGCTGGGATCAGTTCTCGCTCTTCATAAGAGAGACCAGAGGCGATCTTTCTTCGCCGACCCCCCACCCCAACCCCCCCACCCCGAAAAACCCTGGAAGTGGCAGAAGCAGGGGAAAGGGGGAGGGCTCTCAACAGGTCTGTTACACCATCCCTCCTCGTCCCGTCCCCCCCGAACGGCGTCCGTGATCCTCACCAGTTGCCGGATCCGATGATGCAGACCTTCAGAGGAGGCATGGTGGCGGAGGTGGTGGCGGCGGCGGCTGATGGTCCGTGGTTGGGATCTCTCGGAGCGTCGCGGCTACCCTCGGCTCATTCAGCGTCGAGTCGTGCGCTCCTCCGCTTGGAGCGCCTTTGACGGCGGGTTGTGACACCCGCCCACCTGGAAGCCGCGCCCGCCGCCTCGTCCCGTAGATCCAGCCCGCAGGGGAGGGAAGGCGGCCCTGCGGACCAACGAGAGAAGAGCCGAATCAGAGCGAGCCCGGGGACTGAGGCCGGGGAGAAAGGCGGGCTCGGTCCCCGCCGCTTGCTCGCTGAGGATGCGTGGTTGGAGCCAAGCATCCCCCAAAGGTGGAATCCTGGAGGGGAAGAGCAGCAGCCGGGTGGGAAAGGAGCAAGAGCCTAACGGAAAAAGGCTCCTTGTGCTGCCTTTTGAGTTTTGTGCCTGCTGGGGAGGGGTGGCATGAAGGCATCAAGCCTGCGTGTCCAGGACGTGACCAGGAGTCCAAGGGATCTCTTCCCGTTAAGGATGTGGTGGTAACGGGGGAGAGGACTCTCATTGCATCAAGAGAGAGGGAGAAGTGGTTCTTGGCTGCTTAAGGCGCCCCTACGGAGAATCCCCAAAACTTTAATCTTAAACTGCCTACTATTGACCTCACCCCATTCCTAAGAGATCTGTAAGGGGCGTGCATAAGTGCACCATCGTGCCTACCTATTATCTATTATTATCTATTATACCTATTATATTGTAAACGATCGACAAATCAAACAAACAAACAAACAGATAAAATTAGGTAGAATGGGCACAAACACACCAACTCGGACACACGCAGACATTGGCAAGAGGACACACCCTCCTCTTGGGGGCGAGTGCCAGCTGTGCTGTTGCTCCCTGCCGAGACTAGTGGAGCAGCCAATGGTGGCACACGTTCCAACTTGGTCCAGTGTAACGATTGGCATTTCCCACTCGTGCCCGTGGCTGCGGAAGGAGCGAGCAACAGATGGAGGGTGTGGGAGGGCAGATTCTTCGCACCTTTCGTGGTTTACTTAAGGAGCTATCGATTCCACGAAGGTTGGACTTTGCTGCCAGGAGGAATCCCTGCGTCTAACTTGGGATGGTGCCGTTCTTACTCAGTGGCGGATTAAAGCTCACTTGTACTCTAAGCACTCCAAGGACGAATCTTGGTGCCCCACTCCTCCTTTGTACATACTGTACAAATCTTCATTGTTTTTTTTTCCTTTCTCAACTTTGTGATGCCCCCTTTGGGCCAGGTGCCGTAAGCACATGCTTAGTCTGCTTAGTGGTTAATACACCACTGAATTCACTTTATCAAGACAATTCTTCTGCTGCAGAGGAATGAAGGTTTAACATTGTTTTTATTGCAGTTTGTATTTTTCAATCACAAATGTTCCAAAGGATATTGGCTATTCTCCAGAAACACCAGATACTTTCTTTGTTAAGATTTATATCCAGCCTTTTTTCCAAGAGTTCAAAATGAAATCTTCAAGTTATATAAGTACAACAAATCTCTGAGGAAGATTAGGTTGAGAGGAATTTTCAAGCCTGAGGGATGGGTTTTCCCAGTCCTAGTTCAACATCTCAACAACCACACTATACTGAATTATGGCACAGTAACATCCCAAACTGAAAAATGACGATTAGGTTGAATAATTAAAATTTTCTACTGTACAGCATTTCCTGATTTCAGCTTTAATATTCTGAAACTAGATGAAGTATTAGATTTGAAGGTAAACAACATACCACTTCTGAAAACCAAAAGGCAATGCAAATATAATCTCATTTATGTGTGCTAATCATTTGAATCTTCAAAGATACATCTGTGTACACTGAACTTTGGTTCCTCAATCAGTTAAGATTGCCTCTCTGTAGGATATTGCTTCAGTGACAGGATGAGAAATAAATTTGTGCAAGAATGATAAAATTAATCTCCTGGGTTCAGAGGCCATTGTTCAAACAGTTGAAACAGAATGGCTCATTCCAAAGTAATTTTAAAAAATGAGTATTTTCTATTTAGGTGAAACATTATGCCATAGGTTTCATTTTTGGAAACTTTTGTCTATATATCAATTCTTAGTTAAAGCAATTCAACATGGAACTCACTGTCCTATCACAATTACATCTTACTGTAGAGAAGAGAGCTGACATTGCGACAGCATGACATGCGATCTTGGTGTTCCGATATCGCAGTCAAATTTCTGCTGCTGGACAGTCCATTTGGACCTAAACTGTCCTGCAGAGACGGTGATTGAGAAGGGCTGCTGATCTCAGGGACACCGCAAAGTCCCTGAAAGATCCAGGAAATAGCATTTTTTGCAGTGACAGCTAATGAAGTTGCTGAAGTTGGGACAGCTCTGGAATGGGAAGAAAGTGGAAAGAGAAAGTGTGTCGAATTGGTGAGGAAATTTTATTATTAGAGGAAGAGACTACCCAAGCAAAAAATTTAAGTTACAATTGAAGGCAGAAGACTGTAGGCGGCGAGATTGATCTGCATTGAACTTAGTGTGTTATCCAGTTTCTAATTTTTCAGATGGAATTTTTGCAGGGGCTCCCTATTTTTTAAACTGAATGGATTAATTCTTTCTTCTTTTTTCACTTTTGCTTATACCTATGTATTAAAATTTCCTTCTTTTTTTATAATGCTTGATTTGATTGATTGGATTGTTTTTGATCTCCATTTAAGGTTTTTTTTTCTCTTAAGCTTGGAATATAAAGAAGAAAATAAGGAGGATTATAAAGAGGTTTGTAACAACAGGAGGAAAGCAGTTACACTGCCACTTAGAGGCTGGAGGCTGGATACATTGTTTTTTCTTCTTTCTCTTTGATCACTTGAGATTCAAGGTTCTTTCAGTTTGTTTACTGACAGTGATAGTAGGAAGAGCACAAGTTGTTTTTACAGGTGCCTTTTGGAAATTCTATCACTAGCTATTGGAGGGAAGACAACATTTTGACTTGAAAGATAACAAATGAACCTGTTTGAAGTTTATTAAAATAGCCTTGAACCCTATAGTGGCAGTGTCTGCAAAACTGAAAGAATGGCTGAGCAGGAAAAAGAAACTATAACATTGCAAATGATTATGTTTGAAATTCAAAATCTATTAGTTGTGACAGAGAGAATTGAAAAGAGATTGGAGAATATGGAATATGAAGCAGAAACATCTGATGGAGAAACAGGATGTTTACCAAATGAAGAAAGTGGAGGACAGAGTTCAAAAGATGGAAGAAAAAAATGAGCAAAGAGATAAGAAAACTGTGGATACTGACAACAAAGTGAGCGTGATTGGTAATGGCAAGAGCGGAATATGGAAAGGGAAGATGGATGGATTGAAACTCTACCCCAGATTTCAAAGCACAGAAGAAGAAAAGAGAGAAAAATTGACTGACATAAGGAGAGAAATCTTGATAGAAGCACTGGCGATAACTAAAGATAAGCTGATGGAAAGAGCAGATGTTGGGTTTCAAGCTTTTGTGAGATACAAAGGAACAGCATGTTGCCAAGGGAAGTTTATACAAGATTTATTAAGAAAGTAACTAGAACATTAATGTTACAAATGGCAAGAGATATAAGACCATACTATTGCTGGAGGGATACAGGTTGATGCAATGAAAATGTATAATAAAAATTAAGCTAAATTTAGTTTACTAGTAGTATGTATAAAATGAAGTGACAATAGCTATAGTTAAATAATGATTACTAATGACAACAATACATATAGATATATTAGTTTGATAATATGAAATTTTATATAAACAACACATGGAGATTATGAGAGGAGGTTTAAAAGCTTTATCTAGAATATGTTATAAAGATGTATTGTGATTGGATGATCTTAGGATGATTTAATGGAATGTTATCATATAATCTTATTCTAGATTTTGAATATTATATATAAAAGGACATAAAAACAATTATAGTCAAATTAAGGTTGAGATATAATAATTGTGATATACATGAATATAGGTGAATTTAAAATATGCTATTTGATATGAAAAGCAGGTGATGACTATGGAAGAGATGCATGGAAATACTGTAACCAACTGACACACTTTCTACAATTTGTAATGGAAGATTGTTTTTTTTAATTTTTATGTTTGTTTGTCCTTGTTCAAAAACAAATAAAAATTGTTTTTAAAAAACCAATTACATCTTATTGTCATACTCTCATACAAAGAAAAGGCAGGGCTAATCTCTCATATGTCCTGTTTGTGAACTTCCATGTTCATGTAAGGAAAAGGAAGAGAATCAACACAGATCCTTTCATCTGAAACAGCAAAGCAGCTCTTACATTCTGAAGCTCTGAAATTTGCAAAGCAACAGTTTGTAATTATATTTTTTAATCTGTGAACATTGGAAGACACCAGTGGGATTTTTTCTCCTTCTTCCTAGTACTTTCCTGCAAATGCAGGACCAACAACCCAGTGTTGATCCATTGGTTGCAACAGAAATTGATTGGCTGTAGTGTCTCCGGAGTCTGATGTAGGCTGAGAGCGTTTGATTGGCCCAAAGTCACCTACCCTGCTTCCATGCCTAAAGTGGGACTAGAACTCACAGTTTTGTAGTTTCTACCCTGTTCCTTAAAACCACTAAATTGTCTCTCTAGTACTGGAAGACCACAGTTTCAGCCTATGTTAAGGCTGATCAATAGTCATGATCAAGGTCATTTTCTGCTGAAGCTACAACAATTGCCTACAGCATCTCCCCCCCCCCCGTCTAGATTCTAATTTCCAACCAACACAATGGAAATGTGGGAGGAAGAACTAAGGGTTGGGACTCAAACAGCCTTCCACTATTTGGTCTGGCCATGTCTGCATGCCACCTGCCTGGAAAACTGATCCGGACTATCTGAAAGCAAAACTCTGCTTGTAAAGCATGTTACTAGAGGAAGAATGAGAGAGATATTTTCAGAGAAGCATTTATCTGCACTATTCAATGGCATTTTCAAGTCTCTGTTTTTTGATTCTATTATAAAGGAAGGCAGATTGGCTGACTGAGTCATAGGGTGCTGTAACACCAACAGATAATTAGCTTGCGGTGGTGCAAAAGCTACCCTTTCTTTAATCCCACTTGTTAGGACAGGCTAGCTGTGATAAAGAACCTGTAAAAGGCATTGAGAATCAGGACAAAGGATCCAAAGCATTGGAAGAGAATTCACCAATTAGCTTGAATGCCAACCACACTGACCTCATTTTTCTGTTTGGTATCATTTCATTCAAACACATTTGCCTCGTTAAAAAAAAAAAACCTTTGAAACTTCTTTAAATACTTGATCTGGCATGGGAAAGGAAATGCCCTTATTGAGCAATCTAGAACCAATTTGGTCTAGTGGTTAAGGCCTCAGGATAGAAAGGGGGAGACCATGTGTTCACGCCCTGTCTTACTCATGAAAACTAGCTGGGTGATTTTGTCAGTCACTCTCAGATCAACCTACCTCACAGAGTTGTTGTTGTGAGGAAAATAGGAGGAGAAAGGTGCATTGAGTATGTTTGCCATCTTGAGTCAGGGACGTGCAGTCATTGGAGGCAGGGGAAGCGGGGCCTCACCAGTCTCATGAGGAAAAGGAAATAATTTTTAAAATAATTAAAAAGGCCAAGGTAGTTGCTGCCAGACTCCAAGTCACAGTGACTTTGAGTCTGCTTAGTGTTAACTGTAGGGGGAGGTGAGAGAACTATAGGCCTTTTTTGCATAAGGAATTTTTTGCCTTTTAAGAGTTAAGCAAGGGTTAAAAGGCCAAAAATTATGTATGCAAGGGAGGCACGTGATTCTCCCGCCTCCTGATCTGGGAGCAGCAAATCATGCCTTGTAGTTGAGCGACTGTGGAAAAAGAAATCGTTGTTGGTCAAGAAGAGCCACGAGGAAGGCATGCTTATGTTGGGAGGGTTATTTTGGAGGGCATGGAAGGAGCACCTCAATGGCAGCAGCCTCCGCATGGAGTGCTCAAGTGAGCCGCTGGCTCTCCCCAAGTTTGGTCCTCCACCTGAGGATCTCGTAGGAGCAGTCTTCCCCACAGCAGCCGGACATGCTTGGTGAGGAAGAATTATTTGGTGGCGGGTGGGCGGGCAGCAGCAGAAAGGAGGAGAAGGGGTCCTATTCACAGCCTCGATTCCCCTCTCCATTTTTGAGCTGGGGATGGGGGGCTCGGCGCAACTCTGACCCAGGCTGGGAGGAGATCGCGAAGGCGCGGGGGTGGGAAGTAAGGAGGCTGGAAGTCTGAGGCCGGCATGTGGCACAAAGGGGGAGCCGAGGAGTATGCCGCCGCCTGGTTGAGGGATGAGAGCTGGGGGAGGTGGTTGATGGCGGAGGTCCCGTTCAGACCATCCGAACGGTCCTGGTGGGGGACATCAAAGGGAGGGAAAGGTCACCACACAGCCAACCGCGCTTCCCTTGCTCCAAGCAGCACGCATCGCTAGGTCTCTCAGTGGCAGCGGCTCCCTGAGGCTCCAGCTCGCAACATCTGAGCCTCAAAGCAAGGCACAGCTTTCTCTACTACCCAGCCGAGCCCCGCTCCCCTCCTTCTCCCTCCACCCCGCTGGACAAGCAAGCCAGCCAGCCAGCCGAAGAGCGCAATATGCTTCAGGGCTTGGCGTGGCTCAACCTTCCTAAGGGCGAGCCTTTCACTTCCTGCCCTCTTCTGTCTACCCTGGAGCCGGAGCAGGCAAAGCTGCCGCTAAAAAAGAGCCCAAAGTGCAACCGAGCAAAACAAAACGACACACCCTTTGCCTGTAATCAAAGGCTTGGATCGGAAGGTAGCAGGGGAATGGGGGTGGGTATGGCAGAGGAACTGCTTTCAAGCCATTGGAAAATATATCCAAACCAACTTCTGTGTTTGTGTTTGTTTGAGAGTGAGTGAGTGAGAGAGGGATCCAACTTCTCTGTGTGCGTGTGTCTGTTTGAGAGAGGGAGGAAGTGGGGGAGGGAGAAGAAAAAGAATGGGAAAACTTATTTTGCAAGGGGGGAAAATGCTGTCGCTTTAAATCAGAACTGAGCATGCCTGGCTGTGGAATTCTGGGAATTGAAGTCCACAAGTCTAAAAAAATTGCTGCCTCACCAGCCATAAAGCTCACTGCACGTCACTGTCTTGAGTTATTTGTAAAAAGAATAAAGGTGGGTTACAAATTGAATAAATGACATTGCGTTCTGTTGGAGTGCTTGTCTTGTCTTCACAGAATCCCCAATTATTAAGCTGGACTGACCTCTTTAGTATCTAACTCCCAACTGGGGCTTCCAGATACTCTTACCAGCCAAATCCATGTCTCTCTATATCAGATTAAAATTGCCGGTTAAGGAATCCAAACTCTGTTTCCAACAGTGGCTAGAATTTTACATTCCAGAAGTGGTTAGAATATAAAATATATCACAATCTATCCCCTTGACATCCCAGCCAAACTCTTCCATTCAAAAAATCTATTCTATTCATATATATACTTACATTCAAGACTATAGTTTATTTCTATAGCTTTAACCAAAATCCTTTAATATTGCTTACTTACCCCTTGAGTAAGATTAATAAACATGATTCAAAGTTTGGATACTTCCCCCTCCCCACCTGTTTCAAATATTGTTTTAGATCAGGGGGTCTCCAAATCTGACAGCTTTAAGACTTGTGGAGTTCCAACTTGCAGAATTCCCCAGCTGGCCAGTCTTAAAGTTGCCAAATTTGGAGACCTTATTTTAGATAAATGGAAATTATAATCCACATTAATGGCTGCAAATATGAATACCAGACTGTAGTGTAGTTAATCCATGTTAATAAGTCTGAAACAACCAGTTCAACTTTTATGTGAGGTGTTGGGATAAGATTATGTATCTCTATACACAATAATTTGCTAAACCAAAATTGGAATTCAATAATATGCCAAATTACAGAATATACTTTAACATACAATAATGGCTGGATAATTAACCAGAACGAAACAAGTAAAACTGATGAAATATCTGGCAATTCACCAGACTGTGATGCTCTCTGGGCTTTTGTAAAAAAGGCAAGATGGTACAAACTGTTTAAGTTATGTCCCTTTTACCCTTTTATCATATTCATTTTTTAATTTTGTATTACATTTATATTCTACCTTTACATGCTGCAGATTAAAGCAACCTATATGCCTAATAGAGCCATGGTTAGAATGCAGTATTACAGGCTAATTCTGCCAACTGCTAGTAGTTTGATTCTGATCTATTCAATAAATCATGGCATTGTCCAATATAGGAACCAAATGCTACCAAAAAAATTTCAGAAATGTTACGGGGAAAGTGGCTGTTTATTGAAGGAGATGTGATGGTGGTGCAGTGGTTAGAATGTAGTATTGAAAACTCTGCCCACAGCCAGGAATTCAATCCTGGCTCAAGGTTGACTCAGCCTCCAATCCTTCTGAGGTCAGTCAAATGAGGACCGAGATTGTTGGGGGAAATATGCTGACATTTGAAACTGCTTAGAGAGGGCTGTAACACACTATGGGCCAGTAATGTATATAAGTTGAAATGCTATTGCTATTGCTAAGATCATTCTTATCATCCCCAGGCAGAAAAGGTGTCTAATTAGTACACAATCACTTTAAGACAAATTGACAGATGTTTTAAAGCTGATGCCAGCCACAGCATAGAAAAACTCACAGAAATAGTGCAAGATCAGAATTTGTGGAGAGAAAGACCTGGCCCATAGAATCGCCAAGAGTACAACACAACTGAATGGATAACATCATCAAACTCACAACTCTTTACACTATACAAGATATAGTCTTCAAACTAGAAAATCAGTGATGCTCATGTAGCGTAAAGGAGTCTCATTCTGGTCGAAGAAGGCAACAAACACAATTTTATCTGCTGTAGATTTCCACCCAGCAATAACGCCTAAGCCACATTACTATTCCTGCTCCCGCTCTCCTTACTCCCAGTGTACACAGCAATTCCTGGCTAGCCAGGCATAGCAGAGCACCTTCCCAGCCGTTAATCTGCCAAATATCAGAACCACAATTGAGGCCTGGGAAATTAAGTTAGAGTGGGTGGCATATGGCAGATGTAGAGATTCAGTGTTGCCATAGGAACCGTTGTACAAAATCAAAATTACAAGTAGGAGTAGTAAGAGCAAAGCTGCTTGGCAAGTACAAGAAGGAGAAGAAACTCAATACATTTGATGTGGCTAATACAGTAATAAAAGTGACAAGGTTGGAATGAAAATTAATGCCTCCACCTCTATAACTGTAAACAGGAATATTTTGATAAATGAAAAGGAAAATAATCCTTAAAATGAGCTTTTTTGCCATGTTTTTATTTATCCATATAATCACTGTCACTCATTACACAATTCTGCCAACCATGGACAGGCTACTTAATGCCATCATAAAGGAACTCCATGCTTGGTCTCTTCATTCAAGTCCTCATGATCCTTTCTACCTCTTCATCTGAATCAAACAGATACCCACAAAGCTATTTCTTCAATTCTGGGAAAAGATAGAAGTTGCATGGCACCAAGCTAGGGCCGTATGGCAGATGGAGTAAAATAGAGAGATCCAACTTTGCAATTGGTACCTGGGTGGATCATGAGGTTCAGCATTGTCATGTCACATCAAATTGTCCTGGTGTTTCTAAACTCAGTTTAATTGTTGCTTCTTAGTTTTGAGTAATGCACTCTGCTAATAGTGCAGTCAGGTTCAAGAAAATCCACCTATGTATCAAAAAACTATAACCATGAGTTTTCCCGAATGTCTATGGAGATTCTCAGTCATCCAGGTCATGGTTGTTCCAAAGGTGCTTATTCAAGAGGCAATTGAACTTTCCTGAGGTTTGGGTTGTGAATTCTTTCTTCAGAAGTAAAACTTGGTGACGAGATTCCATAGATAAAGCTTCATTTCCAGGCCATAATGGTGTATCAGCTTTGCAAGGCAGTCCAGACAAGAAGCAGGCCCAGATAAACCAATTCTACTTTATTGAAGGATTCATTAACAGAATCTTGCAAGCCTGAAAGTAAAGTACATTTCTCTCCCGCTGCCTTTACAGTCCAAAAAACTAGGAAGGGTCCCTTCTGTTTGCCATAATCACATCCCTGTTGCTGGCTAAATTGTCTCTTATTCAACCATTCCCTTGGCTGTGGCTCTTTCCCCTGTCTCCCAAAATCATTCCTATATACTATTCAGAGGTGCGTTCCTACTGGTTCGGCCTGGTTTGGCTGAACCAGTAGTTGCACGATGGCCTGGGTTGCCGGAACCGGCAGCGACCCAGGTCTGACATGCCCCCGAAACCAGTTCTCTGGTCGCCACCATCGCCATTTTGGTTTTGAGTTCTGTGCATGCTTAGAACAATTTTAATTGAACTGCGCATGTGTGCACAGCATGCGCACAAGCAAATTGGTAGTAAAGCCAGCCAGAACCCACCCCCGATACTATTACAAATTTCTGACATGGCTTCTAGTGTGACAATAGTGGCAATTTCTGCTAGAGCTTTCATTTCAATGTCAGCCTGCAAGGAACTTATTTTGCATATGAAACTCATTGATTGCTGTCAGATTGTGCACTTAATTCTTGACCAAACAAATCAGCCTTTCCCAATTAACCATATTTACAGGGGCTTTTTTTAGTCCAGCGATGTACACTATTCATGCCAACAGTCACCATAAACAAATTGTATTCTGTGGTGAATATTAATTGGAAAGACTTCTTTGGTAGTCAAAATATATTGGGCCATAACTATGGCTTATATTCAAAATAGATGGGTTCACACAGGTTACTAAGAAAAACACAGTTCTAAATTGTTTACTAATTTGATAAGATTCCCATTGAATCAAACTCAGATTTTGATTGCTACATGTCCACATCCATGTAATTTTCTTGGCACCAATATGGTAGTGATCTGCAATTGTATTTGTTTTGTTAACTTTCTAGTTTTTCAGCTCTGCATTTTCTCCAATGGTCTCAAATTAAAATACTAAGCAGGTCCATCTTTGCTTCGCCGTTTCAGGAACAGCAAAGTTCAGCTACTGATGCCACCTGCTGGGCTTTATCCTATGGCAGCTATCACTACACTAAGTGGATAATTAAGTACAGGGAGCTGTACCTATGTAATGAGAGCCAGCATTTTCAGTTTTCCTTTCCTTTCCATTGAGATGCAAACTACTGTGAAATGCTCTGATGAATCATTTGATTTAAAAAACCCACCAATTTTGGTAAAGGTTAAGATTTGTAAAAGATTATAAATCTGTAGCGATTCAGGTTAAAGTCTACTAGCCCTCGAATCTCACTGACTATCTTTAGACCAGTCATTTCTTTTTAGCCCAATTTACCCCACAAATCTGTAGTGGGAAAAACTGGAGCAGAAATGCTATACCAGAAATGCTGTTTTGAGCAGGAGTGGGTAAATAATTTCCCTAAGGGGCCACATGAGAAACCCGGATCGTTGTAAACGGTTGAACCAAAAGGCTGAACTCAATGGTGGGATTCAATTTTTTTTTACTACCGGTTCTGTGGCTTGGTGGGTGTGGCAGGGAAAGGTTACTGCAAAATCCCCATTTTCTCCCAATCAGCTGGGACTCGGGAGGCAAAGAATAGATGAGGACGGGGCCAGTCTGAGGTGGTATTTACCGGTTCTCCAAACTACTCAAAATTTCCGCTATCAGTGCTCAGAACCTGCTGAATACCACCTCTGGCTGAACTTAATTCTACTCAATATTAAAGTTATCACTTTATAAAAAGCAGTAAATTGTATGGTTTTGATTAGCTGCATTCATATCTACATTTGATTTCTAATTTCTGATTGGCTTCATACGGTCTAGACAGGGACAGCCAAAGGACTAGATGTGTACTGGGGGCTATAAAATGCCCAAGTTTAATCTTGATGTTAAGAAGTTAAATATCAAAATACTCAAGAGGTTTGTTCTTCTTTACTGTTACTGTTTCTTGACTGGATTTACACATTATGCTAAACTGAAGAATATGTTCTCATAAACACATTTAGTCACCGAGCTTGATTAATGAGAACGTAGGTGTTGCCATCTTAGCATCATCCTATACAACCTCCTAACTTCCACTGTGTTTTAATTAAGATTCAATAGATGACTGGAATCTAGAATATTTTAATTATTCTATTATTTTAATTATTCTAATTATTATACAAATAGATTGAAATCTGAAACCAAACTTAGTTATTTCAGCTTCTGGAGGGAATGCTAGCAATGATGTTTGAACTCAGCCATTGTTGTTTCTTGAACTGTGTTCTGTTGAATGCCAGTATTTCCTAAATAACTTGAAGCTGTTCCATGTCCTAATTCTAAAATCCAACATAAATTTTCTGGTAGAGTTCAGTTTCAGTAAGTCAAGAAATAGTCTATTTATTCATAAATGAAAATGTGAAGATGGCAGAGTTCTTCTTAAACCCCACACTGTGATAATGGGAAACATCATCACTATAACGTTGGAAAACATTCATATACAATATGAGCTGTTAAATGAAAAGCTTTGAAGATCCCACTTCCTTTTTCTTCACCTTTATCTTTATGAAAGTCTATCATCAACATTCTTTGTGACCAAATATTGGAATAGGCTGAACGCTGGAGCAACTTCCTTTAACAAATTAAGAAAGAAATATGCCATCTTAAGTAAGTGTATGAAATGATATAATTTGTAATTGATATATTAAAGATAAGGGAAAATTTAAAGGTAATGGAAAATCAACATTAATACAATATATCCCATTAAAAACAATATAGAGGTTGGTGTTTTAGTGCCTTGAAAAAAATTAACACTGACTCTGGTATATTATTCCCTGCTGAATATTTTGGAAACAAAAATGCTTTATTATTGTGTATTATAAATAAAGAATAATGTGATTTTGGACTTCACAAAGTATAATGGGGTTTATTTTGCATTCTACAAGAAGTTTAAGGCTGTGGTGGTTCAGCAGGCTAATTCTGCTGATTGCCAGCAGTTCAGCAGTTTCATTCTCACTGGCTCAAGGTTGACTCAGCCTTCCATCCTTCTGAGGTGGGTAAAATGAGGACCCAGAGGTTGGGGGCAATAGGCTGACTCTGTAACCTGCTTAGGGAGGGCTGTAAAGCACTATGAAGCATTATATATGTGCTATTGCTATTAAAATAGCAAAGATAGGATCCTTTCCAAGTTTTTGTTTTTGAATATTGTTAGCTGCTCTGGGTGTTCTTTAACAAACTGCTACCTTGGCCCTAGCAGCCATTTGTGTATGTGTATGTATATGTATATCATTATTATATCATGGCAACTACCTGGACAAACTTCTGCAATTCTTGGCATGGATTTTCAGAATTGGTTTGCTCTTGCCTGCTTCCCAGGCAGTTGTGGGTTCCGGATCCCGTTGCAACCGGTACGCTGCAAGGGGGCCCAGCATCCACCACGTGAACGTGTGCAGCATGTGTACTTACTGCCTGCGACACTCCAGCTCCTTGGCGGAGCGTCGCACAGGCACTGTACGCTCCGTGCGCATAAGCCCCAATCAGTTCAAATAGCGGTAAGGAGAGTGGGGTGGCAGGTGGGCCCTCCAGAACACTGTACTGGAACGGTACCTGGTGCTCCCAGCAGGCACCAGTACACCCATACGGGGGTGTACCAGTCGTATCCCACCACTGTTCCCAGGGCTGAAGGAGAATAACTTGCCCAAAATTACCAAGTTGGCTTCATGTCTTAGGTAGGACTAGAATTCAGAGTTTCTCAGCTTCTACTCTAGTACGAGAGGTCCATCTGTGTTCCCAGCATTTTTATCAGAATCTGTGACTTTCTTATTATGTAGCAAACATGTTCTACAAATAGGACTTTCTAAAGCATAAATTGCTTTAGACAAATTCCATAGCCATCAGAAAGAAGAGTCAAACTGCAAATCGAAAGATGGCAAAGCCAAAAATGAAAACATGAGTCATGTCTACAGTCCTTGTTGAATGTGGAAAAATCAGCATGCCCAAATGCACATTATGGTCTGTAAATTGTACTACTTGTAGTCTGCAATACAATGCACGTTGTAGTCTGCAGTTTGACTACGATCAGATATGTACAAATGCATGCAAATGCCATTCTCAATATGAGGGAATCACTTTTGTATCGTAATAGTTTTAGGAAATTTCTGTGCCACAAAATTAATTTTGCCATTGAGTTTGGAATGTTCTCCCGTAACATTTGAGGTTGATGGTGAAAGTTATTTTTATCTGCAAATGTTGCTTTTACCCGTTTCTCAGAAGTGTCATGCCTCATGTTAGAAAATCTCTTAATTGTCTCTGTTATTTTCCTAACCCAACTTTTAAATAAATCTTGTATCTTCCATCTGTATTACAGCAGATGTTCAGGGAAAGAAGATATACTACTCTCAATTTCATTTCCTAATCCGGATCAACTCTAATGTAAGCGTCCAGTTCATAAAAGTAAAGTATCTATGAATTTGTATCTGCAGCTCCTAGAGGCATGGTGAGCGGAAGTACTCCCAAACCCCTCAAATTAAGTGTAATAACATTTGAGGCTTCTTTAGGCCTCAAAGCTTCATGCAGTTCTTGAGAATCTTAATACGTGGTTAACAAAGTGTCCTCTGCTCCAAGGGCATTGGGGAGGGTGGCTTCTTTATAAGGCGGCAAAATATTAAAATCTCAAAAAGCTGCCTAAGTTTCTGTCTTTTGCATCTTATACTAAACATAGTTATTTTGAGTTTCATTGTTATGCGTTATTCTTCCCTAACAGGAGATCATCTTTTCTAGAAGCCATTCTAGAACGGGCACCTGTTAATTCTTCCCTTATATCAAGATCAGCTAAATTCCTTTACTTGACATTATTAGTTTATTATGTCATGATGCAAATGACATAACATACATGATCCATGTGCTACTGTATGTGTGATTATACATAACAGGTGGGGTGTCACTGCTCCTACCTAGGACATTATGGCCATAGCAACCTCCAAATTTTGGACCATGCTTTCGGCTGCTTTGTGGCCAAAAACACCTCTATATAAAGGCTTCCTGGTTAAGCTTGCTTATTTTCACCAAGTAGCAGTAGCAATGTTCTGAATTTATGGGCAGAATATTCAAGCTCAAATAAGAGTACGTTTCCAGGAGAAAAAACAGACTTGGGTAACTTCATCCTCTATGAGGCTAATTTTGTTCCTTGGTACCTACAAATGTCTACTGTAAACTCTCTAAAGACTAAAAACTTTGTCCACTCAGAGAGCATCACAGCAGAATAGGCCATACTCTTTGATCCATAGAGGCCAAAATAATTTTTAAAAATGCAAAATTATCAGCAAAACCAAACCAAACCCTTCCAAAGCCTTGTATATGCCTGGCTTAGGGTGCTCTATGACCATCACCATAGTAACCTGGGATTCTTTTATTTATTATTTAGAATTTGTGTTGATTGCTATCAACTGCCTTGACAAGTCTTGACAGTATTTCAGAAATAGTTTGTCATTGTCGTTTTCTTAGAGCTGACAAATGGCTTCATGCCTAAGGAAGCAGGAAAACACAAATCTCCCAGTCTGATATTTTAACTACTATAAACTAGCTGCCTACCTAGGAATAAGGTTCATTAAATCAGTATTTCATCTTGTTTATAGGTGACCTTAAACTTTTAGCTATTAATTAGAAATGCAAACAACCTCACCATGAGATGAAGAAAATTATCTCAGATATTTTTCTTGTTTACTTGCTTTTATAGTACTTATACTAAATGAACAAGACTGCAGTCTTTATATTTTATTTTAATCTATATAACTATAAATCTTATTTCAGGAAGTGCAAAAAAGTTCTTGAAATTGATGAACCGCAACACTTCAAATCATTCACATTTGTGTATGAACATTCTTACAACCTCTTTATCTCCTCCTAAAAATGCTTAACCACAGTAATTGGCTAATGATGCGACCTATAAATGAACAGGAGGCATAGCTTCTAGTTAACACTACATGAATTTGGAATCAACAAGTGCCCTTAGTTTCAAATTCTGGTTAGTGCTCACTAGTAACTGGATGAACACATACATAATTACTGAACACTTCTCCAATTGTGGTGGTCCAACTCTTTGGCAGTTGAAAGTCTTGAACTACATAGCTAATGCTTACTAGCAGAATGAAGTAGATTGAATTGCATGAGATAAAAATTTGATATTTACTTGACTTAGATGTAAAACAGGCTCAACAGAACAAGTAATACGTCCTTATAACAGACCAGACAGGTTTGTCTCACTATAAAATGCCTTATTTTTTCCTTCACTCCACCTAGCAAAGCTTGTTAATTTGAATCTGCATCCTAGTAGCTTCCTTATTATTAAATATGCTAGTATTTTAGTATGTCTATTACCATAATTATAGTAAACCTTAATAATATATTAGAGTAGTAGATCATCAAATTATTAATGTAATTCCCTGTTATATCTACCCCGTAACTCCTATAGGAGCTATACTCCTATATCTACTCCAATAATAATTTTTATTCAGAAGAGGCCAATTATGGCTGACATAATTTAGCACTACTGCCGTCTGAGATAGTGACATCTGAACTATTGAAGCAATATAAAATACACCAAGAAGGCATATAAAAACAGTACTACTTTAATATACTGTACATGCTTGCAAGTAAATGTCTATTAATTTTGTATGATATAAATGTACATTTACACAATAAAACACAGTACAAGTAAACAAAGTAAGGCAGCATGTAAAACACTCTAAATAGGAAAGGGAGTATAAAAAACTAATAAGGAAGAATAGTTTCAGAATTTGGCCAAGTACTATAAACAGGAAGCATTCCACTTGGAAACAGCCATAACTGGGATAAAAATCAGTACTAGAAATTGTGGATACTAATATTATTAAAACTATGCAGTATTCACAGTATTTATGTTGTGGTGAATCTATCTATCTATCTATCTATCATCTATCTATCTATCTATCTATCTATCTATCTATCTATCTATCTATCTATCTATCTATCATCTATCTATCTATCTATCTATCTATCTATCTATCTATCTATCTATCTATCTATCTATCTATCTATCTTAAACTGACCATGAGATATAAGAAGAAAATTAGCTTGGCTGATAAATATTGGCTGAGTTTATGCATTGCACGGAAAGTTGATTATCAGATTTTAGTACGACTCCTGAAATGCATTCAGGGGGATAAACTTAACTTCTTTCAATGAAGGTTGATGTGGAGCCAATTCAGGGAGAATTGGCTCCATATGGGGGGAAAACAACTCTGATAGCAGTGTAGCACCTCTACTATTGATACTTCTATTGCTTGCATAAAGACATTTCCACTATTGCATTCTGTATCAGCAGGCTGTTTTCATTAGCAACAGACCCATAACGAGGCACCTGCAATTGTGGGAAGCCTCAAATTCAGTGATTTCAAACTCCCTGCATTTGGTTCGCAGCCTATGCCAAACTGCTACAGGCAGAAAGCATGTTTCCACCCGACGGTTTTAAGAGAAAGAACGCTTTTTTAAAAAGGTAGATTTGGGAAGACTTAGAGAGCATATACTGCTCTGCTATGAACCTTCCTACTCTGTGGGCTACTTTACGACCTGCACCACTGAAGACAGCGTTTGTAAAAATGACCATCCCGACTTGCATTTATTGGGTTTTAACTAAATACATTAATTTATTAGAAACTACTTCCCAGTCTTTCTTTTTCTTTCTTTTTTCCCTTCCTTCCTTCCTTCCTTCCTTCCTTCCAAAAATAGTGTTCTATAGTATTTGGCAGCAAAACACATATCCGTGCTTATCCAGTTGCATGTTTCCTGACCTGTAGAGGGTATAATTGTAGTGCGGTTGCATATACCTTACTAGAAAAAAATATCACAAAGATCCATTAAAAAAATAAAAGCATGGCTAGTTAAAACCGATTTTCTGGAAGGCGAATTTAAAATTAGACAGAGAGAGAAATGATCCCGGTCCACGAAAGAAGGGACCCACAAGAAAGGATCCACCGCCGTCGCGAGGTCTGGAACACCGCCCGAAACCTCTTCATCCCACCACGGTGTGGCGAGAAAGGCATCACGTGCAGGGACGGGAACTGCAACCGACTAGAAGGGCGACCTCAGTCCAAAGAGCTACACTCACAGCCTTTGCCTCCGAACCCACCCATCCCCATACGCACCTAATGTCCCTTCCACCGCCCCGATACGCGGCTACGTTTAATTAAAACATGCGTTGCATTTGCACGCACGACAAAACGAGGGGCAGCTTTATTTCCTGGCTCGCGCCGGGGAGCGTCGCGGTCTCTGCCCTTAGCGAACATGGCGGAGCCCGCGCCACCTCCTCTTCTCAGGCGGTGTGGGGTGGGGTTTAAGGCTAACCCGGAAGGGGTGGCGGCCTGCTTCTTGCTGGCTCGGAGAGAGGCAGCTCGGCCGAGCCGGTCTCTCTCTCTCTCGCTCGCCCTCTCTCTCTCCTTCCTTGGGTGGACTTGACGGGAGGGCGTGAGGAGCGGGGCTTCTTTGCCGGGTTTGAGGAGGGCGGAGGGAGGCGGAGCTGTTGCCCTTGCCGCCTCTAGGTTAGTTTGGGTGGAGAGCCGCCTTGAGCCTCCCTCTCTCGGTCTCCTTGCGCCGGCAGCATCCTTCTCCGGGCAGGGGCGAAGAAGAAGAGCCACCGCCGCCCTCCTCCTCCTCCTCCTGTGGCTCCTGCCCAGCGCTCTCTGTCCTCTTTCCCCTTCTCCTCCCCACGCTTGTTTACTCGTCCCAGAGAGCTCGGGCTACGCCTCCCTCCGTCCCCGGCCGCCTTCCCCGCCAGCGAACTCTTCCCTTCCCCGCCATTGAGAGGGAAAGAAGCCAGTCTTTGGGGTCGTCGTCGTCTTCTCCTCCTCTCCTCGGGCGTCTCTGTTCCGATTTCCCCCCTCGAGGAAAAGTTTCCTTCCAGGCTCCTGCTGAGGACCGTGTTTCTTTGTTTTAAATTGATGCCATTTTTGCTGCCTTTTGGCCTGCCCGGCTGTGGCCCGAGTGTGCGGCAGCCCTGCCTTGCCTCCTCCCACCCCTCCGGTGGGCGGGGGTGGCGGCTTCGTTTTTTCGTTTTGCCATGCAAAGCGGGGAGCCCATGCCGGCAGCTACGGTTGTTACGGCGATGAAGGTGTCGGAGAGCGAAGGCAAGCTGGAGACTTTCCTCCCGGCCCAAAACTGTTCCAGCAAGTGCAGCAGCAGCAGTAGCAGCAGCATCGGCGGAGGTGGTGGGCTTAACAGCAGCCGAGGAGGAAGCGGTAGCAAAGTGTGGCAGTACAGGTAAGGTGTGCTTTTCACTGGAGCCAGGTGGGAACAACAGTTTAGGAATCCCAATCCGTCTGGCTGGCTGGCTGGGGATCTTGCTTTTGTCATCGGGAGGATGGGAGGGTGAGCACATGCACCCTTTAATAAGAAATGGTGGCCATGCTTTGTCCCCTGCTCCCTTCAAAATCTTACTTATGTTATAATTTATAGGTCATGCTCCCTTCAAAATCTCCAAGGTCCCTTCCAATTCCATTATTCTTTTAAATTCATTACTTTGTGCTTTTCCAGGTGGGGAGCTATATTTTCATAATCCTTTTCTCTGAACCCCAAACAGGAGAAGTGTATTTTGAACCCTACACCCCCCCCCCCCCAATGACCAGTTCAATCATGTCCAATTTTCAGAGACAGGCCTGAACAACTGTTATAGTTTTCTTGGCAAAGTTTTTCAGAAGTGGTTTGCCATTGCCTCATTCCTTAGTCTGGGAGAAAGTGACTGAGTTCATAAACACTCAGCTGATTTTGTGCCTAAGACTGGACTAGGACTCATGGTCTCCCAGTTTCTAGCCTGATGCTTTAACTATTGCCACTAAACAGACTGGTTTAACTTTCAAAATTACTTAGTATGTCTGTATGTTTCAAAAATGAGATAATTAAAGCCAGTCACAAATGGTAAATAGATAAGTGAGAAACTCTAGAGAAAGAGCAGTAGGACAGAGGGCTTTAATGTGCTTCCCATTTTTCAGAATGAGTTTGATTAAAAATGTCAGAACCCTTATAGGAAGTAAAACGAATCCATTATAATCAGTTAAATCTTCTTGTTATGTATTATGGGTTTTTTTTTGCAGAAATTTTACTATTCATGATATATGATATATTTCATATGTTTAATATATTTGTAATCGCAGTATGGGGTATTTAATTACTGTATAAGCAACAGACACCAATATGGTATGGTCTTTTGCCTTTCCATTGTAAGAATCATAGATATTATATGCTTAGGTATATTAATGAATGTAGTAGGAAATATAAACACAATGAAATAGCACTTTATAAATTTATAAGCTGTATGTATATTTTATGCTAAGTCATAATTTCCTTTAGATAATAAAGTGATTGCTAAATTTATACATTGTGTGAACCAGAACCAAGTTAATTTGTCATGGTCATTATTCAGGGTAGCTAATCAGGGAGGCGTGATAGAACTGGAACTACTTCTTAAATATATGTTTGTGAGTCACCAAATCTGCACTGGAATTTTTGAAGTAGGTCAGTGTGCCTGCTTTCAGCCAAAGCTCGTTTTCAGTCTGCATTGTTTATATATTTCATATGATCTGGTTAGATACAAATATATTTTTGTGTAATGGATTAAAAACAGAATGAATTGTTGTTCTTCCTTAAAAATGAAAGTCAGCTGGGTGACCTGGTCAACTCACTTTCTCTGGACCCAACATATCTCATAAGGTGGTTGTTGTGGAGAAAAATATTTGATTCCTTGTATAGTACAAAATAAATAAGAGTATAATATATTTTTTCTATTTGAATGCTATATATATATGCCAATATAAAGTGCAAGTTTTACTTGTTGCATTCACAGTTACATATATTTTCCAGTATTCTGTAATCTCACAGTTCTTTGGGGTATCAATTTATTTACTATTTCTCAAATTTTACCCAGTTTAAAATTTAGCCATTTCTATTAAACTTAAGCCAAAATGATTTAAACAAGCATTTGTAATTTGATTATGTCATACTACAGTGTGGGCATTTAAAATATGAACACATTAAAATTTTTGCTAATAAAATATTTTCAGTTACAATTAACTAGCACTTATCCTAAAAATTTCACATTTGTGTTAAACAATATTAATATATGCCCTTTTCCTTGAAGAGAAGAAAGGAACTCTTGTCAATGCATGGCTTTTTATTTATTTCTAAATATTAGACTATTGACTACCGTATTTTCACCCATATAACCCACGGGTTATATGCGTTTTTTACATACACAGCACGCCCCCCGCGGGGTATAAAAGTGGGCGGGGTATACGGAAAATATTTTACACAGATTAACTAAAGGGAGAGCTTGGGACCACCACTTTCCTCGCGGCAGTGGGCTGGCTCGGCAGCTCGGGCTCCTTTTCTCCCTTTTCCTGCTTGGGTTTCGGGATGCCTTCGTGAAAACCCCGCCCCTGGCTATGGGCGAAGCGACCAGGAAGAAGCAGGAGGTGAGAGGAAGCGCAGGCGGTGCTCGGCAGCCCGGATTCTGCAGCTCCTCGCCTTCTCTGGCTTGGAAGTCCGGCAGGAAGGGAAGGGGAGGCGGTGGCGCGGCTGTGGCTCCGTTTTCAGGCCAGCCGCCGCCTCCCCTTCCCTTCCTGCCGGACTTCCAAGCCAGAGAAGGCGAGGAGCTGCAGAATCCGGGCTGCCGAGCACCACCTGCGCTTCCTCTCGCCTCCTGCTTCTTCCTGGTCGCTTCCAAGGGCAAATGCCAGGGGTGCGTAAATAGCAGGGACAGTGCACAGGCATTGCTCTTCAGCTTACACAACCTGACACGCTGACTATTGTGTCTCCAGTTCCCTTACCGAGAATGTGCAGTGAGGTTTCGCTCCGCTGGCTTAAAAAGCATGGGTTGGTTCCCTCCGCCTGCCTTCCTCCTAAGAGCAAACGCCAACAAGAGTAGTTGTCTTCTTCTGCTTTGCTCTGTGAAAGGGCTTCACTGCCGAAGCATTTTGGGTTTTTTTTTTAAAAAAAACCACCGTCCCTTTCTCTCTCCAGTTAACAGGGCCAACCCAAGCGGTGCATTTTATCTGGGAGATGACACACACACACACACACGACACGCGCGGCAGAAGGAGCGGCGTCCTCTGCGCTCTCGGCTGCCACAAACGCCACGCAACAAGGGAATCTCCTTTTGGGGAGGGGGTGCCGCCGGGCGGTCGCTACTTCTCGCCCGCAAAGAGCAGGAGGTGATGCCCTTGCCCGTCGCGGGCGGGGGGGGGAGACAGCCTCACATGCAGCAAAAGGGAAAGAAACAAAAGCGGGCACGGTACCTTGCGGTGAATCCCCTTAAGTCCCCCTCCTGCTCTTTGTGGGCGAGAAGTAGCGACCGCCCGGCGGTGATCCCAAAATCAGGAGGAAAAAGAAGAGCGGTTTGCACCGCATTTACTATCATTTCAGGACGCCCTCCACCTCCTGACCCCGTTCCAACCCCTTCTCCACTGGCCGTAGCCGGGGGGCTCCCCCTAGGCATGCCCTTTGTGACTTAAGAGAGAACGATGAAGGAGCCGGATTCTCCCTTCCTGCCGTTTGTTCTTTGCCAGGGAATTCAACGCTTTGCCTGCAAGGATCATGGGAGAAAAGGGGGATTTTACGGGGAGAGAAAACCGCCCTGGGACTCCCAAGTCCTAAGAATCCAAACTCCGAGATCAGCTCCGTTCTTCTGGAGGGGAGTGGAAGGAAATATTTTTCCCCAAAGAAGAAAAAATCCATATCCCCAGATATTTGTAAGAGGATTTGAGCGGATTTTCTTGTAAAAGGTTTCGGTGTTATTTAGGAAGGGTGGATGGATGGACGGATAGATGGACAGTATATCAAAGCAAGCGGCTCTGGTTCAAGAAGGGCTCTGGTTCATCTCAATGGGCGGAAAGTAAGAGGGAGGGACCCTTCCTCCCTCCCTTCCATCTACTTTATTGAACTCCGTGGGAGGAAAAGCTCTCCCGCCGCCTCCCCTTCCCTTCCTGCCGGACTTCCAAGCCAGAGAAGGGGCGAAGCAGAATCCGGGCTGCCAAGCGGCTGCCAAAGAGAAGGGAGGGTTAGGGCGCTTCTCCCAACAGCCCAGGGCCACCTCCTCTTCCTTCCTCGGTGGTTGGGAGACCGCTGCGCCCCTTTCAGTTTCCCTGGGAGCCGCCAGGGTTGCTACGGCTGGAGACTAGCGCTGCTGGGGAGAAGTCAGCGGGAGGGGGAGGAGAAGGGAAACCTGCTCGGGACGCCTTTTCCCTCCTCTCCCCCGGATCTCTCCCCGGCAGCGCTCGCCCCGCGCAGCATCAAAGGGTCCGTGTGTCACGGGGGCTGCCTGGCACCGATAAGCTGAGAGGCTGGCAAAGAAGCGGCTCTCGGAGGAAGAAGGCAGGGATGCTGGCTGGCATTCGCTTCCTGCTTCTTCCTGGTCGCTCCCTCCCGAGGCGGGGAGACCCGCCGCCAAAAGCCCACCATGGCCACTAAGGTGAGGAGACCACCGCGGCTGCCTTTCCCCCCGCTCGCCCGCCCTACGCAAATATAAGATTAGTGCAGAGATCCAGAGCCTGGGAGAACATCTTAATTTCCTTCCTCATTAGCATACTCACTGAAAGGTTTCGGCAGCCCGGATTCTGCTTCGCTGCCAGTTCAGCAGCTCCTCGCCTTCTCTGGCTTGGAAGTCTGGCAGGAAGGGAAGGGGAGGCGGTGGCTGGCCTGAAAACGGAGCCACAGCCGCGCCGCCGCCGCCGCCTTCCCTTCCTGCCGGACTTCCAAGCCAGAGAAGGCGAGGAGCTGCTGAACTGGCGGCGAAGCAGAATCCGGGCTGCCGAAACCGAGCACCGCCTGCGCTTCCTCTCGCCTCCTGCTTCTTCCTGGTCGCGGGTTATATAAGAGGGCGGGGTATACGGAAAATATTTTACACGATCTTGGAAACCTGCGGGTTATTCGCGTGGGCGGGTTATTTGCGTGGGCGGGTTATATGGGTGAAAATACGGTAATATAGTGTACATAATACACCTCTCATGTTTTATAATGAAACAAAAAATAGATACTTTAAAACACATAAAATATTTTATAGAATATTAAAGTAGCAATTAAAACATGAAAATAAAGCCATCAACAATTAAAACATTGTTAAAATATGTTTTAAAACCTTTTAAATTGTTAACAAGGTTAGTTTCCTTACTTTCGTAGGGAGTGCATTTTAGACAAAAGAGGTTTCTGTAGAGAAGATGTAATTGAAAAATCTATATGGACCAATTTATTCCATTATTAATTATAATTTCATCAGAAGTTAAGTCAAATTAAAATGGTTAGACTTTAATTAGTTGCTAGGTTTGCCTGGCTTTTGTGTCAATGCTGTATGCATGTTAGTTGTAATTTCAAAGTACCTATTCAATTAATTTCTAAACTGTAAGGTTACAGTTGTTAAGATTACAGCACATTTGGTTGGTCCTACAAATTTAGCAAAATGTTGTTCTGAATAAAAAGGAACAAGATAATATTAAGTCATGTCTACCTTTACAGAAAACACATTATTCCCTCTGGGATTCGTTGGTTAAATTTGTTGTTTAAAATAGTGGTGAAATAGTATTCATAAGAGATGTTGAAATAATGCTGGGATATTGGTATATTCTAATTTGGTCTTTTTACAGCATGTTGCTTGATTATTTGCTGTCAAGTTCCTCTAAATTCTTAGTAATTCATTTCTGCCTAAAATGGTTTGCAACATAATACAAGTAATTAACAGTATCCGTAGATTAACAGATACAGTCAAAATTAAACCTATCAATTCAGTCAGCCTCAATTAAAATAATACAAACAAACAGCAATAATCCATGGTTTGATTGATTGGAAATAATGAAAATTGACTAATTTCAGAAAAATTCTGCAAAGGAAATTACCCCTCCTTGACAGCTGTACTACTTGTCTATGGTAGACTTCCCCATGGAGAAAAGACTTGGATTTCTTCTTGTCTAGTTAACAATGGCTATGGGGAAATAGTTAATTTTCCACTGAGCCTTAAATCTCAGAGGATGTATCATCAGCCAATAATTATTTCTTGATGGTGAACTACTTTATTGAATTTCTTATAGCATGTGAGCTATTTGGTTTTTTTAAAAATAAAATAAAATATCCCAGTTTTTTTTAAAAAAAATGTATATCTGAATAGTGAATCGATTAGTGTACAAAATGGATCCAGAGGAATGTAAAACAGAATACCTAAAGTAAATTTCTGAAAAAAAAACAACAGAAATTTTACTTACAATAAATGAAAACTACTGTATTTTTCAGAGTATAAGACGCACCTTTCCCCCCCAAAAGAGGGTGAAAATCTGGGTGTGTCTTATATACTGAATGCAGCATTTTTTGCCTCCTGAAACCCTGCCCCATGCATCCAGTTTTTTTGCAAAAATGGACATGCAGAGGGTTTGGGAGGCCTGCAAAGTGTTCCTGGGGGGGAGGGGGGAACAAGCGAAAAATGGGCCTGTTTCCCACCCTGTTTTTGCCCTCCCAAGTCCCCAGAAGCACTCTTTAGGCCTTCCAAAGTCTCTGCACTCCCCGTTTTTTTGAAAAATGGGGCCATTTTTTGCCTCGCAAACCCCTCACACATCGCATTTTTGCCCTCCCTGTCCCCTAGGAGCACTTTGCAGGCCTCTCAAACTCTGCATGACACTTTTTCACAAAAAAATGGGTCATGCAGAGGGTTTGGGGGCCTGCGGAGTGCTCCTGGGGGCCAGGGAGGGCAAAACCTTTTCTTTAAAATTTACCTCTTCAAAATCTTGGTGCGTCTTATACTCTGGTGCTTCTTATAATCCCCCCCCCCCCCAAAAAACAGTGTAAATAAATAGTTGATTGTGCAATATTGTTTGCCACAATGTGCCCCAAGTCAAAAGCATAATGTTGTTTTCAGTTCTGTGTCCTTTTGTAAAAATACAAGATGATTCACGTTGAACTTGTCTGGTAACTGAAAGTCAGTTTAAGGACCCTGTCAAATTTATCAGCAATAGGTGCCATTAAAGGAAAAAAAAACTGTTGCTACACTTGAATGCTCTAGACATGAGATTAGAAAATCTAAAACCATGAAGTCTGACACCCAGTGCAGTTCCTAAAATAGCACTCAACACTTGCCTTTGATTTACATTTTGAGCAAATATCCCATGTGAAAAACCAAACTGCAGAGGGGGAAAAAATGCAAAAATAGATATTTGATTTTTTTTCTAACTTGAATGCAAATGGAAATTACAATAGTGTAGTTTCAATAACTGTTCTGTCACCTTCAGGCATTTGAACACACTGCAAAAAGAACTATAAGGAACTATAATACAGTTATATTAATTTGAATCTATAATTTAATATCCTTTTGATAGGAAGTGGCTCAGCATCTAACTGAAATTGCATGACTTCTTGAATCACAAAATGTTGAAAGAGAAGCTTACTCTAACTTTAGTTTGAAATCAAAGCTTATCTTTGAATTTTAAAAGATTGTGTGATGTTACAACTCTGCTTAACACGTTTCAGGAGGACTGTGTAGATGCATCCTATAATAGTTGCCCCTAGTTATCAGTGGATATGGCTAAACTCACCAGAAATTGAGTGTGAAGGGGCAACCCTTTTGTTTTGGAAGCAGAACTCCTACCTTATTATTCCCCCGATAAACCAGAATCTGAAACCATTGTTTGAAATTGATTTCTAATTCTTGAGTTTGACAAATCAGGATATGGTGGTGATCATAATGAGAGTTTATGGTTTCTGAATAATTTAGTTTTGTTTGGCTTGTTTGGTGTTTGGTGAAAAGAATTAAACCAGAAGATTTAGACTATGTTCTTGTAAGCAATAAACCCAAATTCATTTTGCAAATTTGACAATTATGTTGTGTATGAAGCTGCTGGATCAATGAATTGATTTCCTATTTTTGACAATGCATGTTTCAGTAAGGCTTAATAAAATGTGCTGGGTTTCATCTTTTTTTGTTATCAGGTTCCAGCAATTGTGAGTTATTTCCCTTTGGAATAGATTAGTACATTGTCATAAAAAATGCTGAGGATTACAATATATAACCCAGGTTGACAGTATAGCATTTCTACACACCATGTTGTTTGCGATTCATCACAAATGGTAGACCTCAAAATTAACCTACAATGGCCAAAATCTTACAACATTATTACCTAAAAACTTGTAAGGTTATGGATGAGTTTTAACTTCCAAAGTTTTATGAATCTTCCAAGTTTATGAGTCTCATGTGAGTATAATCATTTTTTAAAAAAATATTTTGGTCTTGTTTTTTCACACCATAGACACAGCACAGTAGCCACATGGAACATCAGTAATGTTCAGACTACAGGATGGAAACAGTGGTTTTATTTCATAAACTATGATTTAACAAACCATGGTTTGACACAATATCTGCATCATATCAGGCTATGCCAGTAATGATAAATCTATGTTACATGTATCATAGATGGCAAGTCATAACATTGTGGGTCAGATGGGAGTGTTCACTAATATCCAGTGACAATTATTTTGAAAGCAGCCTCATTATCTTGTGAGTTTAGAGGCTGTGTGAGAAAAGGGTGGCAGCCTTTGGACCCTATAGATATGTATGGAATTGTTTCTCTTTGTTCAAGGGTGTGCATGTGTGTGTGGGGAGCAGAAGTGTCAAGTTAGGCATTTTCTGAATTTTTACCCACTGAGCCGAAAAGCTTCCTTATCACTGGTATAAGCTGTGTCAAGGCATCCAGGAATGTAACAATGATATTTTGTAACTGAACTTGTTTTCTAAAATCAGCAACTTAGTATCAACTGATGGCATGGCAGAAGTCAATGGACATTTAGTTGACCATCCCTAAAGATAATACATTTTTTTCATATTAGATAGACATTCCATCCTTGCTCTTAAAACCATAGCAACCTCTAGAAACTTATTTATGTAGATAAACATATTTTATCTATTTCAAAAAATATATCAGTTTTCAAAAGGACAATATTTCTAACGTTAGCTCAGACCTAGCAAAGGGTGGTATCCAAAGAAGTAAAGAAAAAGTTACAGCAGTATCAGCTAAATTGTTAGTTTTTTTCATTGGTATCTGCTTAAACTGCTGTCTGCAGAATTTGGTAGACTGCAGATACTAGAAGGACACTATGTGTTTACTGCAGGCAATTACATAAAAATACAGCCTTCCATCTCTATATGAACGGCTTGCCAGTACACAGCCTGTGAATCTGTAAATTCCTTCTCTGCAGTAGGTTCAGCTAAATATACATCTACTTTAAAAGAATGTATAAATGGTTCTTAAAGACAAGATACTGTAATGCAGATTTCTAGCTTTTGCTCTAGTGATGCTTATAATTGCGAAGCTTGGTTTTTTGCTACTATTTCTGAATAGCAGAAATAATTGTTATTCCCGTATCTTAGATTATTTTTAAGAATCATCATATTTGGACTTAATTGGTCATATACTACAAACTTACCTTGACAAAGGTTCTTGAACAGGTGACGTTCTTAAGTAGATGGTTTCACTTGTGACTGAAAAGAAAAACAAAACAAAATAAGTTCTACAACTTAAAATGCCCAGTTTGTTCTCTTCAGAGAAATGCATAGTACATGTAGTCCTCAACTTAATGACTGCAATTGAGCCCAAAATTTATGTTGTTAAGTGAGTTTTGACCCATTTTATGACCTTTCTTGCCACTGCTGTTAAGAGAATCACTGCAATTGTTAAGTTACTTGGATGGTTATTAAGTGAGTTTGGTTTATCCATTGACTTTGTTTGTCAGAAGCTCACAAAAGATGATCACATGATCCCAGGACACTGCAACTGTCATAAATATGAGCCAGTTGACAGCATATGGATTTTGACCATGTGACCACAGGGATGCTGCAGTGGTCGTAACTGAAAAATAGTCATGTCATTTTTTTTCAATGCCATTGTAACTTTGAATGGTCACCAAATGAATTTTCATTAGTCGAGGACTATCTGTATACAGAAATTGACCTTTGGGAAATTTTAGTATGTCAATGATACAACATAGATTTTCTACATAAAAGGTCCCAATTTCAATCCCTTGCATATTTGGGTCAAGTAGGAATAACTTTGAACAGTCACTTCAGTTAATGCAAAGCCAGATAGGGAAACTTCTGACTTACAGGACCTTCCCCTTTAACCTCAGTAGAATTTCTCCTCTGCACACAGGTAGTCCTGTACAGGTAGGGATGCTGTAATGGTCGTCAATGTGAAAAATAGTTATGTCACTTTTTTCAGTCCGTTGTAACTTCAAATGGTCATTGAATGAACTGTGGTATGTCAAGGACTACCTCTACTGATCATGGAGAAGAGACTTTCTGGTTGGTTGGTTGGTTTTTTCCATCACCATATAGTCTGTATGTAGCTTTGTAAAAGGCATCCCAATTCTCCATGCACGGAGAAGAATAAAAATGTAGAGGAAGTTTGTTTTTTAAAAAATTCCATGGACATATTGTTTTGTTTCTGTGAGTGCAAATAGAACAGTCCTTTCTCCATACAAAGATAAAATATTGATTCAGCTGTGAAGAAAATGTCTTGTTCTTGACAGTAAAATCACTGTTTCTTCATCAAAAGAAGCTTTGAACTAGACAGTGATATCATGAAACTTTTGAGAGGTGTCCTGTGAGACAATGAGCCATACACCCCAGAATAGATTTTCAAGTGAGGTTAAACTAACTGGACAGTAGTTTGACTCAACATGAGGCATCTTTATATGATTGCATTCCCCATCTAGCACTTTGAAATGTCTTTTGCCACTGCTATCTGAAATTATGTGAAATGCTGACAGTACATATTAGAGGTAATATTTTTGAGTCATTAAAATCTTCCAAAGATATTGCTTTGTATCTGTATATCTCTCATTTGCAAATTACTTGTTATTGAAAGGTTGGTGTTAACCTTGGAGATATGAAACATAGCAGGAAATATGTCACAGGGAAGAATTGTGTGGCGTCCATGTTGATTTATGGCTGAATCATATTAGCTTTGCAAACATGGCTATAGAAATTATTAGGCTCATGCATTCTTTTTTTTGTTCAGAGGCAGAAAGAAAGGAATAGCTCTTTATAGTATGCAAAGGCTTCTGAAGTTGAGAATACATGAGGAGAAAATATACTTTTTTTCTTTTTCTTTTCTATCTTACACAAAACACCGTTTCTACTTTTTCTCACTTTGTGAGTCACTTATATAATAAGTGTTAGCTCTGAATACCAAATAGCCTAGTGTGCAGGTTCTCATTTCTCTCTCCCCCCTCTATTCACTTCTTCCACAACACACATTGCTTAGAAATGGAAGAACAAACCAAACCACCACATTATTTGTATAAATAGTTTCTTGGTTCATAACAGAGTGCTCATTTTTAAAATGTCCCTAAGGGTAGAAATGATAGTAGTGCATAAATTTACCATTTTAATGTAGGTTTATTTTAGCATTGGCATGGCCATCTCCAAAACAGCAAACAGAAATCTTATTGCATCTGAAAAGGGCAGTTGTTTTTGAAGTCATACATTGGAAGATATTTTTGAGAGTAGGTTACAATAAAAAGTTATGATGAAGGATTCCCCTGTCCAGTTGTGTCTGTCTTTAGGGGGTGATGCTCATCTCTGTTTCCTAGCTGAGGTGGCTAGCATTATCCTTTCTATGTTCATGTGGCCAGCACGACTGAATGGAGAAGTGCACAGAATGCACCTTCCCACTGAACCCTCCCACTGAAGTGGTACAAATTATTTGCTTGTATTTGCCTGTTTTTAAACAAGAGTTTACCCCGGCACACAGTATTTGACTTTCAAACTTTCAGCCTTCCAGTTGACAGCCCAGCATCTTAACTGCTAGGTAGTTCTTCTATTTAGGCAGAGATGACAAGAGAGGTTAGCATGATTCCCAGATGAAAATCATATTTACAAAAGATTAAGCACACGATAGTCTACTACAGTTGTTTCCTTAGTTAGCTACCATCTAACTAAAATCCAGTACTGAAATGCATTTTGAATCCTTACGTACAGTGGGACAAAAAAGTATTTAGTCAGCCACCAATTGTGCAAATTCTCCCACTTAAAAAGATGAGAGAGGCCTGTAATTGACATAATAGGTAGACCTCAACTATGAGAGACAAAATGTGAAAACAAATCCAGACAATCAGATTATCTGATTTGGAAAGAATTTATTTGCAAATTATGGTGGAAAATAAGTATTTGGTCAATACCAAAAGTTTATCTCAATACTTTGTTATATATCCTTTGTTGGCAATGACAGAGGTCAAGCATTGTCTGTAAGTCTTCACAAGGTTGGCACACACTGTTGCTGGTATTTTGGCCCATTCCTCCATGCAGATCTCCTCTAGAGCAGTGATGTTTTGGGGCTGTCGCTGGGCAACACAGACTTTCAACTCCCTCCAAAGGTTTTCTATGGGGTTGAGAGCTGGAGACTGGCTAGGCCACTCCAGGACCTTGAAATGCTTCTTACGAAGTCACTCCTTCGTTGCCTGGGCGGTGTGTTTGGGATCATTGTCCTGCTGAAAGACCCAGCCACGTTTCATCTTCAATGCCCCTGCTGATGGAAGGAGGTTTGCACTCAAAATCTCACGATACATGGCCCCATTCATTCTTTCCGGTACATGGATCAGTCATCCTGGTCCCTTTGCAGAGAAACAGCCCTAAAGCATGATGTTGCCACCCCCGTGCTTCACAGTAGGCATGGTGTTCTTTGGATGCAACTCAGCATTCTCTCTCCTCCAAACACGACGAGTTGTGTTTCTACCAAACTGTTCTACTTTGGTTTCATCTGACCATATGGCATTCTCCCAATCCTCTTCTGGATTATCCAAATGCTCTCTAGCAAACTTCAGACGGGCCTGGACATGTACTGGCTTAAGCAGGGGGACACGTCTGGCACTGCAGGATATAAGTCCTTGGTGGCATAGTGTGTTACTGATGGTAGTCTTTGTTACGTTGGTCCCAGCTCTATGCAGGTCATTCACTAGATCCCCCCATGTGGTTCTGGGATTTTTTGCTCACTGTTCTTGTGATCATTTTGACCCCATGGGGTGAGATCTTGCGTGGAGCCCCAGATCGAGGGAGATTATCAGTAATCTTGTATGTCTTCCATTTTCTAATTATTGCTCCCACAGTTGATTTCTTCACACCAAGCTGCTTGTCTATTGCAGATTCAGTCTTCCCAGCCTGGTGCAGGTCTATAATTTTGTTTCTGGTGTCCTTCGACAGCTTTTTGGTGTTCACTATAATGGAGTTTGGAGTGTGACTGTTTGAGGTTGTGGACATGTGTCTTTTATACTGCTAACAAGTTCAAACAGGTGCCATTAATACAGGTAATGAGTGAAGGACAGAGAAGCCTCTTAAATAAGAAGTTACAGGTCTGTGAAAGCCAGAAATCTTGCTTGTTTGTAGGTGACCAAATACTTATTTTCCACCATAATTTGCAAAAAAAATCTTTCCAAATCAGACATGATTGTCTGGATTTGTTTTCACATTTTGTCTCTCATAGTTGAGGTCTACCTATGATGTCAATTACAGGCCTCTCTCATCTTTTTAAGTGGGAGAACTTGCAGAATTGGTGGCTGACTAAATACTTTTTTGCCCCACTGTATAAATGACTTGTGTTCAGCTATGTTGCATTATTTAACAAAGGCTCTTTAGGGTGAAATAAAAAGGAAAGAATAAAGCAATGTCTTGGCTCCAAACAGTTAGGCATATCCTCATTTTGAGCAAAAGTTTGGATGGATAAGGAAATAAAGAACTCCATATGTATCAAACTGACTTCTATTTAATTGAAAGCTTCACATAGCTCTCTACAACTCTCAGAGGCAGCTGCAGTGGTGATGCCAGCAGATCCTACTAATGAGGCATTATCAATTTTTCAGTTTCTTGACTCCACAAGAATAAATAACTGTCCATAGAATGTGATCTTCAGGTTGTATAACATTTAAGCTTACGTTTCTGAGCAAAGATGCTTAGACATTTAGTCATTCAACCTCCAGGTTATCTAGAGATGGAAGATATTCACTGTTATCTTTTACTTGCTTGGGTTATTTTTGGGTAACAAACATAAGCAGAATTTGATAGCCTACCTTAGATAGGTTTGAGAAGTGTAATGTGTCATCCATTCTTTTCTGTCATGGAGAATAAAGTAGTTAATGAGTATTGGTGATAATAGAGTTACTCATTACCTCCTGGTTCAGAGATAGGATGACTCTAAATAAAAATTGCTGGAAAAAACTATTTGAATTGTAGTTTTGAATTCAGTTGTTTTTGTGATTTCTCAAAAAAAAACATGCACACCACCTGGAAAGGTTGGCTACCATTTATGGACTAGATAACCTTTGGACTGTTATAATTATATAGAATATTTAAGGATATTATATAGAATATTTTAATAGACAAAGTATTTTTTAAAAGTTGCAATACTGATGAATGTATTTCTCAACATATGTTAAAACTTAAATTAGAAAATCAGTTGTATGAGAGGTGTAACTGCAAATCTGATTTTTCTTGATAGAGAATTGAGGTGAGTGGATTATCTTTAATTTGAGTCTTCATGGGGTTGCCTGTGATGTTGTAGATTGTTTAAAAATGAAGTCATTTGCATTCACAGAGCAGCATAAAATGAACTGAGCTGAATAATTTTGGAGATAAATAAATGAAGACTGGGGGAGGAGAGAGAATCAGAATTCCATGTACCAACTCTACACTAACAAGTTACTTCATGGAATTTCATAGATATGACATACTCAGTTTTGATTTGATTTGATTTATTTAATTTGTATGCCGCCCACTCTCAAAGAGACTCAGGGCGGCTTACAATAAAAAAAGGGGAGGGAGGGACATACAAAAACAAGACAACATTAAAAAAACACAACATTCACAACTAAGGGTGGGGCTGGACGATTCAACAGCCCCAGGCCTGCCGGAACAGCCAGGTCTTGGTCGCTTTGCGGAAGGCCGGAAGGGTAGTGAGGGTCTGGATCTCAATGGGGAGATCGTTCCAGAGGGCCGGAGCAGAAACAGAGAAGGCCCTCCCCCGGGGAGTCTCCAGCCGACATTGACCAGCAGATGGAATCCAGAGGAGGCCTAATCTGTGCGATCTTATAGGCCTTAGGGAGATAATTGGCAGGCGGTGGTCTCTCAAGTAGCCAGGTCCGATACCATGTAGGGCTTTAAAAGTAACGACTAGCACTTTGAAGCGTGTCCGAAGACCAATGGGAAGCCAGTGCAGCTCGCGGAGGATAGGTGTGACGTGGGTGTACCTAGGTACACCCGCAATTGCTCGCGCGGCTGTGTTCTGGACTAACTGAAGTCTTTGGACACTCTTCAAGGGCAGCCCCATATAGAGCGTGTTACAGTAATCCAGTCTTGAGGTGACGAGGGCGTGAATGACTATCTGAAGGGCCTCCCGATCCAGATAGGGTCGCAATTGGTGCACCAGGCGAACCTGGGCAAAGGCCTCCCTGGTCACAGCCGACAAATGATGTTCTAGCATCAGCTGTGGATCCAAGAGGACTCCCAAATTGCAGACCCTGAGGGGCATATAATTTCACCCCCCAGACTGAGAGATGGAATAGCTGGACCATCTTTGGGAGGGAGCATCAATAGCCACTCAGTCTTGTCGGGATTGAGTGCAAGCTTGTTCGTTCCCATCCAGACCCTAACAGCCTCCAAGCACTGGCACATCACTTCTACTGCGGACAGATACAGTTGCATATCGTCCACGTACTGGTGGTATTTGATCCCGTGCCATTGTATGATCTCACCCAGCGGCTTCATGTAGATGTTAAATAGGAGGGGGGACAGGCCCAAACCCTGCGGCACCCCATAATTGAGGGGCCTAGGGGTCGATCTCTGTCCTCCGACCAACACCGACTGCGACCTGCCCGAGAGGTAGGAGGAGAACCACCAGAGGATGGTGCCTCCCACCCCCACCTCCCGCAACCGTCGCAGAAGGATACCATGGTCGATGGTATCGAAGGCCGCTGAGAGGTCAAGAAGCACAAGGATAGAGGAGTAACCCCTATCCCTGGCTCACCAGAGATCATCGATCAGCGCGACCAAAGCAGTTTCCGTGCTGTAACCAGGCCTGAAACCAGACTGAAAGGAGTCCAGATAATCGGTTTCATCCAAGGACTACCGGAGTTGAAAGCCACCACTTTCTCAAAAACCTTCCCAACGAAGGGGAGGTTGGAGACAGGACGATAGTTACTCAAAATGGCTGGATCCAGAGAAGGCTTCTTCAGGAGGGGTCTCACCACCGCATCCTTTAGGAGGTATGGGAAAGATCCCTCCCGGAGAGAGGTGTTAACTATCGTCTGGATCCAGCCACGTGTCACCTCTCTGCTGGTCGAGACCAGCCAGGAGGGGCACGGGTCCAGTATACAAGTGGAGGCACTCACCGCTCCCATGGCCTTGTCCACTTCCTCAGGAGCAACAAGTTGAAACTCGCTCCATAAAATCCGCTCAAGACCTTCCCCCGGTACCTCGGCTGGTACTGTGCAATTGGAGTCCAGATCTGTCCGAATCCGAGCAACTTTATCCGTTAGAAACTGAACAAATTCCTCAGCTCTCCCCTGTAAAGGGTCATCCGCATCCCTCCCTTTCAAGAGGGAGCGAGCTATTCTAAACAGGGCGGCTGGGCGCGATTCAGCGGGTGCAATAAGAGCGGCAAAATGTGCACATTTCGCCACCTGTATTGCCACGAGATAGGTCCTGATATAGGCTCTCATCAGTGCTTGGTCTGACTCAGAGTTACTGGCCCTCCAGGGGCGCTCTAGGCGTCTCTTTTGGCGCTTCATCTCCCGGAGTTCCTCGGTAAACCAAGGAGCCCTCCTGGATCCGCTACCTTGGAGAGGCCATAAAGGCGCAATCCGGTTTAGAGCCGCCGCCGCTGTATTCCAAGCAGCGACCAAGGACTCCGCTGGACTGTGGACAAGAGCGTCAGGTATTTCCCCAAGCGCCGTCTGAAATCCCATAGGGTCCATCAGGCGCCTGGGGCTGAACCACCTAATCGGTTCCTCCTCCCTACAGTGGGGGATTGGTTTCTGAAAGTCTAGCCTCAGTAGGAAGTGATCAGACCACGACAAAGGCAAGATCTTAACGCCCCTCTTAACGCCCCTCAGTTTTCTGATACTTTTGTTTGAGCTATAGTCATATTTATAAATTGTGCCAAAGCTTGTTCTGGTTTGCTTTTCTGTGACTTATTTCATGTCCAAAACTATTTTATGAAAGAATCTAGGATGTATCTTTTAAGTGAGAAACTTTGGTTTCTTTCTGTATGACATGGCATTGCATAGACAATTTCTCTGGAATCTGGATATTAAATAATGTTTATGTGTTAAGTTTTGTTAGAACACGGAGAAGATTTCAAGATTCTTATGTAACTTTCTCTAAAGTATCCAGGGAAGAGTGTCAAGAATCACTTGAGAGATTTTGGTCATTTTATAATTTTATATATTTAAAATAATTCAGCTTTATGTTACAGTGGAATAAGACCACAATTAATCTAGCCTAGCCCATTGTATCATGCAGGGACCAACTGAATGCATTTGGGAAAATCACAATTATTTTTTTTATAGCAAGCTGTACGTGTTCTGTCTCTTATAAACATCCATCAGTATTGGAATTCATTAATCTGAACTAACTAGCCTGGGCCTTTTTAAAAACCATCCAGACTGGCGGTCATTATTACAATTGAATTCCATAATTTTACACAAAGTTTTATCTTGCTTAATTGCTAACAATTATTTAAATATAATCACTGGATTGCTTTGCTCTATGCATCCTGATAAGAATTGCTCAATATTCCCAAAGCTGCAAATTTATCCTGCAATACATAATAAAACTGAAGGAAGGCGAATTTCTGTAGGGGTGCGTGGTTAGACTGGTTGAAGCTCATCTCTTTGAGGAAGAGGAAGGAAGTACATTGAATGCCCTGCAACAATAGCTTTGGTTTGCATTGTTCTCCTCTAGCATTTTCTGGCGATTTTCTGGGAAACTCTCAAACCTGCTTTAAAGGCTTCTAAATTGTTCTTTCACCGAATAAAGGCAAATGTTGTATGCAGGTGCAGTGCATTCTGATGTTGTGAAAAATGGACAATAGTCCCATTCACAAAATTTATGGATCATTCTCAATAATAGGACGAAAGGAATTGGCAGTACAATAGATCTGGGTGAAACATAATCGCAATCAAAAAGTGTATTCCTTAAGTATGTTAGCTGAGCATTGTATCACCAGTGGTGGCATAAAAAGTTTGTGAAGAAATTTCCTTTTTTTCTTCTTGTTCATAGTAAGAAAGGAAGAGTTAAGAAATTGTGCTATCCAGGATCCTAATGGCATCTACTTGAAAGAGAAGGGACTCAATTTCCCTTGGTGTGTGGTCTTCCAAGCATAGCCATGAAAAGCCCATAGACTTGAGTATACATGGTATGTTTGGGATAAGCAGGAAGGTATCTCAGTGAGGCTGTATTTGTACTACAGTTTAGTGTTCAAGGGTGATTGGACCATGAGGAGGAAGGGAGCAGTAGTGGAAGAAAATGAACTATAGAATGGAGGACAAGCCAGCAATTTCATATCTAATTCAGTAAATCAGGCTAAACGTAAAGCAGGAAGTTAATATTAGATTTGAACATCAGTAAAGGAGAATATTTGTAGCTCAGGGTCGAAATGAGGTATGAATATATTTAACGTGGGAAGTGTTAATAAAGCTACTTTTCATGAATTAATCTGGACCTGAAAAAGGTTTTAGCCCCAAATTATCAATTCCATGTTAAACATGTATGGTGAAATGTTTAAAAATATTTATTTGTTTTAAATGAATCATTATTTTGTCCAGTATTGCAAACAATGGAAAAACCTTTAGGTACTTATTAATGTCTCCATGTTATTTTTTCCTACTTTTCTGTATGTCTTTTGATTTTGAGAGAAAGACTTTAAAATCATTTTTTTTAAAAAGAGCTTTAAATTCTTATACAGAAGGATTTTGTGTGATTCCCCTCCCCCCTTTTTTTGCCTCAAAATCTTTTTCTTCCAGATCAGATTTTCAGAATTGGACATGGGGAAATAGGGCTGTACTATAGACTTATTTATGCTGCAACATTACGATACCATTTTATTTTCATTTCCTTTTCTAATAGTTCTCTATAAAGTGGAATGCACATCTTTTTAAAAAATTGTTGCAGATTTATGTTATGCAATTATCTATGACTATGACAAAATGTCTTTCTTTGGAATCACAAACAGTAAATTCAAACCTGGTGGGATTATTTTCCTCCTGTGCATGTTCTCTTTGGTCTCAGAGAAATAAATAGAAAGATGGAATAGACACTTCCTTAGAGGAATAAGAAAATTGGAACCTTCATAAGAAGGTTGTCAAATGTGTGTGCATTTTAATGTTGTAAATCATATATGACAGTGATGGCTAACCTTTTTTGGATTACGTGCCAAAAGTAGGGGGAGCGCAGGGGGGGTGTCATGCACGGGTATGCCCATACCTATAATGCTATACGCGTGACCCCAGAGCGCATCAGGGAAGCCTCCGGAGGGCAAAAAACAGCTGAAAAAGGCTGAAATCAACTGGCCAGCGCGCACATGCATGCTGGAACTGACAGAGCAATGCCTCACGTGCCGTAACAAATGGCTCCGCGTGCCACAGGTTCGCCATAAAGGGTATAGATATTATGGATATAATTAAAACCTGGTGGATTTGAGAAAATCAGCGGGCACCTTGTTACAAACTATGGGAAAGATAGGAATGACATAGGGGAGAATATTAATAAACATGTGGATAATGGCAGAAACATTAGTGTTTTTTTTAAGCCTATGATAAAATCCCTCATCAAATACTTTTCAGTGAACTTAACAGCCATAAAGCAGATCCTCTTTGAGTAAGTAATTGGCTGAAGCATAGCAAACAATGAATAGGTGTACAGGTAGTCCTCACATCCACAATTGAGTTCAACATTTCTATTGCTAAGGGAGATGGTTGTTAAGTGTGTTCGTCCCATTTTGACACCTTTCTTGCCACAAATGTTAAGGGAATCGCTGTAGTTGTTAAGTTAGTAAAACGGTTGTAAAGTGAATTTAGCTTCCCCATCAACTTTGCTGGTCAGAAGGTTGCAAAAGGTGATTACGTGGTCCCGGGACACTGCAACTGTCATAAATATATGCCAGTTGCCAAGTGTCCAAATTTTGATCATGCAGGGATGCTGCATTGGTTGTAAGTGTGAAAAATGGTCATAAGTCACTTTTCTCAGTGCTGTTTGAACAGTCACTAAAGAAATGGTTGTAAATTGAGGACTATCTGTAAATGAGCTGTGGTGGCACAGTAGTTAGAAAGCAGTATTGCGAGCTACTTCTGACTGCCGGCTGACTGCAGTTTGGCAGTTTGATTGTCACCGGCTCATGGTTGATTCAGCCTTCCATCCTTCCAAAGTGGGTAAAATGAGGACTCAGATTGTTGGGGGGGCTGACTCTGTAAACCACTTAGAAAGGGCTGTGAAGCACCGTGAAGTGGTATATAAGGCTAAGTGCTCTTGCTAAATGGACATTTCTCACACTGGAGGGATCTAACTAGCAGGGGATTCCGTCACAGGGCGAGTGTTTTTTAACATATTGATAAATGATCTGGAGTTGGAGATGACTAGTTGAATAACCAAGCTTACTGAAGACATTCAATTGTTCAAAGCGGTAAAAACAAAAGAGGGACTGAGAAGAGCTTCAGCGAGATCTCCGCATATTAGGGGGTAGTACAGGTCAAAATGGTAGAAGTTGTTCTCGATGAGCAAATACAAAGTGATGCATGTACTTCCCAAATATCCTAACTACTCATACAAATTAATGGGGTCAGAGCAAGCAACGACTGATGAGGAAAGAGATGTTGGAGTAATGGTGAACAGTTCGATAAAGGTGCCAATAAAGTGTGCATCCACTGTAAAAAAAAGGCCAATAGAATGTTAGGCATAATAAGAAACTGTATTGGAAATAGAGATGCCATTATCGTAATTCCCTTATATAAATCAATAATGTGGCCACATCTGGAATATAATGTACTGTTCTGGTCAATGCAGCTCAAAAAAGAGATAGTGGAGTTGGACAAGTTTCAGAGGAGGGCAAAGAGGATTGTGGGGTTATAGCAGCTTCTAATCAAGAATGCTTATGACAATTGGGGTGTTTAGTCTAAAAAGAAAGGGAATGAAAGGAGGTAGGATTCAAGTGTACAAAATTAGCATGTAGTGTATAAAATGAACAAAAAGAAGCTTTTTCTTCTTTTTCCAAAATATTAGAACCAAAGGCTAACTCATTTTTTTAGACAATTTATAATTCAGGTTTAGAATTTGCTACCATTAGATCAGCGGCTTGCAATCTTAAACACTCAAAAGAGCCATTTGGGCCCATTTTCCACAGAAAAGAAAACACCGGGAGCCACAAAACCTGGGTGGCTGTGGCCAACTCAATGTCACTCTCATCCAGTCACATGAACCTCCCTGCCCGCAGCCAGGCCTACCCAGGTTTTGCAGCTCCTGTTTTTTTTCTGTGGGAAATGGGTCTCTCTCCTCCTCCTTCCTTCCCTCTTATTTCTGTTCTTCTCTTTTCCCCTCCTTTTTTTCTTTCTTTTTCCCTTCCTTCCTTCCTTCCTTTCTTTCCCCTTCTCTCTTTTATTTCCTTCACTCATTCTCTCCCTGCAGCTGTCTCATTTTTCTCCCTCTTCCCCCTCTCTCATTTGTTTCTCTTTTTCCTCTCTTCCATTGTCCCCCTCTATCATTTTCCCATTTCTCTCTCTCTCTCTCTTTTTTCCCCTTTTCTCCCTCTCATTTCTCTTTTTCTCCCTCTCATGTTTTTTCTTCTTTCTGTTGCCAACCCCCGCATTAGATGATTACTTTCAAAAAGCTTTTGTCTAGCTTCAGAAACTGGTTTGACCAAGTCATGGAAATCATGATGGGAATGTGATTGCTTCTGAATCCATTTGCTGGGATACTCAGTGGCTTCCTTCTGCAGTTGGTTGGTCACTGTGAAATGTGTTAGACTAGATGGGCCCGGGGGGTCAAATCCTGCAGGGCACTGTGTACACATTGTTATGTTGTTACCCAGGGCATAGGATTGTGCATGTATTAATAACTGGACTGATGCAGATTGAATTTTTGAAGTTTTGCCAAAGAATCCATTAAATTGAGAGCTTTTGATCTTCTGATGAGTAAGGTGATTTGTATATATAATTTGCGATAGCTTTCTTTCTTTTATGCTTTTAAAAATAGCTAGACTTTCTCCACGTCTGCTTTTTTTATTTGTACAATTTACCCTGTGTACCATGCTGTGTTCCAATGTTGATTCAGAAAAGCTCCTGTCAGATCTCATCTCTGCAAATTATTATCTTTATTTGTTTCCATGATTAATTTTGGAGGTATTTCATTTTCCAAATATTAATATAGCATCATTGTATTTCTGATTTATTTGGTCAATAGAAGTTGGTATAGGAATGCAAAGGAATGTAGATATGACTTTGATAAAGGAATGGATGAGCCATTAAGGCCTGAGAAATGATAATTTAGTCTGAGGAAAGTGGAGAGCATGGGGGGGGACGGACTCAAAATGACCCCATTTTGATTCTGATTCTGAAGATAAAAACTTTGAGAGGCTTTCCAAATGGATATTACCCTTTTGAAGTAGACAAGGTCAGGAAATCCTAAGCACTGCAAGGATTCCAGGAATCAACTGCTACATTTTTATTGCAGGTTATAACAAGAATCTTTAAAGCTTGTCAGAGTTTTAGGTGCCCCATTTTATATCCGAATCAAGGCAGGCTTATACATTCCATCACCAAGGTTATCTCTACATTCCTTTCCAGGATAAGACTGGGCACGCTGTCTGATGGAGCTACAACTCCTGTCAGCCAAAGCAAAATTGACAGTGCCAAGGAATGATAAGCATTCTAACTCAGAATATTTGAAGGACATAGCAATAGCAATAGCAGTTAGACTTATATACTGCTTCATAGGGCTTTCAGCCCTCTCTAAGCGGTTTACAGAGTCAGCATATTGCCCCCACAGTCTGGGTCCTCATTTCACCCACCTCGGAAGGATGGAAGGCTGAGTCAACCTTGAGCCGGTGAGATTAGAACCGCTGAACTGCAGATAGCACTCACCTGAAGTGGCCTGCAGTACTGCACCCTAACCACTGCGCCACCTTGGCTCTAGATTAAGGAATAAAATGCTATCCTATTTATACACTGCATAAAATTTTACAACCTTTAGATCAGCTTCCTATTTGCAAGTATATCAGCTGATAACTGAGAAATAAAAACTATGATAATGATCTTAAGTATGATCCAACTTTTATGATGAAGAGTTTAAGACTTTAGATAGATACAAGTTCCTGATAGCCTGTGCCACAATATTACTATATGGAGGTTCTTCTTTTCTTCCTCTTTAAGAATACTCACCTGGTTGTTTTGTGTTGAGGCAGACATGGTTGAATCCTCTCTGCTGGCTCTTCTTTCCAGTTCTGCTAATTTTTCTGTGCTACTTCTCTGAAATTAGCTTATAGTTGGTTAGTAGGATGCATTGTGACATCAACAGGAAAGCTGCCAATCAATGAGGTCCTTCCTCCTCTAGTTTCATTAGATTTCAGTTCTGACAATTTATTGGTTGAAATGCTTGTGTAATTATTTGGGTGTTGTTCTTAATAGGGTATTTTTTGGGGAAAATCTAATTTTAGCTCTGTACCTCCATGGCTCATATAATACAGGAGACATCAAAGGAATTAAGCATTCAGTGAACAAAAATAATTGTTTATAAAATGTATGATAAAATACTGAATAATTTGATTCCCCTGAAATAAGAATTCTTTGCATTCTACAGAAATAATTGAAATTCAAAGACAGTGATTGCCTCTTTTTGTGGTGGGGCCTGTCCTCTGGAATGATCCCCTCCCTCCAAATGTGTGGGCTCAAATCTGTTGGCATTACTAAAACATTAACAACCAGGAGGTTTCTTTGGGTACTGAGGCTGGGATGATGTCTCTAGGAGGCTTAACACTTGCAGGTTCCTGCTTGCCAATTACTTGCCAATTAAAGGTGCTTTCATTTAAATTGCAGTGTTTGTTTTTAGTTATTTTGGATATTGTAAGCCACCCAGAGCCAGGATGTTTATGGTGGGTGTACATATAAATAAATAAATTAGCCTCTGAAACTAATTCTACTGTATTTTAATCAGGATTTGAATTTAATCACATTTGAGTCTGTAGAAGTGGCTCTTTGTCTTCTGTGGAGGATTCTGTGTAGGATTTTAATTAAGTGAAAGTCCTGCATAGCTGATTATGAAAGGCATTTATGTGTTTAAATGGAATTAACTATGTACATTAGCAAATGCAGTATCATTTTTACAGTTTTTCAGCCTTGATGTCAATATTGGTACGAATGAGCTTTGACATAAGAAATGATTTTGAACCAAAATTCAGATTTCAGCCAAGCAGTTTGTTTCATGACCACAAAAGTTTTAAAAGCATAATTTCTTAAAATTGTTTACACTACTGACATTAAATTATTCCTGCAGCAGGCAAAATTTGTTTTCATCTCAGGATTATTCTATGGAGAAAAAAAAATCAGAGCAGCTCCTCCTTCCTAATTCCTCCATAGTTTTCTGCCACAAATACATTATCACCTGCTTCCAGATTTATGATATATAAATATATCACTTTCATTCTACTGAGCATAGGCAATTAATTTGGTCTTCATCATTCATACATTTCTCACTTTCCACATGAATTAATTTGGTCTGAAAATAGAATAGGTGCACAATCAACAATCAATCGGTGAATTCTAAGACATTATTAGGTAAAAAGATGTTGTATATGGGGAGAAGATAACCAAAAATAAATATATAGTTTCAGATATGCTTTCAGAAATTGTGACAAAGAGGCTCCTACTGCCTCCTTGGAGAACAATCCTAGGTATCTGGATTCTATCATTTGGGTTATTCAAGAAAGGTTTGATGTATTTCTTCATTATTAAGTAACTTAAAATGAGTCATATTTCTGAATCCTTTCATGCCTTTCAGTTATTCACGTACATTGTACATTATTCTGAGACAGGTCTGTGACATAGACTTCTGAATGAAAAATAGGTTAAATTGATATTTAGCAGGCATTTTCAGGTAATTACTGCAGTTGCTTATTTAGGAGGCCAGTTTCCAATTGTATTGATTTATTTTCTTGAAAAGTTTGGTAAAATACGGTATCTCCATTCATAGCTATTTATTAAACTTTAAAACAATTTTATATAATTCACTGTTGATATCTAGACATGAATAAACCTCTTGGCTGGAATACTTTCTTTGACCATTTATGGTACTTTACTTAGAGCAGGAAATAATGATAATTCAGATTTGCAAGACTCATTTGTAGCTTCTGATTTCCTTCAGGTATAGCTCTACTAGGAGTGCTAATGTGTTATGAACTAATAAGGGGCTTAAGTGATTTCTGGGATTGGCTTTAATTCTTTGAAATCCCCTCTTTATGTAAGGCCCCAAATTCTACTTGTGGAACTTAAAAATGTAGTCATGCCCTCAATTTCCTAGAGGAATGCTCTGCTGCCTGTAAAGCTTCTTGAATGTGATGCAGAAATATTTGTTCTTTGTGGTCTACTGGACCAAAATTAATTTTGTGTATTTTGAAGTGTGTGTGAAAATTTTTCAGGGACACCTATCTTTCTTTCCTTCCGCTTGTTGATGGCTCCTTGTGATTGTTAATAATTGCTATTCCACTAGATGGCAGCATCTAACTGACTTTGAATTAGAATGGCAAACCACTTCTCTATTGCTATCCAGAAGGGGACAAACTTTGTTTGAGGGAGACTTTAATTTAATTTCTACGAAACAGTGGAAAGATGGATGCTGTGCATCCATCAAATAAGAGGACATACATAATATGGAGTAGGTCTGCTCTGTGATGCACATATTTTAGTGAGGGGTCCTTGGTGTTCTCTGAGCTTGGTTGTTTTCTTGCAGACGTTTCATTACCCAAACTAAGTAACATAATAAATGCCAGTTATTGGTACCTATTTTAGTTACTCGTTTTGGCTGCTGGTTGCATTTGGAATTTGTTCGATAGGGAGAATTTGCACATTTATAAAATGGCTTTAAAGGGGAAGTGTAACAGTTACCGTATAAAGCACAGGTGTACAAATGTCCTCACTATGTATTGCTTAATATATTTTTTCTTACTATATTTTCCTGTAGTTCTGCTTAATTTCTATTTAACTGGCCATACACAAAGCGAGACACTATTTTTATTTTTTATTGATGATGGAAAAGACGTTTTTGGAAATAAATAAAGGTGATTGAAAACTGGAAATTTTTTTTTGCATTAAATGCTTTAAAACTAAGGGCTTTTTCATATTAAAAAACAGATTGGTATCCCAAGAAAAGCTAGATGTGGCACACAAAGCAAAATAAAATTCTTCAATGATGTTAATGAATTATGATAGATACTTAGGAGTCCAAAAAGTGTGTATCGTTTCAAAATTTTAAATGTACTTTTCCTTAATTAATAGTGGCCAGTGATTTATTTGTATAGTTCAATTTTAAAGGTATTCTTTTAACCTTAATCAACTTCCATTTTCATAATGAATAATACTTAAAGAGCCCAAAAACCTTTCCTTGAGGTTAGAAAGCTGAAGGGTATTTAGTAATTTAATCTTTAATATTGAAGCTTTATAAACAAGAGGTGTCCCATAATTTATTACTGATTCCAGTAGTTTATGCATCAGTAATGTGGGTCCCAGTTTTCAGATTGGTAGATTATTTAAAGCATCTCAGTTCTAAATCATTTCTGCAAAGACAAACAAGGAGCAAGAGCTTGCAGGAATTTCTGTTTTAAAAGTCGTTTGACATTTGTGCTGAATTACGAAGTCTTCTATTACTCTAGCAAATATGAAATTACGCAACATCTATGTGAGATATTTTAATTGTTGTTATTTGCCTATAGCTGATGAACTCTGTTCTTATATTTGCCACAGTGATCACATGGAAAACATTTCTGGCTATTTAATGAAATATACAAATCTTGTAACAGGCTGGCAGTACCGGTAAGTTCGATTTTCCAAAACTATTTCAGATGGAATAGCTTAATTCCTGAGGCAGTAATTGTTAATAATATTCTGATTGTTTTAGAAAATAATATGTGAATGCAGAATTGTTTTAGCATTAATCTTTTGTTTTAGTGCATGTATTTGATTTCCTGAATGGTAAATTTTTAATTGAACTAGACGACTTTGTGTATTTTACCCTTCAAGAGATAATGCAAAGAAAAATACAGCTATGAAATATATTTGAAAATGGAGGGTATAGCACAGCTGCTATTATAAGCAACAGAAAGATGATTTTGAATGCAATATTGACGTTTGATTAGACATAATATTAACAAGATTCTAAAAGATTGGAGCTCATATTTTGAGATTTCTGAAAGTATAATTACAATAAAAATTGATCTGCTGCATGTTTATTCAGAAACATGGTTTCATGGTTTTGTTCTATAGTTTAATTCCTCATATGTAGGACTGTGTGTAGGAATTTGCAGTCTTGGTGTGACACAGTTACAACTGTCTTTTTTCTAGTTAATATTTGTGTGAATTTGAAAATAAGATCCGAACACTTGAGTTTTTCAAAGTTTGCAAAAGCTACGTTTTTGCTCTTGCTTATCTTCCTCCTCTGTCTTTCCTTCTGCAATAAAAATTGTTATGATATAACATTATCCTGGGAATGCTTATTCTCTTTGAAATACTCTCTGAAGCATGGCCTTAAACAAGAAAAAAAAGATGCATGTTTTTCCTTCAGTCTATTTGTCCCCCCCTCATGCTTTGAGTTCGGTTTGTAAAACATTAGGGATCCATGTTCCACCTGTTCCTGATATTTGCAATGTAAATTGATTCTTCAGTCTAGGAGCTACGCTTTGAAATCTCAGGACTTGCATAGTCTTGTTGAGCTACGGAGACTCGTTTACAATTGGTTCTGCAGTGATTAAATCATGCCCATTTCAAACCATTGCATCTTTGGTGTCCAATAGCTTCTAAATGCAGTAGTAACTATCTTGATCTTAGAGGCACTACCATTGTAATAAAATGGAATCGTCTTAAATAACACAAACATGTTTCCTTAGCATAGGTTTTATTTGGAACAGTATGTGACATTGTCAGTCCTCTCATTTGTCCACTGAAGCTAAAAAATATTGTCTCATTATCACAACAATAATAAGCACAACATCATTTGCCTAGTCAAAATTGCCCAATACATCTGCCATATCGTATGGCTCGCTGTTACTAAAATAAGGATTTCTTTCAATCAGCAATTGCAAGTTAGCTCAAATTAGGGAAAAGTTTGGAATGTTACTTCTACTTATGAGCTGCGGTGGCATTGTGGTTAGAGTGCAGTACTGCAGATGACTTCTGCTGACTGCTGGTTGCCTGCAATTTGGCAGTTCAAATCTCACCAGGCTCAATCTTGACTCAGCCTTCCTTCTTTCCAAAGTGAGTAAAATGAGGCTCCAGATTGTTGAGGGCAATATGCTGACTCTGTAAACCGCTTACAGAGGGCTGTAAATATAAGCCTTAAGTGCTATTGCTACTTATTGGTCTTCATTGCTTCTTTGTTATTTAAAAACCTCAGCTAAGAAATAGGGCTATATTAGTAGCCCTGACTCCTGGTTCCTTATGATGTCTGTAGGTCCAACTTCTTCTGTTTATTTCAATCTAAGGATAAAAATCTCTGACAATGTGCAAAATCCTATTTAAGAAATGAAAAGATGAAAAGCCTCTGAACATGTACACAGCCTTTCGGGTCAGCCAACATATAGATTTGATAAATATATGTATGATTTTTTCCTGTATGTGTTAGGAAAGCTTTCTTGCTTGTACCAAAGTATAAGGCTCCTCTACTAAAACTTCCTAGCTTCAACCGGCCATTTACCCAGGAACATTGCTTTGGTCTGGCTGATGAGTCTCAATGGCAAGCCACACCATGCTTTTCAGCTTTATGGATTTTTGTAGTCTTTCAGCAGAGGCCTCAGTAATAATAAAAGCTTCAAAACTGAATCCAGGCTCATTTTTCCTTACAGGCCATTTTAATGTTTTTTATATATTCCAAATATTTTCATCTTTGGGTTCATTTTTGAGAGTTGTCTTACAATGTCTTTGGTTAGTTTTGATGTATTGCTTCATCATTTGCTTCCAGGGGTATTATGCAAACATTGCAGAAAACAGAAAACTCACCTGCTTAATCCCAAAGGCTGAGTCCACATTTTTCCATCCTGCAGGAGAAGATGAAGGAATGGTGGAAGACACCTTTTTCTCATTCGGTCCCTTCCCTGTACAGTTCCCAATGCCACCTTTCACAGATTATTTCCCCATATTCAGGCAAAAATGTCATTGGGCACAAATGGCTGAGAGGCAGAAATAGCTAAAAGTTAATTACCTTTGCCTATAAAATATATTCCATACTTCCACTCACTCTCTCTAAACAATAAATAAATTCAGAATGAGTTAAGTTCCTCCAAGAAGGAATTAAGTCAAGATCCAGGCTGTGTATGATTTCTGTTTAGATCAATTCAATGTTTTTTGAACCTGTCAACTTTAAGAGGTGTGGACTTCAACTCCCATAATTCCCCATTTCCCAACCTATCTGGGGAAATTCTGGGAGTTGAAGTCCACCCATCTTAAAATTGACAGGCTAAAAAACCACTGGTTTAGGTTATAATTTTTTTTAAAAATTTTATTTTATACACATAAAGACATCAACAAAAATAAACACATAACTTAAAAACAACATAGGAACAATAAGTTCCATCGTATATCATACAGCACTTCCGAATCGGTTTCTTTGCAGTTAGTGTTTTCCCTTCGATACATTTCTATCTTGCGTTCATAATCTTGTTATTCATTATCCATTTTTATATACATTTCTTTATTTATTTATACTTAGCTACTTATGATCAAGTATTATTTACCTATATTGTGCTTTATATTTTTACTGCCATTTATTCTCTTACATACAGTTATAGGTATACATTCCCATAATTATTCTTTTTCTTTGCCATTCTTATATTATTATTCCATTTAAAAGGTTATAAGGTATAATTTGGAATGTATTGTTTACCATCCTTCACACCTGCTATGACACCACCTTATTTTCTCTTTCTTTTCTTTTCTCCCTCCCTTCCTTTTCTACTTCCTTCCTTCCTCCTCTCCTTCTCCTTCTTCCTTCCCTTACTTCTCCCCTACTCCTACCCTCTGTCTTCTCCTTCCTACCCTCTCTCCTTCTCTTTTTCTCTCTTCCTCCCTCCTCTCCTTCTCTTTCTCTCCCTTCCACCCACCTCTCCTTACTTCTTTCTTCTTCCCCTACCTCTCCTCCACATTTCCTCTTCCTCTCCTACTATCTCTCCTTCTCCCTCTCTCTCTTCCACTCTCCACTTCTTTCCTTTCCTTCGTCCTTCCATTCCCTACTTTCTTCCTCCCCTCCTTTCCTTCCTTCTTCCCTTCCTTTCTTTTTCTATTGTTATAGGTGTCTCTTTCAAATCCACTCTATGTTTTCTTGAGGATGTTATTTCCACAAGTCCATTTTTTAATATCATTTCCTTTTTTCTCTATCATTCTACAGTCTATATGCTAGCTATCATCCTGATTTGATTTCACCAATCATGACCCCCTTGTTTTACTCATAATTATTATTTTTGAGAGTTGTTCTATTCTTTCATTGCTTTTTATTTCTTTGCTCCATCCATCTATACCAATTAACCCATATCTGGTCTACTTTCAATTTCTTAAGAATATTAAACATCTGGGCTCTTTTTTTTTTTAGTGCGTTCAGTCCATTCAAGTTTATCGCCATAATTGTTATTTCTTGATCCATCTTTAGCTGAGATTGTTTCTTTTACTTCTAGTTTGTATCTGACTTTTCCCTCTCGCGCCTTCCTTCTCTGCTCTCTCTCTTTCTTGCCTCTGTTCTTCTCTCCTCCTTCTTCCGCTGTCTTCTAATGTTTCTTCCTCTTGACCTCTGCATTCTAGTTCCTCTTTGCTTCCTTGTTCTCCTTTCCTATTGCAGTGTTCTTCATAGAATTTGTGTGCTTCTTCTAAATTCTCTATCTTATATCTTTTTCCTTGCCAAGATACCAGAACCCCTTCTGGTACCAACCATCTGTACATTATTCTATTGTTATTTAACTCGTTTGTTAAAAATTGGTATTGCCTACGTTGTTCCCAAATTCTCTGTGGGATCTGTTTAAGCGTGGTCAGCTCTTTTCCCTGTAGTATAATCGTCTCTTCTCTAGTTTTTTTGTACACTTCATCTCTGGCAGTTTTCTTAGCGAATCTTACATGCACTTCTCTCGGGAGTCTATTTCTTCTTGCGTAGTTAGTATTCACCCTGTAAGCCTCATCAATATTCCCTCTCACTTCCTGTTTTTTTTTTGTTTTTTTGCAGAAATTCAGTGAGGGTATTAATCATTTTATCTTTCAGGTCTTCCTCCTTCTCTTCCAGTATGTTTTCAAATCTTGGTAGGTAGAATGCCGCTTTTTCGTTTTCAAGTCGGATTATTGATAATTCTAATTCCTTATTAAGTTGTCTATATTTCCATCTTTCCCATCTTCTGATCTGAATGTTGTATTTTTTCTTCCACACATTGAATTTTCTGTTCATTGATTGCTAAGGCATTCTGTATCTTTTCGACTTTATCATCTACATTCTTGATCGTTCCTTTCAATTCTCCCATTGAATTTTTTAATTCTTTATGATTCTTCCTTGACTCTTCTTGGCTTTTTGCCAAAGTCTCCTGTATCAATTGGAGCATCGATTGCATGTTCTGCATCGTTGGTGCTGGTCCCGCTGATTCTGCCATCTTTTCAGCTTTCTCCAACCCCCACGTACTCTCGATTGACCTTTGATTTAAGGAGGGGGGTGTTGTTGAACTCACATTGGGTATGGTCTTTTCCCCTAGTTTTACTGAGGTTGCCATTTTTAACCCCCTATTTGTCCTTGCCCACAATTGGCTATAATTTTTACCTTGTTTATACTTTATCAGTAATATCAATAATATAAATAATTATATAATCCAATATTCAGCAACAATTCAACTATTAACCTTCCTTGATATCACCTTTCTTGCCCATACAAATTTATTAATACCCTTCTGCCATTCTAACAGGTTCACATCTTTTTTAAGTATAGGTAGCATTTGGAAAAGAAATAAAAGTTTAGGTAAAATATTCATTTTCATTGCTGCTATTCTTCCCAGCAAGGATAACTGTAACTTTTCCCATTTTTTCATCTCTGTCTGTATACTATGCCAAAGTGGTTCATAATTATACTTATATAATTTCCCGTTTGAGGTTGAAATATGAACTCCTAAATATTTGATCTTTTTAACTATTTCACATCCTATCATTCCTTCTAGTTCTTCCTTTTGTTTAGTATTCATATTTGTAGCTAATATTTTTGTTTTCCCTAGCTTTATTTTAAATCCTGACATTTGACCATATTGGTTAATCATATTCATTAAAATCATACTAGTTTCCTGCGGTTGGATTAATATTATAACCAGATCATCTGCAAAAGCACGCACTCTATATTCTTGCTGCCTAATCTTAATTCCCTTTAAACCCTCCAAGCCCTGTATTTTATTCAACAATATTTCCAAAGTTATAATAAACAGTAATGTGGACAAGGGACAACCCTGTCTTGTACCTTTTTCAATTTGAAAAGAATCTGTTAAACTTCCATTAACTATAATTTGAGCTGTTTGCTGTTGATATATTGCTTTAATTGAGTGTAAGAAACGTTCTCCTATTTGCATTTTTTGCAGTGTTTTCAACAGGAATTGCCAATTAACTCGATCAAAGGCTTTCTCAGCATCCAGAAATATGAGCGCGGCAGGAATTTGGTTATTCTTTCCCAAATATTCTAGTGCATTAACGATTAATCTTACGTTACTTCTCATTTGTCTCCCTTGAATAAAACCTGTTTGATCATTATGAATCAATTGTTGAATAACCAACATTAATCTATTTGCTAGTATTTTAATAAAGATTTTATAATCTACATTAAGTAGTGAAATAGGTCTGTAGTTTTTTGGTTGGGTAATATCATGGTCTTCTTTAGGTATCAGGGATATGAAAGCTGTCTTCCAAGATGGGGGTACCTTACCTTCCGTTTGAATCTTATTAAATAATTCTTTAAGAGGTTCTACCATTTCTACTTGTAATTTTTATAGTAAGCCACTGTCAATCCATCTGTACCGGGTGCCTTCCCTGCCTTTAACTGCTTAATTACCTGTAAAATTTCCCCCGAAGTTATTGGTTGATTCAATCTTTGTCTCTGCTCTTCTTTAACTATGGGTATTTTTTCTTTTTCCAAGTATCTCTATATCTAGACCATTAATTTTGTCACCCTTGTACAACACTACAAAGTATTCACGGAAGACCTTTTGAATCTCACCCTGTTGAAACACTTCTTTCCCTCTATAGTGCAATTTGGCTATGTTACGAAGTTTTTGTTTTTTCCTAAACTGATATGCTAACCATCTGCCAGATTTATTTGCATTACAAAAAGTATTATGTTTTGCATATAACAGACTAGTGGCTACTTGGTCTGAGATCAACATATTAAATTGGTCTTTTAATAAGGTAATTGCTTCTTTAATCTTTATATCTCCTGGTTTTAAGGTTATATTCTTCTGCATTTCTTTCTCGCCAAATATCTCTCAGTTCAAAATCATCCATCATATCGAAAAAGGACTTAGGTAGTTTCGCTCGCATTTGAGTATTTGGACGAGAAACCTTCTTATCTTTCTTAGTGTCCATAACACCGTTCCAGTCACCCAGTAATATGCAATATCCCACTGTATTAATTTGGCATGAAGTTTTCTATAAAACTTCTTTTTCAGCATTTTCGACTTTTTGTTGCACCACATCCATTTTCGATACCAAATTAATATTAGCATCATTAAGATCTTCTAATCTGTCTTCCATTCCCGAAACATATTCTGTCAATGAATTAACAACCCCCAACATATCATCCCTGATCTTCTGAACCCAGATCTCAAGTTTATCAGACAGTTCTTTATGAGCAACGGATAACTCCTCCTTAAGTTTTGTTTCCATCGTAACTACATGATTTTTAAATGCTTCAGCCAGTTCCTTCTGAAAAAATTCTTTAGTTAATTGCTCCCCTGTGGGGGGAGGAAGTAATGACTGTAGTTTCGTGCCAGGAGCTGGCGAACTGCTAGCACTTTTTGGAGCAGGAGGGCGACCTTTTGGATAGGATTATGCTTAGAAGCCATTCCAAGTTTTAATCTTCTTCAGCCAATTAATAAGTCTCTGCTGACCAATTGTGCAGCTGCTGCTTAATTTAGTATTAAGTCACTCCTTTCCTTTGAAGTTTTAAACTCCGTAGAAATTCAAAGCTCAAACAGTGTTACGAAGCTGCTCGGCGCCATTTTGAATGTCTCTTTAGCAGGTAAGATATCAGAAGGAATTCTTGTAAAAATGAAGCTAAGGATTAATACAAACAATTAAAAGTTTACATGTACAGTGTCCGCTTGTCTTGGATTCAATAAATCAAATTTTGTTCTGAGGATGGGGGGGTTGCTTTGCACTGCAGATTGCAGCATGAGTTCCTGGCACAGAGACAATCCTGCCCTCGGCTGGCCTCCCCCCCTCCCAGAAATGATCTGTGAGAGTTGGTTGGCACGTTGCCCAGCACAATAGCTCACCTTATCTTCTTGGCCCGAAGAAAAGGTAAACAAGCTGTCAGATGGCTGATGGATTGCTCATCCGACAGATAAACGCAACCAGGATTCGTGAGCTGTAACAACCAGCTCCCACCAACAAACCCCTCCCCCCGGAAGTCGTCGGGTTTTCATTCTTACTGTGGCTGATCTTTAGGCTCTTCCAGCTGTCCCTTCCTGTCCGTTCTAACACAGCGTCTCTGCTCCGCTTCTTCTCGGCAAAATTGTACTGTAAAAACAGCCTCTCTCCCAGCTACTTCTTCTTCCAGCTCACTCTCTCTGCCAGTTTCGCATTGCTCTCCTCTCTGGATTGTCAGCAATAATAACAAGCATCCAATTTCAACTGCTTCTATCTCTGCTCTTCCTTCTATGTGGCCGCCATTGCTAAGGTCCTAACCAAAAGGTAGGATATTTCTTCACCCGTTTAGGGGGTTGCTCCTATCCACAGGGGATCTGCCTTATCACTCCAGCATCTACAGAGTATCCCCTTTGATCTGCTGTTTTCCAGAATGGGAGGAGGGAATGGTCACACGTGGGTTTTATCACAGCCTGATTGGTCCAAGGCTGAGAGGAAATCTATAAATACCGGTGCCTGTCCATTGCTAGCCCAGATTCTCTCTCAGCCTGGTCCAAGCTGTAGAGTAGTTGGATAGGTTCTGTTTGTTTTCTCCTTTTGGGTGAGTTCTATTCAATCTGATTCCTATTTGGCTAATTGGGCACTTTAAATTCAAATTCTAAATTGATCTGCTGCGGCCCCAAGGGACAGATCTCTGCCTCGGGCGGCTGGGGGAGAGCCCAGTGGGGCACCAGTCTCCCCCCCGCAGGCCAGGAACCTTTGCCCGTCCCCGGGTGCGGGGGTGCGGTTCCATTCAAACTGCTTCGTTCAAACTACTTGAAGGGGCTGTTTTTTTGCAGCATTCAAACTGCTTCGTTCAAACTACTTGAAGAGGCTGTGTTTTTGCAGCAGGAAAGTGAAAGTGAAACTTTAAGCCTCGAGGCTCCAGCGTGCAGATCGCTCCGGAGGGGGCCCCTCGCTGCAGGCTTCCTTTGTTTGTGTTGCCGGGGAGACAGAGCAGGGGGGGAGAGCGGCTCTCCCTGCTCAATTTAAAGTGAAGCCGGCTAGAAGCCTGGCTGGGCTGCTGGTGATTATTTCCAGCCCTTTTCTCCCGCGCACGGAGTTCCGGTGGCCATTTTGGAGGCTGCCACGTGCGTGAGGCCTTGCCTTATTGACGGGCCTAGTGCGGCCTAGTGAGAGGCCTTGAGCCTAGGTCTCCCCACAGGCTTCAGGCCCTGGTCTCAGGTGGGACTTTGGAGGCCGATTCCTGCTCCTTTCGTCAGACACGTGAGTGGGGCATGGACGAGGGAGCGGAGATTCCCCAGGGGCAAGGGGCAGGCCCTACTGGGAGTGAGGAGGCCTTGGATCGGGAGGTGGGGAGGGGGGCTCCCCCTCAGAGATCCCTTTCTTCAAGGCGCCCCTCCAGTTCTGTCTCTAGGGATGAGGCAGCTCGCCATAGGGCGCTGGAAAGGACCTTTGCCAGGGCAGAAAGGCAGGCCCAGTCCTCCAAGCCTTTATCTAGGGACAGATCCAGGTCCCCTGTTAGGCCCATTTCAGAAAGGTCTCTACTTAGAGGTTTTAGCCCGGCTTCTTCATGCAGCTCCCCTGGTAGGTCGCAGGCCTTCTCCAGGAGGGGGCGTTCTCCATCCCCCATAGATGATCCTCTGGAGGGCACGTCCAGAGGCCCCTGTTCCCCCCAAAGGTTGGCTCCTCAGGGCCCTGCTTCTACTTATGGGGATGTGGAGGATCTGGATAATCTCCCTGAAGGGATTAAGAGGCTTATTTCGGCAGCCATCACTCGGGGCATTGCCCAGCGGGACAAAGGCTCCCTTTACTCTAGGCATGGGGGGCTGAACAGGGCTCAGTTTCGGGCTTCCTCTCCTTCCATGATCAGTGAGGCTTCCTTCCTGGGTGGGGGGGAGTTACCCCAGGAGATGGGATTCTCAGATGATGAGAATACCACTGTTTCGGAGGAGCCTTCTTCTAAGGTCCTATTTATGCCCGCCTTGTTTAAAGTTCTCTTGGATAAGGCGAGGCACACCACCAAGGTCGGAACTGGGGATCCCTCTGTGCCCCCCCCAAGGGATCCCGACATGGTCATGTTCTCTGCCACGGCCACCAACAAGGAAGAGATCCCTGCCCCTCCCTTGTTCCTAGAGGTTCTGACCGACCAGTGGGCTAAACCTTCCACTTTCTCTTCTCCAGGTAGTACCGACCGTCGGCATTATAACATGGAGCAAACCTTTGCTCAGGCCATTCAGCTCCCGACGGTTGACACCCCTGTGGCCGCATTGGTGTCCTCCTCCCCGGTGGTGTCGGGCGATGCGGCAGATAAGATGAAGCCGGAGGATAAGCGCGCAGAGCTTACGTTGCGGAAGAACTTCAACGCCACAGCGTGGGCCATTAAGGCGGCGGCCTCAGCTTCCTACTTTAATCGTGCCACGGTCATGTGGCTCAAGAAGCTGCAGGCACGCATTCCCATACAGGAGGACCGGATCCATCAGGATCTGGTCAAGATTCTGGCGGCGTGTCAGTTTTCAGCTGACGCGACCTTGGACACGGTCAGGTTTGCTTCTAGCGCCCTGGCCACCTCGGTCACCTCCCGTAGGCTCCTGTGGTTGCGCCATTGGCAAATGGACAACAAAGCGAAATGGGATTTGGCGGCTGCCCCTTCAAGGGGCCCGATCTCTTCGGGGAGGCTCTTACTCGCATCCTCGTGGAGGATAAGGACAAGAAGAAGGTCCTACCCTCCACGGCTAAGAAGGCCGAGAACAAGTCACGTCCCTTCCGTAGGCAACGGTATAGGGCCCCTAACTTCGGCTATAACCAGCGCTTCTCTTCTTTCTCTTCTGACAGGCATTTCTTGGGGCAGCCCTTCCAGGACAGGAGCCGTTTCCAGGGCCAGGCTCGGCGGCCCTTTCGGGGGGGAGGCGGCCGTCCCTTCCGCAGGGGGAAGTGACTCGAACCCGAGTCATCCCATCGGCGGCCGCCTCGCTCTTTATGCGGACCGGTGGGACGACATCACGTCGGACGCCTGGGTTCGAGCCACGGTTCGTTACGGGCTCAGGTTAGAATTTCTCTCCACTCCTCCAAATCTCTTTCGGTCGTTCCCTCCATCCCGGAGTCGAGAGAGCCGCCGCCTGATGAGTCAGGCGATCGCCCACCTCCTCGAAATCCATGCGGTGGAGGCGGTTCCCGCAGGGGAACGGGGCCGGGGCCATTACTCAAATCTCTTCGTGGTCCCGAAGAGCACGGGGGGTTGGAGAGCAATTCTAGACCTCAAGCGCCTGAACAGGTTTCTGGTCTACAGGCGGTTCAAAATGTCATCGCTCAAGTCCATCCTTCAGGGCATCAGGAAAGGCGATTTCCTGGCCTCCGTGGATCTCACGGAGGCCTATCTTCATGTCCCCATCCTGCCCGCTCATCGCCGGTTCTTGAGGTTCTCCCACGGGCCCCACCATTACCAGTACAGGGCTCTTCCCTTCGGCCTGGCCTCGGCCCCGAGGACCTTCACAAAGGTCCTGGCGGCTCTGGCGGCCCATCTGAGATCGGTCCCGGTCCGCCTCCAATGTTATTTAGACGATGTCTTGCTTCAGGCGGGCTCCCTGTCTCAGGCCGTTTCAGATCTTCAGATTACCATTCGAAGCCTCCAGGCCCTGGGGTTCTCGGTAAACTTCGAAAAGAGCCATCTCACTCCCTCCACTCGCATTCTGCATCTGGGGACAGTCATAGATTCCAAGTTGGGGGAGGTGCGTCTGTCTCAGGAGAGGCAGGTCAGCCTTCGTCGGCTGGCAGAGAGCGTTCGCACAAAGCGCTCCGTTTCCATCCTCTCTCTGTCGCAGTTATTGGGCAAGATGGTCTCTTGCATAGGGATTGTCCCGTGGGCCAGACTCCATCTTCGGCCCCTTCAATGGGAGCTTATCCCCTATCAGAGGGGACGAATGAGCAATTCCCTTCGGACTCTCCGCATCTCGACGGGAGTCCGTGCATCCCTGGTGTGGTGGCTCTCCCCGGCCATCCAGCGGGGGTGTCTGTTCTGGGAGCCGAACAGGGTGACCGTCACCACGGACGCGAGTCTGTTCGGGTGGGGGGCCCTGGTGGGCTCTCGGTTGGCTCAGGGCAGATGGACGGCCTCGGACCTCCGTCACAACATCAATTGGCTGGAACTGAAGGCCGCGCGTCTGGCTCTGAGTCACTTTCGCTCCTCGGTGGAAGGGAGCCACGTTCTCCTCCTGACGGACAATGTGGCCACTAAGGCGCACATCAATCGTCAGGGTGGGACCCACTCGAGAGCCCTCTGGCTGGAGGCTCTGCGATTGGGGTCGTGGGCGGAGAAACACTTACAGTCCCTGGTGGCGGAGCACATCTCGGGACTCTCCAACGTCCAGGCGGACTGGCTCAGTCGAGCAACTCTGGACAACGGCGAGTGGCAACTCCACCCGTCGCTGTTCCGGGAGATCTGTTGTCGGTTCGGGTCCCCCCGGGTGGACCTGTTTGCGTCTCCCGAGAACACACAACTCCCGCGTTTCTTCACCCGTTTCCAATCCAGCTCGGCAGAGGGCACGGATGCCCTCAGGAGCCGGTGGCCCCCGGGCCTCCTCTATGCCTTTCCCCCCATTCCACTCATCCCGGGGACCGTCAGGAAGGTGGTGACGGAAAGGGCCCTGGTCATTCTGGTGGCCCCGTTTTGGCCCAGGAGACCCTGGTTTGCGGACCTGGTTCAGCTGTCAGTGACTTCCCCGTGGAGGATTCCGCAGGGGGAGGTGGTCTTACGGCAGGGGGCCCTGATTCACCCAGAGCCTCAGTGGCTTCAGCTGACCGTTTGGCTCTTGAACGGCGGCTTCTAAGGGGGGCTCATCTGTCTTCCGGGGTCATTCGCACCATCGAGGCGGCCCGTCGTCCCTCAACGACCCGCATTTATAACTCCACCTGGGCAGCGTTCGTCCGCTGGTGCTCCCCCAAGGGCATCTCTCCCGTCAGAGCCACCATCCCCAACGTCTTGGATTTCCTTCAGAAGGGCCTGGAGGACGGGCTCTCGCAAAACACCTTGCGTCGCCAAGTGGCGGCTCTGTCCTCGGTCTTGGGGGGGGGGCGAGATCTTCTTCTCTTTCCCAGTCTCGTCTGGTCAAGCTGTTCCTCAAGGGGGCGGCAAATCTCAGGCCTCCCCCCGTTCATAGATTCCCCACGTGGGATCTTCCGCTTGTCCTCAAGGCATTAACAGGAGCCCCGTTTGAACCTCTCCGCTCGGTGCACTTGCGCTTCTTATCACTGAAGGTGGTCTTCCTGGTGGCCATCACTTCCGCCCGGCGTATATCCGAGCTGGGCGCCCTGTCTTGTAAGGACGACCTCTGTCATTTTCACCAGGACAGAGTGGTCCTTCGCCTTGACCCGGCGTTCGTCCCCAAGGTAAATACCCCCTTCCACAGGGCTCAGGAGATCGTCCTGCCTGACTTCTGCCCGAGTCCGTCCACTGACAGGGAGCGTCTTTGGCATCGTCTGGATGTCCGCCGTGCCTTGCGGATCTACCTCCGGCGGACCAAGGATTTCCGCAAGTCGGAGGCCTTGTTTGTCTCCTTCCTACCTGGAGCTCTGGGTTCGAGGGTGTCCTCGGCTACCATCGGCCGTTGGCTGCGTCAGGCCATCTCGGAGGCCTACGTGGCCTCAGGGCGGCCGGTTCCGTCAGGCGTCACGGCGCACTCTACAAGGAGCGCGGCAACCTCGGCAGCGTGGGCCACGAGGGCCCCGTTTGAAGACATCTGCCGGGCGGCTACCTGGGCCTCTCCAACCTCGTTCATCCGGCATTATCGTCTGGATGCTTTCGCGTCAGCGGACGCGTCTTTCGGTCGTAGGGTCCTACAGGGGGTGGCAGCTGAGGCTCCCCTTGGTTCCTAGAGTTCTTGTTCTCCCTCCCTGGGACTTTAGCTTGGGTATGTCCCACGTGTGACCATTCCCTCCTCCCATTCTGGAAAAAGGACGTTGGTCTTACCTGAACGTCTATTTTCTGATGGGAGGAGGGAATGGTCACAACCCGCCCTGAGTTCTGTCTGTTGGGGCCAAGGGGAGGGCCCGGGGGGTGTTTCCCGGGGTTTGTTGTGTTGTTTCTTGTTTTTCAGTTGTACCGTTCATGTTCGAGAATCTGGGCTAGCAATGGACAGGCACCGGTATTTATAGATTTCCTCTCAGCCTTGGACCAATCAGGCTGTGATAAAACCCACGTGTGACCATTCCCTCCTCCCATCAGAAAATAGACGTTCAGGTAAGACCAACGTCCTATCTCTTCGGGATCAGCAGTGCTCCAAAAAAGAGCCCACATGAAGAGATTAGAGTTAGGGGTTAGGAGAGCTCCCTTACCCCGCTCTAAGCACAATGACGTCACCGTCGGAAGCCTAGGTTATAATTTTTGCAATGGTATTGCTCTAACACTGGACAAACAGCAAGCACCCTTCCTCTCTCTGAATTGTGCAGTAATGTCACTAACCAGCTGGATAACATGGGTTCTTCTAAAGGAACTGCAGCCTTTCACTGTTCAGCTTCCAGCTCACATCGAAGCATTCAGCCTTTTCAAAACCTGTCTGCAGATAGTCGCTAGTAGGAAAGGATTGCAGTCTCTTGGATTGAGATCTGTATGTGGGCATATTAGCTTAAAAGGGCTCAAATTTGGAAGTTTGAAAAAGTGGGATTTTGGAATTTGCTTTTCTCTCACCATTTACAGGTATTTTGTCTTAAACAATGAAGCTGGACTCCTAGAGTATTTTGTGAATGAACAGTCCAGAAACCAGAAACCTAGAGGTACCTTGCAGCTGGCTGGAGCTGTGATATCTCCTAGTGATGAAGATTCTCATACTTTTACAGTGAATGCTGCCAGTGGAGAACAGTATAAACTGAGAGGTATGGGGTTTTTTGTATGTATGTGTGTGTGTGTTTATTTATCAGCACAAATAAAACACAAATATAACAAAGGCAACAGTAAAAATATTGGGTTTCGTGATGGACTCTTGTGACGAGCCGATTGACAGATGATGGAAGCAGTTAGCTTCCTCCCATAATTGGGGCTTACCAGGGGTTGTGACACTAAATATATATATATATATATATATATATATATATATATATATATATATATATATATATATATATATATATATATATATATATTTATTTCCATTGCTGCTTGTTCACTAGGATGAAATCCTACTTTTTTGGTTTTTTGGTCTATGCAGGTAGTGCTCGACTTACAACCTCAATTGAGCCCAAAATTTATGTTGTTAAGCGAGACATTTGTTAAGTGAGTTTTTCCAAACTTGATTATTTTTCTTGCCACAGTTAAGTGAAATACTAACCTGGTTTGTTAAGTGAATTTGGTATCCCCATTAACTTTGCTTGTCAGAAATTCGCAAAAGGGATCAAATGATCCTAGGACACAGCAAAAGTCATAAATATGAATCACTTGCCAAGCATCTGAATTTCGATCACATGATCATGGAGATGCAGCCAAGGTCATAATTATGAAAAACGTCACTGAACAAACTGTTGTAAGTCAAGGTCTAACTGTACTGGCCTTTGCTTTCATTTTGTCTGAATTCAGGCAGGGTATTTGTTGATATAAAGAAAGAGAGAGAAGTAAGCACGTTACAGAAAATCCAGGTATTTATTTCATTGAACTAATAATTCATAATTCAGCAAGAGAGATTTCTGAGAAACTTAAGAATATAGGTCTTTGTAGGTTTTATATGTAAAACAACACAGTGGTTGCTTCGAAGTAGTTTGAAGATATCTGCACCCAGACCTTTTTAAACACTGACCAACTTGTGTAAAATTATTATAAAGTTTAGTGTTCAAATGTGTTTTTGTTAGGTGCATTACTTTCTGTTCTGTCATCTGAAAATGAATTCAATGTTAAAGGCAGAGTATGCTTTTTGTTATTAGCTCTTATTGTTGTTATTTTACTTGTGTTTTGGCAAATCCTCGCTTCATCTTTTGAGGTTGTAGCCATTGAGGTTGAGTCTGTCATTAAATTTTTCCAGTTTAGTTTCCCTTGAGCAGAATTTTACTTTTGAATGTTGCTGCTAGCAAAAAGTAGATTTATTCAGTGATTTTCATCATGTTTTTTCCTCTGGCAATCTCCAGCATAATCTGTTTGCTGTTTAGGAGTTTTTCCACATTCTTCTGGAAAAAAAGGTTTTTAGGAGAGGTGGAAATAGCCAGTCATTCTGCTATGATGATGGTTTGTTGAGCTCATTTGTCCATTTTTGGGAAGCTAGAGTCTTTCACTATAACTAGAATTGAAAGTATATTGTGAAAATTCTTGTCCTTTTGCTTTTTATTCAGCTACGGATGCCAAAGAAAGACAGCATTGGGTCAGCAGGCTTCAGATATGCACACAACACCACACTGAAGCAATTGGAAAGGTATTGTCTGTAACAAACACTGTAAGTCATGCAGCAATAAGAATGTGTAATGTCTACAAACCTTGTGAACCAATAGACCAGCAGATCCTACTTACATTTACCAAAGAAAAGAAAACCCGATAGAGAACAACATCAAAGTCAAGATCAATTAGTTTTAATTTATTTTGAGAAACAGTTCTACAGATTAGGGGCAAACTTCTTTTAGCTGACTTATAGGTTCCTCTTTCCTTTAAGGTGCATCTAAAGTTTTATCCCAAAAAAATGATACAATTTAACAAAACTATTTAAAGCAAGATTCCAGTTATTTTTGACAAACAGAATTCATTAAAAAAAATCCTATATGTGCATATCGTTACTTTTATCTTTATAGGAACTGATCCAAGAAGTCTCAGGAAATTATAGTCCTTGGATTTAAAGCAAGCAATAAATATTAAACTATTATTTGAGGTTTAGATAAAACATTGATGAAAGTCGTGTTTTGAAAGATTTTCTACGTTGCTTACAGCTTATCCAAAGAGAGGATCAAAGCAGCTAGATACACCCCCAGAATAAGTCAATTTTTATAAATTGACTTATTACTCTGATCAATTTATATGAGCCTATGTGATTTTCTAATTGTTTTAACTTATCTACTGTATAATTGTCTCTTGGAGCAGTTGGGAAGTCTTGGATCTATTTTCACTTAGTAAAATTAAAAGCCACAATCCTGTGTTAATATCTGGGAGTAAAGTGTATTGAATGCAGTGTGACTTGTTCCAGAATGAACATGGGTTGTGAATGCGTTTGCTCTTGCAGAAATGAAAAAGGTGGATAATATTTATCTGAGTATTTATCTGATAGTATTGATTATCCTGGTTAATGCTCAGTTAATTGTGCAATTGTGAGTCAACAGCTGGCATGTGTGAAAATGGCTGGGGTAGCTCAGTGAATCTCAAATGGAGTTTTGTAACATATTGAGGAGTTCTATTAAGTGATTCATTGAATAAAATGAATTATCTGTGTCTTGCAGTTCCTAAATGTGTTTCTGCAGCATAACTGATAAACCACTTTTCTAGATTGCAAAATTAAGCTTATCACGTTCTCTTTCAGTTGCTCATAAATAGTGGAATCTGGCTTTAAGCTTTAAGCATTATCATTAGCCAGCCATCTGGAAAAGAATACTTGTTTTGACATATGTTATATCTTTGCCAAAATAAAATTACTAAGGCAGATTCAGTCTATGGAAGAAGCTTTCCCCGTTCCACACGTTTATGTTTTTATTTTCCAGGGCGCTGCTCAGGAGAGTCCAAGCAAGGGTTAAATAGAGCCAAACTGCCCAGAACTGAATTGAAACTTTAAGCCACGCCTCTGGTGCTGATTATCTTCAGATTTTTTCAATTCAGCTAGCCCAGTAGAACACGCTTAGAGTTGCTCTTCATTTCTATTGCTAGCTTGGACTCTCTTGAGCATTTTATTGTGAGTATTACTTAGTTTAGGGTGTGAATAGGCTGAGTGAGTGTATTTAAGCTTTCTTTAGTTCGTTTCCACTCTGGGCTCACTCTTCTTTCCTCCGGCGTCCTGTTTAACACCCAGACGCTGCTCGGAATGCAGGCAGCTGCTGGGGCAAGCGCGCGGGTCGGAGTTCCGACGCCACCACTGTTGCGATCCTCACTGGCTAGGGGGAAGCCCCGCTGAAGCTCCTGTGGTTGGCGTCCGTGCCTTGGGTGGCCGGCATGCAGGTGCGGAGCCTCAGAGCTCCGGATTGCTTGGTGGCAACATTTAAAGCAATTAGTTCTTTCCGGCCACCATTTTGGAGCTATTTACAGTTTCAGTTTCTACTTTGCACCTTGTGCCGCAACTGCCTGCAGCCTGATTCACAGCGAGAGCCGTGAGGAGCCATTCTTTGTCCAGCCTAGCTGGCAATTTGGCGTGTATCTCTTCCACCTGAGCGGCAAGGATTGGGGCCGCTGGTCACAAACCTCCTTCCTGCAGCGCTGGGAGCTGTTAACGCTTGTGCTTTATTCCACCTGCTGGATATTGGTGCTGGAGCCGAGGTGGCGCAGTGGTTAAATGCAGCACTGCAGGCTACTGCTAGATCAGCAGTTCAGCGGTTCAAATCTCACCGGCTCAGGGTTGACTCAGCCTTCCATCCTTCCGAGGTGGGTAAAATGAGGACCCAGATTGTTGGGGGCAATATGCTGACTCTCTGTAAACCGCTTAGAGAGGGCTGAAAGCCCTATGAAGCAGTATATAAGTCTACTGCTATTGCTATTGCGACCCCCCCCCCCCATGTCTCTTCAGAGCGTCTGTTGGTTTGCAGGGCTTTTGCAAGGTGGTGAGTGGAGGTAGCCCCTGGTTGTCATTTGGCCCACCTTTATTGTATGGCTGACCAGGTTCCCGAGGATTCTACCTAGGCAGGGGGTTCCTCCAGGGTTTTCTCCAGGCAGGCTGGCATGGCTGCCAGGGAAGCCATCAGGGGCTCCAAACCATACTCTAGGCCTGGGCGTAAGCAGGGATCAGGGCCAGACAAGGATGCATTGTGTCGCCAAAAGGCCCTTGAAAAGCAATTCTCCAAGGCCTAGCACCAAACACAATGCTCCCAATCAATGTCTCCTGAGCAACCCGCCATGGAGGTTCCTCTGGCCCAGCCAAGATGTGTTTCAGACAGCGAGGATGAGGGCCGGGAGTTTTCCCCCACGGCTTCCATGTCTAGGACAGTATCACCAGGGCATTCGATGGTAGATCAGGCTGATCTTTTCACTTGCCCTTCGAATCTAGAGGAAGGCCCTGCCCCAGGTCCCTTGGCCCCTCAACATCCGCCTTCAAGGCCCAAGCCCAGGTCTTGCCCCATGGAGGATCTTGGGCCTGACCTTTCAGTGGAGATGCAGGAAGTTATTAACAGGGCCATTTCCCAGGGCATTGAAGCGCGCATGTTGCACAAGGGCAAACGCACCCGCAAGACTAAGCATCTAGAGCCCCAGCCAGTTACCAGGGTCGCATCTCCCCCATGTACCTTGCATTCCTCCCATTCCTCTTCAGGTTCCGAGGTTTCGGACTGGGAGGGGGGGATGATATTCTACCTGTTCAGGAGGCTGAATTCTCGGGGGAGGAGGGTACAGCAACTCAAAAGCCCACTTTTTTGGGGCTATTTAACATTGCCAATTTCAAAACCATTTTGGGCAAGGCCAACCTGGCCACCTGTATTGGTTCCACTCTACCTGTTCAGGCTCCTGCTGAACTGGATGACTTGTCTGGAGATTTGTTTGAGGAACCTGTCTTGGTCCAGAAGATTATTCCTATTCCCAAAATGTTTCTTAATTTGGTTCAGAAACAATGGGCCCAGCCGGCTACCATGGCTACCCCCTCTAGCAATGATAAGAAGTTCTACACTGTGGATGCCAGCCTGGAGGATTTACTTAAGCTGCCACCTATCGATCCTCTGGTAGCGGCCCTCACCTCAACGTCAGTGCTTCCGCCTGATCTGTTAGAGGGTCTTAAGGCTGAGCATAAGAAATCTGAGAATGCCTGTCATAAGACGCACCAGGCGGCTGCATGGGCAATTAAGACATCTGCCTCAACTTCCTTTCTTTCCAGAGCCGCTCTCCTCTGGTTGAGGCGGTTAATGGCGAGGGTTCCAGTTAAGGGATACCAAGTTGAGGCAGGAGATTAATAAAATCAGGGCAAGAAGGTTTCCTTGTCTACGATTGGCGGATGGCTTAGGGCCTGCATCGCTCTCGCTCATGTTCTGCAGTCTCGACCGGTACCCAGTCGCATCACAGCACATTCAACCAGGAGTGCTGCCACCACCGCACCCTGGGCGACGCAGGCTCCCATTGAGGAGATTTGCAGAGCGGCCACATGGACTTCCTTATCTCCGTTTGTGCGGAATTACAAGTTGGACAAGTTTGCTTCAGCAGAAAGGGCCTTTGGGAGGCGTGTGCTGCAGGGTATTCATTCCAGCAGAGAGACCCTGTCTGCTTCTACTTCCCACCCTAGTGACATTTAGCTTGGGTATGTTCCTTGCTTGGACTCTCCTGAGCAGCGCCCTGGAAAAGGACCATTGGACTTACCTGAAGGGTCGTTTTCAGGGCGCTGCGAAGGAGAGTCCACCCCACCCTGGGGTCTGGCTCCGCTGTTATCCCGTTTTTTTCCTTGGATGTCCCAGTTGGACTTGTTCTGGTTATGTTTATTGTTGATCCAATGTTGGACTTCTCAGCGTGCAACAGTTCCACGTCTTCATTGAAAAATCTGAAGATAATCAGTACCAGAGTCGTGGCTTAAAGTTTCAATTCAGTTCTGGGCACTTTGGCTGTATTTAACCCTTGCTTGGACTCTCCTTCGCAGCGCCCTGAAAACGACCCTTCAGGTAAGTCCAATGGTCCTTTTCATTATTTTTTTTTGCACTGTTATGTGCAAAAAAGACAAAGTGCAAAATAAAAACAAAAGTATGAAAAAGAAACAGCAAAACAAAGGCAATAACCTAAAAATATTTACTATTAATAAATAAAAGCTAATCCATTTTAAGCAGATAACTAAACCTTATTCATAGGATCATACTGATTAGTCTTTTTATTTTGTTAATTCAAAGCTGAGAGTGAATGTATTACTTTAGTCCAATATTTAAAGTCTAGAGTTTATTCCTTTGCAATCATCTGAATTTCTCTTTTTAGCTGCACTGTAAGTTTGGTATGTCCCAAATTCTTTATAAATTTATAAAGTTCCATGTTTTATATATAGTTCAATATTGCATTATCATTTTTAGACTTTACTTGTCTTCTCCAAATAATATTAACAATGATAAAAAATAGTATATTAACTATAATATGTATACAGTATCTTCAAATTTATTATTTTCAGGATAAAAAGATTTATAACTGTTAATATATGCTAAGATTAAACAAAAATATTTTGATGAATTAATCTATTCTGAACATAACAAATTCATTTTACATTCTTTTAAACATTTAAAGTTTTAAAGTTTATCTTAATAAGATATTCTAATTCTGATTTCAAAATCCTTGCAAATTAACTATGAGTTTAAATTCATCTAAGATTTATTTATTATTTATTTATTAGACTTATATACCGCTTCATAGGGATTTCAGCCCTCTCTAAGCGGTTTACAAATTTTTAGCAAATTGAGTCAGCAAATTGCCCCCACAGTCTGGGTCCTCATTTCACCCACCTCGGAAGGATGGAAGGCTGAGTCAACCTTGAGCCGGTGAGATTTGAACTGCTGAACTGCAGATAACAGTCAGCTGAAGTAGCCTGCAGTACTGCACCCTAACCACTGCGCCACCATTGTTGGAAAGATACTTTCCAACAATCAAGTAATTGGGAATTTCAAAAATAGCTAAAATATCTGATCTAAACTGAGAAATAAAAAATGCTTGAACTGAATATATTTAGACCACCCCAAGTGTTTTTACACAGAATCAGGTTAATTAAATAATAATATCAGGGTTCCAAGTAACACCCCCAAAAATATGCTGCACTAGAATGTTATTAACTTTTTTGGACAAGTATTAAAACACAACAACAGCCACTTTTACATTCAGTTGTCTCAGTGTATCAGTTTTTCACATAAAAAGAGATAGAATTTCAGCTTATGCTTAAGAATTTTCCAAGTATATCTTGCAATCTTTTGCAAAAAGAACAGTATCTCCTGCCCTCTGCTTCATTGTAGAGTTTTTCTAGGATTAATCAGATTTTACTGTATGAAAAGTGAAATACAAACACTTAATGACCATCCTATAATACTGTACATTGTCTTCCATGCAATGCTGGGTCTGGGGCCATAGCCCCTCTCCCAAAATATTTAATACATGCTCCTCGTTGTATTAATAATTGCATTAGAATATATTATCAAGAATTTAGAAGTAGTTTAATAAGGAAATATTTAAAAACTTAATAAAATATGGGTAAGTTAGAAGGATGGACTTTTAAACAATTAGTTTTCAAATATCTCCTAATACATATGTTTGTTCACCAGAACAATCCTCCTCTGAAATCTCGCAGCTTCTCTCTCGCCTCTCAAGGAAGTGGCTCTCCTGGTATGCAGAGAAGACCCAGCCAAAATGCAGCTTCCTTTTTCAGTGTTGGCCATCACAAGTTGCCAGCTGGGAAGAGAATTCCCATTCTGCAGCCAGATCACTTAATTGATGTACGAGAGGTTGGTATGGATCTTCATTTTTTCTTGATTCCCTTGGAAGAATGGTTTGTCTTTAGAAGGTGAATAGCCAACTGTGCCTTCTTAAAATCCACTGGGACCCTCTTGGTTTTGAGAACTTATTGAGGCTTGCACTTCTTTATATAATATGCATTGATATCTTAAGAAAAAACACATTCTCATAGTTCTTATTCAGATTGGAATATCACATGATATGCACATACAACACAGGTCCTCTTAGGTTGAATATTTCTATTTGCGTACTGTAGTTGCATGTTAAAAAAGTGCACATTTCCCTCTATGTCTATGACATTCTTTTGCTAGTACTATTACTAATAAATTAAATTTATATGCAGCCCATCTTCCAGCAATTTGGTTGGTTGTTGAAACATACCAAGAAATATTTAATATTTAAAATATATTAAGAAATATTTTGCCCACTATTTGCTTATTTAGAAGCTGCTTTCTTGCAATATTTTTTTTCTAAAACGATACTGTTAATAAAACATTTGAACTAGTGACTTGACAAAAATCTGTAGCACAGGCTTGAATGACCTACTAACTATTTTGTACATCTTGTATATCAGCTTACATTAGTTAGATATTGCTTTTCATTATATCTTAAGTTACTGTTGTAACTGACTTGGGCAGTTTGTAAAGGAGTGTTTCTAATGCTTATTTGTTGTTGCATTAAAACAAATTTTGACTTGTGAGAACTAAAGGATTAATGTATAAAACATCAAATGCATGTAATTTTGGACAGTGCTGTATGCAAACTAAAAACTAAAGTTGTGAGAATTCTGCAACCCTGCATTTAGTTTTCCTTTTTCATTGTAGATATTAGTTAACAATGGGTGAAAGTCAGGTACAGTGTAGTCACTATGTTTCTTGATTTCGTAGGCCTAGATAGGAGCCAAAAAATATCCAGTTGACCACATCTAGTCTTTTCTTTTTCTCTTCTTTGGCCCAATGACTTTTCTCATTGTCCTTCTATCTCATCTGCCATTCTTTTTCAGCATGATCTTTGTATGCCTTTACATCTCAACATTGCTAAATGCTGTCATTACTTAATGTACTAGAACTTGGCAGTAGAATTAGAAGCAGAATCCAAATACTGATTGAAAGCTGACTGGGATTAATATTTGATTCAGCATGGATGGAAAATGAACTTATTTGGCATTGTAAAAGACTTTAAGAAGGGGAGAAAAAGAGTATGTAAACCGGGTGTAAAAGAACACAAAATCTTCTATTTCCATGAAAGCTAATATCAAACGCAGCCAGAAACGTTCAGTGGACTCTTCTATAATCAAATACTTTTAAGATCTAGTGAAAAAGTGTAAATATTAAACGTAAAGGTTTCCCTTGCATATATATGCTAGTCGTTCCCGAGTCTAGGGGGCAGTGCTCATCTTTGTTTCAAAGCCGAAGAGCCAGCAATGTCCGAAGATGTCTCCGTGGTCATGTGGCCAGCATGACTAAATGCCGAAGGCGCACAGAACGCTGTTACCTTCCCACCAAAGGTGGTCCCTATTTTTTCTACTTGCATTTTTACATGTTTCAAACTGCTAGGTTGGCAGAAGTTGGGACAAGTAACAGGAGTTCACTCCGTTACATGATGCTAGGGATTTGAACCGCAAACTGCCAACCTTTCTGCTCAACAAGTTCAGCCAGCCTCTTAGCCATTGAGCCACTGCATCCCTCGCGTCTAAATATTGGAGGTTACCAAATGTAGAACAATACTCATTTATTTTTTCTTATAGCTCTGCAATGAAGGCAAACTTTAAGAATCATGTTTGAGAACTCTCAGAAAGTTGAAGACAAACTAATGAGAATATGCATATATGATGCCTGGATATAAGAGTGGGAAAACAACAATCCTGAGTTCTGAAAAAATTGTTGGCATTAGCATTTCTAATAGGCTGTGTTGGAGTCCTGCTTCTTTTATTGATTTGGAGTTGATTCAAACCCTTGGTTTCTCAGATGCAAGAGATAATATATTCATACATACATAATATTGAAGTAATACACAAAGTACTTATGCTGGATTTTGACTATGTAGCAAAATTCTAGATGCCCTTACTTCTTTAAAGTGTTATTTTTTCCACTTGAATGAATTTATCTCTTTCAGAAAGAAACAAACTACCTATCACATTTTCAGAAAATGCCTTCCTTTGAAATGGGAAATAAATTCAAATGCAAAATATAAGACAATTATAATTAATTTATATACAATATCCAGTATAAAATCTGAGAACTTGTTAGAACTTTGAAATCTTAGGTAAAAATCAAAGACCAAGGAAGTATATTATACTGAGAAGCAGTGAACTTGGGTGCTGATCACTGAGGCTAAGCAATTGAATAGTTTTGGATTAAAAAAAAAAAACCTTTAACTGACTCTTCTCTTTGTTATCAATTCTTATTCATAAGTATGAAGACTAGCAAATAAGTTGTCAGTTATTGTAGTGATGCCTATTTCTTTGCTAGAGAGTAAATTACAGAATTTTACAACCCTTGTAAGGAACAGTCACCTTTGACTAAACTATAAGGAATGCTATTTTCATAAAATGCCATTTTGACCAAGGACATGTTTTAAGTTTTTTAAAAAAAGGTTTTACTGAAGTTTCATGTTAACGACATTGTAAAACCTTTGTGCCTTGATTAACTACAGAAGATGTCTCAAGCTGAAGGACAGCAGAGAGATTTGGTAAGAAGTATTGAATGCCTTCCTGCCTCCGGTCATCTTTCCTCCTTAGACCAAGACCTACTGATGCTCAAGGCAACCTCCATGGCAACAATGAATTGTTTAAATGATTGTTTTCACATTCTCCAGCTGCAGCATGCATCGCAACAAAAGGGATCCTTATCTACTGGTGAGTTATTCTCTTTGCTCTGTTTAAATAACAAGGTTAAAAACAGAAGTTGTGCATTTCATTTTATTTTTCTAAAAAATTCTAAGCCAGGGGTGACAAACTCAAAGCCCGGGGGGTTGAATCCGGCCCATAGGGTACTTAGATCTGGCCCACAAGGCCGCCCTAGAACAAAAGGATCAGCCTCCAGTGCCTCTGCCAGCAAAAATGGAGCTAGGAGGGCTGCCTGTGGCCCTCCCGAGCTCTGATTTCACTGGCAGAGGGTTGCAGGAGGCTGTCGCAGCTTAAAACAAAGCTCTGGAGCCTGTTTTCTCTGACAGAGCACTCGGGCCACCACAGATGCCCCTGACACAAGTGACATGTTTAAATGTTTATTGCATTTGTATGCCGCCCTATCCCGAGAGACTCAGGGTGGATAACAAGCAAGGGGGGGGGAGGGGAATACAAACAAAAGACAAAACAAGCAAGTTAAAACAGAGCAACAGTCACAACAGTTTAAGTGGGGCCAGGAACTCATCAGCCCCAGACCTGCCGGAACAGCCAGGTCTTAGTGGCTTTGCGGAAAGCCAGAAGGGTGGTGAGGGTCTGGATCTCCATGGGGAGTTCGTTCCAAAGGGCTGGAGCAGCCACAGAGAAGGCCCTCCCCCGAGGGGTCGACAGTCGACATTGGCTAGCAGATGGTATTCGGAGGAGGCCTAATCTGTGGGATCTAATTGGTCGTAGGGAGGTGATTGGCAGGAGCTGGCAACGCCCATCCCTGCCACGCCTCCCTTGCCCCCTGAGGTCAAACACAATCCTGACGTGGCCCTCAATGAAATCGAGTTTGACACCCCTGCTCTGAGCAATACACTAAGCTGGATTCATTGTGGAAATTTACTCTCAGTGTCATTTGGACTTGTATTTGGAGAGAATTTCTGTTTCAGACAGTATTTATAAAGAGCAGAACTGATAATACAAAAAATACGTGCCTTAAATTAATTGTTTAAGCAGTCATTGCTGTAATAGCTGTAATATTTTTTAAATCTCTGTTCTGTAATTTGTCTCTGACTTTATGGTCGAAGTTTTGCATATACTGCCTATTCCTAAAGACAGATCACATTAAATCATGTCAGATCACACTAGAATTACCATTTACACAAACATATTTTAAATGAATGGGGAAAAATTCCTGAAGCAGAATTTATTTAGCAGACCCATTAGTCTCATTGATTGCATAAAGTACTCTTCATAGTAGGCATATTTTCAACTGCTAAACTTGCTGTTTCCTCAAGTAAAGCCTGTCAAACAAGGATGAGACATGTTTTAGCAGTTCACTAGGATTTGATAACTTAGAAATTATCCACTCTCTCTTGTGACATTTTGTTTTCTAATAGGCTTATGTAAAGGGTGAGGAGCCAATGACTCATAATTCAGTTACACAATTTTGTTCAGAATCCTCTAGTATTTTTGAGCCATGAATTGAATTTGTGATTCCAAGGTTGACTTCCAGGGGGATAAAATCCTGAATTCTGCATCCTTAAGTGAAAAGGCCTTGTAAGAGATAATACGGAACATGTTCAAAGCTGCAGCCTTTACTTGAAGTCCACCCATTGCCCCCTAGTGGGGAATGGTGTACTTCCTTAAGTATAATTATTGACATGTCTATCTCTGAAGTCTTGTAGCACAATAAGTCATCCTTAGTATCTGCACCTGACTCTCTGGCACCATGGAAGAAGAATTATCTGTATCTTTTCAACCAGGGTTCAGACTGAGTATGGGACAACAAGCCCATTGATAGCACTGCTGGATAATCTAGATAAGGGCACTTTACTTTAACTTTAACTTTAACTTTAACTTTAACTTTAACTTTAACTTTAACTTTAACTTTAACTTTAACTTTAACTTTAACTTTAACTTTAACTTTAACTTTAACTTTAACCTTAACTTAACTTAACTTAACTTTAACTTTAACTTTACTTTACTAACTGTAACTTTACTTTACTAACTGTAACTTTACTTTACTTTTCTTTATTGTCATTGTACGTATATACACAGTTTACACATACAATGAAATTCACATAACACCCAGAGACCAGGCCCAACACATATAACAATCCCCAAACACACACAACAATCCTCAAAAATACACACACACACACACACACACACACACACACACACACACACACCAAAAACATTCCCCACCTCTAAACCACCCAAACATCCACACAACAGACCAAGTAGTGCTGTGCAATAGCTCACTGATGGTGGCCGTTTAGTTCATTGTTGAGTGCAATTATAGTTCTGGGATAAAAGCTATTCAGAAGACATGGTCCCAGTTTTATTTGTTCTGTATCTTCTGCCAGAAGGCAACAGTCTAAAAAGATTGTAAGTGGGATGGGAAGACTCTCTGAGAATGTTATGCAACTTCCTCAAACAGCGAGATGCAACGATGGCTGGTAGCTGGAGCCCGGTGATATTCTGGGCAGTTTTAATGATTCCCTGTAGAGCTTTTTTGTCCGCTGCAGAGCTGTTCCCATACCATGCAAGAATGTCGTATGTCAGGATATTCTTCCTGATCCTCTCAGAGATTTTCTATGATTTCTGATTTTATCAACCATGATATTCATTAGGACTAACTGCACAGGAGCTGTGCTTCTGTTTCTTCCTCAATGATGGTTTTAATCAGCAGTACTCCATGAAAAATGGTCTTCTGGTGGTTGCTCCAGTGCAGGATGCTACAGGCTTCTTCTCTCACCCCTTTGCTGCTTTACATTTACAGGAAGCTACCGAGAGAAACCATATATCAGTGTGGGATGAATTGATCTTAGTTGCACTGATGATACCCAAATATATTTTGACACTCCCAGCTAAATCCGTGATGAAGTGGAGGTCCTTGCTTAGTCCCTGGGGCTGTAAGGATTTGGATGGGAAAAGTTTAATCCCAGCAAGGCTTGAATTTCTATTTATCCTTAAATCATTTGGCGCTCTATTCCAGTGGTAACTGGGGAAGAGTAGCAGTCCTACTGAAGGACTAGTCTGCAACTTGGGAGGCCTCGTAGGTTCACTATTATTGCTAGACAGATAGGTAGAAGCTGTAGCTAGAAGTCCTTGGCTAGTATGTCAGTTGCATCGTTTGGCAACAGTGATCAATGTCTTTGGTGCCTTTGGATTAGATTGCTGAAATTCACTCTAAGCATGGCTACCCTTGAAAATTACTCAGACCCGGCAGTTGGTTGGTCTATAATGCTTCTGCCCACTAGGTGAGTGAGAGCCATGTATGCCCAAAAATTGGTATTTGCTGTAAATCAACACAAGATCCAGGAGAAAGCAAAACCATCCTGCTTCTCTGCATGGATGCCTCTGCTACGAAAACAATCATCCACTGGAAATTCTTAGAGCATCCTTGTTCGAAAATCCTTAAAAACCGAGCTATGTAGAAACACATTCAGTGTATCTATTACTTTTCTTACCTTTGATTGTAGTAATTTATGAAAAGCTTTGATAATTTTAAGGAATATTTCTGTATTACTGTTTTAATTATATGTTGCGGGGTGTTACACAGTGCTGGAAATCAACATATGGTATAGTGGTATTTAAGATAAATATTTTTAAAATGTATCCTTCAAGAGGTTGGCCTTCAACAGAATGGGGTAGTATAAAGCTTTGCCTATATAGTCTTGTACTTGTTGGGACTAGAATATCAAAGCATGAGTAGCTTATTTATAACTGATTTTGCTTTTTCCTCTAAGTGGGTAAAAGTATGTTACCTGCCTGGCTTTGTCATATAATAAAGACCATTATGCAAACCAGGCATCATCGCTTATTCAGCTAATAGTAGTTAAACCAACCATGACTTAATGCAATCTGTAAACCAGGCCATAATTAGTCTGGGATGGTCTTAGGGTCCCAGTTCTCTGAAGATGTTCCTTTTTAAAGAAAACATTTAATTTATACAACTGAACACACTTGAATTTGTGTCTGTTTTTTATGCTTTAGAAGTTTTTAATATGCCTATGTAAAAATAAAAGAATTAAAACAATGCCCACCATATAGAAATATGATTATTATGCAAAGTAGTAAGTGTAAAGATTTACATGCAAAGTATGACATACATACTCCTCCAATATTTAGGAGTCCTGAGAGACTTCACTGCAGTTGGCTTGAAGTTTAAGTACTGTATATAAAATATGTTCAGTCTATCCAGATAACTACCACTGTAAAGTGCATTTTTTCAAGTTGCTTTTGGTGTGTGTGAATAAGCTGATAAATCCAGGACTATCAGCTGAAGATGTACCAGGGTATCAGTAGTGTCTGAATCCAGATATTCCTTTATTCAAGTTTATGTATATGCTTCTTTTTAACAGGACTTTATTAGTTTTTGCAAACACTAGCATTTGAGAACAGAATGGAACATTTTCATTATTGATAAGGAAATGTATCCATTCAGGAAGACTGAGGGGGTGGAGAGGTAATTGGAGATACCAGCATCATTGCATAGTTTTTATTTTCAAGCAGCTGTAATTTATATAACAGAGCAGACCATGGTGACATTCTTTTTAACTTAAACTTGCATTGTTCAATTTTGGTTAAATTTCCTTCTCCCGATTTTAATGGAATGCCTACAATGTTGATTCAGCAACCTGTCTTAACAATATTATATAACAATCTAGTCTTACTGGGTTCTTTATCTAGTGTCTGATTACATCTTTCATAACCCCATCTCCTTCTAGTCGGGAACATGTTCTGTGTCATCATTGCCCAGTCATAAGTCTCATTCTAATGAGAAGAAAATGAGAAGGTGGTGCTATTTTGCATCCACCTGCTTTCTTATTGCTGCAGAGCAAGTTTTTAGTTGCCTCTAGTGTTTTGGAACACAGGGTGTGACACTGTTGAATGGCAGAAGCAATTTTAGGAAAAGCTTCAATTCCTCAGATATGAGCAAATTTCAGCGTAAGGTGTCTCTTCCTTCAGGAACAACAATCAGCTGGTTGGAACCAAAGATTTCTTTGCCAAATCACTTCAAAAATGGAGCTGATCAGAGTTTCCCTGCAGATCAAACGAAGCCAGAATCAGTCAGACAGGAACAGTCCAGTTCCGAATCTGGTCAGCTAACCAGGGTAAGCTTTAAAACCCTTAACTCGGCATTGTGGTTTTGTTTTTTCATTTTAAAGAAAAGGTTTAAAGATTTTAAAGAAAAGGACCACTTTTGGAATATTCAACTATGGTTAGAATTCTCAAGAAAAGAACAGACTCTGCTTGACTAGAGTTTAAACTTAAAATAAGTATTGTTTCTTACTTTTTACTGTTCTTTTAAGCAATAAATGTTGCTGAATATTGGGATAAGTGAACATTAGTGAAACCTTAATTACTGTAGCTATATATTGTTTTAAAGTAATATGTGGGTTAAACCTGAAAACTTTCAAGGAATGCAAATCAAGAACTTCCAGAGGAATTTAACAGTAATTTGCTTTGCTTGACCTAAGTAAAGGGATATTTTGTAATATTAATGAACTTGGGAGATCACATTCCATCACTACATTTTTACTAAAGGCAAATTGAAAGGATGTCCTAAAATACTAGGTGGTTCTAAAATGCTAGGTTATTGAGGCAACTATATATACAGTAGATGGAGATAAACTTTTTTGGTATGGCTGTTTATTGCAGGAATTGTTTTGGGAAGCTCCCTAGGAGTAAACTTTATATAGCAAGGGAGGTTATTATTCCTTCCTTTCTCTATTGCTAGACATAAATCAGTGGAGCTCTTAATAGACTAACAGGCATAGTGGATATTAATGATCTTGCTCAACAAATGCCAGCACTTGAAGGGAGATAGTGCGGCAGTTTCCATTTTAATAGCTGCTGTTTATATATCTTTTTTTCTTCATTTTTGCTTGTTTCTGCTTGTGATATAATATAATCCAGGAAATGGTCACCCTCTGTGGCCCTTTCTTGCTCACAGCATTTGCAACCACTAGAAGAGTTGCACTGGAAAAGACTTGATGTCCAGCTTCTCCTTCAGTGAAGGAGAATTCTCCACACCCAAACATTCCTAACTTATGAGCATAACAGAGTTGAGAATGCAGCTTCAGATGATAATATAACTGTAGTAAGCATTTCAAAGAGAAGGGGAAGTAAAAGTATACTATAAGTAAATAATAAAAGTTAGATAAATTATTGTGGGCAGATGAAAGTAGAGGATTTATTGTATTAATTTTGTAGCTGCTATTAGTTCCTTGTAGCTTTCTTCTCTTCAGGCTCTCCTCTGGCTATTATTTCTCCTTTTTATCCCACGTAAGACGGTTGCTAGAGTACAGAAATAACTAAGGAGCATTTCTTTCAGCCTACTTAGTTGCTCCATTTCTGCTTTCTTCTCTTGGCAAAGATGGGGTGGTTGTGATTCTATTCTATGGAAAGGCAACAAATGACTATATATTCCTCTTTGCACTTGGTTTATGAGGACAAAAGCTCCAGGAACGCTATTATGTTGTTTTAACGATTCAGTCATGTCCAAATCTCGGCGACTTTATAGGCAAGTGATCTCCGTGCTACCCTGTCAAGCATAGCTTCTTTCAGTTATTGGATGTTCATTTTTGTATCAGCTTTGATGTTATCAGGCCAGTGTGTTCTTTGCTTGCCCCTTCTTCTTGTTCCACTTACCCATTCCCAGCATTGTTGAATTCTCCGATGAAGTGGCATGCAAGACATGGCCAAAGTAAATCAGACGTCGTCTTGTGATTTTGGGAGTTTTCTTTAGCCAGGCTGAAATAATTATCAGCTCTCCGCTTCAGATGGCTGAGAAGGCATCTGGATAGCTGTTGCAGTAATAGAAGTATCCAATGACACCTGCACATGGACCGTGGCCTTAGGAAACGTCACATTTGTCTGGTGACAAATGACATGCAGAAGTGAAACCAAGCCACATGTTATATAAACGCAAGGAAAAAAATAATGAGCTTGAATTGTGGAAAAAATTCTGATAACCTAGTAGAATGGTAAAGTGATAGAATCTAAACGTTTGTGTGTTTGTTGGGAGAGTGTAAAGAGAACAGCAGGGAAAAGAAATAGAAAGAGATACTTCACCTACAGCAACAGCTCCCTCTGGAAGGCATGATATCTAGATAAAAATAGGCTGCTTTCTTCTATGGGTTTCTGTGCAGAAGAGATTTAATTATTGTTTGCTGCAAAGATTATTTGATGCAAATTCCACATTGTAACATAATTTAATATGTGAGTTGGTTGCATTGCCAGTACTAAAAAAACCCAAACCATTATAGGACCTTATTATAGTGTAAAGCCTCATCTGTAGGTAGGCTAAGAGAAGGAGAATGTATATATATGGCGCTTGATATCATTCGTTGTTTAAATAAAGAAACACTGTTTCTAGGATTTAAAAAGTTGCCTATACTGAATTGGAGCAACAAATAGTTTGGAATACTAAAGTATTTTAAATACCTTATGGTTTTTTTGGAATTTATCCCAGGAACCAGAGGAAATAAATCCAGAAGATGAGTTGGAAGACACATGTGAGAATAAAGAAGATGACCTTGGAGCTGTGGAAGAACAGCGCAGTGTTATCTTGCACCTTCTTTCTCAACTCAAACTTGGCATGGACTTAACAAGAGTAAGTTACTAAATACTGATCTGTATTAAAAGCAGAGAAATGTGCTCCTATAAACTGTAATTCGTCCTAGCCATGCCATGTTATAGTTCATTCAGAGAACTGACTTAGGATTCAACCATCATATTAAAATCATTATCTCAAACTTGATGTTTAGGATTTGCCCATTAATGGATCTGAAATGAGCTGCTTGCTCTATTTTCAAAACCTATTTAGGTTTGTGAGTTTTTAAGACATGTTCATGGTGTAACTGTATAATTCACACTGTTGCATATTGCTTGTATCATTTTTGTATGTCAGTACATTGCAAGTACCTCCTAATTGATGAGATTTAGCAATAGTTTGTTGACTTACAAGATAGTCTTACAGGCCCCAAGTGCCTTAGAATACTATGAGTCTGATTGGGGTAAAATTGAGCTTTGGTTGCTCTTATGAAATACTGAGCAAAAGGTATCAAAACTAACACTTGTGGCCCTTGCCATTAGCAAAGAATGCTGGGAGTTGCATGGATATTACACAGGCTGATAACCTTCTCTATTTTTCAAAAAAAGTGAAAGCATCAATTGATTAAGTTGCATGGGTTCATGTGGTGATTTCAGAGTCATACGAAAAAAATGTGACTTAGAAAGTAAGTAGAGTAAATGGCAAAGAATATGAATTCAGGAATGAAAGGGCGGGGGGAAGAAAGATATGCTCTGTGTCTGTGATACTGAAAGAAAACTAATATATTAGAATGAAAATGGCCTAGTGTTGTGGAGTAGAGTTGATGAATAGATGCAGGAGGTCATGCTTTAAGATTAACTATGAACAAAAGGACTAGGATGTATGTCAGAAAGTATGAATTAGTGTCATCTAGATTGTGTGAGTGCCTATGACAATAGGAGTCCATGGGTTGTGATAGTTGCATAATGTTTTGCCTGAGTGAAAAGTAGTGAATGAAAAAGCATGATTAACTTGATTCCTAATGAAAGATTCTGAGAATGTAAGTCAGAAAACTTGTATTTTTTGCTTATTAATGAAAATACAGCAGGATAAACAAGATAAATAAAATGAAACTTAGAGATTCATATATAGATATAAATTCACATATACTTTGTTTTTTTCTTTAACATGCTATAAATCAAAACAGATCTTACTAGTTTTACAGCCTAAAGACATCTTAGAAGTCAACAAACCAAATAGCACATTTTCTAAATCCAGTCTTAATATGTGGGATGTCATTTTCTTTTTATCTTCAGAAAAATTTTGTCTTGGGGGTGGAAATTGATATAGGAGAAAAAGAAAGACGTGAAAGAAAAAAGAGTGAAAGTAAATTAATTGCAGGAAGAGAAAGTACTAGGGCTGTATAAAAAAAATTAAAAGGTAGATTATTCTCTCAAGAATAAGGAAATAAGGAAAAAACATGAAAGCTGCTTGGAAAAGAATGAAAGGAATTTTGTTTCGGCATCTCACAGAAATGTGTGAAGTTATGCTAATGAGAAGTAACAAAAAGAATGGTTGATGGAGCAAGAAGCTGAAAGAGACTGTTGATGAGAAAAATACACATGAGAGAATGAAGGCTGAAAGTGTGAGAGTGTGAGATTTGCTGTATAATGTGCATAAAACAAAAATAGTTCCTGAGAATTGGATTAGAGCAAGTCTTGATTAAAATTAAAAGAGGATGGAAATTAAAAACGTTGATGGGAATTAAAAAAATAGTTTGCAGATGTGTGGAAAAGGACTAAAAAAGGGATCCCCCAGCAAAGCTAATGGAATGGAATAAAAAATGAAATTATTTTGGATGAAAATCCAAAAAGAGATTGATAAAGAAGTGAAAGAAATATATATCCTAAGAATGAAATTGAAATAAATGCTGGAAAAACCTTAGGGTCCAAAAAAAGAATTTTTTAAAAATGCTCCAATGCTGCAACATTGCTATCTTTAAAAATAGCAATGTTGCAGATGTAGATGGCATAACTGGAAACATGTTAATATGTTGATATGATTTTGTGAGTTTTCTAGTATGTGTATGCATGTACACATGTGTGTACATTTGTAACTGTTGATGGGAAGACTGAAGTGGTTCTTTTCCCTCTATAAAAAAAGAATGCAAAAACAACAACAACAGAGCAATTAGTTTGTTAAGTCTGCCTGGAAAGCCGTTCGGCAGAATTTTGATTGACACTAAGTGAAATAAGTTCAGTGTGGCTTTGTGCCAGGCAAAGAGTGTGTGATTTGATTTTCAACAAGTCCTTGTTAAACATGAATGTGAGAAAGTAAGTTTATTGTATGTTGGCCAACTTAGAGAAAACAATATGCTAAGAGGAATTATGGAAGGTTTGATGTGTCTATTTTGGTGTGAAATTTAAGGTTGGTTGCTGAATGCAACAAAAGCCGTATGTGATGATGAAAGCAAAGCAGGTGTGAGACTAAATTGTAAAGTTAATGAACTGTTCAGTGTAGAACAGGGAATGAGACAAGGATTTGTGATGTCCCCTTGTCTATATAGATGCACATCTGTATAGCCAATGTTGGAAGTGATTTGGAAGTTTGTGTATACAAGTGATAACATGTTTCTTTTAGAAGAATCCAAATGATCTTCACTGAACTTAAAAATGATGATGGGGTGAACATTGTGGGTTTGCAAGTTAATGTATCAAGACTGAAGTAGTTGTGTTTGATGGGGAAAATGGAGAGAACAATTGGAAATTATATATATATGTAGTGAAAAAACCAAAGCAGTTACTTTGTGTGCCTTGGCAGAATATTTCCTAAAGAGGGAAATGTAGCTAAATCAATTTTAAGATGTGAAAAGGCTGGTTGAAAAGCAGTGGGTGTTCCATTGTCAGTAAATAACTAAAAATGTGCTATGCTCTGTACATGAGTTGGGCATACCAAAAGAAACTTAAAAATATAAGTTGAATACAACAGGAATGGGTTGCTGAAGAAGCATGTGTGACATAACACAAAGGTGTAGGGTCAAGACTAAATGGATTTTAAATGAATTTGGATTACAAATGTGATCGTGATCAATGAAATATGTAAAACTTATACAAGCCAGGCCAAAGCAATGATTGCTTACAAGAATAGAGTGCATAAAAAGACATAGTGAACAGTGATAGTTTAAACTTTCCTCCTCCTCCTCCTCCTCCTCCTCAACACTTGAACTTGGACTACCAGTTCACAGTGCTTTACAGCCTTCTGTACACAATTTACAGAGTCAGCATATTGTTCCCAACAATCTGGGTCCTTGTTTTACCGACCTCAGAAGGATGGAAGGCTGAGTCAACTCCTCCTCTCCCTCCCCTCCCCCTCCCCTTTAAATGTCTTGTGGAAGCATAAAAGCACTATGTATGAGAAAATATCAAAACATTAAAAGCCACAAATGTACAACTGTCATGTATACCATTGTGCCTTCCATTAAAGCATTTCTCTCTCCCACACCCCTTGTTGGCCCTCTAAAAAAAGAAAAGAAAATCAGAAGGTTATTATGCATGTTACTGTAATGTTGTTTCCTTTTATTGTAGGTGGTTCTTCCCACTTTTATTTTAGAGAAGCGCTCTTTGTTGGAAATGTATGCTGATTTCATGTCCCATCCAGATCTGTTCATTTCCATTTCCAATGGCACAAGTCCTGAGGAGAGGATGATCCGTTTTGTTGAGTATTATCTCACTTCCTTTCACGAAGGACGCAAAGGGGCAATTGCCAAAAAACCATACAATCCAATCATCGGGGAAACATTTCACTGTTCGTGGAAGATGGGGAAGAGCGATGTACTGAATGCCACTAATAGTAACTCTTCATCTCATTCTGCCTCCGAGCAAGTGCCTGTTTCAGAAGAGAGCCAGACTCAAGAAGAGTCAGACTCTTACACTGTCCGATTTGTCGCAGAACAAGTGTCCCATCATCCTCCGGTCTCAGGGTTCTATGCTGAATGTGTGGAGAGAAAGATGTGCGTTAACGCCCATGTTTGGACAAAAAGTAAATTCCTAGGCATGTCAATAGGCGTAACCATGGTTGGTGAAGGTAAGTGGGAAATGTTGCAGTGCTCCTTACGCTCTTTGGACAGTTGTGATCTACAGCTCTGGAGAGCTTCATTTTAGAAAGAATAGATTATTGATCGACCTGTGGTGTATTGCTCATCCTTGACACAGCCTGTTCCAGTCTAATGACTTCCTAAAGTGTTGGATAACAGGCTGGTAATTATTGGTAGTCCTTGACTTAAGACCACAGTTGAGTCCAAAATTTCTGTTGCTAAGCAGGGCACTTGTTAAGTGAGTTTTGTCTCATTTTATGACCTTTTTGCCACACTTGCTAGGTGAATCATGCGGTCATTAAGTGAATCTGACTTCCCTCTTTGACTTTGCTAGTTGGAAGCCAGTTGGGAAGGTTACAGATGGTGAACACATGACTCCGGGACAGTGCACCGGTCATAAATACAAGCCAGTTGCCAAGCGTCCAAATATCAATCGCTTGATCATGGGGATGCTGCAACACGTGTGAAAACTGGCCATAAGTCACTTTTTAAGTGCTGTTGCAATTTCAATCAATAAAAAATGGCTGTACATCGAGGACTACCTATATGGGAGTTAAAGTTGGAAAGAGACCCAGGAGATAATCTAGCATGGTCTCTGCCTAGTATGGGAATAACACTGTAACGTCCCTAACAAATGGCCATGCAGCTACTAGTTAAATACTTAAAGTGAAAGAAAGATCGCCACCTGTAAGGCAGTCTGTTGTTTAGTAATTCCTTGAAAGTTCTTCCTCATGACTAGTTGTAATCTGTTGCTGTGTAATTTATACTCATTATTCCTTTTCTATCTACCTGAAAGGCCCCTGAACAAATCTACAATGTCTTTTATGCGACAGCAATTCCTATACTTGAGTACAACTATTATGTCTCCTCACAGTCTTCCCTTCTCCAGAATAAACACATACAATACCTCAACCAAGCTTAAGTTTTTCCTTCCAGGCCCCTTGTCATCTCCGTTCCAATCCTCTGGACAGACCCTGGTTTGGCAAGGTCAATTCCTAAAATGCAGCACCAAGAACTGAACATGATGTTCCAGATGTGCTCTTAGCAATGTAGAATAGAGAAATGGTGTCCTCTCTTGATTAAATCCTTCTGTTGATGCAGTCTGGGACTGAATTTGCTTCCCCCGCCCCAGCTGTATCACACTATTGTTTGCTTGTAATCCGCCACTTCCTGAACTCACACCTTTCATTTTTTCTTCCCATACGAAAGACTCTTCATTTTTTCTGTGTTGAAATTCACCTTCCTGGATTTTCTCATTGTTCTGGTTTATTAAAGCCCTTCTTATCTTAATACTGCCTTCTGCTATCTTCCTCATTTTTACCTCACAGGATTTTTTTAATTTACTAATTTCTCCAAGGTATATATATATATGAGGGCCTAGAATAAAACTCTCTATAAAATTTCTCTTTTAGTGATGAATTCCACAGCTACGACAGTAATGAAAAAGTAACTTTACAATCAATCCTCTCATTTATGACCTTTGCAGGCCCATAAACCAAAGGAAAGCTGAAGTAAGATTATAAGCACAGGAGCATTTTTGCTTAGTGAGCATTTCACTTAACAGCGTTGCAGATCTCATTTGTGGCTTCTCTCATTCTGCTAAATGAGAACTACTTGTAATCATTCCATCTTGACATGATTCCTTTTATATATTTTTGTGTGGGTATGATTGTTCTGAATCCAACTTATGCCAGTATCGTCCAGTCTGTATTTTGCCATATTTTCCACTCTGATCTCAAGGGAGGCTCTATTGAATGATTTGCTGAAATTGGGCCATAATGTCTACCTCATTCCTATAGTTAATTTAATTGTTTATTCTATCAAAAAGGGAGAGAGACTGGATTGAGTTGTCTCAAAATGCCGGACCCTGCCAAACAATGCATTTTGTTCTTGTCTGGGAGAAACCAGATTTTTAAAAAATGAAATATGAAACGCCTTGTAAGGGCAAACAAAGACAATTGCTCTGATAATTAATTGTAATAAAGGCTTCTCTATATCACAAAGGTGTTAGGAGAAATGTTTTGAGAGTTATAACAAGCATAATAGAGCTAGCATATAGGTTTTTGTTTTAGAAGCAAGATGACTTTTAGGTTTCATGATTGAAGAGATAATTAATGTTGCTTCAATCTCCACAGGTTTCCTAATTTCCATATGTGAATTTTTTCTCCAATCAGGTGATCTCTTGTGTGTTTCATCCAGGTTTTTTTTCCTCAATTTTCTTCTGCTTATACATTTCCATTTATGCCACATTTTAGGTCTGTAAACCCTTTTGGTGAATCTGTAACATTACTTATAAATAATTGGCTTTGATAGTTGATGCTTATCCAGCTCAAGTCTGCCAGTTTTGCTCCACATCTCATGTTTGTAATATGAAGCTATATGGCAATATTTATGACTTTTGTTTTTAATTAGTTTGTTTTTATCCTGTCTTTACTATCACCTCAGAAAAGCATAAATTTAAGAGAGTGGGAATAATAGAAATCACTGCACAAAAAGCAAGTTGTTCCCCAGATGTACTGGATTACAGAGCTAATAATGTTAACCCACCATAATGGCTAAGAGCAGACCTCGGTGTTCTACGGCCCATGGTCCACTTCTGATCTCTTATGGCCTGTGGACCACATCCAATCCTTTGGCTGTCCCTGTCTGGGTCACAGTAGTGGCCACGGCAGCCCTATTGGTTTGACCCGCCACATCAGTCCCAGTTTCCCATGCAGCCTCTTGGGAAAATTATTTGCCCGCCCCTGGCTGAGAAGATTGTGGGGTTTGCTGTTCATCTTGGCACCAGGTTGAGGTGGCCTCACTTTGGAGCTTTCAAACTTTTTCCAGACTTGGAAACTGTTAAAAAAAAAAAAGTTCCCCAAACCTCTGGTCTAGAGGGGTGGAGTTTCTGAATGTTGGTGACCAGCTCCACTTCTTCTTCTGCATTTTAGTGATTAAAAGGAGGGGGAACCCTCCCTACAGGGGATTAAGCTTTTTCATAATTTTTTTCTTAATCACATGGAATCTATTCCTTCCAGAACCCGAACGTTTCATGGAATTCAGTTTGAAAAACCCAATTAAAAGTGATCTAATTTTTTTTGCATGGAAGAAAAAAAATCTATAAATGAATTGCTTAATTTATCCCTGTTGGATAAATTGCCCCAACCCTGTTTTTTCTCTCTCTTTACAATGAATATGTTCCCTCAAGTCAAGTTTATCTAGTGGTACAAAGATGAGATTATTTTTGTTTGCGGTCATTTAAGTAATCTTGCATTGCAAAACTGACTGGTAATACAGAATGAGAATGATAGCAAAATGCAGGATCTGCATAGAGGCCCAGCATGAACCTCTGCAACATCTTGGTGATGTAAGGACAGAAGACATGAGTTGCTTTTAGTTAATGTGGATTTCATATTTTTTCTTTCCTCCCTCACAGGTACTTTAAGTCTTCTGGAACTTGGAGAGGAATACACGTTCTCCTTGCCTTGTGCATATGCTCGATCAATTTTGACAGTTCCCTGGGTAGAACTGGGAGGGAAAGTCAGTGTTAATTGTGCAAAAACGGGGTATTCTGCAAGTATTACGTTTCATACCAAGCCTTTCTATGGTGGCAAACTTCACCGGCAAGTATTCCTGTTGGCAGGATTTTTTTTTTTTAAACTGTAGCACTGTGCAGTATTGTCAATAGATTATGTGTGTTTCTGAAATACTCTTGAAATGAGATACTAGAAATTATAGTACTTATGCCTCAATTCATCTTTTTGTTTATGCTGAAGATTTGGAAAATGCATCAAAGTAAGATTTTTGTGAAATACTTTTAAATTTAATTGCAAAGTATTCTTCAATGGCTTGACAAAATTCTACAAATTTTGTCAGAATTAAGTTCCAAGCAAAAACATCCAATAAATGCCCTTGCTTATCTTGTCTCTAAGGCTATAACTACCAAACATGTCTGGATAGGTATTTTCTTAGCTTTTTTAAAAAAAAGAGGAATAATGGTTTTTTTCAACCCTATTGGAAGAACCTTAATGTAGCATCTGGAGCATGTTCATTCAATACAGGTAATCCTCGACGAACAACAGTTCATTTAGTGACTGTTCAAAGTCACAACAGCACTGAAAAAAGTGACTTATGACCATGTTTCACTTTTACGACCATTGCACTATCCCCATGGTCAGGTGATCAAAATTCGGATGCTTGGCAACAAACAAAGTCAATGGGGATGCCCAATTCACTTAACAACTGTGTTATTAACTTAACAGTTGCAGTGATTCACTCAACAACTGTGGCAAGAAAGATTGTAAAATGGGGCAAAACTCACTTAACAAATGTTCCATTTAGCAACAGAAATTTTAGGCACAATTGTGGTCATAAGTCGAGGACTGCCTGTAACTGGTTTCAATAGTTTTAGGAATATTTGGAAATGTCTCTTACCAGTCCTAGCCTGAAAATGCTACAGGTATCCCAAATTACATTCTGCCGTTTTCTGCAGAACCTGATTTTCTAGCAGCCCATGGCCTACCAAGACCGAATCAAGGTTTCTCAAGGGTATTGTGACAGGTTTGACAATTGCTGCACTCATCAGAGGCTTCTCCACATGCCAATGTTGCAGTCAAAGGAAGCTCTTCTTGGCAGTGGTGTCTTCATTTTGGAACATTTCCCCTAGCCACTGAAATAGTGAAATGTCTAGTAATATGCTTAGTATCCCTAGACACTTAGTGTATTACTTAGCAGCATAGAATTAGATTTAATAAGAAAACCAACCACTTGGTTTATTGTTGAACTATGCAAATATACTCATTGTTCCAGTGACTGTGATTCTCCAGAAATCTGTCTTTCAGAAGCAGATTGGTGTATGGTGTTCTGGATGTACGTTTGGTCCTAAGTCATTCTACAGTGACAGGATCATAGTTTGGGAGAAAAACAGAACATTCTAGAGGACACTGGGATGTTCCATACTCAGAATAAGTTTATTGAAATTAGACCCTTCCTTTGCAAGAAATCAAAATATTATAGCAGTTTCACAGCAGCATTTGGAAGTATGTGTATGTCTAGCTCACATTTTCCATAAGGCTTTGGTTTCTTTTTTTCTCTTAGCTATTTTGTTTGTCCTTAGATAGCCAACAGAGATGGAGAAAAAGTATTTTTTTAAATACTGCTGTAATAGAGAGTGGTATTTTTCAGAACTTTCTCAGGCATTTTATATTCACTATACATTTCACAGGGAATACATTGCTAATGGCCGAAATGCTGCAACATGAATTGCTTCTTTGCTTAAATAACATTTTGTGATTTATTTCTGGCTGTGGTAGTATCATTTAAAATGATTTATACTAATTCACTGTATTATTTGAATAGTATAAGTTCTGTAGAACATTATATAAAATGAATTTAATTGATTGATACGGTAGGTAGAAAAGCAAGATTTCCTTGATCAGTGTATCAGTTTTTTTTTAATCCATTCCAAATTTTACTGTCTATTAGCATGTATACTGAGTATAATATCTCTCTGTAAGAGGAATTTATAGCCTCAGCTAAACACTATACTCTAAGCAAAACTACTGTGTTGGTGGTATAGTAAATTGGGCAAAGAACCTTCATTATATTTTTAACATTACTTGATATACCACAGTATATTTATTATCTTGTATTGGTGATTATTAATACTAAAACAATTTTATTTATTTTAAAATGCAAAATTCATTTTACATAAAGATCTGTGAACAAAATGCAAAAAGTGAACAGTTTTCATTAGCATCGGAAATGCAAGTTGTTTTTTTTAATAGGGATGTAAAAAAGATTGCTGGCAGTAGCCATTTATAACTGTGCCAAGTTCTGCATTGCGTCTTGTTTATATAGTTGAGCAATATATCATTGTCATCTCCAGGTTATTTTTTATCATATCTTTTTTCCTGCTGCTTTCAGGGTCACGGGTGAGGTGAAGCACAATGCTACTAACACAGTGGTTTGTAAAGTACAAGGTGAATGGAATAGTATTCTTGAGTTCACTTACAGTAACGGAGAAACTAAATGTATGGATTTGTCAAAGTTATCTGTGACACGGAAAAGGGTGCGGCCTATAGAAAAGCAAGGGCCTTTTGAGTCCAGGTGAGAGAAACTGTTTTCGAAATTATCTCTTAAAATGGAACATAATTTCAGACGCCTATAGTATGTAGCTCAGACTGTACGATTTCCCTCATTTTCAACTAAAGATCATTATTTGACATTCCAGCGTCTGTACATGTGTTTTGCATGTCCGTTACAACAGGCAAATTATGGCCTGCAAGTAGCTTCCTCCTCAGAATAGATTTGATTTTAGCCTATTGGTTCTGGGAGGAGGGGGGTCAACCTTAGCTGCTTTTAAAGAATAAAACGGGAAGTAGTTCATTGTCCAGAGGCTTTTCATTCCCATTCATGAACTTAAAAACTTGAATCTCACCTTCTGAATAGGCTTAGAAAACTGGATCTGCTCCATACTGGGATGTTACTGTTTTTCTGGTGGTGTACCTTCCAGTGTCTAATTGGTTGGAGGAGCAAGATGCAGCTCTTCACCAAGAAAAAGCTGCTTACCCCTATCCCAGGATTGTTCATTAATGCAACTTGTTAATTCAGTGCCATGGTCTGTTTCCAGTTGTATCTAACTTGATATATAATGGCAATAATTTACTCATCTTTATCAAGTGTATCCAGTTGTTAAATATTCAGTTTTCTAAACTTTTTTTTAAAAAAGCATATCCATATAGGAAATGCTGGGATGTCTTAAGTGAGTGATAATTTTATTCTAGTACACACTGAAATATAACCAATAGTTGGGCATTTCCTTGTGTCTTTCAATCCCCCTTTATGTAAATCAGGGAAGAATCATCCATTCTCTTAATTGAAAAACTAACCACAGATACAACTGCCACATGTGGCTCCCCAGTGACACCAGTTATTTTTGGAACATGGGGTTTGTGGTGATCTTGAAAAACAATGTTAAATTTGTCATTTTGGGTGGAGGCCTGGGGGGGGGACATAGTTTCTTGGACATTGCAGGAGAACACTGGAAGAAATTACAGATGGGCTGCTTGTTTAGTGCTACCGTGAGATTGCAGGCGTTAGTTGGCTAAAACTTTAAAAGGTGACCTTCTAATCCAGTGTTTTCTCAACCTTGGCAACTTTAAGACATGCGGTAGACTTCAACTCGTAGAATTCCCCAGCCAGCATGCCTTAAAGTTGCCTAGGTTGAGAAACACTGTTCTAATCCTTTGCCTTATAATGATCGTTTGAGCTAAGATAGGTCTGAGGGGGATAGTTGTAAGATCAGGGGAGCCATTAGCAAAAAAACAAAGGATGAAGCAAGTATTCGTTCTGGTTTAGAAGCTCTATTTTTAGACAACAAAGTGTTTCAATGAAGAAGGTGACAATACCAGTTTCCACCCCATGAGATGATAATAAGTGAATTATGAGAATGGGAAAGGGCTGAGTAAAATTTAAAGGGAAGTGAAGAGTAGATAACCCATAGTTTTAACCAAGAAGTAAGAAAAGCTTCTTTAGCAAGAGGGCATGGCAGGACCCGATTGAGAGGCAAAGCAGATCTGGGCAGCTGTTGGAAAGGAGTAACTTATTTTCAGCCTACTAATCATGCTATACTTGAGAACTGACATAGATTTTTTTGGTTCAAATACATTCATGATTCCAGCACCTGAAGGACAGTAAGGGCAGATTCCTGGAGTATTCAATAGTTTTTGTCACCTCAATCCACCTTTTTACATTCATTCTGGTTATATTTGCATTTAGCAAAGGTGGCAAACAGCCTCAGCTTGCATTCCCTTCCTCCCTGTCAAATTCAGGAAACTCTGGCAACACGTGACGGAGTCCTTGAGGCAAGGGGACATTGAAAAGGCCACAGAGCATAAGAAAGCCCTTGAAGAACAGCAGCGAAATGAGGAGAGGCTCCGGATGGAGACAGGCACCCCTTGGCAGACGAAACACTTCGTTAAGGATGTAAGTAATGAAACATAAACAGAAGAGTGGAAAGGTGAACCTTCAAGCCCCAAATAGGGCCATTGCTGCATGCTTAGCTTTGAAATACCATGGAGGCCTCAAACACTGGTTCCCCTGTATGAGTTTCAAGGCCTGCAGCAGACATGAGGGTATTTTCCCAGGAGGGCATTTTCTCGTGCCTATTTTTTATTTTTTGGCATTGCACACAGTTGTTATCTAAACAGAAGAGCAATGCAAGGTAAGTTCCTTCGTCCATAGATATGAAATGGAAACTCCTCAGCCAGTGCCCTGGCGGTCTTCTTCAGATATATTCAGGTCCCCTTACACTTTTTTCTCTCTGCTCTGGACATGGTTGCATGTGCAAAGGAAGCTGAGAAGAGATACGATGGCAGTGAGTGGGCTGCAAGCATTGGTCTCTCTTGTTCTGCTTCTATTCCTCTCCCCCCACCGCCCCAAATATATTTTTCCTAGCCGCAATACAGATTCACACCTCTTCTCTTCATTTTACAAGTTTTCAGATGTAGCTTTGGTTCGACTTCTTTGTAGAATCATAAGAGTTGAAAGGGGGAGGTGGGGCAGTTCCATCAGCAATCCTCTGTCCAATGTAGGGATCTGTTTTAAAGGCTTGTGCTGAGAGATAGTTGGGCACATACTTCAGAGGGAAGCTTAGTAAGTTTTTCTGGCTCCTCCTGAACTGAAATCCACTTGTTACAAGGCTATTATTCCACTCTAGACATTAGAGAAGTTGTCATGGCTTTCCTCCAAGCAATCACACGTCAGGTGGTGAAGTGTGATCACCTCATCTGCCCCTTTTACCAAAGCTTATCATGGCCATGATTCTCCTAAGATCCAGTCTTTGCTCACCTGGTCATTCTCGTAGCCCTTCCCTGTATTTTTTGCATAGTAGTACTAGAACAGAACACAGTATTTGGGGATGAGGTTTAAGCAATGTGGAATGTAGGATAACATGCTAAGAGTTCAGAGGGAGGTTTTGGTTGGTCTGGCCTGTTTACTTCAGCATTGGTTCTGTAAGTATTAACATTGATTATATATTTCAGGGGAAAGGATAAAAGTACACATTAATGTGAGGAAGTTAAAAGACAAGTTGCTAAAAATTTTACCTACTTCCTATGTCCACACAGCATGGACTACTTAAAATAAATCACAATTACTGACCTAATTCCTTGTCAAAAGTTAAGTTGACAAAATGCTCTTGCCTTCTCTTTATTTTTATTGTAAAACTGCTGTCTGATCTCAAGATTGTAGTATACTTCATCTGTCTCCTTTCTTTCACATTTATTCCCTGAATTGCTGGTTGAGATTACAGTGGCTAAGAGAGCTCATGGCTTGAATGGGATTTAACGTGGCAGCTATATTGACTTATAAAACAAGTGCTGGTATAATGTACTAGATAGGAAAATGTCTCAAAACTGGCACTACACTAGATTTCCTGCTGTGTTTTGAAGGTTCAGATAACCCATTAGCACTTTTAAATTGAATACAACCCATAGTTTTCTTCTGTGAGAATAAGGTCACAGTGTCCTGGGCTCCTGTAACCACTTTTTGTCTGTCTCCATTCATGTCCACCAGAGGGCAGACTTCCCTTTAAGTTTTAAACCATCCATTATGGCCTACAATGTCCAAGCTTGGTCTGCTGTGGCTTTCAGCTGTAGTGAGTGGGAATAATCAAGTTATAGTTTGGGATCTTATGGGTTAATGATATACAAAGATACAGACTATTTGATGCTTAGGGCAATGTGTGTTTTCTGTTGGGTTAATGTGGAAACCATTCAGGTATTCAATCTGTTCTCTCTTTGCAGGGAGATGGCTGGGTTTATTATAACCCTCTCTGGAAAAGGATGGTTGCAGTACAAAATCATGAAGTGGACACTAACTAGACACATTTCTTCATAATAATTCTTCTCTTTTGTCTAATCTGTACAACTTCCAAAATGCTGTATCTTGATTATGAGTCCTTTTGGATTTTTATACAATTGCACAAAATTAAATAAGCAGAAAAGAATAAAACTTTTAGGGCACTTTAAAGTTATAGGAAATCAAAAGGTAGGAGAAAGGACATTTCCGGCTATGTTTCTGCTCCCTCATTTAAAAACCAACCATCTTTATCTGGCACTCAACATTTTATTTGGACATTGTCTTTTTAAGCACACTCTGCAAAAACTGTGTTAAAAAAACCACCAAACCAACCAACTTAGATGCAGAGGCATTGAGAATTGGCTAGGCTATTTTGCTCCAATGGATATACATCCGGAATAAAACCAGAAAAGTGTTTTTAAAATCTGGGGTTCAGTTTGCACCCATATCTGAACTACTTTAGTGCTCCTGTAAAGAGAAGCTACTTTTTTTTGCTGCTTTGGATTACCTTTTGCTGAAAATCATGAAGAGGAAAACTTTTCATAGATCTGACCTTGGAATCAGTATTATGAGATGCCTGGATCAGAACTTGACACTAATTTTTAAAGTTGTTTCTTGGAGGGAAATGTGTGCATAGCTGTGGAAGAATGGGGGATTTGTGTAAGCTACATCATATTTAAAAAATTGTAGTGTAGATTAGAATTGTTAAGTAAGGGGTTTTTCCCGCCCTCCTGCCTGCAAAAAATAAAATAAAATAAAGTGGAAGAGGAAGATGGGGCAGAGGGTAAAATTCAGATCAATTTCCAGCTGATTTTCCCCCCTATTTCCTTCATGAGCTGTTTGTAATTGTTTCACGCTGTAAATACCATGAAAATATTTAGTCTCCTTATAAAAGAAGATTGAGACTTGATTTATGCAACTTTTTTTTCTTAAAAAAAAAGTTGCTTTATATCTCTGCCCTTCTCTCTCCTCTTGCTCCTTGGGTCATCGGCCAAAGTGAGTGAGTGACCTGAGCTGTTCAGGTGAGTAATTTCCTTTCTGTTCTCTGTTCATGGTCAAACATTTTTATGTGCCCATCGAGTAGAGGGGACCGTACCTTTAATTTTTCTATAGTACCCGAAGAGGCTTGCTTTTTTTGCTATGGGGGTGCATACAAAACCAAATGCAATCTGATATCAGGAACTCATGGTCAGGTAAATGTACCCCTTGTTTTTATATTACCAATATTTTATTGAAGTCCAAGAATTGCTGGCAATTAAGAATAGTACTGATTTATTGCTTTCATTCTTATTACTATGAGCTACCTTAATTTTTCTAAGAGTTGTGCCTTACTCTATTTCTTATGATGTAGTCTTCCAATCAGTGTATATACCATAGTCAACAAAAAACAAAACAGCGTCTCCCTTCCATCATGAAAATGTGTGCGTATGTGTGTTTGTCAAGTGCTTTTATTTTTCTTCCATACACAGGGATATATTAGTATATTTAACCACCCAAATGTGGTTAAATAACCACGCTTGTATTCCACAAAGACTAAAAAGAACTCAGAGGAATGAGCTGCCTACAGGTTGATATTTCCTGGTATTTCTTTTTTTTCTTTTTGTTGTGAAATGCACTGAAACCTTACTGTGAGTTGTGTATGATACCATGTGTGATTAACGGGGAGGGACGGAAATAAAATGATCAAAAGGAACTTTTTGTTTTCTCTGCTTTAATAATAACGAAGTAATCTGATTGTACTTGGGGCTGCAGAGGGTGGATGCTAAGTTTCCTAATGGCTTTTAATTGCTGATAGTATCTCTCTTCTTCCTTCCATAGAAAAACTCACATGCCAGTTTATAGTGACTCTAGATAATTGAGATCTTGCAAGCAAGGGTTCAGCTTCCAGGATCTTTAGAGTTCTGTTGAGTAAAAATGTACTTGGAATGTGTGAACATTCAATGAGAGGTGCCAATCAATGGGGAAAAAATGTCAGACAGTTCATAATTTTAAACAAATTTATCCCAAAATAAGTTTCAACAGAACTTCATTTTGGTTACGATACACATTGCAGACAGTCACATATATGCAAATAACTGAAACTTATGCATGTAGAAAGTTTTATGATGTAATCCATTTGTAACTCAAGCTTTATATCAGGACGGGTCCAGTGGATGCCTTAAATTCACGAGGAGAACTAAGGAACTTGGATGAGAAGGATGTTTGTGCTGAACTTCTATTTTGGGGTCCACATGAATTGGCTTGAAATTGAAAATTTGTTTATGCTTCTTAAATATAGAAGAAGAAAAAAAAAGAAAGCACAAGCGATTCACATTTTCTTCAGTTAAAATATGGACTGTGGCTGTAATGGAGAAAAGATTGTTTCTAAGCAAAATTCACAATAAGTTACTTCAGGATTGAGCTAGCAGATTTAGATTTTGGATTCACATTGGTTAACAGATTTTTTTAAATGATATAACTGAATAGTTCACAGCAAAGACATTGGGTTAACACATTCCAAGAAGTGATTTCTCAACTATTCCTTAAACCCATAATGGCATGGTTCCCACATATGTAAGTCATAAATGATGACTTATTAGCTGTGATAGCAGTTTTTACATGTCACTAATATGTGATGGCGGATTTTACATGTTACATTTAAATCAAAGCCAAACTGTAATCTGCCTTTGTGCATTATCTGAATCTGTATTAAAACTAGGAAATCTCTGAAAAGAATTTGTTTTTTAAAAAATAAGAAAGCTCAGTTTTTACCCAGTTAACTTCTTTAAAAAAGTATTCTTTAGAAAAAAAGATAGATGGGTCAATATTTAGTCCATCTGGTAGAATTAATATTTAAGAAGAAAAATGTTTTAAGTGCAAAAAAACAAATGCCTTGTGTATTAAGGTATCTGCTTTAGCATCAAGTGGTTTTTATTCACACAGCAAGGTTTATCTATACTGTAGCCCTTATAGTACCACTTTCCATTTTGCTGATGTGGAATCAGCAGAGCATTCATTCTTGGGAGTCCTGTTGCATTTCACTGTACATTTTTAAAAAGTATTAAATGATTAATATTCTGTGAATCCTTAATATAATCTTAATATAAATGGGTCTTACACATTTTTTTAATCTGTCCAGGAAACTAAATGATGGGGCTAATGATATATTTCTTGGAAAACATGCCCTATTGGTGGTTCTGTCCTGCTTTTATTTCTCTAGTTATTGGATGTTCCTGTCATTATTTTGGTTCTCATCTCTTGAACAATCCATTTTGTTTGCTTCATTGTCGATGCTGTTGTTGTTGAGAATGTCATCACAATCTGTTTGTTCCATCAAGTTGAATCTCTCTGCGACACAATGGGCTGTAAGCCTAGCTTCGGGATCATGATCCCAGCATTCTGTGATGGTGTCGCAGAGAAAATGCATTCCCTGAAATGAACAAAAAAGGAAACTATAGTGTAACTTCCATTCTAAAGCAAATCGTGCTGTAAATACATAAAAATAAGATTCCTAGATCTAACACTTTTACTGGAAATTTCATGCAGGTAAATTTGTAATATTTAGACATTCTAATTTCATAAATGGTAATTTTGTGACTAGGATTTATTTCCTTGGTTGTACTATAAATGGTGGGATGAGGATTCAGTGCAAATACAATAGCACCCATGCTTAATTGTTGCCAAGAGACATCTCTTCCATTGTCAACCTCTCTCCAGTCCTTTCCCTAATGTAAGTTTGATAAAACTGTTAACACTCAACCATTCTTTTAATCTTAGTTCCACAATTAAAGCTACAATTGAGTTGAAAATGCCATATTTTCTTGAGGAGACAAATCTTAACAATACAAACAATCCCTTAAATATCCACCATCCCACCTTGACAATGACAGATCCTCATGCCATGGTCTCCATCTTATCCCCCCCAACTTCCTGCTAAGGCATCCTAAAACGGTCTTCGTTTATTCTGGGTTGGAAATGATGCTTTCTTTCTCCAAATGCAAAATTTCTCATATAGATTATCTGGGGTGCTTCGTTGACTGGTTTGGAGACGACGCCTCCAGGACCATGATCTACACAGGTCCATCTGAACTCATATTTTTCAGTGCAGGTTCTTTGGTTCCTGGATGCTGTAGGAGTCAAGGCTAAGTGGGAAGCACATGAAAGTGGCTATCTGAATGTAGAGGGCAGAAGAAATGACCACCAAGAATACAAGAAATAGCCCCTACCAAGGCAACTGTCAGATAAATGGAGCTTGAGCCCAGATCAAGAAAATAATTTGAGAAAACATTACTCAAAGGCGGCGGGGGTGGGTGGGGGTGGGGTGAAGCACATTCAGGCTTGCAAGTTTTTGTTATTGTAATTGCTACAATAAAAGTAGTGCTGACCTATCTATTTTTTAGTTTGGTCTCCTTTGTAAAACTGACATGGACCTGGAGCCCCAGCTGAAATCAGTCTTCGAAAGCCTTCACCATCTACCTATGTAATCACACTTGCACGTGTGCTGTACATGTATGTATGTGCATAGATTCAAAAGCCACACTTCAGAAGTGAAGAAGCAAGGCAGAGCACACAAAGACATTAAGCAAATTAATTATAACCTATACATTATTTTGTGCTTTCGAATCCATGTGGACTCCTAGTAACTGACTGGACTAGTCCCTGCAATTTTCTTGCCAAGATTTCGTGCCTAAAGTGGGGCTAGAAATGAAAGTCTTCCAAGTTTATAACCTGATGCCCTAACCATTGTGTGCCTCTGTAAAATAATCTGCCTGATAAAATCACATGCATATATCAACTGTTCTCCCTCTAACACACAAAACAGGCTTTCAGATACACTCTGCTTCCTCCTCCTAATAGTAGTAGAAAGCATGAAAATGGAAAAGGATGGTTGCACTGAGAAGGGAAGAAAAAAGTAGCGAAACTGGACAGAGATGAAGTAAGGGACACTTATGTATTAGCAAAAATTTAAAATTCAGCAGGCAAATAGCTGATGAAGCAGAAAGGCTAATCTTTAAAGGCATCCAAACGTTAATTCGTAGGTGCCTGGGGGCTTCCTTTGCTTTTCAAATCTTTGGTTGCCTGAAGGGACTCTACTAGTCCCTACTGGGGGGCGGGGCGGGAAGTGATGGAAAGAGAAGATTGTTTTGAAAGAACAGAAAAATTAAAAAACGAAATAACTACCAGTAGCTGTGCCCCACAGAATTCTGCACGCCAGCTTTAAAAAAGAAGTCTCTACTAATAGCTAATTTTAGGATAGAATTTTTACAAAACATTTAGCCCAGATGATGAAATGATATGGATTATTTTATTCCTGCAGTTACATATCAGAATCAGAGAATGGTAGCAAAGGTGTCTCTTAATCAGTTATTAGAAGCAAGGCAAGTTTTCCATTTTCTTCCCTTTTAAACTGTACTTCTTTATTTTGCTTGCTGAACACAGGCTCAAACTATCCTAAGTTCCTGCCAAAGACAATAGTCGTATATTCCACCTTCCCACTGTGATGTCCAGCCAACTTACCCATATTCTACTATCAGGATAGACAGTGTTTTTTCCACTTGGATTATACCCAGGTTGAACATTGCAGATACAATGCATTCAAACAGTATTCAGAGCCTCTTCACTTTTGTCAATTTTGTTATACTGCAAATCGATTCTATAATTGTTGAAATTCTTTTTTTCTCTCATTAATCTACACTGAGTACACCAGTGAAAACAGAAGTTTAGAAATGTCTAAATTTATTAAAAAAAAAAAACAAATATCACAATGGCATATTTCTGGTTTTTCTTTTCTTTTGGGGGGTACTATGTATAGATTAATGAGAAAAGGAATTTCAACAACTGTAGGATCAGTATAACAAAACTGACAAAAGTGAAGGGAGTCTTGAAGACTTTCTGAATGCATAGTAGGAATCCGCTAAATCTGATGCTGCCATTTTTGTAAGCGTTAATACTGTATTTTATTTGTAAGTTAAGGTGCCCCAGATGACAGATTCCAGATGATTGTTAAAAAACAGAACCTGCTTGCAGCTTTTATCATTTCATGTTTTAAAATAATGTTAGCATAACTTCAGATAAGCTGAAACAAAGGCTACGCACATTTACTGAAGTATCATTTTGCAATGTCCAAAATTCCCTATTTTGTTCCTTTGGACAGTCAAATTAAGGGTTATTTCCTGACAACACAATTTCATCCAGTATTGCATTTGGTGCATCTATTGAAACTGAAAGATGTACAGTGGATTCCATTAACTTCAACTGAAAATGGGTGTTCTGAATGCCCACCTGGGTTTTAAAAAGCCCAGAGGGTAGTAGATATAAACCTTTTTTTCCTCTACAAGTAGAAAAATAGCTATAAAAAGTGAGTATTCAAAAAAATGGAATATCCTCTTAGGATTTTCTAAATGTTTCAGTTCTCCCATCTTGTCTCAAATTCTTGTAAAATTTGTTTTTCACTTGAATTCAGTTGCCTTGCAGCACCTGAAATACCAGCCCTTCCCAAAAAGATACCCACCAACAGCTCTACCCATAGCATGGAGGACAGTCAACTATGGAAGGTTGGAAAAACTATTGCAGTGTCCAGCCAATCAGCTGTTCTTCAAAGAGATAGGTGCAGTTAAACCTGGTGAACTATTACTTAACAAATTACCATAAATTCCTAAGGCTATAGACTGGATTGGGAAGTTAAAAAAATATTGGAGGAAGATAATAAAATACTTCTGTATTAGTGCCAAGCTTAAGGATAAGACTTAATTTTTATTTTTAAAATATAAATACATCACTTGCCTTGGCTCGCTGATGGCTTGGCTTCACTGATAACGGATAAGAGCCTGTGGCCTAATGGCTAAGAAGTCTACCTAGTATGTAATATAGCCCAGGTTCAAATCTCAGTAAGGGTATGGCTAGCTGATGAGAGCTAAATAGCTTGAAATAGATCTATACTAGTCTCCCTTTATTTATTTATCAGCGCGCGCACACACACACACACACACACACACACACACACACACACACACACACACACACACATATATATATATATATATATATATATATATATATATATATATATATATATATATATATAAATTTAAGCCGAAAACACCAGCCTGAAGATGGTGAGTGAGACCTCGACGGGAAAAGACACGAATACAACAAGACCAGCATATATACATTGGATAATTATTTCATTGCCCAACTTGATGCAGATATTTCAACAATTTGGTAAATATTCAGGTTATAAATTAATTAGAAAAATCAATTTACTGTATTTTTCGGAGAATAAGATGCTCCGGAGTTTAAGACGTGCTTTAGTTTTGGAGGAGGAAAATAAGAAGAAAAAAAATTCTGCCTCTGTCTACCAGCATCCATGGTATTCAGCTGACACATGATAACAAGGTCAGCCAATGAATAGGCATAGCAACTAAGTCAGCCAATGAGGGCTATTTGGACTCTGAAATTTGCTGTGTGAGCACCAGGGGTGGGTTTCTTGCCCCGTTCCAACCGGTTCGGTTGGAACGGGGCCGGTGGCGTCCTCGTGCACGCGCGTGGTGCACGCATGCGTACTAGCGTCTGTGCGATGCTCCAGCTGCTCCTGGAGGATCGCGCAGGCGCTGTATGCATCCTGCGCATGCGTGGAAGCGCAGAACTCGTCAAAACCAGGTAAGGAGCGCGGGCGGGCGGGTGCGCCCTTCGCCGTTCCCGGAAGTTACTTACTTCTGGGTTCGCCGACCAACCGGTTCGCAGGGACCGCCGCGAACCGGTTGAAACCCACCCCTGGTGAGCACCAAGGAGACCGGAAGGAGCCTGGCTTAGCAGAGAATTGAAAGTGAAACTGCTTGCGTTTTGCTTGTATTTACCTTGGAAAACCTGTTTTTGGTAATGTAATGTATATTATTATTATTTTCAATCCTGCTGAATCAGTTACTTGTGTGTGCTTTCTGAATGTGATTACTGCTGCAAATTCTGACCAGCCAGGTCAGCTTCAGCACTTATTGCAGCCTGATTCAGCACAACTGATTGGCCGTGGATCGGACTGCCTAATTGCCCCCAATCAGCTATTCCAGGCTTCAGGGATTGCCACAGACCATTGCTGCCTCCATGCCTTGCATTTTTGGCCTCTGGTAGTGGTGGAGGCTATATTTGGTGCATAAGATGCACCCACATTTTCACCCTCTCTTTTGGGGGGGGAAGGTGCGTCTTATACTCTGAAAAATATGTTAGTTTCTTTGCTATATGATAGATCACTGTAAGATGTTGGCTTTTGCTTTCTGTACAGACTATATTAAATAATTAGGATCACATATCGCAAAAACATTTCAAAACAAATGGAAAGTAATATGGTTAATGTTATAGATAAGATTGATATGGCTATTAATAGATGGATTAAAATTCCATCAAACCGGTGGGCCAAGACTGAGGTTATTAAAATTAATGTTACTCCAAGCAGATTTATATTTTAAGAGAGATTTCAATGTTAATTAATTCTTGAAAGAAAAATTAAACAAATTGGTTCTATGATGCATTGCTTATTTCTGCTGGCATTGGAATGGCTGCTGTTTTGAAGGGAAAGGAAAAAGGCACCCAAAAAAGCTCTTTGATAGTTAAATCAGATTGCCTTTGGCAAGAATTAACTATGAGTAATATAATCTCAAAGTAATTAATTATATAATTACTTTGTAATTAATTATACAGTTATAAATAATTATAACTAATTATTTTAGTTATAAAATAATTGATCTTCTTAGTTACAAGAAGGCGGACATTCAACCAAAGAAAGGATTCTACCGGCGGACTCCCCATTACTATCTTTTAATAATTCTATCAAAATTAGCAATACAGACATCACATTGGTCTGGAATAGCTTGAGAACTCACCTGGTGGGCCAACCAGTTAGTTGGTATCTCTGGTCGTTCTCGACCATAAAGCACAATATCTCTCATAACTTCCATACAAGGCCGTTCCCGGACCTTTGATCCGAAGGGTGGTTCGTAATTCTTCACCTCTACAATAGTGGAAGAAATCACAAATATGGCATTGCTGCAAATCAAATACAGGGAGGGAAAGCCTTGCATGCTTATTTCCTGTGTGCTTATTGGTTCAATGTTTAGATGCTACCAAGCGGCTGCAAATAAATCAACCAATTAAATATATGGGCTTTGCCACCTGCATAGCTAAGTCCATGTTCCTGCTGGTTTCTTCCTATAACCGGGTAGAATATGTGCAGCTGGATTCCAGAAGCAATGATTTGTCCTCGGAGGAAGAAACTTGTACCTGCTTCTCAGAAAAAGGAGGTAAGGGTCAGTGGTGGGTTCAGGCAGCTGCTTCATGCGCGCTGCATGCACATGTGCAGTACAATGAAAATTGCTCTGTGCATGCGCCAAAGCCAAAAACAAGATGGGAGAACCAGTTCAGGGGTGTGGCAGGCCTGGGTCACTGCCAGTTAAAGCAACCCACGCCGCCAAGCTACTACCGGTTCGGCCGAACCGGTCTAAACCGGTAGTTACCCACCACTGGTGGGGATGCCCTCTCCTGAAGATTCCATGTCTTGATAGTGGCTGATTTGGCAACTTTATTCTTGTCTGAAATTTTCTCTTTTAGAGGAAGTTTGTTGAGAAAGTGGTAGGCACTCTATTAACAGATTAACAGAGTTGGAAGGGACCTTGGAGATCTTCTAGTCCTGCCCCCTGCTCATGCAGGAAACCCTATATACCATTTATAAAGGTATCTAGAGGAAAGGAATTGTTTAGGTCTCCCTTAGTCGGGATTCAGGAATCATGGAACAGAAACAAAATTTGTCACTTTACTGGGTGTCCTTCATCAGGACTCAGATCAATGATGGCAAACCTTTTAGACACCAACTGCCCAAACAGTGCGCGCATGCCCAAACTGCAAGGTGGGCTCACACACGTGTGTGCACATGCACACATATGTGCACATGCTCGAGAGAGACCCGAAAACCAGCTGGCCGGTGGGAGGTGAAGCATCCCAACACGAGCAGCTCTGCATGAGGTGAGATCTTTTTCTTTTGTAAGCTTCTGTTTCATTGTTTGCAGGGAAACTTGTGTTTCCCTGCAAACAATGGCAAGAAACACCATGCGGAAACGCGATGGGCCTGAGTTTGGGTGATGGTGCGCATGGCCACGGAGAGGGCTCTGCAGGCCACCTCTGGAACATTCCTCATATGCTGTGGATTTAGATTTACAACAAGACTTTTGAGACTAAGAGGCATGTAAAGTGAGTTGATATCTCCAGGGCTTTTTTATAACAAGTGAGAGCCTAGAACAGTGATGGCAAACCTTTTCAGCACTGAGTACCCAAACGTGAATGTGTGCATGTGCACGCACACTCCGGAAACCCAAAGAACAGGTAGCCACCATGAATGTGCATGCTGAAAACCATAAGAGCACCCGGCGACTGTGCGTGCCCACAGAGACGGCTCTGTATGCCACCTCTGGCACGCGTGCCACAGGTTTGCCATCACAGACTTAGATAATAGGAATACATCCTTCTCAGTACACCTTTTTGCAGTTTTTGCTGTCATGGTATCCTTCTGGACCACCTGCAAGGATGGAGAATAGGAGGCATTATCACATAGTTTTTAGTCTCCCTTGAATAGTCATGGGAGATAAATAGTGGAATCCTTGACCACAGACCAATAAACTTGGTCTTCATTCCTATATTATTTAACATATATTGTATATGACAATTGCTGGGTGAAGTATAATCTGCTGGTGATGGTTGATTCACAGACTAGAAGGATTCAGAAATTTTTGATAAACAGCCTACTCCTTTATCGGGGAAATGAACTGCATATCACCATTTCACAGGATCACATTTAGAAACAGCCTAAAAATATCTCTATCCAAATGTATTTTCAATTCTGAAATTTGATTCTAATTTAGAAATAATTCAGTTGCTGAAATTCATTTAATAATCCTATCCATTGTGTCTCAATAAATCTTGCTAAAGAAGTCAAATATTGCTTGGAACAATTACTTGTGATTCAGACAGCTGCCAACAAGCCAAAAAAGGTATTTGATTGTAAATCAGCAGGATACCGCAGCACTTTGAACTGGTGATGTTGTAGAAGTCTTGAACTACAGTCTGGAATCTACCTTCCTTCCTTCCTTCCTTCCTTCCTTCCTTCCTTCCTTCCTTCTGTCCTTCCTTCTGTCCTTCCTTCTTTTCCCCACATCTGATTGAATATTTCCAATTCTAAGCATTTTGGCAATTAGTAAGAGAGTATTATTGTTCCTACAAAATAATTATTATTCATTCACTTTTGTTGAAATCATTTAAACAATACATCATTTAGTATTGTTTGATCCTCTTGACTGTTTTCTCCAAGCTTAATGAGTCTTGAGACTAATATATGTCAGCGAAGATGATTCTGAGCTCTGCTAAAGTGGAGAACAATTTTCATATAATGTAATGGTAACAATTATTTCATAGTAGGTAAGTAGTGTGATCCCATATGAATTGCATGAAAATGCATTGCAATGAGCCAGATCACCCAGTCATTACTCTAATGTTGATTTGATGGTTCTTGGATATAGGTGACTTTTCAATTTAATGGCCAGATATACACACACGCATGCGCGTGCGCACACACACACACACACACACACACACACTTTATTTATGGTCAAAGACCAAAACACTACAAAAGAGACATAAGAGAATTGATCATAGCATCATAGCAATCAGTCACCAAAAGCTTAACTAAGGGAAGTTACAGTGTTCTCCTCTAATTTGATGTATGAGGAGACATCTCCAAGGCAATATACAAACAAATTACAGCCATTAGGTCTAGAAGCAGTGATGTGCGGTGAGGTTTATGGCTGGTGAGGCACTGACGCAGGGGTTTCAATTTTTTTCAGACTTGTGGACTTCAACTCCCAGAATTCCACAGCCAGGCATGCTCAGTTCCGATTTAAAGCGACAGCATTTGTTTTTCTCCTTTACGAAAAAGTTTTCCATCATTCTTTTTCTTCTCCCTCCACCTTCTTCCTCCCTCTCTCCCTCCCTCCCCCCTCTCTCAAACAGACAGAGAAGTTGGATCCCTCTCTCACTCACTCAGTCTCAAACAAACACAAACACATAAGTTGGATTGGATATATTTTCCAATGGCTTGAAAGCAGCTCCTCTGCCATACCCCCCCTTCCCCTGCTGCCTTCCGATCCGAGCCTTTGATTGCAGGTGGAGCCACGTCACCTTTTCAAACTTGTAATCAGTGAAGCTGGGCTTATATACTTTTATCCAGGTGTGTGTGTGTGTGTGTGTGTGAGAAAAGGCAAAGTAGCTCTGCATTCAATCACATGCCTTTTCCAGCTGTTTCAGAGAGGATTTCAACTCTGCTCTTGCCTGCCATCATGAAAAGAAAAAAAATGTAAAAGGAAAAAGACAAGAGCTGAAGGCTGAGCTAGTTGCTGACAGAGTCACTGTGTGGATGACTCTGCTTAACTGTTTAAAAAAGCCTCTAAAAAACGCCCTCTACAGGAGGCAGGAGAACGATGTGCCTCATTATGTCAGGAATTTTTCGGCTTTTAACCCTTGCTTAGCTCTGCTCGAGTGATCATAAAGTCAGACTAGATGAGGCACCTCCCGCCTCCTCCTGTAGTTTTTTAGAGGCTTTTTTAAACAGTTAAGCACTAAGCAGAGTCATCCACTGTGTCTCTGGCAGCAACTACCTCAGCCTTTTTCCTTTTACATTTTCTTTTCTTTTCATGATGACTGTGGTGAGGCTCTGCCTCCCCTGACTGCACGTCCCTGTCTAGGAGGGACGATTTCAAGAAGAGACAGTAACTTAGATCTGTCTGCATTATACATGGGGCAAAATAGAAGGATGTGCTCCACAGTTTCAACCTCGGCTCTGTCACAAGGGCATATCAAGAGTCTCTTAAAACGACCATCCAAAGGTGCTGAAGGCAAGACATTAAAGTGAGCTAGGGAAAAAGCTCTTCTGTACTTGGGAATGGTTAAAGTATAAAAATAGGAAGCCATCCTCAATCCATAATTATTAAGTTGGTTGAGAGTCAGTGGGAGCAAGTTTTGTTGGCTCTGGCTTGTAGATATTGTAAATCAATGTCCACAAGCCATTGGACTACCCTAAATTGGGTGTCCTTAAGGCCATAATTTCCCAAGACATCCTCCGTAAAACCTAGCAGATATAGTTTCTTCAACTCTTTCTCCCAGCGAGAAATATGGTAGTCTGCAAATGCCAGGGAGAGGTAGCTGCCAGGAACTGCCAGAAAAAGCACCTGAAACCACCATTTAAAGGTTTTAATCCAGGCCATACATTCCACCTATCAAATGCCCAGTTCCAGGTACATCGGGGTAAAACCAACACAAATGGCAAGACAACACAAGGGGGAGTTTTCTAAGAAAAGCAGCCTGGGTTCTTTCAATGCAATCCTTGAAGCCCCGGATCCATATGGGAATACCGTGAAGGGTTTGGGCCAACGTTTTGGCTTTGTAAATACGTAGGGCAGAAGGAATGAACTGGCCACCCTGGGTATAAAAGAATCTTAAAATCTGCTGGTGACTACAGGAGGCCGAGTTCTGCACCTGGGTTCGGTGTCTAGTCCAGGCACCGGTGTTCTGAAATTGAATACCTAAATACTTAAAATGGAGAACCTGCTTAACAGCATTGTCACTGATATCCCAGTTATACAATTTCTGGGGTCTAGTAAATACTAATATTTTCAATTTATCATAATTAATAGCCAAATGGTTTTCAACATAGTAAGACCCAAATGCAGAAAGTAATCTTTTCAGTCATGGCCTTGACAATGAAAGGAGAACTGCATCATCAGCGTAAAGAAGAAGCAGGATCTTTGTAGTTGTCAGCTTCGGGGCGTGGGACTCAACATGTCCAATGTAACTGGCCAGGTCAGATAAAAATATATTAAACAGAAAAGGAGCATCCCTGTCTTACTCTATTCTCAGTCACGATAGGATTAGAGAGTTCTCCCTGCAGACCACACCTGACCTGACTGGAGGTCTCATTGTACAAGGACCTAATTAAGAACAACAAACATCTGTCGATAGAACCTTTAAGCAGTTTTGACCACAACAGACCCCTAGGGACTGAGTCAAACGCTGACTTTAGGTCGATGAAAGCAGTGAAGAGTTTGCTACCTGATATAGTAGTATATTTGTTGACCAAGTGCGGTAGAACAAAGCAGTGATCCAGTGTGGCACAACCGCTTTAAACCCAATTTGTTTGGTACAAATAATATTGGATTCCTCAACCCAAGTGAGGAATCTGCGATGGAGAGCATCGCATTGTATTTAGCATACAATTTCCCAATAATGGAGAGCAGGCTTATGGGGCGATAGTCAGCTGGGTTGTTTCTATTTCCTCGTTTAAAAACTGGCACAATAGCTAAGCTCCAGGAGGTAGGTACCCTGCCAGAGGAATTAATATACGTAAAGAGTCTTGCCAAAAGAGGAATCCACCATTCAGGATTGGATTTTAGCAGATCAGGGGGAATAGCATCAGGGCCAGGAGCTTTGCCTGACTTGAGTTCGGAGATAATCTCGCTGATCTCAGCATGGGTCCCAGGTTGCCAGTCAGGGGCTACAGGAGACAGCTGTGGGTCAGACACGGTCGAACTTGCTGATGCCTGGTAAATTGCCAAGAAATGGTTTTCCCAGTCTCTGTTAGAGATACAGCAGAGAGGGAGTTCCTGATGGCTCGGCAAAGAGCTGGCAGCAATTTGCCAAAATAATCAAGTGTCCTTCTGCTGGATGGAGAGGAGAAGTAGATCCCACTTCTCTCTCTCTTTAGCTTTCTTTTTCTTAGCAATTCATCCTTTGTACTCCCGCTTCAGGCAGTAGTAGTCTTCTGGTGGGCATTTGTCCCCTCAGTTGTGGTAGAGCAAGTAAACCTGTTTAATCTGGTTCCTAAGCATCAGGCAATCTTTGTCAAACCAAGAATTACTTTGTGATTGATATAGCTCACTCGGCCCAAGGACAGCTCCAAGCTCCCTTTGGACACTATTAATTAGTGATTCAAAGGCTAAGACTATCTCTGAGCCACTACTTGCTAGTACCTGATTGTACAAGTTGAGACACTATGGAGATGATAAAAAGGAGTGAAACTTTCTTTCAGTATTGGGAGACCATTTGATCCTCCTTGTGTATGAGGCCACATAGGGATCTAATATCTGAGGGCCCCTAGGGAGATGTATTTGAAAAAAGCTCAATAATTGTAACCAGGGGGTAGTGGCTGCTCTCCGTAAGGCACATAAAAAGCACAGACTGCCTCTCTTAAAGGTTGAGATACCAGCACAAAATCAATAACATTACTCCCATGTAAGGAACTAAAAGTAAATTCGCCAGCCAGATCACCTAGCATACACCCATTAAGAATTATCTTCTTGTGTTGGGCTGCTAGAAGGGCTAACTGAATGCCAGCAAAAATTGTTAATTCGTCCTTAGAATGTCTGGCTGAAGTCAGATGACCTATGGCCTGGAGGATTTCTTGGGGGTAGAGTGCCTCTATCGCTGGGGGGACTTGAGCTCCCAGACGGGCATTAAAGTCGCCCCCTATAAGGATATATAACACTGGGAATTTAGTTTCCATACAAGTAATATAGTTCTCCAGTGTTCCCCATTGAGCCTTGATTTTAGTTTGCCTCCTCGTCGGGGGAAGATAAACATTGAACACTAGCAGTTTGCTGTGTCCTTCCTTAATTAAAAGCGCCATAACTAAAGAGCCACAGGTGGGTAGTTCCACTGTCTCCAAGAAGTAGAGACCAAACAAGCTAGACCACCCTTAGGCCTTCCTGCCATAGATTGTCTAATAATGGCCAACAAAATGGCCGTAAACCCTGAAAATGGTATCTTATCACAAGCCCAGGTCTCCTGGAGCAGGATCACATCGCATGAATGGATATAGTTAGCAAATTCTGTAGTACCACACCTTCACCCCCAGCCTGCAATGTTCCGCGAAAGGCACTTGAGTATGCGGGGGGGGGGGGACCAGATTTACTAGTCATTCTGTGTGGTTAATTTTTTCCAGCACACCCTTCGGATAAAAAAAAATACATTCATTATTAGATGGCAGGGTCATCCTCTTGGGAGGCAAAAGCAGGGGAAAAGAGAGGGGAGGCGAGCCTTGCTCATGGGGCTGTAAGACTCTAAACGCACTCCAGTTCATACTTGTGGCATTGACTGGTTGCTTAGCTGGAAAGTATTCTGCAGTATCATCAAGTGAAATTTGAGTTAGCCCTGCGTCTCCAGATTTACGAATTAAACATTTTGGAGAAAATGCTAATGGAGCTTCCGCTGGTAAATCAGTATAAACTCCCTGAGGTCCAAAGGAATCCTTGTCAGAGAGTGATAGACTCCAAAGCTTGAACTTAACTGCATCCAGACGCTTTATGATTTGGGCTCTTTCCGATTGAGGAAGCGCACTAAAGGGCCAAAGAGCCATGTCTCCTCCTGGTTCCAAAAGCCGTCCTGACACAGATCAGTCCCATAAAGAGGTGGAATCCCAGAGACATTGACCTGGGACCCAAGAGACCTTGGGTGCCTTGCGCTGATGTCGCTTCTTTTGGGGCCACCTCTTCCCAACTGATCAAATCAAGGGAAGCTTCCTGATAAGTTGTTACGTGCTACAAGGGCCAGTTGTAGGAGGAGCAGTTAGCCTACCGTCTGAGAGAACGCCAACTGAGGGTTTTGCAGAAGTAGGTATATAGCTAATACATGGTGCAATATCCGGAATAGCATTCAAAGTTGGCTCATTAATATATGCCACTGAGGATCTTTTTGGGGCAATAAATCTCCTGCCATTCACAAGTTGTCGATTACTCAAAAGTGGCTTAATCGATATATCTTTGAAGACTCTTCTTGGCAAAATGCCAAAGTACCTTAACCAGGATCCTCTTCTGAACAGTAGTTTTGGAATGTTAGAATTATCAAAACTAAGTAGCACTCTGGTGCAGTATTCAGGGGAGAATAAAGGTTTGACCTTCTTCAAATCATCAGCTTTTAGCCCCAGTAACTTTAATAGATGACCCCTCGCCAGCTGTATTGAACTCCAGTAAGGTAAATTGCTGTTAATGGGATTAATGATGAGGGCCACCTGTTTTGGCTGTAAGACCAGGCGGCTATTCACATCATAGGATGCGGAATTCAGTCTGTTGGTAGAATTTCGTTGACCAGGATTTTGTTGGCCAGTGCTTTTATTAAAGTTTTTCCTGGAATTTGTCAGGGAATACACTGTCGCCCCCACTGACTGCCAAGCGATCATCCCAGAACACCTACTGGTAGTCCAGGAGACTAAGTAGTTTAAACTACTTACTATTCTATCAAGCTGGAGCTGAATGCTCGCTGTAGTTTCTGCAACCAGAAAACATTGCTAAGCCAAAAGTTCTACAAGGGTAGGTTCATGCAAGGGGTGGTTAGGGGCCGGAGTTTCAGGTAAGTCTTCATTCTCAGCTCGGAGGGTGATGCCCTCAAAAGCTCCCTGACCAGAAGACTGAGCCAAAACAAAGTCCTCAATCTTAGATTGCTTCAAGAAAGGTTGAAAAGCCAAGTCAATGGGAGATCTGCTCCTTTTCCTTGTCTACTGCCCAGCTTCTTCTCCAATCCTTTTCAGGGCCTCCATTGGGGTGGGGACAACTGCTCCCAGTTGATTTCCCAAGGCTGGTTGTAAAGCTTTTAGCAGAGGCAGTGGAGTTAACTCAATAGGCTTGCCCTGAGACCAAAACTGGGAGGAGCTTTGCGACCTCTTCTGCCTGGCTTTTCTGACGGACTTCTGAGAAAATCCGTCTACTTTATCCATTGATGGAGGAGTGGTTGGTGCTGAGGACATAGCCCTACTTGATCCATCCTGGTAGAGAATCCGGAGACAAGAAAAGGAGAGAAAAAGACGAGGTCGATCCCTGGTTGAAGCGAAGGCAGCAAGCCTAGTCGGCCAAGGGTGATATTCACTTACTTTCCCTACAGGTTTGCAAATGTGAGCACGTTTGGCAAAAATAAGTGTTTAAATGGGATGGACATAGTGCTGGGGTGGGTGGGCGGAGCCACCCACAATTTCTGCTACCGGTTTGGACGAACCTGTTGGAACTGGTAGAATACCACCTCTGTCTCTGGCCAATACTTATTGGAATATGTAGATGGAAACAATATTGCAATAATAATTTGAAAATGAGAGGTGATTCATCCCCCTCCTTTGGTCCAAAAAAAGATGATTGGGAAATGTTGATTGCCTTACCTCCTATAGCATCACACCTGGAGGCTATCTCCCATAAAACCAGAGCCATAGAATAGACATCCATTTGTTTAAAGGATTCCAGATCTTCAAGGTTCACTCTGGATTCCAAAACCTCAGGAGCCATGTATCTGGCAGTGCCCACCTAATGATAACCACATACTGATTAAAACAGGTACACATGTGTAAGGGTGAGAAAGAAGCCATGTTAATTTAAAGGCAACACTGAAAGCTATGACAGATCCATCCCATCACATGAAATGTCTTGTCACAGGCTTTGGCTACAAAATAAAATACACTTTTAAATCACCATCATAAAATACAAAACATCTCCAATCTTGAATCTTCAGAATTTTGCCCAGGGAATATGTTAACCGTTTATGTTGAAATTTTGAGTAGTAGTGAATAGGCAAAAAATCCTCAGGAAACACTCATTTGTACTCATTTTGGTTTGATAAATGCTTCTCCATAGCTTTGCTGCTTTTTCCAAAAGATAGAAAAAGAAGAAAGTTCTGGAAAATAGCGTGGTTTGAGATCCTAACCAAGTGATCAACAAAGATGATTCTGAACCAGTGCTGAATAAAGAAAGTGTGTGTGTGTCAATGGTGGGATTCAAATTTTTTTACTACCGGTTTGTGGGTGTGGCTTGGTGGGCGTGGAAGGGGAAGGATACTGTAAAATCTCCATTCCCTCCCAATCAGCTGGAAGTCAGAGAATAGATGGGGCCAATCAGAAGTGGTATTTACTGGTTTTCTGAACTACTCAAATTTCCACTACCGGTTCTCCACAAATGGTCAGAAGCTGCTGAATACCACCTCTGGTGTGTGTGTGTGTGTGTGTGTGTGTGTGTGTGAGAGAGAGAGAGAGAGAGAGAGAGAGAGAGAGAGAGAGAGAGAGAGATCCATTCTTATGTAAATGAGAGAATGTAAAAAAAACTGGTGATGTTGCCAGATGCAAAATAAGGAAACTATGACTGACTTAACTGCTCACAATGAATGCAGGGTCAAGCGGCACGTCTGATCTAAAGGTTTACCAGGTACGACTTCCATTGGATTGATTTCAAGCAAGGGAAATTGTAAACAAGAACACTCCTGCATGCACCACGTTAATTATTTTAATACTGCATGCCATACCTTCATGCTGACCATGAACATTTGCACAAGAGAACACAAAACATGGAGAGTTCTACATATGTGAGTTCCCATGCAACATGGAACATGTTCCTGATCAGAAGAAAGCATACACAGGATTTCATTTCTCTTTTCATATGGCTGCATTCCAGGTGAAGAAACAAGTGGGGTGGAAAAATGCAAGAAAGCCTGTGGGTGTGGGTGATGGCCATGGTGTGTTGGAGAAATGCACAATGCCCTCTTTGCTTGAGTCAACAAGCAAAATAAATTATTAGTTTTGTTCTACAATACTCACCTGTCCACTATTAGCAAAATCTCCCACGCTTAAAGATGGATCCAGTCTCAGAGCAATCCCGAAATCACAGAGCACGCATTCTTGATTGTTCTTAATGAGAACATTTGTGCTTTTGATATCCCGGTGGGCAATGGGAATCTTTGGACTGCCACCGGCAGTGTAGTCACTGTGCAAGTGGGTCACGCCATTCACAACGGAACCTGCCATCTTTTGCAAGTCTCTCCAGCTGAGAATATTCGTGGACAGGTAATCTTTAAGATTGCCTTGGCTGTGATAGGCAGTGATCAGCCAGTATTCTTTCTGAAGCCCAGAGTGCCTCTCTTCTGCGGAAAGGAACCGAAGGATGCTGCAGTGCTTCAGGTTGGCATCCGTGAAGATCTGGCTTTCATTTTTCCAGGATGCAAATTCCTCACAAGGGAAAATCTTCACGGCCACTATCTCATGCTTGCCTGAAGATGCATGCTTTAGCTTGGCTTTCCAGACTTCTGCAAATTGCCCTTTCCCCACTCTTTCTTCCAACTCAACTGGCAGGAGTTCATTGATATGGTTGAGGTTACCGGCACGGACCGGGTGGAGAGCAGAATGATGATCTATTTTGACGGACAGGATCTCATCATAAGTGGCGGCTCTGCTGGATTCACTCCGCTCACGGCATTGAGTGTGTTTCTGGGCCCACTGCTTGGACAGCCTCTTCTGCCGATGGGTTCGGCAGAGATAGAATATCACGGTGATCATGATAGCCACCAACAGCGGGGGCAGCAGGCTGATGGCTGCCACAGGGATGATTTCCTTGCTATGTAGCATGGAGTATCCTATGGGGAAAAGAAAAGGCAGAGATTAGCCAGGACGTTTCCACATATGCAGAGCAGTTACGTTGAGCAACTGTCCCCAGGGATCCCATAGCATTTTAGGGACCAAACATTTCAGCCCAAGACTTGGGGCCACAATCCAGAGGTCCCCTAATTTTAGCATCCAATACAGGCAACAGTCCTATGGTGAATTCACTACAGGAGGTTCAACTTTCTCTCAATTGTTTTGGTGAAAAGTTGCTCCTCCATCAGTCATGCACAATTGTCTGTAGGAGAGCCTTTCTTTGCCTATGCCTGCCTTCACCACAGGAAAGGATTTCTGGGTTCCTGCTCACATGGCAGCAGAAGATTTGGGAAGGACTCAAAAGCTCCCTGCTGTCCACCCCACCATTCTTCTCTAGCAACCTCTTCAGCCATGTCTTCAGCACGACACAAAGAGGAGAGGGGTACTTGCTCCTTCCCCATATCACCTGAAGGAGAGGCTGTATAACTTTTTCATTGTTGTGCTTGTTCTTATTTTTCTTTTTAAAAAGATTACAGGTAGTTCTCACTTATGACCACAACTGAGCCCAACATTTCCATTGCTAAGTCAGATTGTTGTTAAGTGAGTCTCCCCCCCATTTTATGACCTTTCTTGCCACAGTGGTTAAATGAATCACTTCAGTTGTTACGTTAGCAATACAGTTGTAAAGTGAACCTGTTACTCATGAAATTCAAAGCAAGGATTTCTTGCCAGAGGTGCTATTCAGCAGGTTCTGACCAGTTCTGGAGAACCTGTAGCGGAAATTTTGAGTAGTTCAGAGAACCAAAAAATGCCACCTCTGACTGGCCCCACCCCATCTATTCTCTGCCTCCTGAGTACCATCTGATCGGGAGGGAATGGAGATTTTACAGCATGCCACACCCACCAAGCCACGTCCACCAAGCCTCACCACGCCCACTAAGTCACGCCCACAAAACTGGTAGTAAAAAAAATTGAATCCCAAGACTGTTTATTGCCCAATAGAATAGCGAAGGATGGGTCGTTCAAAACTATCCCTCAAACTAAAGGCATCAGGGCATGACTTCAGTGGGTGAAATTTACTGTTCAGATCCTGGGAGTAAGAAAGCTAGACCCCTTAAGCTGTTTGACTTGGCACTTTCTGAAAAAAAAAAGGTGGGGGGAGTCTGTTGCAGTTCATTTCTGCTTAAGCTGTGAATGTTTCTAAAATAAGACCCCAAATTCAAACCACAAGATGAGCGTCAAATGAGGCACATTTAAGTTTGTTTTGGAAAGTGTGAGGCCCCTGCTATCTTTTTTTGGGTAATAGACTTACCTGATGGGCATGACAACATCTCTAAAAGGGTGACATTCGATGGAAAACAGCCTTTTTTTAGCGTTTTCCAGGGCTGCAGTGTGCAAACCTGAATTAATGCCTGCTGGCTGCATCACTCCTGGGAACTGTTTAAATACATTTCGGCTGCAAATGCAAAGTCATCAATTTGCAGCAGTGATTGTTGCATGAGCCTAAAAAAGTTTCAGGAAGGCTGCTTTCTTTGAAAACAAATGAAAGAAAGAAAGACATCGCCTTATATTTCTTTGTGGTTTCAAAGCTGGGTCTCTGCTAGAAATCTCCCCCTCCCCTCCCCCCGACATGATATATATAGGTTGCATTCAGGCAAGGAATGATGGCATCACTATCTTTCAGTAGCTACTATAGCTTATAAATCTAGAAATCAGTTTAGTATAAAGGCTACTTTCCACTGGAGTTCGTGGGCTATCCCTAAAGTCCTTCCTGCTATCAAAGATAAGACAGAAAAACACTAATTCTGTAAAGCCCAAAAGTCCATTTCTGTTCATTAAATGTCTGAGGAGATGCTCAGTCCTCCAGGTCATGATTGTCCCAAAGGTGCTTTTCAAGAAGCAGCTGGACTTTCCGGTTTCTCTTTGAAGACATTTTGCTTCGTATAAGTCCTTCCATTCCTCACCATCCAGTTAGAGCTGAAGAAGCTTCTTAGATGAGAAGCAAAACGTCTTCAGAGAAAAAACTGGAAAGTCCAATTGCTCTTTGGGTCAAATTCTGTTCATTTGATATCTGAAATTAGCAAAACGCCTTATTGATTAGGATTGTTGCACTCTTCATTTGATCCCTGTGACTTCCTGAATCACCTATAGCGCCCATGATAATTTTTTGCTCACTTCTGTAATACATAACATGAAGCACCACTGAGGAAACACAGAACTCACAAAAGAAGTTATTGAAATGGGTCAAGCTCCTCCTTTTACATCACAGAGATCCATTTGAAACTCTCTGTGTGTGTGTGTCTCTGTGTGTGTGTGAATGAGAGAGAAAGAGATAGATTCCATTGCTCTATGATTGTTAAGAGCTGACATCAACTTGATGGCACATAATTGAATGGATTTGCTGCATTATTTTTGTTTAGATAGCCTAAACAAAAATACCTTTATAGGTAACAACTGGAACAACTGCCTGCAGGACAACAGCGGCAGACTGCCAAACTCCTTTGTGTGTCCCTAACTATACTTTTTACACCTTAGTTTTGATAGCATTTGTTTGAATAACTTTGTGCAAAGAAAATGCAGCCACCTAACATTTCACCTGTATTTTTATGCTAAACTGGGCTTTAACTGTTCTGCTGAAATGTGACCATTTTGTCAGCATTCAATCTGGGAGATTCTCAGGTTCTCCTCTTGCTTTACAATTCATCCCCAGATCACCTGCAACACCTGATCCTTGGGAAGTGGGACTACACTTCGTGGACCAAGGGCCAGATGAATTATGGCAAGGTAGAAGAGGCATTGTCAGACTGCTTCTGTGGAAAGCCCCCATACTGACAAACCTCAATTGTTCTTCCTCCCCTCAGATCTTCTGAGTGATCTGCCAATGTGCTTCATTGGAATGGCTAAAGTTGGGGAATTGTCTTGCTACCCTAGGAGATCTGTCGACATGCTTCGTAAGTAAACTGGGAGGAGAGAATAAATACGATTGTCTCCCCATCATGTGACTAGAAGACCAGCCACTACATCCACTGTAGGTGACAGGAGGGAAAGGGGCACGCCTGTCCAGCTAAAGGACCAATGGTAGCTGAACAGATCCCACCCCCTCCTGTATCATCAGTTCAGAAGTTGCTGAAGTGGTATGTGTTATACAAATAACAGGACTTGTGCTGGATAAAGACTAGAATAGACAAGAATAGAATAGAATTAGAATTGAACTGAACAGAACAGAACAGAGAAAGAACAGAACAGAATGGAACAGAACAGAATTCTTTATTGGCCAAATGTGATTTGACACACAAAGATTTTCTCTCTGATGCATAAGCTCTCAGTGTACACACAAGCAATAAGTAATAAATCATGATCATAGTCACCAAAAATATATTCATCATAAATGAATAATAAATAAATAAATAAATAATAAACAAACAAACATGTCAACTACTACTTCAGTTGTGGTTCAGATAAACAACACGGGAGTAAGGAGGAAGAGGAAGGTTGCATGATACAGAAATGCCTTCAGGAACAGCTAGCCAAGCATCCTGAAGCCAAAGCTAGAGGACTGTATAGATGTGCTAATATGTTTTGCCACAGGGAGGATTCGAACCCATTAAACATCAACTTGCAGAGCTGTTTGCCAGGGTAAATTTCAGCCTCATCCAGAAAGCACAAAATTTTCTTGCAATTTTACAGCCATGTTCTCGATTGAAAATGTGCAGGCTTCCAGTCAGACCAGCAGAGATTGGGGAAAATATCTGATTCCCACAGGTTGTTTCTTCCCAGGCTGGTATTTTATTGTTTTTATATTTTTGCCTGACAAGCAAACATTTGGTGGAATGCTTGAAGAACTGGGGACAGCATGCTATCTCTATTTTTAAACTGTAACAGGAAACAGATCAGATTTCTTTTCAAACTAACTTGTGATAAGATTAAGGCAGATACCTACAGTGGTGGATCTACAAAGGGTCTAACAGGAAGGAATTCTTGCTCTCTGGAATCACAACATCCCTCCATCACAACCCATATTGACCAGATATCTGGCACATAAACATGCCTTGTAGCCTTAGGATCAGTGGTGGGTTCTGGATCCTGTTGTAACTGTTGCGTCCTCTCGACGCAGTCGGCAGGCGTGGCCAGAGCCTCAGGCTCCTGATTGGCTCTGGCGCGCCTGCCGGCCAGTGGGAAAAATACTGGCCACCGATTGGCTACCCGCATGACAGCTGTCAAATATAAATAGCTGTCAGGCAGGCTTCGCTCGTTCGTGTTCTGAGTTCTCTGTTGACTGTTCCACGTTAATAAAAGCTGTTCTGTCTACCTCAGTGCCTCGTTCTTAAAAGTAACCAGTACGGTGTAACAGGGCTGGGTGTCCACCACATGCACGTGCGCAGCGCACACCTCCCGCAACACCTCCACAACGCTCCAGTTGCTCGGCGGAGCACCATATGCTACGTGTATGTGCGCAGAAGCCCCAAACAGCTTAAATACTGGTAAGGAGGGCAGGTGGGCCCTCCGGAGCACAGTACCAGAACAGTACCTGGTGCTCCCAGCAGGCACCAGTAGGCCCGTACTGGGGCGTACTGGTCGTATCCCACCACTGCTTAGGATAAAACCTGAGTGCTTCTCCTGAAAATTACCCTCCTTTATAAACTGGAGGAAAGGGAGAAGGGTATATATTTTTTTAAAATACCCCAATTTCCCTGGAGACCTTATATCCAGCCTCTCACAGATTGTCCTGTGGGAAAGAGGAACAAGTGAGAAGTCAGGAATATCTGAATGTTCAAATCTTCCAGCTATGTGTCAGTCATCACTAAGCAGACTCACCATTGCTATGATTCTCAAAGATAAGCTTGTCATTGCATTCCTGCTCTTTCACACAACCACAGATGTAAAAAACGCCATCCTCATTCTGCTGCCGGATCATGACACACTTCGACGTGTTATATCTTGATATCATGATATTTTCCACTGGCAGCTGTGGGTTGTGGCAGAAAGTGTTTACTTTTATACTTGCATTGACTTGTTTCCTGAAATGGCAAGAAAGATATAGATATTAATGTTCAAATAGCAATATTATCACTTATTTTGCTTTCCATATTTGTCATTCATTTTTTAGAACAGAAGATCTGGTTCACACCTCGCACTAAGTCATATTTTTCTTAACCACGGTTTGTTAAATAAAACATACATTGATCGAGATTATCGCAGGCTAAACTATAAACCAAATGTACTGTGTTATGATTTAGGGCAATGATAGGGAACTTTTTTGTTCTTGAGTGCCAAATATGCAAGGCCGCGCGCACGGTAGTGTGTGTGTGTGTGTGTCAGCACCCATAATGCAAAGCGCCCCCCACATGCTCATGCCCGCACAACCCCTCCCACGTTCCCCATCCACCCATGCACACTGCACTGCTCGCCTCCAAGGTGAGCTTGGTATCTCCTCTGGAGGGGTTGGGGGGGGCGTTTTTGCCCTCCCCAGGCTCCAGTAAAGCCTCCAAACTTCATTTCCAAACTTCCAGTTGGCCTGTTGGGGCACATTTTTCACCCTCCCTAGGCTCTGGAGACTTTCCTGAAGCCTGGGAAGGGTGAAAACGGCCTCCCCTGGCCCTTCAGAAGTCAGGTGGCGCACACATGCATGCTGGAGCTGCCGGCAGATATGGGTCTGTGTGCCACCCATGGCACATGTGCCATAGGCTTGCCATCATGGATTTAGTGTGAGGAATGATGCCACTGCAAACATAAAATATATTGCTTTTCTTTTATGGTTCAGGAAAACTTCCAGCCAAACAATTGATAATTACAGTGCTAATAAGTGATCACATTATAAATATTATTCTCCCTCTCTCTCTCTCCCTCTCTCTCTCCCTCTCTCCTCATAAGCAGGCAGAGGGGCACACAGATTTTATCTATGATGATTGAATATAGGTTATGCAAAATGTTGTCCTTTTGTTTCCATGAACTGCTCCGTTTTTGCAAATGCATCAGTGCAAGATTCCATTAAGTCAAATACCAGAGAAGAAAGGACTACATAGGAATCTACATAATAGACAATTATTTTAGGCTGTCATTCTTGAGAAATTTTTTTTAAAATGTTTGCTTACCATAGAGAAACACAGATTTCTTCTGGTTTTTCACAATAGGAGCTAAAATTACAGTTGGTGTAGCACACCTGATTTTCACAGATGGGGTAGGTATTGTCACACCACTTGCAGACATTGCTGTTCACACTCCTTCCAGCTCGGCTGGTGCATACTGTGAATATAAAATTGAATGACAAAGTTTCAGCATCAGCATGAAAACGTTTCTGAGCCTTACTTGACCATGTGAGCTGAAGTATGCTTTTCAACACTGTTTTCCATAGACTATGAATGGTTAAAGAAGGGCCTAAGGCAGGGGTGTCAAACTCAAGGTCTGGGGCCAGATCTGGCCTGTGGGGTGCATAGATCTGGCCCACAGGGCCACCCTGAAAAGAGCAAATGACTAGCCCACGTTGGGGGCCAGCAAAAATGGAGCTCGGGAGGGCTGCATGCTCTGTTTTTGCTGGCAGAGGGTTCCAGTCCATTCTAGCCGAAAACAGAACTCACAAGTGCCACGTGGGCTCCCAGCTCCATTTTTGCTGGCAGAGGGTTGCAGGAGTCCGTCTCAGCTGAAAATGGAGCTCAAGAGCCCGTTTTCAGTGCAGAGTGCTCAGGCCACTATAGGCACCCCCGACATGAGTGATGTCAAGCTGGCCACCCAGCCACCCACCCCCACCCTCCCAAGGTCAAACAAAACCCTGATGAGGCTCTCAAGGAAATCGAGTTTGATACCCCTGGCCTGATTTTAAAATGATTTATATACAAACTACATTTGGCTAGATTTTCATTACATGCTAAATCATAAATACAGATTTTAGGTTTTATGGCTGGTTTCAGATAATATTCCAAGGCACACAAATCACTCTTAAGTTCAGAACAATATGTTAATTTAGTCACATATATCTAAAAGAGAAGGAGACTGTATTTTGGCTGTGGAAATACACACTGAACGTATTGAAACAGGTTGAGGGGTCATTGCAATTCAACATGTAGGAAGAGTACCAATTAATGCCTGAAGGCAACATCTTACAAAACTTTTAGGCTTTGTTGACATACATCATTAACCCAAATTGCCACTAACCCAGGCTTTGATCATGCAGTCACAACCAACATCTTGGACTTCTTGACACATAGACACATAGACACATACACTCCATTTTTGCAATGGAGCACCTTGTGGCTCAGTGGTGGGTTGCAAATATTTTTATTACTGGTTCTGGCTCGCTCATATGCGCACGCAATGCTTCGGAGCATGAGCAGAAGCATCTAGGCAGATGGACGGGGCCTCCTGCCACTGCTGCTACTACCAGTTCAGTCGAACCGGGCTCAACCGGAAGGAACCCACCATTGTTGTGGCTCCACATATTTATTTTGCTTTCTTCGCATCTGAGAGGTGAGTATGTTTCTGGAGTAACATAATACAGCGTGACTGGAAGACAGTGTTTTGATTCACTAAAGAGGCTGGAGTCATTCATTTTGTGTCTCCCAATAGATGAAGCAACCAGTATAAAATGCTGGATCTGAAAAAGACCATAGTAAGTATGTTGCATAAAACCGCTTTAGATTTGGCAGAGGGAGCATTAATCATCAGATTCTGAGGGTTCAGATTTCTGAATGGGACAAAAACAGAATTAAGGTTGATATAACCTCAGTATCACAGGAACGTGGTGGCTCAGTGGCTAAGATGCTGAGCTTATCAATCAGAAAGGTCGGCAGTTTGGTGGTTCGAATCCCTAGCACCATGTAACAGAGTGGGCTCCTGTTATCTGTCCCAGCTTCTGCCATCCTAGCCATTCGAAAGCATGTAAAAATGCAAGTGGTGGGAAGAGAATAGCATTCCATGTTTAATCATACCGGCTACATGACCACACAGATATCTTCGGACAGCGCTGGCTCTTTGGCTTTGAAACGGAGATGAGCACCATCCACTAGAGTTGGGAACAACTAGCATGTATGTGCGAGGGGAACTTTTACCTTTAACCTCAGTATTGCATCATGGCATAAAAAGAAAGAAAAAGAAAGAAAAATATGTGAAAACTTGGAGATTAAATTCAAGGGCTCTGTAAACTAATGTTACATTTTATATGTGGGCTGCCTTTTTCTAGAAATCTGACAAGCAGTGGTACTAACTGCCTATTCAAACATTGTAAGCTAGATCTCAGTCAAAGCTTGACATGTATATCTGTACATCTACTGAAATAAAAATGTCATTTGTCTTCAGTGTCATTTATTCAATGGAAAATTGAAGTCAGGTCTATGCTACAATTACATATAGGTAATCCCTGGTTTACGAGTGTTCCCTTAGTGAATGTTCAAAGTTACACGATTAGCACCCCCTAACAAATACGAACAAATCCCGAAACTACGAATCTTGCAGCACCTTGGCAGTTGTTCGTCCTTACGAACAACTGCAGAGGCTCTGCAACATTCTTCATGCACTTTGCTGGCCAAAATGGAGGTTAGGATTAGGATATTTTTCCGGACAAAACGAAGCTCTGTTTAGACCTGCTCAGGCCTTGCCCAGCACATTGCAGGCCAAAATGGAGGTTCGGAGGGGTGCAGGCCTAAACCGAGCATCAGAGTGGCATGCCCAACTGAGAGGCTGGAGAAGAGACCGCTTGCTAGATTTTCGCATGGTAAGTGACACAGCAGGTTGGGTTAGGAGAAAGTAATTGTGGGAAGTATGAGGTATTTCAGTGGGTCGGGGAGGACTTGGGTGGTTTAAGCAGGTGGCCTATTCCACCACTAGTAAGATGACCAGACGTCCCGATTTTGGCAGGACAGTCACAATTTATAACAATTTGTCCCGTGTCCCGGGGCTTCATGTTGAAAGCCCAGTGAATTTGCTTAAGAAATCCTAACCGGGGCAAGACAAAAGATACTCTGTCTAAACCCTCTCTCTGTCTCAGTACTTTCATTGAAGATATTAAAACGTTAAAGCAAGAAAACGGACCCCCCCACCCCTTTTACCTCATTTTATAAGAAAAGATGACCCAATACCATAGAGCTGCAGGAAATACTTGGCTAGAGAAGTCGCGAGTGTTCCTTCCTGGATTTTCCGGAGGGGAGGGGCACGGAGGTTGGAGGTCGGCTCAGGTGGGAAAATGGTGGCAAAGTTTCTTTGAAAAATATTTCCCTGACTAATTTCACCATTTTAATCATTTAACTGATTTTAATCAGTTCTTTGTATTAACATCTACATCATTCTGGACTGACTTGGAGTTCCTGCCTGTTGGTAACTGAGCTGGGTTTTTTTTTCTTTTATTTTTTTAATGTATTTTAAAATAATATTTTATTTATTGTGCATAGGATTTTTTAAAATAGTTTTATTCTGTGTGGATTCTTTTTTTAAATTGTCTTAGACTATTTAAAAAAGATTCTATCCAAAATACAAAATACCAGCTGCAGTTATTCGCTTAAGAACTGTGGCAAGAAAGGTGGTATAATGGGCTTGGTGACCAAATTACAATGGCATTGAAAAAAGTGACTGATGATCATTTTTCACACTTAGCGACCATTTTCACACTTAGCGACCATTGCAGCATCCTCATGGTCACGCGATCAAAATTTTGATGTTTGGCAACAGATTTGTATTTATGATGGTTTCAGTGTTCTGGGGTCATATAATCACCTTTTGACAAAGTCAGATGGGGAAACCAGATTCACTTATGTTACTAACTTATCAGCTGCAGTTATTCACTTAAGAACTGTGGCAAGAAAGGTGGTATAGTGACTAAAGTTACAATGGCATTGAAAAAAGTGACTGATGACCATTTTTCACACTTAGCGACTATTTTCACACTTAGCAACCATTGCAGCATCCTCATGGTCATGTGATCAAAATTTTGATGTTTGGCAACAGTTACAATTTATATTTGTAAATTTTAATTATGTTGAAATAAAAAAAATATTACAATGCTATTTTTGTGTTGTATGAAAATTTTTGTTGCTCCGTATAAAATTTTTAATCAAGCCCCCCCCCCACGCCGGTCAAAGGTGTCCCTCTTTACCAATCTGAAAATCTGGTCACCTTAACCACTAGATACCCATGGCCTTCCCCACCCTGAAATACTTCATGTACAGTTAATAAGCCGAGCAATCGATTAGCGAATGTGTGGGTGAAAGGAAAGAGTGATCACATTCAAAGTATAAGATTCACTTCCACAAATCCTTGGATTACTAATGGAATGGACATTCCAAATTTTAACTCAAGGATTACCTGTATTGACTTTCTCTAGTTTGGTGACTAGTTAGGTTTGATTTTGGCTTTTATAATCCTCAGGGAGTACATGTTAACAGAGACTGATGGACATTCATGTTCAATATTTCTTAAGGGCACCATGTTGGAGAAGGCTGCTGTGTATGACATGGTGGGTCATACCATCAAATATTTCAAATATTTGTCACTTTTAGAAACAACCTGTTGTTTGTTTTATTTGTTTAAACGTAGGCAAAAAGTAGGAGTATCAAGCAAAAATGATGATATAGTTGGACCTCATTTGGCAGATCACACAGGAAGGCGTTCTTTCACACAAACATTGTTAATGATCTCACTCCCTCTGGCAGATTTCCCAGATCTGGGAAAGATCAAAAGAATGGAATGACAAACTAAAACACAGAGTTATGTCAAGATCAAAACAGAACATGAGAGGAGATGGGCTAAGCTTTCCCAATTTTGTATATAAACTCTTGGATTTTCCCGACAGATGAAAAATGTGATTTTTAAACAGCTTCAAGTTTGTGACATTATGATTTTTTAATTTTGCCTTTTTTTCCAGGTAGGAATATTTTCAGGCATATGTGTGGAGAATAGATATGGTTCAAAGGCATGAAAGAGGCAAGTAAGCAAAACAAGACCCCCCCCCTCCCTCTCTCCCTCTCTCTCTCCCTCTCTCTGTCTCTGCTGAAATGAAACATTCTGGTATTTAATATATTATTTTAGTATTCTCTCTCTGTCTCTGATCATCACATCAGGGAACTGAAAGTGGCCACTTAGGAGACCAATGGATGATGCTGAATGCAGGGAGCCTTCCCAGACAGACAGCTTTTAACCTCCATCAGAAAATACCCAGCAAGGTACTTTTGAGTGACTCATGGCTGACTGAAAATGTCTCTACAAACAAGAAATACCAGTGAGTAGACTTGTCCTTTGAGGCTTTTTTAGAGGAGGAAAGAATGGGAGAACATCAGAAGTCCTATGTGGAGACCATAAAACAACGGTCTCCCAAGGGTTTGAGGATCAGAACCTGAGGGAGATGACATCTTTGGTCTCAGCAGTAGTGGATCTTTTGATAAGGACACTAAGTCAGCCAAACTCACTTTTAATCACATTTGGAAATGTTCAATTTAACCAAATCATGGATATTAGAGACCTTCTAATCAGCAAGTTTACATTTGACAACCTGTTACGTTCCACCTTCATCTTTGAATGGAAGGCATTTCAAATAGAGTCTTAACAGTTTTAAATGCAATAATATGCAAATAGCAAAAAAAGGAGAAAAAAAGCTACTTTTTAATTGAAGAGAATTTCAAATGGTCTGGAGACCAGGGAGATTTGGAATATTGATTATTTTTTCTGTAAGATTTGAAAAACAACTATATAATTAAATAATACACTCATGAGATACAACTGGAATGGAACTAAAATGATGTTAAGAACTAAGGTTAGAAGGTTGCAAATGGACACTAGAGGGAACTAAAGGACCAGACAGAAAGAAATTAAAATGATTAAGCTGTTTATAATTTTTAACTTCTCTTAAAGAATCCTTCAAAAAATTGAGTAAGATATTAATAACTATTTCTCAGAAATGATACAGCTTTCAGTGGTTAAACTTTTACAGTCTGATGAGAAAAAATAAAAACAATTCTTACTTGACACAAACATTAGAGACTTTGACAGCATGGAAGATAACAACATTGAGATTACCAAAATAGGAATAAAAAAGACAAACCAAGAAGAGGATCTGGACATGGAACAGCTGCAACAAGAAATCCTGGCTCTTTATGGGATTTACAAAACAGGCTGGTGAAAGCTTTCAAGACTATTTAAAAATCGGGATTGTGAGAGGAACCAATGAGAGGAATGCAAAGTTGGATATCTAATCAATAATAAAATACTTGAAAGTTCTTATAATTCCTAAAGAACTTTGTCTGAACCAAGATTCAAAAGATGATGATTTGGGCATTGCACGCAGATGTTATGGGAAGAAGAATTTTTAAATAATTTCTAAACTTTCCTTTCATTTTCTTTTTCCTTCTAATTTATTTCACATTAGTTTGTACTTTATTACAAATTTCAGTAAAATGATGAGAAAGAAAGAAAACCACCCTGGTAAGGAAGCTCACTGCATTTCTGCCTAATTGATACAACTTCTGAATTGTTTTTACAAGTTAGATAATTTTCCCTGAGATTCTATCATAGTCTTCCTTCTGTTTCCAAATGTGAAAAGTTGCTTGATTACCTGTGGTAAATTAAAATAAAATAATTTTCAAGCAATCAGTCAGGAAAACTATTACTGAAAGTTGAGGGTTTTTTAAAAATAGTGCACAAACATCTGGGGGCACTTGGCTCCCTGAAAGTATTGAGGAATACCAACAATGTAGATCGGGATGTCAAACTCACGTTGTCATGGTGTCGTCACATGATGTATCACGACTTTTCCCCCTTAGCTAAATTAGGCAGGGGCGTGACCAGCCACATCAGGCTCATGGGGCCGTGAGTTTGACAGCCCTGGTATAGACTTTGCCAATTATTTAGCCTCCTGCTATTCCCCTTGTCATGAATGGAAAATAAACTGCACATAATTTGATTTTATGAAAATTTTGTTGGTGAGGAAACCATTACTTCCTTTTCCAACAGCTAACTACAGTCGAGGGAAGTGGCCTATCAAGCAAGAAAAAGGTATCAGTCATTCAATTGTTGTATTTTTGGCACATCATATTAAACCCAAAGGGAGAATAGAAAGGGTATTAGATGGATGCTATCCAATTAATAAGGAAATTATAGTTTCAATGGGACTAGTAAACCAGTGTTTCAACTTCCAACGTATTGTTGAACATTTATATTAAATATAGAGTGAAACAACAGCATAGCAACTTGCTTAATGGTTTCTTTTTTTGCAAGTTAAAAAAGGCATTTCTTTTATGGCTTAGAAGAGAAGTTAGCTAACAAGATCTTAGAGGAGATCTTTAAAGAAGTTATGGCTAAAATTAGACTTGTGGAAAGATTAATGGAGATATTCTAAGGAAAAATGGAAAGATCAAGAATACTACACATCTGAAGACTGCCAGTTAAATAGGGCTGGTGAGAAAAGAAGATAAGATCAAGTTGTGAAAATTTCTGAGTCATCCTAGACAATTCTAGGGACAAACCTTGTACAAGTGCAATTGTACAACTGGCTCCTTGCACCCCTCCTGAAATCACTCATCAGAATGCTCAGGAAAAAATGTAAACAAGATGTCTTTGACTTTCTGAAGAAAAACATTACATTCTCTCTGAGGTTAACAAATTCCATTTGCTATTTTATCCCACAGATAATAGTAGACGATAGCACTGACCATTCTTGCCTGGGCTTTGTAGCTTAATAGGGTCAGTTCCTTGGATGGAAGTTGAAAAATATATATTGGAAGACAGCAATGGCAAATCACTCCCCTACTGTTGCCAGGAAACTACATGAATATTTTCTGAAAGTCACCAGTCCCGAAGCTTGACCCAGAATAGAAAAGTTTTAAAATTACATTTAACCCATTTTATTGTGAGAAGTAGAAGCATTGCTAAGGACCACTGAAAAATAAGTTTGGAAAACCACTTTTTTAAAAAAGCAGTTTCTCCTCCTTTCACCACCTGTGGGGAAGCAGCTAATAATTATACCACAGAGAAATCTCACAGAATATGAAAAGGACCAACATTTTAAAGGAAAGGCATTTGGCCATGTAATGGTATAGGACTATACCAGTGCTGGTATAGTCCTATACCACTTCAGCCACTTCGCACCACTTCGGGAGAACCGGTTGTTAACATGCTGAGCAGTTTGGCAAACTGGTTGTTGGAAGAAATCATTAAGGCAGAAAACAGTTGTTAAATTACTTGAATTCATTGACTATAACTAAATTGGGGAAGGGAAAGGGGAGGGAATGGAAAGGGAGGAGAGGGGAGGGAGGGGAAGGGAATGTATGGGAAGGGAGGGGAGGGAAGAGGACTCTGTCAAGGGCAGCATCCAAGGGGAACCAAGATACCTATTATTGATGTGGAACCTTCACTTGGAATGGATGAAATCCTTCCATTTTATAGTATTAGACGAGAATTTAAAAATTGATAATACTTCTGGCACACTACAATGATCAAAAGACTGCTGTGAGAGCTCTCCTTTGTGATGGCTTTGATATTATGGGCTACACTTTTCCCAGAGTCTTCCTCACATTCTGAAAAGCATGGACAATGTTTTTCTTCTAGTGGACAGTCATCTACTAATCCAATTATGGCTGGGTAGCCATTTGGAACATTTTAATTTTATTTTGGAAACCACCCACCTATATAAATGAGCAAAGTAATCTTTTTTAAAAAAAATAATAAAACTTGTTCAACATTTGAAAAATCCTGGGATAGCATTAGGCTTGGATCGGCTGAAAGGTTGGATAACTGCTCAAGATGAGATTCAAGCTAACACTGGATTTGAGAGTCCCCTGATCTGCTAACTTTCTATCCCTTGCTACTGAATCTTGGGAAGTCAACAAAAATATTTCCTGGTTAGAGAACTGGAATAAGATAGAATTTAGGGACTTAAAGCCTTGAATAGTGATATATGGAGGTTGTTACCTCACTCCCTTTCAATCCAGTGAGGTCCTACTAATGGGGATCCTTTCAGAAGCTGCAAAGAAAACCAAGCCCCTGGTTCTGATTATCAGAGTCATGGTGTTCTTCCAAACAATATCTATTATTTTCCATTATTTGACTCCTTACTGTTTTGAGAAGCTCTCTGTTCTGGCATGACACCAGCGGTAAGTCTCCTGCCCCACTTCCTGATGCCGAAGAGTTATATTTTGCATGACAAAAGAACCAGTGTTTGAAATAAATGGTAGAATTGGTGAATTCACATGAGTGTGTGCGCATGTGTCACTTTGCAAGAAAGCTGATCTGTGGTATTGTTAATGCCTTATGTCTTCAATTTATTTTTGGAGAGCGAATTGTACTTAATTAGCTTAGAGCCAATTCCATGTTTTCCTTTTCCACTTTTTAAAAAGTTTTTATTTTGATGTGTTGCATTTGCCTCAGCCACATCTGGAAGCTTTTTGAAAAAGTTTGTTGGTACTTTAACTGCTTGGGCAGCTTTATTACATTATCTGCGTATTAGCATTGAAAGAATTCATCTGGGTTTAATTAGAGCTAAGTTGAATGATGTGGCAGTTAAACTAAGTTAATGGTTCAGGGACATAATGTTCTAATAGTAGGTTTAGCAACTTTCTTCCTTTACTTTTTCATTAATTAACAACACATGTTCCATCACACACAAAAATTGCTTTCAAAAATGATAGCGTGGCGTCACATCATTGCAGTATTCTTCCACTGAAAGTCTTTGAAAGAAGTGGGAATTTATTGGAAGATACATTTTTTAAAAAAGTTTTCCTTAAGTCAATTTCTGGTGACATGAACATTTTTATTCATCAGTTTGCATACTGCCTCAATCAGAAAGTATTTACAGCCATGAAGCTTCCTTGATAACAATGCAGAAATTGTTTGCCAATGCCATTTTCCAGATTTTTAAAAAAAAACTTTCTCAAGTCTTTCAATCTTGGGATTTTCTGGTCTTCTATCCAGCCGCTAACTGCATCTGAATTGCTTTAGCACTTTCAAGATTACTCTCAAGGTTATGTAACTCACTGCGGACTCTCTCCCCATTTTGAGTTAAGATTCTGGTTCTAAGTATACATGGGTAAAATTTATCATTTTAGCAATTGCCTTGGAAATCAGCATATTGATTGAATGGCTGGATTAAGCATCCCTAATCATGACTACTCGTGCCCTGGTCACTTCCCAGTTCGACTATTGCAATCTGTTCTATATTGGGCTGTCCTTCAAGAGTATCTAGAAACTTCAACTGGAGAAAATGCAGGGGCACAAGGAGTTATGTGGGTTTCTGGTAGAGCACACATTACACCTCTGTTGCATAAGCAGCATTGACTACCCGTTTGTTTCCAAGTTCAATTCAAGATGCTGGTATTGACCTTTCAAGATGGCATGGGATCTTTGCCTGATTTCATCTGCCTGTCACATCAGAATTCCAAGAATGGATATATTGCAGGTTCCTACATCTAGGGAGCTACATTTGGTTGGCCTTATGGGGAGGGCCTATTCTGCTGGGGCGCCCGAATTGTGGAATCTTCCCCCTCCCTGCAGAAAATCTATTTAAATTTCTAGGAATTGAAAACAATCTGATGGCACATATTCAATCCATCAATTGACATCCCTGTGGGGTGAGGATGTGGATTCTTAGTTTATGAGGAATTATATTTGTGGGCTTGATCATCATGGTCCATTAGAGAACTGACTGGTTTCCCTGATTTCTCAATCCCATTAGCCCACTCTTTAATATAATTTTCAAATGGCCTCATTGTCAACCATCAATACCAACAAGCTGGCCGGTGCGCATGTGCAGGGAAGGAGGGGTAGCTATCAAGGGAGGTGGAAGGCAGACATTGTGTTAAAGCCACCAGTTACAAGTGATGGTTTGTTGACTAAGACACAACGTCCAGGTTCTCAGCAAATGCTAGCCTGTAGGTCAGGTGGCTGGTTTTATTTCTGTTTGGTGTATTGAATGAGATTAACTGCTGTGTCTACTGTGTGAAGAAAAGGTTGGTTCTGCTTGGCTGAAATTGAATAGCATGTTGGTTTCTTTGATGAGGAAGAAAATAACTGGACCAAAACCAAAGCAATAAATGTTTTTTCCTCAGGGGCTAATTGAACAGATCCTGGCCAAGATATTGTGTTGCCTGAGACCAAGCAACCATCTGTGCCCTTCCCTGCCTCTTCTGTCATCATCACCTGCACTGGCCTCTCTTGAAGGGCTATCCCACAGAAAGTACATGGTAATAATTTTGCCTTCAAGTTACTCTGGCATGTGTTACCTCTGCCCTCTATGGAAAAACACAACTGGATGATCAGATGACGTTGATAACAGCCCCTTCTTGCCACAAATGTTGGCAACCATCCAGCATTGACTCTGGATTAGGAAATTCCCCAGATTTCCTTAAGGGAGTGGGTGAGCCTATTGAGAAAAGTCATTCCATCAAACCCTTCAATCCAGGCCCCATAACCAGCAGTGGCTCCATCTGGTCTGAACTTAGCTTTGGCTTATTCGCTCATATTCAGCCCTGTTTAGCCATGGGAAGGCTCTTGGAAAGCCCAAACTTGAATTCACAGGAAAGAAGAAGTACAGCTAGGTGTCACCAGCATATTGGTGGCAATTGCCACCTTCTTAATAGAATCCAGAGATGAAGAAGGCACCACCAGGCAATAACACCTTCCTTCCACTTCTTCAGTGGATTAAAATGCAGTTAAAATTATTTAAATCTACCAAGAGAACTGTTGAGTATTTGTTAAGTCTTCGACTTACGACCTAGCGGCTAGCAACAGCCAAGCCGCATCCTGATTGGTTAAGACGCAGCTTGGCTAAGTGCAGGCCGCTAGGGGCGTGCCTATTGGTCTCTCTGCTTGACAGCTCCATATAAATAGCTGTCAAGCAGGGAAGGTGCTGAACTGCCTATGTACATAGTTTACTGAACTGACCTAGAATAAAGAGAGCTGTTGTTACCTCAGACTGCCTCCTGCCTCGTCCTTCATCTGGACTTCTAAAAGAACCAGAAGTAACAACGATGTTGCACTTTTCTTGTCTGTCTTGCAGTACAACCAATATCATCTCTGACCAAATCCAAATCTGAATCCAGAGCGAGAAATAAAAAAAAAATAATCTCTTTTTTCGAAAAATGTTTACAGGATTGTTTTGAAAGCTGCTGTTCCTAGTGTGAGAGCTTTAAAAAAGCATTTTGACAATTGGTTGGCATTCTAAATAAAATTTTCTGTGATTGTTAGATCAGAAAATTGGGTATACAAATAGAAAAAGTTCTGGATAAATGCACATGGGTGAAGTAATTTGGTGGTTGTTTCGGTTGCTGCTATACTGTTGTTGTTGTGTAAATGTCACAATCTAATCAATTGGATAATGATGCCAAGGATTCAGGTCCAGGCCAAGAACTTAATATTGGAAATCTCTCCACAAAATGTACACCAGTACTCTTCCAACTAAAGGCGTCTTGTGCAAAATTAGTGGTATCACATCCAATAAAGTTTAAAATGCCTGAAATTTGGTGAATCTTTTTGGTGATGTAGCATGAGTTTCAGTGACCACCAACCTTACCCTTTTGACTTTAATTTGTAAATCATAATATTTTGTTACTTTCTCCAGTTGTTTTCCAGCAATTCAGCTGCCTTCCAGTATTGTCACATCAATGGATCACACATTCTTCCTTTATATAATAATAGTGTCTAGTTATTACATTCTGACTCGGTCAGTCAATATGAATTTTGAAATTCCACAAAACATTGATCACTTTTTGTAAAAACCTTTTCAGATGCACGCTTCCAATAGTTTTAGGTTTTGCAAACAATAAAGCCAAATTTTCTACAAAAAATTCCAATGGACAATTCTTGCAATCCTACCACAGCATTGTAAATTGCCTGTTTGCATGATACAGCCACCAATGAGCTAATCTACAGAATTCTTGCTGTTGTTGATGCTTTCTTGGGTTTTTGCCAAAAATAATTTCAAGACGGTTATATGAGAGTCTCCATTTTATCTCTCAAACAATCCATGAAGTAGGCTGAGGTGAGAATGAGGGACAGGCCCAGGGCCACCCAGGGTGTTTCCATGACTACAGATGGACTAGAATCTGAAACTCTGAATCTTTTTTCAGTTCTTTAACCACTATATTACACTGGATCTCCATATTATACGTCTGGTACATTATAGATCTAATATGAAGGAAAAATTCTGGATGCTGGATTTTAAAGGGGTCGAGTTGAGTTTCATCCAAGTGGAAAGAATTCAAGATCAAGGGGAATAATTCAGATCAGGAGCAGATTCAGCTATGAATATGTAAATAAATCAAGGTTTCTTCTTTCCTGCAATAGTGAGACCTCATATTAAGTTTGTTAGGTTCCTCTGACAGAATTGATATATTAGATCTAAAGTATAATTTTAATTGACAGTAGGTTTCCAAAGTTACTTTCTGGGGAAAATTATACCTACTCATGTTTCTCCCTGAAAGAATTTGATAGACGGTAAAGTGAGAAGCCGCTCAGTCCTAAGGCTGTCCATTCAGTTTACATTGTTTCATTAAAATGAAATGATTGTAAGTCTTCCAAAGCTTAACACAGATCCAGATGTAAATTTGCAAACTTGGATACACACACACATATACACATACAAATGTGGAGAGAGAGATTAAGTGCAAAGTTGTGAAAATTTAGTTTCTGCTGCCTGTTTCTGCACAATTTGTGGTCACAAATACATGTAGGATGTTCCAGAAGCTTTGGTTCCTCCAGAGAGCCTAAAGTTATTGACCAATTATTAATTTTAACACTGGAAAATGAACTCAGCCAAGATTACAAAGCTCTAAAAATTCCTCACTGGTCTTACTGACCATATTTTTTCTGGAACATTGAAAAAGAGCCAAAAAAAAGAGACTGACTTTCCTAGATCTTACCCTATTAACAGAAAAAAAAATCTAGTTGAAAAAAGTAAAAACTATGGTAATCTAAAGAGCAGAATGATGCAAACCATAGTATTCCCTGTGACAATTTATGGAAGCAACAGTTGGACTTTGAACAAGCAGGATAGTAAGAATATTTGAATCTTGGTGGTGAAAAGACTGAGAATACCATAATCTTGGTTCATCAAGAAAACAAATCAATGGATCATCAAAGAAATCAATCCAGAGTTCTTACTGGAGGCACAAATGACCAGATTCAAATTATTCTATTTCAGTGTACTTATGCAAAATTCCAACTCTATGGACAGACTCTAATTCTGGAAAAAGTGGAAGGAAGAGAATAACCAGCACTAGGCTGATGAGCAATCTCTTGGAAGTCCTGAAAGAACAAGTTAAGGATAGATTATCATGGAGAAATTCCATCTATATGATGGTGATGAGTGTGAATTTAATTCCACACCTGGGTCTGAATCTAGACTGAGAACGGTCCAGGTAATCTGTTTCTTCCAGGGCCCTCTGTTATTGTAGGCCCATCACCTTCTCAATGACGTTTCCTTAAAAAAAAAAAAGGAAAATTGGAAACCAACTGATAGATATCTAAAATTTGCACGCTAGCTTCTCCTGGATGCACAATTACCTGATTCAAGGTACGAAGTACTACTACTCCCTCATTCACCCTCTCACTCAAGGACATCTTTGTCATTGCTCTGACTCAGCCTCTAATTATTTTCCTGGAGGTGTTCATGAACCAGGAAGGGACTCTAGACTGGAGATAGTGGGACTGAGGCCTTGGAGAATCCTGTCCCCTTTCTCAGGACCAGCAGGCTTCAACGCATCCTTCATAATGTTGCAAAATGAAGACTCTGCCACCTCTACTGGATCTGCACAGCTAGATCCAAGATATATCAAATATTAAGCAAGAGGCTTCTCTGCTTACTCTAGAATCAAGATAAATGCAGTCTTATTCCCAGGTAAGTGGATATGCACTATGGCAGTCCAAGTAATAAATATTAGTGGTAATTAACACAATCCGGGGCTCCATAAAGCTCAAGTTTACTATAGTTTCTTCTCATACTTTGATTTAGGACCAAGATTTTACTGAGGCATGAAAAAAAAACAGACTAGTGAACAAAGCAAATCCTTAAGAAAGTGGGAAGAATATTCATGTACTAAAGAAATAAAAACCTAGAAGCATTTGACCCCTGGCCTGCTCTCAAGCTTGTTGGTACTAGCAGAAACATTCCCACTGACTTGGTTTTTTTTTTAAATTAAATCCAAAGAAATATTTCAAGATAAACATCAGAAAGCAAACACTTGCACCCAGACACACGTTTAAGCAGGTACCATTAAATGAAAACAGTTTATGTAACCTTCAAGCTCTTCCAAATTGATATTTACAAGGCAAGTGGTGAAAAGAATTAACATTTTACAGCATCAACCCCAAATTATCCCTTACAAAGGACTTGTTTGTGTGATTAAAAAAAGAAACAAAGCATTTTTTAAAGCATTTGAACTATGAGATATAGAAGTCACTAAAAATTCCAAATTCATGGAAATAAATTCTGTCCTTAGTAACATAAAGGAAAGAATCTTATTTTGGGTTGATGCACTGAACTAGTCCAGGATAGACACAGTCTCCCAGTCTCCCAGTCTCCCTCCCTCCCTCCCTCCACCCACCCACCCACCCACCCACCCACCCACCCACCCACCCACCCACCCACCCACCTATCTATCTATCTATCTATCTATCTATCTATCTATCTATCTATCTATCTATCTATCTATCTATCTCTCCCATCATAATCAGCTTTACAACTAAATTTATTGAAGAAGTCAAGGTTTATTTCCATTTTCTGTCTGTCAGTATTCTAAATGTAGTGGTAACAAATACAAAGCATTTATGTACAATAAAGGGTTTTGGGGGATGTTGTTAGGAATTTTTAGGCTGTGTCCTTATTGGGTCTCTCAATACACTAAGCGATAAAAGAGGAAATAAAAGAGAGGTCCTTACTGGGAACAGAAATCATAGAGTTAATAGCATGCACGGAATCATTTTTTTCTTTTGCATTTGTACAATTTAGGACAAGGCAACCTGCTACCCTCCAGATGTCTTGGACCAATCGCTATCAGGCCCAGCCAGCATGGGTCAATGCCAGCAAGATTGGGAGAAGTGTAATTCAAAATGTCTTCAAAAGCACCAAGTTGCCTGGCATAAAATATTTTTTGATTTATTGCAACCCACACTCATACTATTAAAAACATATCTATTTTGGCCTCTATTTAAGTTTTATCTTTCTTTAGATGAGAGAGCACTTGGGACTTGTGGTAGCTAGTAATATTTATTTCATTTACAGCTATATAAACTAAGTGCATTGGAAGTGAACACGCACCTCCTCAGCAAGCACCAGAACTGTCAGCCCTGCCTAGAATTCATAATATATTTAGGAATGACTGAATAGTCCCCTGCCCACTCTCCATATCTGCTATGTTATAAATATGGTCTCCGTATCTGCTATGTTATAACTATGGTCTGGCTTTGTGGATAGCCAATAGGTATGAAGGTAAGTGGTTGAACCAAATCCAATATTTGGGAAATAATATCTCTATAATTAGAAATTGACCAGAAGGATCATATTAAGAATTGAGATGAAATCTATAGCATTTTAAATATGGGAAGCAACCTTGACTCTGATATCACCCTTATATATATATATATATATATCAGTCTTGGGAGGTAAGGAAAAGAATTAGACAGATTACAGTCAGGACTGTCTTCTGCAGTTTTTCACCCCTGCAGTGACGGTGCAGAAGTTAAATATGTTTATAGATTCACCTTTTGTGGTGAGTACAAGGTGACTTACACATAGGTCTTCTCACACAAACAACCCTGTGAATTATCCCACAGGTGCTTTTTCAAGAGGTAACTGGACTTCATTTTTTCTTTGAAGGCATTTCACTTCTCATCCAAGAAGCTTCTTCAGCTCTAACAGGATAGTGGGGAATGGAAGGATTCCCCACCATCCTGTCAGAGCTGAAGAAGCTTCTTGGATGAGAAGTGAAACATTTTCAAAGGGGAAAAAAACAAGGAAGTCCAGTTGCCTCCTGAAAAAGCACCTTTAGGACCTTTAGGACAACCATGACCTGGATGACTGAGAATTTCTACAGACCTTTAACCCTGTGAAGTAGATTCTGCTGAGAAAAAGTGATAGCTTCACAGTCATCACATAAGCTCCATGGCTGAATAAGAACTTAAAACATTCAGCTTCATAATCCTACAAAGACAAGCACAGCATCTGGAAGGAAATTTCACTGCCCACAGTTCAATGGTGGGATTCAACATATTTTACTACCAGTTCTGTGGGCATGGCTTGGTGCGCATGGCTTAGTGGGCGTGGCAGGGGAAGGATACTGCAAAATCCCCATTCCCTCCCGATCAGCTGGGACTCAGGAGGCAGAGAAATGATGGGGGAAGGGCCAGTCAGGGGTTCTATTTACCAGTTCTCCAAACTACTCAAAATATCTGCTACCAGTTCTCCAGAACGAGTCAGAACCTGCTGAATACCACGTCTGGTGTGTGTGTGTGTGTGTGTGTGTGAGAGAGAGAGAGAGAGAGAGAGAGAAATCAATCCATCCCATCTTCAAAGATTGATAACCACCATGTTACTGGTATGGGTAGAGCCAGATACAAACTCTGGGAGTTAGTGGAGCACGGGGGGACTGGCATGCTGTGGTCCATGGAATCATGAAGAATTGCACATGACTGAACAACAACACATCAAATGATGTGTTAAAGAACCTGATTTTTTTCAAGTGGAAATCCTGCCGTGGCGACTTAAGCTGCCTAGAGTTTCTTTTCTCTGCAGAAGATATGAATCTGTCCAAATGGATGGGAAAGGATTGCAAAGAGCAACATAAAGAGATCTAGCCTTATCGTTGGAACAGTAAATATGGCAGAAATGTTATGTATATAACATGTGAGAGATGGGGGCTTGTGCTCTGTTTTAAGTGCAAATGGGTTACTGCTGATTTAAATGAATCGCCTGGGGAGTGTTTGGAAATTTTTGCAGGCGCTCCATTGACCATCTGGTGGAACTTTGATGAGCCAACATAGAGACGTCAGAACAAGGCAGCTGCTGTAACTCAGAGGTCCAGTTCTTTGATCCAATAAGCTAAGAGTTTCTCAACTTGTTTTGTTATAGTGATGAAACTTTTCTTAAAAATGCCACTAAATCAGAAGAAACAAAGAGAGGGGTGTAATGATCTTTAACAGCAAGAACAACAAAAGTCAGATCAATCCAGGAGCAACCATATTTTTTACATCCGATTCAGTTTTCCGCTGATGCCATTTCTATCTTCCAGAAATTTTAAATTGTAGCTCAATGTTAATAATTAATTCAATTGATCAGTGTAATTGGTCCACCGTTTCTATGCAAATAGAGTTTCTTGTACACTCCTCTCCCAACCTGCATCTCTCAACGTGTCTCCTGCTCAATTCCAATAGCAGATTTTGAGAAGTCATAAAAGGACTGGGGAGGAAGGCGAATTCTATCCAGTTCTCCAGCTCTGAAGGAATGTACTTTAATCTCAAAAACTAGAACTGTTATAGGCATTATCTACAGATATGTCATATGCATTAACTACAGAGACTCTGGACAAACTTGTTGTCAGGAGCTCTTTGCGAGTTTTATTTTTGACCAGAAGTCAATCTCTCTCCCTCTCCCTTCCTCTTCCTCCCTCCCTCTCTCTTTCTCTCTGCCAAAGTGTACACTATCTTATAGCAATTCTTCAGCTCTGAAGAAACATAATCTCAAAAACCTCAACTTCAAAGCCATTATTGCTATTATAATAAACTGTTTTATGTTTATTTCTTTCAGTTGACACAAGTTTAGATTTCTTGCTGTAATGGCTTTCCTCCCAAAAAGGAAATTATCTGCTTGATTTAGATATACATGGGGCAGAAGAGTAGGGTGTTGTCTTAACCCAGTTATTGGAACCTACAGTTTTTGATTCGTGATACCAAGTTTTTGCTTGTTATTGTACATAAGAATCAAGTGGCATATACTGCAGTACATATGCAAATCTTAAACTAAAAATCCATTTCCATATCCTTTTAACTAGAACTGTGGTTCTCAACCTTCCCAATGCCGCGACCCTTTAATACAGTTCAACATGTTGTGGTGACCCCCAATCATGAAATTGGTGTCTCGGTTCCTAAGACCATCGAAAATACATGTTTTCCGATGGTCTTGGGCGATCCCTGTAAAAGGGTCATTCGACCCACCAAAGGGGTCCCGACCCACAGGTTGAAAACCACTGCTCTAGAAGTAAACTAGGCCAGTGACGGCAAATTATGAGCGCACGCACACTCTTTGGGGATGTGCCACTGAAGACAAGCTGCCAAGTGGGCATGCGTGCACCAGGAAATGAACTTCTGTTTTCTGGCATGCACATGCGCACCGGCCAGCTTGTCCTCTGGATACTGGCATGTGCAACGATCAGCTGGCCAGTGCACATGCGCACAGACCAACTCTTCTGGTTTCCGGTACTGCAGCATACGCAAAAAAAAAGCTGAATCATCATGCACGCATGCACGTATGCACACAAGAAACACAGAAGTAGAACGGCTCTGCGTGCCACTTCAGGCACACATGCCATAGGTTTGCCATCACAACTCTAGGCCATGCATACGTACTATCCTATTCTCAGCCTAGAATACCTGAGATTATGCCATTTCACATACAAAGTTGCCTGACAGATGCTATTTCAATAGAGAACCTCCTTACTGTGCCCCTTCTCTGAAGGCCGTCCTCTTCTGCACAGCCACTAATTCTGAAAACATCTTGCTTTAGAAATAAAGCTTGTTCCCATTATATTTATTTATATTTAGGCACATTCCCAAAACCATTTTGCTCATCCTTCTTGTTTTGTTTCATTTTGCTTTGCTTTATTTTTTTCCCCAAGCAGATTTATGTGCCCCTAAAATATTTTGGTTTGTTCTGGCCTTACATGCTGGAGACTTGGAACAGCTTACTAACTGATTACAGTGATAATATTAAAAACCATAGCAATAACAAAGAAAGAGCAAACAACCGTGATTAATTCTTCCAACAAGAATAAAAGGCATTCCACAATTTGGAGATAGTTCAATATTCCATCTATTCATCCCATGCTCTCCTGAACAGCCAGCCTTTTCAAAAACTAGACAGAAAAGAGACAGTCTTGATATCTGAGAGAAGACTGCCCTGAAGGAGCCAGGGCAGGGTGTGTGTGTTGTATTATTGAAAACACGAGAACACAGTCACTTAAGGTAGTCTTCCATCTGCAGAGAGACCCTTAACATTAACATGCCTTCTTTTGCTCAATGTACCAACTGGGGAGATTCCACTCGTAGCAGGCAAGCACTGAGATAACCATTCCTTTGGTAATTTCAAGGTTTGTGGACTTCAGCTCCAGAATTCTTCAGCCAACTATGCTGGCTGGGGAATTGTGGGAGATGGTCCACAAGTCTTAAACTTGCCAAGTTTGGAGACCCCCCCCCCCTGCCCTAAGCCATAGAAGACTTTAAAGATGGTGCCCACCATCCTGAATTGCACCAGAATTGCAGAATTCATTATCAATAAAAATCTGCTTCCAGTGGCTTATAGAGTTCTGGATGACTATGTAGATCCTGTAATCAAGTCAGAGGACTAGAAATAGGAATTGGTCTCTGATTTCCAATCTACCTTTTCTGAAGGAAGCCTGGTCTTTGCATCCTGCCATCTCTCTCTCTCTGGCATCAGAACTTCAATTTTTCATCCTCCTTCTCTCTATTTTTCCCTACTTTCTCCTCTCTTCCTTCCTCAGGACAATTAACAAGGAGATCCACCCACTCATCTGCATCTACCAGGCTTCCATTTATATCCCAAGATATGACATTATTTCAGTGGTTGCTCTTGATTGTGTCACTTGGTGACACTACAGGAATCTCAATAACAGTGGTAGGTTCCTACTGGTTTGGCTGAACTGGTAGTGGTTTGGCGGCCTGAGATGCTGGAACCGGCAGCAACCCAGGCCTGCCATGCCCCCAAACTGGTTCTCTGGGTGGCGCTTATGGTGCCGCCATCTTGTTTTTCAGTTCTGTGCATGCACAGAACAATTTTTATTGTACTTCCCATGCCCCCACAGTATGCATCAAGTGCCCAAAGCTCAAGCACATGCATGGCACACCCACGAGCAAACTGGCAGTAGTGGCTGCCGGAACCCATCCTTACTCAATAACCATCCACATCACTTCTCACTAAAAGCCCCTTACCTATATAGCTCCCCAAAACATCCTATCCAACTAGTCTCTATCCCCCCCATTCTGTACTTACTTAGGCCTCAAAGAAGCCTATCCTCAATTACTGCTTTTCACTTTAGGGATAGTTTCAACCACTATAACTGTGATGGCAAGCCTATGGCACATGTGCCACAGGTGGCACATAGAGCCATTTGTTAGGGCACGCAAGGCGTTGCCCTGTCAGCTCCAGCGCACTGGCCATCTGACTTCAGCCTTCTTTTGAGGCCGATTTTCGCCCTCCGGAGGCTGAAGCCTCCGAAGCACGAAAAACCAGCCTTATAGGCAAATCAGAAGTTCATGAACAGACTTCTGGTTTGCTCGTAGGGCCATTTTTCGCCCTCCAGAGCCCTCCTGAAAGCTCTGGAGGGCAAAAAACGGCCCTATGAGCAAACCAGAAGTCCGTTCATGAACTTCTGGTTTGTCTATAGCCCCGGTTTTTCATGCTGCAGAGGCTTCAGGGAAGCTCCTGAAGGCGTCCGTGGGGGGGGGGGACGGTGTTTTCACCCTCCCCAGGCTCCTAGAAAGCCTCTGGCTTTCGGCATGCGAGCCGTAAGAGGTTTACCATCACTGCACTATAGTAATTCCAACCTTTTTCCTGCTTCTGCAACCTTTCTCCTTCTTCCTCATCAAGTCCTTTGGCCTTAGACAAGTTTCCTGTTGTTCTCTAGCTTCTGCTTAAACTTTATGGTGGCTTGTTTGCAGGCTGCTATTGCAATGTTAGCTTTTTTTTTTTTTAGAATGCACCCTTGCTGAAAACACCTGGCATTGCAGCCACGACTGTTGGAATACCTAAGATATCTTCCTGTTAATGCTGCATCTATTGTAAATGATGTTCCTCCACCACTATCATTGTGGTGCTCCTCACTACCGCCTGAAGATCTTACCAGGCTTTGTCTTTACATGGCTTTCCATTGCCTCAGTTCCTCTTTGCCAACCCTCTCTGAGCAACGTCTGCAGCCAACCTCTTCAGGATTTCAGCCAATACCACAATGCCTGGTTCTCTAAACCTCTCTCTCTGTTCTCATATTGTTTGAGTTCCATTTCTCTCCTCACATGCCTAACTACTCAACTCCAATAAGAATGGCTCATTAGTAGAGGAAACCCACCCCCTTGCTTTCTCTCTAACCATTTTCATTTCACCCAGATAAACATATCCCTTTACTCAGTGCCACATTAAAACATAAAAAAATATTATTTCACTGTTCAGAGCCACTACATTGAATACTTATATTTTAAAATATTTGATATACTTTCTTTTAAATTTGAATGTACAGTATGTAAATTTAATATAGTATACCCTCTGGGGATGTAAAACATGGCAGCACCGCCTACTCAGTGCCATAGATATGTAAACAACTGTTTAATTATTTGGTGGTCCAAAATTGTGTTGTAATATTATAAATATCTAGTCAGATGTAAGTCCTTCTAATAAATGATGAACTGCTCAACTAGATGTTTACATAATAGTTTATAAAATCTTAAAACATATTCAGATGAAATTTCATCATAGTCCTTCAAAAGCCAAAAAGCCTCCAAAACTTCCAAATTTGAACAATTTAGTGTCAACTGGAAAAAAATGCACTTGGTTTTGATACCTTGCTTTCAAGTAAAAGGATTTGAAGAATTCTGCAGTAAACATTGGATCTTTGATTGAGTCAGGTCTTCTTTTTGGACATTACTAACATAACAACACAAGCCAAACACATGCAAAATGCAAACATATATATAAAGGTAAAAGTTCCCCTCACACATATGTGCTAGTTGTTCCTGACTCTAGGGGTAGTACTCATCTCCATTTCAAAGCCAAGGGGCCAGCACTGTCCGAAGACTTCTCCATGGTCATGTGGCCGACATGACTAAATGTCAAAGATGCATGGAACGCTGTTACCTTCCCACCAAAGGGTCCCTATTTTTCTACTTGGATTTTTTATGTCCTTTCGAACTGCTAGATTGTCAGAAACTGGAACAAGTAATGGGAGATCAACCCATAATGCAGCACTAGGGATTCGAACCACCGAACTGCCAACCTTTTGATCAACAAGCTCAGAATCTTAGCCACAGCCACCGCGTCCCTCAAAACATATAAATGAAAAGCATTATATTATATTAGGACTGTTGCTTTGAATTTTTAAATATCTACTTAAACAAAATTTACATGTCCTTTTTTCACTTGACATCGTCTGAGTTATTTCTGCAGGAAATATAAGTCAAAGATCTCTAATTATCTTCTTTTTCTATTTTTTAAAGTAGCATCAAGAAACCCTAGAGCTAGATGCTGCCTATTTTTGCTTCTTTGAAAGTGCTGTTTCCCAATAGCAAGTAAAGCACAATTGCCCAACAACCAAAGTTTAAAACACAGGTGATCGATGAAAAGATAGTTAGACAAATGGAGAGAGCAAGGGATGCTGATGGAAATACCATTATGGTCACCAATCAAGAAAAGCAAATCTCTTTTGTGAACTCCATATAAGGGATGGAAGCCACGATGTCCAGAAAGGAAATCCTGTTGTGCTGAGCTGGGGTTCTGCAACCTGGTGATTGCTACAATGAGGTGCTAACTAAACTGAGAATTTTTCCTGATAGCTACTGTTAGGTAAGTTCCCCGTTGGGAGAGTGAGTGCGTTCAGAGAAGCGTTGTGAGTGTGGTGTTGGAGAACACACAAACCAGCATACAGAGACACCGCAGTTTAAATAGGCTTTTACTTTCGTGGAAATAGAGGTATCAGAGTCCATCAAACATTCCAAGTCATACACGGTTAAGACCGTCAGTCACCAACATCTTTCAGTTAAGGGATAATCCAAATAACATAGTCCATAATCATACAAACAGTCCAGTACACAAAGCTTGCTAGCAGTTGCAAAACTTACAATAACTCACGCTGATCACTTTATGGCACCTCTAACAGCCAGCTTCTAAATACTCAGATCCGATCAGCATCTAACAGTGATTCTGGCTCCATCTTATGGCCGATTGAGGAAACAGCAACCAATCACATTTACAGCATGATTTAAAGAAACAGGTATAGCATTGTTACATGATTTATATATTGCCAACCCAACCGTTAGATTATATTCCTAATAGCTACTTCCTCCCTAGTGAAGAATAGACCTGTTTTGTACAATCCTGATTTGCCTTAGTGATTAAACCCCAACCAAATGGCTTCACAAAACACACCAAACCATAATATAGTTTATTTGCTTTACCTTACTGTGATGCGTTAACCCATAATGGGCAGAACCAACTCAGCCATGTTCCTCATGCAAGTTCCTCATCGAATATTAGAGAAATAAATATATTATGGGAATAATCAACATGGTGCCCTTTGACTATTTTCGAACAGAATCCACACAAGTGTTTTGCTCTTGCCAACTTCCTTGGGTTGACAGATTGAGAGTGCTTGGCTTCATGCCCAAAGTGGGACTTGGATTCACAATCCCTCACTTTCTATTAAAGTGGCTCTCGATTTGTTTGTTTTTATTCTGTTCAAACGGATCTAATTCTTGGAAACTGTCTGGAGAAGTCCCTGCAGTTTTCTAGGCAGGGTTTTTCAGAAATCATTTGGCATTGCCCAGTGGTGAAATTCAAATTGTTTTACTACCAGTTCTGTGGGCATGGCTTGGTGGGCATGACAGGAGAAGGATATTGCAAAATCTCCATTCCCACCACACTCTGGGACCAGCCAGAGGTGGTATTTGCCAGTTCTCTGAACTACTCAAAATTTCCACTACCGATTCTCCAAAACTTGCTGAATTTCACCCCTGGCATTGCCTCTTTCCTAAGGCTGAGAGAAAGTGAGTGGCCCAACAAAGTCACTCAGCTGACTTTGTGCCTTTACTTATCTACAAAGGGATGCATTCAATCCAGGGAATTGCATATGTCAAGTACACTGATTCAGAGCCCCTAATTCTTTCAAAGTTTTCTGCCAGAAGAACCTAAGTAATCCATGTCTCCTTGCTTTGGGGAGGACTAGATTTTATTTTATTTTTTTGTTATGAAATGGATTGAAGACAATGATGGTGATGATGGTAATACTAATGTGTAGGGGAGGGGCAGATGATGATAATGATAAGAGAAGAAGAAAAGCTGATGTGCTACATGGAGAGCAACCCAAAGACTATCTTCGTGTACATCTGGTGAGAATATTCCTCAGCATTTTCCAATGAGCCTGGAAAGATGCCCATTTGCAAATTAAAGACAGAAATTCTGGAGGCTTAGCTGATCTTATACGATTGCCTGTTCTATATATATATGAATTGTTGCAGAGATTGAATTGATTATCCATCTACTAGAAACATAGCCTCTCATCCTAAGTTTACTTAAATGCAAAACATTTCAGATATGAATAAAATTGCTGCTTATTTTTATCGGTATTAACCATGTGTTTATTTGATTGATTGATTGATTGATTTGATTTGTATGCTGCCTCCCATGGTATAAAACACAATTGTGGACAGCTTGCAAGAAAAATAACAGCAAAAAAACCAAGTGCCTGACCCACCACATCCAATCCATCTATCCATTCAATCCTCAGGCTCCAAGCTTCCCCCATACACGTGGGGAAGAAAACAGGTCTTTATGGCTTTCCAAAAGGGGAAGGAGGTGGGGGATTGCTGGATCCCAGGAAAAAAGTTCTTCAGTAGGGCAGAAGGTGCTATAGAAAACGCACCCTTCCCAGGTCCCATTGGATAGCAACACTTAAAGGCAATGCTAATGGGATGTGACTTGATATAAGGGGCAGTAGGACTAACCTTGAGGAACATGAAGATTAGTTCCAACCAAGAAAATAGTCAGATAAAAGATATTGAATCCAAGACAGAAATGTAATTTGAGAAAGGACCTCAGACTTGACCTTCCCTAGTTCTTACAAAGACAAAGAAAGGGAGGGGGGGAAGAATACTCAGATTCTTGTTAATCCTTGTTTAGAAACCAATTTAAATGAAATTTGGTTACTAGTTACAGTTTCTGTAAACCCAAAGTGTTGAGTGCTCTATTTGGAAGACAATAAACCCAAGTTAAATACCATAACTGCATATGATCCAGAAAGTTGAGTTGTGCATTGGGAGCACTGGTGGGGGTGCCTTGGATTTATTTTTAACTTTATGTAACAGAGCTGTTGAGTTTAACTTGACTTACATTTTATATTCAAGAAAGCCAGTGAGCATGAAGATGCCCATGACCAGCATTCTTAGTATGATCAGCAATGCCTAATATCTCACTGAAACTAATGGGAAAGATTTGAACTATGTTCCTCTTTTACCTTCAATCTCTGCAAGTAGATGTGCATAGGATCAGATTGTGGAAGGTCCAGGTTGCTTGACAACCTGTTCCTGTGCACAACTCTATGAGCTGAGTTCTGTAGACCTGCAGGTAAAATTCAGGGCTTGTAATCTTAACTCAATTTATCTGTTTCTAGCTGCCGATACCCATGAATTATATTGGACCTTCTTTTAATTCTTAAAAGATCTAAGTAGGGGGTGATGTAGCACTTCTTAGGGAAAGTTGCACAAAATCCTATGAAATACAGCTCTTCCTTTCTGCTCTGCATCCTATTTTCTGGATTTCCAGTTTAGCCTCAACCAGAAACATTCTCATATAGCAGCTTCCCCAACTGGTGTCCTCATGTGGACTTCATTCCTTTAACTCCTCGGGCATATGGATATGATAGGAGCTGCAGCTCCACACATCCATAATCTGATTTCTGGAAAGCTGTTTTAGTGGAAATATTTTTTTTTTTAAAAAACCATGTATGTCCAACTTCTAGTTTCCCCCTCTAGCACTTTAAAAGATGTGTGTATGTCTATGTATCTGTCTGGGGAAGGACAAAGCAGAAAAATGCCATTGTAAAAATGATTAATCTATTTAAGCAAGAGTCACAGCTTAGTCACATGCAGGAAGTTCATTCTCTGCTTTTTTTCAAATAAAAAATATCTCAAAAATATCTTTAAAATATCTCAGATGGTGCCTCTTCCTGAGGCCTTGCAAATCTACTGCAAATTGTAATGAGTACTACTGGATCAGTTTGATTAGGCCTATATGGACAGCTCTGTATAAAGCCTATGTGTATAGGTTCCTGTGTGCAATCGTTTATCACCAGTGTAGTTGTCCAGTTCAGCAATCAAGGAGACATATGAGAAACTGTGCCACAAAGAAGCTCTCCAGCTTGTGTAAGATTTTGGATGGCAGGAATAGCAATAGCAATAGCAGTTAGACTTATACACCACTTCATAGGGCTTTCAGCCCTCTCTAAGCGGTTTCAGAGTCAGCATATCGCCCCCACAATCTGGGTCCTCATTTTACCCACCTCGGAAGGATGGAAGGCTGAGTCAACCTTGAGCCGGTGAGATTAGAACCGTTGAACTGCAGATAACAGTCAGCTGAAGTGGCCTGCAGTACTGCACCCTAACCACTGCGCCACCTTGGCTCTGCTCAATGCTGCCCAAACAGTATTGTAAATGATGCCAAGATAGCTGGACTCTAATAGATTACCAAACAAGAACTATCTGTAGATAACAGAATAACAGAGTTGGAAAGGACCTTGGAGGTCTTCTAATCCAACCCACTGTTCAAACAGAAGATCCTATACCATTTCAGACAAGTGACTGTCCAGGCTCTTCTTAAAAAACCTCCAGTAATGGAGCACCCACAACTACTGAAAACAAGCCGTTCCACTAGTTAATTGTTCTCAATGTTAGGAAATTTCCCCTTAGTTCTAGGTTGCTAGGTTGGTTTTGAAGAACAGGCTCGTGGTCTGTTCTTTCAAAGAAGCTGGAATAAGCAGCACATGGAATAGCAAAGCTTCACCCATAGAACACTGATTAGGAACACCTAATAGTTAGGAAGTCCTTTCCCGGAGGTTTATCCCCTGATTTCTCAGAACTATGAACAATCTGGTTTTAGTGGAAATGGGATGTGTCAGTAAAATATACAAATTCCATATGAAAGTACGTATTTGCAGGTGTTACATACTTTAGGCTACATATGTCTGTATACTTTTTTTTAACTTGCATATGGCATCTCTGGGTGACTGCCTTCAAGTTATAAACCAAGGAAGTAGACTTTGTAGTATTGTGGGACTGTTTTTTTTTTTTAAAAAAAGTCTGGCATGAGAATTGTAACAGATGATTATAGACATATATAGAAGAATGTGTGTAACGAGGAATTATTTGCTAATGTGCTGGTTGCGTTGAACTTCAAATAGTTAAGATGCTGTTGCCCAAATGCGCCTTTCATTTCTCAACTGTGTTAGTTTACTTAAGCTTAATTAGTTCTCTGCCTAAATCTGTGAAAGTGCATGGGAAAAAGAGGGTGGTGAAGAGGGAGCTATCTCAGCATTCAAGTATGCAGAACTCGCAACCATTCAACCAATCGTCTCAGCTGGATTCAGTCTGGCTAAATATGTCAACAATTTTGAATTGTTTCTAAAAAGTGGCTAAAAAGTTATCTTGCATAACGTTAATGCCAACCCAGACCTGGCTATAGCAGTGACTGTTTTGTTGCCTTCAAGAGGAGCCTGAAGAACTGAAGTGAATCACCAACCACTTGTTGAAAAGAAGCACAGAATAGATTTTCCAGCCAGCTTTACTCTAAATTCTCCAACCTCTCTGCCGTCTCCTTCAGCTAAATCACCCACAGAGGAGGACGGAGCTTGAAGAGAAGGAAAATAAACAGTGAAAGTTAGTTCTGTACTTACGCAGCTGAAGCAGCAATAGCAGAAGCTGAGGAAGCCTCCTGCAGTAACCCATTTTCTGGCTCTTGCCAGCAACCAAATCCCAGTTTTGCAGTGCTTCTTGGTTCATTCTCCACCAGCCAGCCTGTCCAGGGCTTGTGGGGCTCCTCGCTAAAAGTGAAAGGGAGGCAGATCCAGCTGTTTCAAATCCAGCTGTATGAGTGTGTGGGGTCCGCCCAGGAACTGAAGTTTCTGAGCTGACGAATGCTGGCTCATTCTGAACGCACACAAATATAGGAGGAGGAGAGGGAAGAAGGGGGAAGGAAAAGTTGGCACCGAGACCAAAGCTTGATATAAAGATGACAACGGCGAGCCGTTTCAGGAACAGGAAGGAAAAAGGGGGGGGGGAAATCTTGCCATCCAGAGCTGTGCAAAGATCAACTCATGTCTGCCATTAATTTTAGCCGGCCTGTGAGATTAAATGTATAAAACTTTTCTTTGGAAGAAAAAGGATGAAATCATAAATCAAGACATATACGGCAGCTTTTTTCCCATCAGACCTCTTTCCATTACAAAGTAATGTAGAACAGATCTAGAAATTAGGAAAACCTCTGTACATTTATCGCTCTCTGTTTTGAGGCCACTTTTGTTTCTGTTCTTCCTTGCAGTCACTGCTCAAGCCAACTTTTTTTTTAGAACAAAGGAAAAAGAAACAGTAAAGCTATCAGCAAGAGGAAACATACTCTCCCCAAACTGATAAAACATTTGTATAACATAAAATTGCACAAATGCAAAGATGCTACACAATCCAACAAATATCCTGTCTGTGCTTCTATGGAGGGGAGGACTCCCAGAGCCACTATTTTCCAGCTCCAACTTTTCACTTTCAGAATAACAAGAGTTGGAAGGGACCTTGGAGGTCTTCTAGTCTAACCCCCTGCTCAAGCAGAAGACCCTATACCAGTGATGGCGAACCTTTTTGTAAAGGTGTGTCAAAATTCTGTGCGCGTGCGCTATCGCATGTGCCCACACCCACAATTCAATGTGCCCCACTGACCTGTGCATGCGCAGCCCCCCCCCCCACAGAGAGCAGTTTTCACCCTCCCCAAGCTCTGGAGGCTTTCCTGAAGCCTGGGGAGGGTGAAAAAAGGGGCCAATGGGCCAACCGGAAGTTCGTTTCCAAACTTCCGGTTGGCCTGTTGGGCCTGTTTTTCAACCTCCCCAGGCTCCGGAGGCTTTCCTGAAGCCTGGGGAGGGCAAAAATGGCCTCCCCTGGCCCTCCAGAAGGCCAAAAATCAGGTGCCCGTCGTGTGCATGCATGCTGGAGCTGATGGCTTGCATGCCAGCAAATATAGCCCTGTGTGCCATCTGTGGCATGCATGCTATAGGTTTGCCATCATGGCCCTACACCATTTCATACAAATGGCTGTCCAACGCTTCTTAAAATCCTCCAGTATTGGAGCACCCACAACCTCTGGAGCAGTGTTGGGTTTCTATTTTTTTTTACTACTGGTTCACTTGTGCTTGCGCACGTGTGCAACACTTCTGTGCTTCTGCGACACCTCCCTCCACTGCTACTACAGATTCGTCCGAACCAAGCTGAACCGGGAGCGACCCACCTCTGCTCTGGAGGGAAGCTATTCCAGTGATTAATTGTTCTCACTGTCATGAAATTTCTCCTTAATTCTAGGTTGCTTCTTTCCTTGATTCAAAATAAGGATGAGCATGACCTCTTTTCCTCTCTTTTGCAAGCAAGCACGATGGGGGTCACCTGGCTTAGGCCCTTACTCCATGGCTACTACCCTGCCAGATATCTAATAGATTGCATAAAGGAAAAATGCAATCTGACATAGGAGTGCAGGCCACAGGGCAAAACAGTAGGTCGCTCACTATTCCATGAGTTTGTCACCAGTGACCTTATGTGGATGAACCTTTTGTGGTAATTAGGGTTGTCTTCCAAGTGTAATTCTGCACACAGGGTTTTCTAATCCAGCTAGAAGCTGATAGAACCATCCACTTTCCAGAAATCCTCTCCTTTTCTCAGAGCCCTCATTTTAATCAATTTCTCAGGTCTTGCTCTATCTTCAGGATCTCCAGAGATAAGAGGAATGAAGCTGATGGAAAATAATGTTTTCTGACTTTCAGAGGGTTGAAAAGACTTTTTGTTGGCATTGGTAGAGGCCTCATTGGTGTGTTTGTTGGAAGCAGATAAAGATGTATGCCCAGGATATAGCCACATGACTGAAGCAAAGTAGATCTGGCTTAGGTCAATGCCTAAGAGAGCTCACATCCATCCTTATTTCTCCTATTTATTTTGTGCGGCATTCTATGGATGAAGAAAGATGCACATGTCATAAAAACATATATGAAGGCTTTATAGTTTTTTTGCAACATGAAACAAAATAATGACTAGACATATGTGTAAAGAACTCAGCCTAGTTTTAGGAAGATGGATATCGAAGAAGAATTAGTTTGGTCTGCCTTTTTGTGGGGGAGTTTCCATGACACATATGCTGTCAATCATAGTTTAGTCAAGAATCTACTGGATGACTCAATAATCCAGTTGCAACCTAGGTCTTTGTACTTTATTTGGGGTTATTGTTTCCATTCAAAACACACAGAAAAAGCCTATGAGGAAAACAAGCATCCAGCAACAGGTTCTTCTGACCAAAAGCAATCACTGTGTGACATTTGCAGCTAGAAAATAAAGCCACAGATGGGTGTTTGGTTTGCAGCTCTGCTGTTCATGGAGAGGAAGCATCAGGCAAGCAAATCGTGACTGGCAACACTGGAAATGTGCGAACATATCCAGTGGGAGATAAACACACCCTGACAGGGCTCCCTAGGAACCATTTCTGTGCAAAACGTTTACGCTGTAGGGAGTTTCTAACTTCTTCTATGAGAAAGCTGAGAAAGTGAAGACAATGGAGGAGAAAGCAAAGCCTTGGTGACTTCAGCTTTTGTTGACACAATGGAGTTCAGTGCATAGTTTCAGTGATAAATCATAATGAACTTTTGGGAGGCAGAAGACAAATTGCACTGGCTTATTCCTATTGACTCATTCATACTTTAGATGTGAGAATATGCTCTTCCACAAGATATGTGGTGGGGACAGGGAACCCTTAAACCCCAGAAATGGGATTTCACAATTTTTCATTGTATTTCATTCTGAAGTACTAATTACAAGGATTGGGAGAATTGAATTGGTCTATGTCCTATTTAAGGAAGGAGTCAAAGCTGAAGTATTATTCTGGAGGCATTTATTTATTTATGTTTTATTTATTATTACATTTTATGCCCTCCATGTCCCTATAAGGTGACTCTGGGTGGCTTACAAGTTATTCTACTGCAGATAATTTTGTATCACGAATTTTTTTGTTTTTTTGCACTTGGGCATGAAACTGCCATTGCTTTAATTCCATAGAAATTAAGTGGTGGCACAGGGAAGGAAAATGCTTACTTTTGGAATACCAGATATGCATAATTTCCTTATTTGTGACTTATGGCCTCTTATAATCATCCCACCTTTGCTGTGAATAGCCGCTTTATGCCACTTTAGCCTTTAGCACTATTAAAGGTTGATGCTTTGAAGATGCTTTCAGTCCCTAGTGGAGAAATGGCAAAACCTTTGCATGATGGTGTAAATGTTGTCCCCAAAACTGGGCTCTTGCTTGGTGTCAAAGCAGATGAGTCACCGGACACAAGGTGTGATCTAGAATCATACTTTTATTTTGGTACCAAGATATAAGGATCCCGGTTTTGAAAAGCTAACCAAGGGCCAAGATTAGAATCTTACAGCATTTTATATAGTCAAGGGATAGTTGCATTCAACCCTTTGCCCTTCCCTAATAATGCATGCATAAGAGATGATATGATTGGTTATTTGGATTTCAGCCCCTCTAAACCCTTACGCTTGTTATGTTAAATAGCTAAATGTCACATCACCTATTTTTCAACCCAGGTCACAGGTATCTTGCAAAGTGTGCCAGCTATGTGGGTTTTGAGGTTTTTCTTATAAACAAGCTATTATTGTTCCTAATATCCTGGCTAGTGGTTTTAAGGTGCTAACTTCTGTCTCTCTGTTAATGTACACCCCCCCTCCTTTGGCAGAGCAGAATAAAAGAACAAACAGTTTTATCTGAGGCAGCTCCCCAACGACCCCCCTCCTTCTGCTGAGAAAAGTAAAAGCAGTTTAAAACTTTTGTCTTAGGCAGCAAACCCCCCCACCCCACTCCCTCTTCAGTGAGAGACAGGAAAGGAGCAAAGCTCTTTATTGCCAAGGCAAAGAAATGAAGACAAGAGAAAATGTTTTATCAGAATTCATATTCCTCACTCTCATGTCCATTCCATCCACACCTGGATCCCCAGGGCCTCATTTGTGCATACATTCCATCATCTGATCCTTCCTAAACTCATATTGTAGGGTGCACAATCGTACAGTTGATGAGCCATTTAAGCAGGTGTTGAAAAACCTAAATTGTTTTTCAGTTGAATGAAGGCAAATATGCATGTCCCAGTATAAGGCAAATATACATATCCCAGGATAATGTCCTAGGATCTAATCTGGATCGATCACCAAGATCAGAGGTTTAGTCTTCCAAGCTTTCCAACTCTTGCTGGAGCCAATCCTCAGGTACTGTAACTTCTCTCTACTGGAATGTGTCACTCTCTCCAGCACGAGTCCGAAAGCTTGGAAGACTAAATCTCTGGTCCCGATGACCGATCCAGATTGGATTCTGTTTTTCAGTTCTTGAAAACCATTCAGCTTCTAGAGGAGAAATCTCTGCTGCATCTACCTGTTTCTTAGTGTAGCTTCATCATAACATTTTATGACATCAGCACCACATTTTATTTCCAAATGTTTTCCTTTGGAGTCCTTGATGATGTTTTTTCCCCCCAATTCTTACCTAGTTCAATTATTTCCTACTTCCCTCCCATCCAAAACCTCTTACCTGGCTTATCATTGCCTGCTCAACCTAGATAAGATTAGTATATTTGTATTCAAATGTGGAGCATATTATTTTACCTCCTTTTATCTTGCCCAAATCTGATTTTCATTTTGTTATCTCTTCCATTCTGAAGATTATCTAGGAAATTCTTTGTTTCTACTCCTCTGAATAATTTAGTATCATCCATACACAACCATACCTACTCCAGCCTTAGAGTAAGAGATTTATGCAAATCCTTGCAGACTTCATTTTTTACACACCTCCATTGTGTATGTCAATTATTTATTCCAGTCCTAATTTTTAACCAAACATCATCCCATAAAAGGGTTTTTCCCACTTATTTCATCCCTCCAATTTTATTCCACTAAAACCAAATCTTATTCGTCAGACTTTCACAATGTAGTGCTTAAAGTCAAATGCCACACTACTCTATGGCTTAATGATTTTTTTCTTGTTAATTAGATTTGGCATATACAAAATACTAAGACAGGAGTCATGCTTTTATAAGGTACTGTGCTCAATCTCCTACCATGTGCTATGCCAAAAGCAACCTGACCTCTCTTCAGTGGTGGGATTCAGCCAGTTCACACCTATTCAGGAGAACCGGTTGTTAACTTTCTAAGCAGTTCGGAACAGTTGTTGGAAGAAATCCCATTTTGTTTTTTTCCACTTTACAGGACTAATCCTGTAAGGAAGGCAGGAAGGAAACATTCTGGTGTTGTTTCTAGCTTAATTTTTATTGCCCTGCTTACAGAAGCTGCCTCTCCTGTTAATCCTTATTACATTGTAACAGCTAAGGCGAAGCACCCATTGATGTGAGTGACATTGAGTTGGCCACGCCCAACCAGTCACATGACCACCGAGCCACACCTACCCAGCTGGTCATTAGGTCAGAGAACTGGTTGTTAAATTATTTGAATCCCACCACTGCCTCTCTTGTGACATGGGACAGGATGTGAACCTATTATAAGATCAGTCGGTGTTAGTGGGGGGGCAGAGATCGTCCCCTAGGCCCCTAAATTATGGGGTGCCTCAGGGCTCGGTCTTATCCCCCCTACTATTCAACATCTACATGAAACCGCTGGGAGAGATCATCCGCAGGCACGGGATTAGACACCATCAATATGCGGACGATACTCAATTGTATCTGTCCGCCCCGTGCCAACTCAATGAAGCGGTGGACGTGATGTGCCGGGGCCTTGAGGCCGTCATGGACTGGATGAGGGTTAACAAGCTTGTGCTCAACCCAGAAAAGACCGAGTGGCTGTTGTGTTTCCCTCCCAAAGATTTGGCTACTGTTCCACCACTCAGGCTGGGGGGTCAAATTTTATACCCCTCAGAGAGGGTTCGCAACTTGGGAGTCCTCCTGGATCCACAGCTGTCATTTGACCACCACTTAACGGCTGTGACCAGGGGGGCGTTCGCCCAGGTTCGCCTGGTGCGCCAGTTGCGACCCTACCTGAATCGGGAGGCTCTCACAACAGTCACTCGGGCCCTTGTGACCTCTAGGCTGGAATACTGCAATGTGCTCTACATGGGGCTGCCCTTGAAGAGCATCCGGCGACTTCAGCTAGTGCAGAATGCAGCCGCGCGAGTGATTGCGGGTGCACCCCGATTCACCCGCATTACACCTATCCTCCGCGAGCTGCGCTGGCTACCTGTTGATCTCCGGATGCGCTTCAAGGTGCTATTAATCACCCATAAAGCCCTACATGGCAGTGGATCTGGATACTTGAGAGACCGCCTTCTGCCAATTACATCCCTGCGACCGATAAGATCCCATAGATTAGGCCTCCTCCGCATTCCATCGGCCAGCCAGTGTCGGCTGGCAACTACAAGGAGGAGGGCCTTCTCAGCAGTAGCCCCGACCCTTTGGAACGAGCTCCCCGTGGAGATTCGCACCCTCTCCACCGTCCAGGCCTTCCGCATAGCCTTGAAGAACTGGCTCGCCCGTCAGGCCTGGGGATAGGATAGTTGCCCCTCCCGAATGATGAATGTATGTTGTTTGCTATTTTATTACATGTTGTCCTACTGTCTGTATTCCCCCCCTTCCCAGTTTTTGTGTGAGCCGCCCTGAGTCCCCTCAGGGAAAAGGGCGGCCTACAAATTCTAATAAATTCTAAATTCTAAATTCTAAATCTCTTCCTGCTTTTATCTCTTTTTTCTAAATTAGGAGGCATCTTGAATACTTTGAATCTGGAGACCTCAAAAAACTGATATGCCACTGAATTCAGCATCATGACCTATTTTTCCTCCTCTCCTTAAAGAGGCCAGAGGCATCATCAAAAAATATACAAACAACGGTGAAGTCGAAAAGTTAGCCTGCCTCCAAATGGCTCAGGGTACTTTAGACATTATGGCAACCATTACTGCTTAATCAAAATGTAGGATCCAAAGCTCAGAGTGAGCTTCCAAAGAACCTGACCTGTTTTTTGTTTAGAATCACAACTTTCAGCTGAGGTCTGCTCACTACTGCATCCTATGTAAGCGGAACAACCACAGTAATGATGATTTATCTCTTGAACTCTTCTGCCAAACCAAGTGAATCTTCCCCCCAAAGCTTTGGATTTGTGTTGCCTCCTCCTTTGAGTTTTCTCATGTTTATACAATTTTTTATTCAGGCAATCCATGTGGATATCTGGCTTTTTTCAAAAGTCTGTCAGTTTTTCCACATTGGTGTTTATGAGCCAATTTCCCCTCCCATTATTTTTTCCCAAAAAAGAGAGAGTGAGAGAGAGCAGCACATTTTCTTCTGACTTTAGAACTGGCAGGATAGGGGTACTTTCTTTTCTCTGAAAACTTTCCAAGATTTTTCTATTTTTTTTTAAATGTGTTTGTGTTTCTCTGTCTGGGTGCTTGGCTCAATGTTTGGTTCTCCTGCTGTCTTTGTGGCCTCTGCAATTTCTCTGATCACATGGGGAAGCATCTTTGATGTTTTCTTTTTCAGTCCTCTTGTTTCCATAAGGTCTTGGCTCCTCTTGAAAATGCTTTTGTGGCTGGAAGGGGCCACCAAAGTTTATTTACTTTTAATCATTGACCAGTAGGATTATTCATACCATATCGCTTTTGCACCATAAGCCCTCAATGTATTTGTCTTCATTATCATTATGACAATAAATTAACAGTGTCCAAGACTCACAGCATACCAGAATGCAAGAATGATTGATCAGAAAAGATAGTACATTTGTGTGTGTGTGTGTGTGTGTGTTTGTGTGTGTATGGAAAGCAGAATAATTTATGTCCAATTGATAAAAATAAGGTAAAGGTAAAGGTTTCCCTCGCACATATGTGCTAGTCGTTCCCGACTCTAGGGGGCGGTGCCCATCTCCGTTTCAAAGCCGAAGAGCTTTCCAAAGATGTCTCCATGGTCATGTGGCCGGCATGACTAAATGCCGAAGATGCATGGAACGCTGTTACCTTCCCACCAAAGGTGGTTTTTATTTTTCTATTTGCATTTTTACATGCTTTCGAACTGCTAGGTTGGCAGAAGCTGTGACAAGTTACAGGAGCTCACTCCGTTACATGGTGCTAGGGATTCAAACTGCTGAACCGCCAACCTTTCTGATTGCCAAGCTCAGCGTCTTAGCCACTGAGCCACCACATCCCAAATCAAATTTGTTGTATCTTTCTTTAATTGTAGATAGGTAGGTAGGTATTAATTGTATCAATAGTATTAACTGTTGATAGAACACTATGAGCAATTACTGGACAACTACCAGGACTTCCTTGGGAAATTTAGAAGCCATTTTGGCAATCCCATTCAAAGCATCACAGCTGGTTAGGAGATTCAGAAATTCAAACAGGACAACAGGACAATAAGGTTGTGCATCATAGATTTTTAAACTATTGCCAGGAATTGTTCCATGGGGTGAGGTGGCCCTTATTGACCAGTTTAGAGAGGAGTTGAAGGATGACTTCTTAGATGAACCAATAGGGCAAGCAACCCCAGTCACCTTGGATGGGTTGTATCAGCGTTGCATTGTAACTGATACCTGACTAGAGGAACTGAAGCAAAATTGTGGTGTCAGAGGCAGATGTGACATGGGTTTCTCTTTCCCTCTTGTTTTTTTGTACCCAGATCCAGAAATGGGGGAGCCAATGAAAATTGCAGTTGTCAAGATATTTGGACAAGAGTCAGGGATGATGAGATCTGGTCCTCTGTTTTTATTGTGGAGCCTCAGGACATATTGTCAGAGAACACCTGCCAAGAAACCCAACAGCAGGGATTAGAGCATCAGAACAACCTGCCAACAAACACCTACCTTCGTCCACAGTACAAACTAGGGAAATTCTATCGGTCCCTCATAAGAACTCACAAGAGTTCATCCAGCAGATAAGGAGAGCTCACGAAGAGACAGTTTCCTCTTTTTTACTGAAAAAAGATACATGCTAATAATAATAAACTACCATGATTATAACTATCATCTCCGGGATCATTCTCGTATGTAAAAGTCTGTAGAGATTCTCAGTCATCCAGGCCATGGTTGTCCCAAAGATGCTTTTTCAGAAGGCAACTGGACTTTGTTTTTTCTTTCGCTTCTCATCCAAGAAGCTTCTTCAGCTCTGATAGGATAGTGTGGAATGGGAGGATTTACTGCACATATATTCCTGGCAGACAGCTGGTCATTTGCATCCTTTTAGAGGGTCATTGAAGCACTTGGAGGTTTATCTGTGTCCTCAGGGTCACCTGAGTAATGCTTCTGGTTCCTTTAGTCGGCAATTATTTTCTTCTGGAAATCCATTCCTACTCCCACACCATTCAAAGGGTGTTAATTTGATTTGATTTGATTTATTGCATTTCTATGCCGCCCTACTCCCAGAGAGACTCAGGGCAGCTCACAAACCAAAGTAAGGGGGGGGATACAAACAGGAGGAAAAACAACGGACAAACAACTACAACAATTTAAAAACAATCAACAACCACACAATTCGAGCAGGGACGGAGAACTCGTCAGCCCCAGGCCTGTCGGAACAGCCAGGTTTTAAGGGCTTTGCGGAAAGCCTGAAGGGTGGTGAGGGTCCGAATCTCCACGTGGAGTTCGTTCCAGAGGGCCAGAGCAGCCACAGAGAAGGCCCTCCTCCAGGTGGTAGCCAATCGGCATTATCCCAAATTATATAGCTAATTTATCCCAAATTATATAGCTAAAAATCTGTAGAGATTATGGTTGTCCCAAAGGTGCTTTTTCAGGAGGCAACTGGACTTTCTTGTTTTTTCTTTGAAGACATTTCACTTCTCATCCAAGAAGCTTCTTCAGTACATAAGCTTCTTCGCTTATGTACTTAATTGCTGTCAATTAAGGACCAAATTATTTGGGTACCTTTGCATGTAGAGATGCACTAAAAAAAAGCAGCAGGGCATCAGCTGCAGCTGCCATCTTGACTTATTTGCTTTGTCCTAAAGATGCCTTTGGGCCACAGTATATTTAAACTTAATTGTCAATATTTTTCTTCAAATAGTTTCTCCTCCTGAACAGGAGGAAAAAAACATGTTTATTTTTGCTTTTTCTCATGTATACTTTTTTCCACAACTTTATTTAAAATAAATGCCAATATAATTTGTTAGTGCTTTAAGTGTATCTGGTGCATCAGTATTGTTCCTTGGTGTTTGTACAAATTTCTTCCAAAATTATTTTAATGGTTACATTCACCAGTTCTTTCTTGATAAGTTGGAAGGTCCCAGCTTATTATAATAATATCTTTGCAGAACAGGCCCATTTTGCTTATGCACTGAAACAAACTTGGAATATGACTGATTTGTTTTACAAACCAAAAGTCATTTTAATGCATGATTGCCCACTATTGCTCAAAATCTTATTTCAATTATTTATTCAAAATAAATCTCATTATTATTACAGCTGGCTCCTAAGAATGAACTGTCTGGTGTTCCAATTTCTCTTCTTACAGGGCCTCTAACTTTCTTACCTATCAATATGTCAGCATACCTGTTGCTGAGGTTGCTCCATTTTCTTTATAGCATTTATCTTTGGACTAAATAGTAAGGGTGAATATATTCCCTTGTCCTCTCTAAGCTATGCTTCAAATATTTGCATGGTTGATTGCTTGATTTAAAAAATATTGTCAGAAGAGCACCTGGCAAGAAACCCAACAGCAGGGATTAGAGCATCAGAACAACCTGCCAGCAAACACCAGCCTTCAACCTTCAAAATAGGCCTGTTCTAAACCTGCATTTAACAATAAAGAAAACCGTGTGCTTAAAAATCCAGAAAGAAATACTGCAGGTTAGGAAAAATAATTGGAAGTTTCTAGTATCTAAGTTTATTGTTTGAACTGCTTGTTGTTTGTACGGAGAAATTCAAGACATGTTCAGCTAACAGTTCATGGACCAGTTTAGACCAGTGGTTCCCAATGTGCTACGCCCCACAGGGAGGCAATGTTTTTTAATGGGGGAAATTTGAATATTTTTTAAACCAAATTAATGGCCTTTTAGGCTTCCTCCACTGACTAGAGTTCAGGATTTGAGAGATGCTTAGATGGGGCATAGCAAAAGGTTGGGAACCATGCTTTACACAGAAGAAACTATGGATTTTTATATATAAGGAAGACTGCTGGAGGAGGAACAGAAAAAAACCTGGTTATTCTTCCGTCCTCCCTTTTATTACCACTTCTGTTGCTTTCGGAGTGGGGCAGGGTTTTTAAACGGTTTTATACGTTAAAGTTTTTATTTAAAATGTTGTAAGTCTTCGAGGCGCGAAAAGCGAATTCAAGCCCTTGGCTTCCTATTCTGTGAAAACGGGGGGAGAAAACACTCTCTTGGTAGGGAGGAGCCGGACTACGCCGAGTAAGCAGAAATCGCATTCGCGGTGGAGAGAATAGACAGACGCTTTCCCGGTAAACGGGACGGGTAGTAGGAGGAGGAGGAGGCAACGCATCGGAGCAAACTTGCCCGGCTGGAAACGCCAAGTCTCTTTTGCCTTCCTATCTGCCCGCTTATATCTGAAATTAAATCAAATCATGGAACGGGGTGAAAACTCCAATCTGGCAAAAGTCATAAGGCGACTTTGAGGGAGAAAAGGGATTCCCTCCGGTCGCAGAAGCGAAGGGAGGAGGGGGAGGGGCGGGAAGAGGCTCCCTCTCCCGCGCCTCTTCCCCACACTCTTCCTCACGCTCCGCTCCGCCTTAAAGAGCCAGGCGCGTGCGCGGAAGCGGCCTCCGAACCTTCCTCCTCCTCCTCCTCCTTCGTCTTCCCGGCTCGCTCGCTATGGAGCATCCCCGCGCCGAGAGCCCTGGCGGTGGGAGCAGCAGCAGTACCAGCACGACCAGCAGCAGCAGCGGAGGCGCCGGCAGCAAGGAGGGCGACGAGCCCGAATCCCCTCCGGGTCCTCTGCCAAGCCGGGCTCACCAGAAGGCGGCGACAGCAGCGGCGACAGCCACCGGACCTCCGGCTTGTTCGGTAAGGGAAGCTCCGCCGCTGCAACCAGGGCACCAGCAGGTTAGGCCGCGGCCCCGTGGACTGGCTTGTCCCGCCTCCCCGGCGGAAGCGAACGCGGGGTGCGGGCGCGCTGGTAGCCGGAGCGCAGTTGGAAGAAGGCGGAGAGGAGTCGTGGGAATGGAGCGGGAGGAAGTGGGTTGGGTTCAACGCTAAACCCGGGGCTGGGGTGGAGGAGGAAAGGGGAAAAGAGAGTAGGGAGGATAGGAGCCCCTCACCTCTGGCTTTGGTGGCAGAGATTGCCTAAGAGAAGGGGGGGAAACAGTAACAGAGTTGGAAGGGACCTTGGAGGTCATCTAGTCCAACCCCCTGCTCACGTAGGAGACCTGTACTGGGGATTCGAACCGCCGAACTGCCGATCTTTCTGATCGACAAGCTCAGTGTTTTAGGGGAAGCAGGTGCTGGTCATGCAAGGAAAAGGCTCTCCCGTCGAAAACGTCTGCCTCCCCCCAACCACTTTCTTTTTTGTTGTTTGCTCAAAAACTCCTTCCTTCCCCCAAGGGAAAGGGCCCCGGCTCACTTTGCAGACACCTGGGACAGACCAAGAAGGAAGGTGAAAGCTTCCATTGAATATGCTCCAGCTGTGTTGGATTAGAATTCCCATAATCCTCTGCCCAGCAATGGTTTTGCTGTCTTTGGAAAGATGACCAGGGCAACCTCTCCAGTATTAGTAGTGCAGGTAGTCCTCAACTTAGGTCTCCGATTGAGGCCAAAATTTAGGTTGCTAAGTGAGGAATGGGTTGAGTGAGTTTTGCCCCATAATTTTACCACTTTTCTTGCCACAGTTGTTATCACTCTGGTTAAATTAATAACACAGTTGTTAAGTGAACCTGGCTTCCCCATTGGCTTTGCTTGTCAGAAGGTTGCAAAAGGTGATCACATGACACCGGGACATTGCAGCCAGTCATAAGTATGGAACAGTTGCTGAGCATCTGAATTTTGATCCCATGATGATGGGGGTGCTTCAAAAGTTGTAACTGTGAAAAACTGTCATAAGTCACTTTTTTCAGTGCCATTGTAACTTTGAATGGTTATTAAATGAACTGTTGTAAATCAAGAACTACCTGGACTGTAGTCCAGTGTCTCTTGAGACTGCTATTTTTGTGTTCAAAATATCTGGAATCTGTTTGGGTCCTTTATTTTCCAAAATAGTATGCTTTCCATACTATTGGAAGCAAATCTACTTTCCAACAGTCCTGTTCTCTATTTTAGAAAAGAGATAGATAATTGAGGTTGTCACTACAGGTAGTCCTCAACTTATAGCCATTCATTTAGTGACCATTCAAAGTTATAACATTGAAAAAGTGACATGACTGTTTTTCACACTTAATATTGCTGCAGCATCCCCATGGTCATGTGATTAAAAATTCAGACACTTGGCAACTGGCATATATTTATGACAGTTGCAGTGTCTGGGGTCATGTGATTGCCTTTTTGTGACCTTATGACGAGCAAAGTCAGCGGGGAAGCCAGATTCACTTAACAACCATGTTACTAACTTAACAACTGCAGCGATTCATTTAACTGTAGTAAGAAAGGTAGTAAAACTCAATAACTGTCCTGCCTGCCAATGCAAACTTTGGGTCAATTGTGGTCGTAAGTCAAGGACTACTTGCATCATGTTTAAGGCCCTTCAATAACACTGATAACCAAATGAAAACCAGGATTTGTTTGTAATTTACCACAGACCAATTTAGCATTAGATTTGTGGACAGATTTTAGGAATGTGCATTGTAATTGATAAAAGTAGTCAACACTGGAAACAGTTTCGGTGGGTGGTATATGCACCAGTTTCTTAAGGAGTTAATAGGAACTAGTGAAATCTTTCAATTGTCTCCAATTTTACTGGCTTCCTGGTATCTGGAGTTTTTATAAATACTCTCTTAAATTGGCTGTTTTGTATGGTACACAATGCCTTCATGCAGATTGGTTTTTTGTTTACCACGTGTTTACAAACCATAGTGTGGCTTGTAAACCATGATTTATGGTTTAGCGTACTGTGTGGACCCAGCCAGTTGCAATCTGCTTTTAAAACTCGGCTTAGCATGTTTTTGCAATTTAGCTATTATGTGGCTGAAACACACCATGATTATCAGCACACCTGTTGTTGGGAGAGGAATCTGATTAAACATTTAACCACTCCCACCATCCCAAGGTTTTATGGAAAGTTATTCCATTTTTGAGTGCAAATGTTAAATATTAGAGAATAAATTCTTGCCATTGCCCTAGCTTATGTCACTGAAGTTTCAAAGAATGGACTAAGTGTTTTTAATTGACACTCTTCTGATTCTTAATAACATAAGCTAACTTTTACACTAGTTGGTATAAATGTTATTGTAGTTAACTGTGGCTGGATGTGTCTTTCTTTCCAAGGAATTTAGGCAGGAAGTATATCTTCAGCATGCAAATGGACTCTGTATGGACTCTTATCATGGGTAATGTAGTAGTCTTGTAGGCTGTTCAAATTTCATCTGCCTTCAGATTCCCATTGTTAGAGCCCCAATTTTGAATGCTTCATTTTGGGTTGAACAATAGAGTCAGGATCCTGCTGTTTTAATGTCAGCCAGCCAGGTAAGAGGGCAGACATTTGATTTTAATTGCTTAAATATACATGCTGAATGTTTCACTACAAGGGATAAAACTCAAGGAACGACTTACTACCACCCAACTCTGTCTTTTTTGGTATAAATAGCTGATTAAAATATGTAAACCCAGTAAATCAGGAGAAAAGAAGCTTCATTAATGTAGATGAAGTTAGTGTTTTGATACTCATTTGGTATTTAAAATTATCCCCCCTCTCCCAAAAAAAATTAAACAAAAAAAGCTGCATGTGCCTCTGTCATCTTCTTAGAGATCTAAGATTGTCTCAAAGGAGCTTTTTCAAAAGGCAACTGAACTGGTTATTTTGAGGAAGGAGAATATGATGTTTCATTAGTGATGAAGCTTCCTGGATGAGAAGCAAAATGTCATCTTCTTCCTCAAAAAACAAAACCAAACACCAGCCCAATTGCCTTTTGAAAAAGCACCTTTGAGACAACAATGACCTGGATGATTGAGAAGCTGCAAGGACAATGATCTAAGACAGGGGTGTCAAACTCAAGGCCCGGGGCCCGGATCTGGCCGTCAAGGTGCTTAGATCTGATCCGCAGGGCCACTCATTTTCGCTGCTGGCGCTCTCGGGCCACCACAGGCACCCATGACATGAGTGACATACAGCTGGCCAGCCCCACCCCGCCTCCCGAGGTCAAACACAACGCTGATGCAGCCCTCAGTGAAATCGAGTTTGACATTATAGGAAGAGAACCTTGTTAATCTATGGTGGCAAAAACCAGGAATCTAGTAGCACTTTTTCTGATCGACCAAATGTTATAAAAGGACAAGAGCTTTTGTGAGCTGTACTTCACTTCATTAGATACATGTAGTGGGTAGGCTAATACAGTATTTAAATTTGAATGAGGATGGGATGAAAGGCAGAAGAAAATATACTGGTTATGTGAGAGAGATTACAAATACCCTTATGAATTAACAATTGCAATGAGTTAACCCACTGTATTTTTTGAGACCACTAGAGATTGTCTGAAAACTTTTGATGGATGTGAATTTAATCACTATGGAGTGTCCTGGTAGATTGAATTGTTCTGATATTACCTTGCCTTGGTTAGAATTGTGATGTCAAACCTCTGTCCATTAATTCTTTCATACAAAATTTATCTTATGCAAAATCAGGAGGAGGCATTGTTGGCAGACGATGGCACATATCACATTGGAAGAAGAGTGTACAAAAAACATCTCATCTATTGTGTGCACTTGTTGGATCTTGTGAAATGGTGCTCTTAGTGTAGATGCATAGACCTCTGGGTTTGGGGCAGACTCGCAGCCCCATTTTGCTGTCATTGTTCTATTTTTGCTGGTTTAGGTTGGATGATAGTCTTTAAGCAAGTATGGGCCTGCTGGCTTGAGAAAGCGCAGTATCATTGTCCAGTATGGGATGTTGTTAATTGATAATTCATTTGAGTGGGTTTGAGCTGTAATCTGTAGAGAGTGGTGCTCTATTGCTTTGTTTCTGTGGTCTGTCTTTTACTAAATCGTTCTTAGGAATTGATCAAGCCCAATTGTTTTTGTCTTATTGATATTGTTGCATGCGTAGTTCAGTCTTCTGAATGCCTAGTTTAATTTCATCAGTTGAGCACCTCTGCCCATGAATCAGATATGGTTTTAACTTAGTGCCTGGCTGTAGATGATTTGGTGATGTGTTTTTGGGGGAAAGTGAAAGCATGCAAGTAGGCCTAGTAATCTGTGGCTATATTTATTTATTTATTAATGTGATGTTTATATATCTGTTCTGTAGTATTACAGTGATATCAAGGAAACAGACTTGTTCTGTAGGCTGAGCTTGACAGAGGGGTGGAAGTTTTTGAAGTCATGATAGAATTTGATGAGATTAATCTCCATGGGCCCAGTTGATAAGGATGTTGTCAGTGAATCTCAAATAATGAAGAGGTTGCAGGGAGTTAAGAGTTAAGAAAGCATTGGTCTAAGTCAGGCATGAAGGTGTTAGTGCCACTGATTGCCAAAGGTGAAACGGTTCTAGGTGGATACGAAATCACAAGGTTTGGTGGTAGTGTGTGCAGTTTTGGCATCAGTGATGTTCTTGATGGCCTGAAGTCCATCCTTGCGGGGAATGTTATTGTTTAGCATCCATGGTTGTTGAAATAGTTTGCTAGGGTGATTGCCTATGCCCTATGGCAGTGATGGCAAACCTTTTCAGCACCGAGTGCCCAAACTGGAATGTGCATGCATGTGTATGTGCCCTGGAAACCCAAAGACCAGCTGGCCGGCACGCACATGCCTGTTTTTGGCTGTTTTTAGGCTATTTTCCAGCTGGTTTCCTGGCTGTTTTCAGACTGTTTTCTAGAAAATGGTCTGTTTTTTTAATTGTTTTTGGACATTTTGGGAGCCATTTTTGGCCATTTTCCAGCGCTGCAGCACCCACAAAGACCAACCGAGCAACCAGAAGAGCAGCTGGCGATAATGCGCGCCCACAAAGGGGGCTCTGCATCTCACCTCTGGCACACGTGCAATAGGTTCGCCATCACGGCCCTATAGAGTTTTCCCAGGAAATCTGTGGTGACTCTTAATTTGTTGGGAGTGCTGGTCTGACAAATGGAGTACATGAAACCTGATATTCCAGTTATGATAGATTAAATGCTTGAGATAAAGTGAATCTCCTGGTTTAAGTAGGAGGATTAATGTAATTCTCCCTCTTTAAACAAATTAATGGGAAAAACTGCCCCTTCTTTCAGGCAAATGCAATAATTTGATACAACAGTAACCATGACATGCATTGCAACATCTTATGTTTTCCTGCGCTCCTTGTCTAATGGATAAACTAATCAGATAGGACAGCCACTTTTCGCTGACTTGTGTGAAAAGGATTATAATAGAGGTAGTATTGCAAAGATTAAAATATAATACATGCATTCTAAATTGATAATTAGTGTCATCACTTATAACCAATTATACTTGATTCTGCTTTTTAAGAGCCAGTGATTTGATACTTGGCAGCAGCAAAGTGCTTTAATAGATATAGAGCTGTAATGTTTACAGACATACCTTTTTCCCCCTAAAAGATCATGGAAGATTGTTTATTGAAAAAAATAGAAATCAGCATTGCTGAAGCCGAAAAGAGGACTGGGAGGAATGCTATGAACATGCAGGAAACTTATACTGCATACCTAGTTGAAACAAGGTAGGTCAAAATCAAAATAAAGTTCACTGTTACATTAGCTTTTTTTTTTTTTACTATTAGTTTGAAAATTATTTTCAATGCATTTTATGGTTTATGTGGCTTTTCCATTCTGTCTTAATAAGCTTAGGAACAAGTAGAATTGCTTGGAGCCAGTTTTGCAACCATGTCCTTAAAGAATCACACATTAAAATAACTTATGCATAAGAAAAAAGCTGACTCAGTTACTACTGTTGTGAAATCTCTTAAAAATAAAAGCAGTTCATTGGCTGGAACAGCATGGCTCATGAGTGCTTCAGATCAAGCAGATTGTCCATAGGATTGGTTAATTGGTAGTTCACCATCTTCCAATGGTATTAGATTACTGCTTCAGTTGTTGCTCAAACTAAGAGTGCATAACAAATATAATATTTTTATGTATTAAATTTATATTTTATGTTTCTAGACTGCCCATCACCCTCAGAGAGGGGCTCTGGATGGTGTACAATATAATCAATATATAAAACAGAATATAAAGTTAACATTAGAATATTAAAATTAAGATTAAATATTAAAATTGTGAAATTTTAACATAACATTTCAAAGACAAAAAATTCCAAGATAGCCATTTAACAATGATTAATAAAGGCAGAAGGAGGGCTCTCGTGGTGCCAGACAACTCCACAGTTCCATGGTCCTTTGTGCCCCCCATGCAAGGCTGCAGAGGCAAATTTTGATCCCTTTACAGAAAGCTAGAAGAATGGGGGGGGTCTGACTCATTTTGTGGGGGGGAGAGAAAGATGATCCATAAACTAGGGGCAGCAGCAGAGAAGGTTGTCTTCTTAGACCCTGCCAATCAAAAATCCTTGATTGACGGGATCTGCAGCATAGGGTATCTCAAGGAGGGGGAGGCTTTGGAAGGCTGGAGGCAAGTCGGCTTGTGCCTGCACTATAGTTTCCCCTGTACCTGAGGTGCCCTTTATTCCAAAAAAGAACATTAGACAATTTGAAACTGACTGAGAATAGCTTTTCAAGGAGCACTTGTACAATAGATAACGATGCTAGGATTTGCCACCTAATCCATTACAGCCTACAAATTTCTTATTTATTGAAGACATTTTTTTTGGAGTGGGGGATTAACCAACGCTTAAGCATGTTGTGGATTAGAGACATGTCACTGTGGTTGTATGGTGTTCGCATCCTGCTACACATCACCTTATGAATACCAAATACAACAATGTTTTTGAATACTTAAACTTACAATTGTTTTCTGTTACAGTTTATAGTTATTTTGCTGATAGAAGAATACACAATATCATCCCCCCCCTCAAACATTGATAGAAGCATCTTAAATTATTTATTAGCTTATATTTATTTTGCTAAATAATTAGTACATTTAAATTAAATTAGCAATTTAAAGCTAACTAATAAAGCACATATCAAACATACAATAGGAAAAACTTAAAATGCATGATTAGTGTCTGCTTTGTTGGTTTTTCTGACATTCAGACGGATTTCTCCAAACACTTTTTGTATCTTGGAATTAAACTAGGTATTCTACTGATCTTCACTTGCTCTTATCATAATTAGGTTCTGATGTTGTTTAGGTCTGTGGAGTCAATGGGTGAAGGACAATGTTCCCCTCCAGACTCTCTTTGGAGGAGATACAGTGAATTTGAATTGTTGAGAAATTACTTGCTAGTGAACTATCCACATATCATTGTACCACCTTTACCAGAAAAAAGGGTAAGACTCAGTTTCTTCTCATTCTGTTTGGTTATGTCTTTTACCCCATTATTCATACTTGGACTTGTTAAAGTTCATGCCTCTATGATGACATACTAAGATATTATTTCGGGTTCAGGAGTGATTCTTGATTTATATTTTTATTTCATGTGCAATCTTTACCCTTAAGGCTGCAAATACATCCATTGATTTATGAAAGGAGTGTTTAACGTTTAGGAAATAGGAGATGTGAACAAGAGTTGAGCTTGTGTAGCTTAAAAAAAAAACCCTAGTGCTTCATTGTAAATTTATGCAAATAATATATAATGGCTAACACACTTCATATATCTTTTAGAGTGAGAAAATTTAGAGTACCATGTTTACCTACCTGCTTTTTTGTGTCAGAGTGCATGTGGGAGAAAACAGTTGATATATGCAGATGGGGAATGAAATAATTTTATAAATAAGATACCTAATATTACAGGCAATTAATCTTAAACAATAATACTACTTCTTATCTTTCTCCCCTTTTGGAGGCAGTGTGGTGGTTTCTGGCAAGTAGATATCCACACAAATATACTGCTCACATCAATTATCCGTAAATTGATAATATGGGATGTTGCACATTGTTTTGTCTTCTCTTACTTTTAAAGGATCGTCTTAAGTTCAGGGTTGTTTTCCTGTCAGATAAATATCGTACAGCACTTTTAAAAAATGTGGATTGCCTTAAAAGGATAATAAATACTTCATACGATTAACCTTCCACCTTGTTTTGCAGGCAGAATTTGTTTGGCATAAGCTCTCGGCAGATAACATGGATCCAGATTTTGTAGAGCGACGGAGGATTGGCTTGGAAAACTTTCTTTTGCGTGTGGCTTCACATCCAGTTCTTTGCCAGGAAAAAATGTTTAATGCATTTTTGACCCTAGTATGTTGCTTGGATTTTGTAAAATATACTTATGCACCTTAATTCTAATTCATCGAATATGTACCTACCGTATATACTCGAGTATAGGCCGACCCGAATATAAGCCGAGGCACCTAATTTTACCACAAAAAACTGGAAAAGTTATTGACTCGAGTATGAGCCTAGGGTGGGAAATGCAGCAGCTACCGGTAAATTTCAAAAATAAAAATAGATACCAATAATGTTTTTGAATATTTATTTCAAAGAAAAACAGTAAACTAGCGGTGTATTCAATGAAATACTTCACTCACCTCATGATGCTGATGTCCCGCTGTGATGATGATGTCCCGTGCAGCCGCGGGAGCGATGTCCCGCCTCCTATGACACACGGCACAGTGATTCCTATCATTGGATCACTGTACCAGAGGAGGTGGGACATCGCTATGTGGCTGCTTGCCATAACAAGGAGGAGGTGGGACATCGTTGCAGAGCGGCAGGAGGGGGAGGAAGGGGAATCGTAAGACAGCCCTGCATTACATTAGAACGTGAGGAGGGGGGATGGTGCAGTGCGCGCTGCGCGGCAAACTGACACAGAGGGAGGGGAAACTCACAGGGGCACTGGGCCATTCACGAGTGTCACCCAGCGGCATGGCCCCGCCCCTTTTTCTCCTCCATTTCGGGCAAATTTTTCACTGACTCGAGTATAAGCCGAGGCGGCTTTTTTCAGCCCAAAAAGTGGGCTGAAAAACTAGGCTTATACTCGAGTATATACAGTATATACATTTTTCAGAATATATCTTTCTCAAATGGGATTAAATATTTAACTGAAAACTAGGATAATTGATATTATTCAGATAGTTGAAATAGCAGAACCAATGTGAGAGAGTTTTCTTGTCTCCTCTCATTTTGATGCTCAGTAATTTTAGAAATTAGAGTGTGCATATATGTTGATATACACACATCAAATGCAAATTTTCATGTTTCAATTTTTTTAACCCCTAGGTAATTTTTTTTGACACTGCCAACCTCAACCTTTTTAGAAAGTTAATGATTGGCTTAAGATAAACAATTCCAGTTTAGAATAAAAAACCCATGTCACTGATATTGCATTCCAAAACATGTATGGTATAAACCAGTGATCCCCAACCCCTGGTCCGCGGACCGGTGCCGGGCCGTGGAGTACCTGGCACCGGGCCGCGCAGCGGCCGGGGGCCATGATCGCTGCAGCGGCCAGGGGCCATAGTTTCTTTCTGTATGCAAATTAGGGCTAACTGGCACAAGGGGTGTTACTGGACCGCTGGTGGCACTCTGATGTCACCAGCGGCCCACCGCCCCCCTGTGTCCAGCGCCGCCCTTCTCATTCCTTTTCAGCGCTTCAGCGCTGGCCGATTCCTGAAAAAAACCTAAGCGCCTGCGCAGCTACGTAGGGCTAGTGTAGACAGCGCTAGTAGCGTAGCCTTGCGTAGGCGCAGTTTGTGCTACGCTATCTACGCTAGCCATACTGAACTGCGCCTGCGCAAGGCTACGCTACTAGCACTGGTCATCGACGCGCTCAGCGGGCCACGGTAAAATTATCAAAGGCTGACTGGTCCGCGGCGATAAAAAGTTTGGGGACCACTGGGTTAGAACAGTGATCCCCAACCCCCGGTCCGCGGACCGGTGCCGGGCCGTGGAGTACCTGGCACCGGGCCGCGCAGCGGCCGGGGGCCATGATCGCTGCAGCGGCCAGGGGCCATAGTTTCTTTCTGTATGCAAATTAGGGCTAACTGGCACAAGGGGTGTTACTGGACCGCTGGTGGCACTCTGATGTCACCAGCGGCCCACCGCCCCCCTGTGTCCAGCGCCGCCCTTCTCATTCCTTTTCAGCGCTTCAGCGCTGGCCGATTCCTGAAAAAAACCTAAGCGCCTGCGCAGCTACGTAGGGCTAGTGTAGACAGCGCTAGTAGCGTAGCCTTGCGTAGGCGCAGTTTGTGCTACGCTATCTACGCTAGCCATACTGAACTGCGCCTGCGCAAGGCTACGCTACTAGCACTGGTCATCGACGCGCTCAGCGGGCCACGGTAAAATTATCAAAGGCTGACTGGTCCGCGGCGATAAAAAGTTTGGGGACCACTGGTATAAACATTATTGGTATGTGTTGGCCCCTTTAAATAGATGATGAATGATTTTTTTAAAAAATCTAAAAAATATGTGAAATGCTGGGAGTGTTTACAAATACTTTGAAAGATCCAGTGTATTCAGTAGTTTAATTCCTTTTGTCTCATAATAGAGTACTAAACAAATTAACAATATTAATTTCTTTGCTAAGAGGAAAAATACCTTAGAGCAGAAATAATGTGTTCTTCTAAAACTCTAATCCTGTCTGTAATCAAATAAAACCCTGCATTACTATTTATTGTACATACACAATACTACTTTTACAATCTTCCCTCTCCCAGACAGCATCTATTAATTGTTCTTGAAGTGTTTTAATTATATAGAATATTTTATATATACATTTCAGCATTGTATGGAAAAAATATGATTTTCTGTCTTCTCAGTAAATAGTAGAATTTGGCAATTATCCATTTAAATCAACCGTGAATACAAAATTCTTTACCCAATTCATAAATATAGCATTCCCGGGCATGGGATGTAATGATGTGACTGATATAGGTGTATCATAATTGTTAGGCTTGTCAAATTAGTTTTAACCCTACTGAGAATGGTTTACCTCTTGTTTATATGGTCTTGGGCCACCACAGTGTGCCTTACACAAGGAAGAACAGTGCTGCTATAACTATCAGTGCATCATTAATAACGCCTTGAAATAAAAATGGATATAATTTTTATTTCTAGGAAACTGGCTGGAAGGAGATGGTAAATGAAACAGGCTTTCAACTGAAGGTAAATTACTTTATAATGCACTATAATTATATATCCAAAATGACATAATCATGTAAACTGACTTACTAATGAAATTTTGTGCCAGTTTAATATTGCATGCTAAAGTTCAGGCAGTTCAAAATATTTTTGTATAATTATCTTTCATTTAAAAAATAAATGTTCTATATCCTTCTAATTATCTTCTGAAATATGCATATCTACATGGGTTAAAATGCTATGTAGAAGAGAGCATTTGTATACAAAATTGCTAAGTAACTCTGCATACCTTACCATCTTCATAACTATAAATCATACTTATAAAGGAGTCATCTGCTATGATTGTGCAAGACAGCAGGGAAAGGAATATACAATTCTGTCTTAAGTGCCAAGCAACGCATTAATCTTGCATTTTTAAGAGATACTTAATGCTACTACAAATATTTTGAAAGATGCCTAGCATTATGTTGAAATATTCCAACATTACTGTTCTAATCTGAATTGGGGTTTTATATTTCAGCTGCTGTTTTCATGCTTTTATAGCTTAAAGTAAATTTTTTTAGGAAACCAAAATAGATTTCTAATATAATTGCATCTTGGAGAATCTAAAAAGCTGACTTTGAAATTACTTGCTATATATTGAAAATACATTATATAAGTGTTTTATATAATGAGAGAATTAATGTACTACATCGTAGTATGGCAGGATAGCAATTAGAACGTGTGTGCTGCTTACAAGCAACATAATTATTGGTCTAACCCTAACTCCTCATAATATTTCACTTAGTGCATGAATTATATGCCAATTTTTATTATATGTAGAATATAGGCTTTTTGTCATACATAATTTTAAGAATTTTGCTTATATTAGTGAAATATAATATATGCTAAATTTAAAGACAGTAGAATAGAAAGGAGTAACATTGAGAAAAGAAAATAAGAAAGAGAAAAAGGAATTACTATCAACATTTATCAGAACAAGTATAAACAGATTTAGTGATTTAACCTTATGTAAAGTTATAAATAAATTTATCTCAAATGTTTTCATACTCAATTTACAAAAAAAGCTTGGTAAATGAAGAGAAATATAACCCTATGACAATATTTGAACAAGCTAAAGGTTAAGGCCATTAGAAGTAAAAGGAACAAATATAAAGTTGGTTTATTTTATCTGGATTAAAATATATATCATATTTTACTTCTGGCTTCATTAACTTTGGAGTTAACAAGTTCCGTTGGATTTTGTTCTGCAAGTTAGTTTTGCAATATTTTATGCTTCTTAATAATTAGCACAATCACGTTTGGTTGTAATTTTGTTTTTGTTTCTAATTTAATATGTGTTTCTCCAACAGGCAGATTCTAGATTAAAAGCTCTTAATGCAACATTCAGAGTGAAAAATCCAGATAAGTAAGTGTGATGGCGCCTAAAAGCAATTACGATTATACTAATGTAAAGATGGAATCCTGGTTAAGTTCAGTGGAATTTGTTTCTGATTGGAATCAGGGAATAATATTATTGTTTAAAGAACTGCAATGTATTTTAGGAGCTGCCTACTTTAGTGTAACTTAGCATTTAGTGGCTAGCATAGCCAATTAAATATTATAAGATTACAAAAAAGAAATCCCATGTCATCCTGCTACAAAGTTTGTAATCAAGGAGTAATCAAATTGTCCTGCTTTCTTTTAGTCAAAAGAATGGACATGCTAAGTACTAAAATATTTTGAACATTATTTTATAATAGTAAGAACAGTATCATCCAACTGCATATAAGTAAAATGTTGGCCTGCACTCTCCCAGTGCAGTGCAGTATTCATAGGAGCCACTCATCCATTTGTTTCCACCAGGATCTTCAAGTGGTTCAAACCTGAATTTTCTCCAAACTCCTTAAATTGGCAAAGTGTTGCTGGCAGGATTTGGCTTCCATTCCCCTCACTATCTTGGTAGTCATCTGCTGAGCATTCTCATAAATGCTTTTTTTTTTTAGTCTTTGGTGTCCAGGACAGGATGCTATATTCCATATCTGGTCTGAACAAGGAAAAATAGAGGTGGACAATTAGTCCCTACAATATGGATTTAGTGATCTTACTAATATATCCCAAAACAAGTATGAGCTTTGGAGAACTAGATTAATAGATGTTCTAGTAGTTGAACTTTATGAGTGGTGTGGCGACCTAGTAGTGAAGACGCTCTCCTGCCACTGGGAAGATTGAGAGTTCAATCCTAGGTAGCGGCAGATGTTTCTCCCTTAAGGTGCAAAGAAAAACATCTGCTGCAAACTCCACGTGGCGTCACGAAGGGCATCCGGCCAGTAAACGCTCCGTTCCATCCAGTCGCCCCAATTCTACACAAATTAAGGAATTACAAAGTCGTGAAAAAGTAGTTGAACTTCCCCATTGTCACTATTGTGTACCTGTTTGAAAGTTTAATCATCTGATAGAGGAAGACTCAGCCACATGTTCCTCCTGCATAAATGGTCTATAATAAACTCCCATGGTAATACTACTTTTTGATTTATCTGGGAAACAATCTCAAAAAGATTTCCATGTTGTGGTTCATGGCTTTCCACTCAAGCATATGGTTTCTAATTGAGTAGCATAGTACCTCTTCCCTTTCTCTGGAATGCATTCATTTGAAGAAGCTGTTGCACTTCCAGACCTATATTCTACTGCTTACATTTACTTTTACATATTTTGCAAGTGCACTTGGAAAGCAATCTTACAACTTGCTCAAACTAGCTTTCTGTTGTATTGATTATAAAGTACACTGGCTCTGACCAAACTCCCATTTCTTATATCACTTTGGAACAGCACTCAACTTTGGAAAAATATATTCAGAATCATTTGATGCTGAAATTGCCTGAGGTAGTTGTCTCATTAAAATATAATGAAGCCTGATTTGAAATATCACCGAAAGCATGTAATAAACATTATCCCTTGTTTCTAGAACATAGCCTGGAGAGAAAATTATGATTCCCCACTCCCTCTTCATAGACACAGGTTTTCTGTGAACATTGATAACTGGGCCACCCAAACAAGTACATGCCCTTTTAAGTTTGTGTATATTATCTCTTTATTTTGTATGGTTTTTTTACGTTTCGTAAATTCTATTACTCAGCAGATTTTTTTCCTGTTCATATGGTCTTTTTGGAATAGGACGTATGGGTCAAGATTTACATTATTTTTGTTGTACCTACCTACTTTCCTATATTTTCTGTGGGGTTGCGTGGGATTTGTCTATATGTCTGTATGTTCCAGGTGTTAAGTAGGGTTTGTCTCTGAGATGTCAGACTTTTATTGAGGGTTTTGTCTTGCTTTGAAGAGAAGAAATTTGTGTTCCTTATTGCTAATAATGTATTTGCACCATCTTGTACTTCTAGGAGATTTACAGAACTTAAACACTATAGTGATGAGCTGCAGTCTGTCATATCTCATCTTCTAAGAGTCAGAGCTGTAAGTGTTTTCATCTTTGGATTCTGATGAAAATAATGTAAGTCAGCCTGTCTTAATGTGCAACACACGGGATCATTTGTTTCTTTGTGTGAAATGGATTGAATCAGATAAGCCCTTGCTCTGCATACAAGAAATTATATGGATAGTTTGAAATGATAGGGACATACTAGTGAGGTAGTCAATAGGAGATGTTTCTGGGGAGCTGTGAAAAGAGAAGTTACGTTTGGACTCTTTGTGTTTAAGCTCTTCAATTAGCAGTATATGTGGATGGTTTCATGTCTAAGAAGTGGAACGAATTGCTTCTGTTCCTTAAGGCTAATTCTGGGTTTAATAGTTGCACTTGGTATCATGAATCTAAACATACACATTTCTAATCTGTTTTCTCTAAGTTACCTATCACTGTCTTCAGGTTAATATTTATTTATTTATTTATTTATTTATTATTTATTTATTTATTTATTTATTTATTTATTTATTAATAGAACATCCCATTTATCTCGAAAGCAAGGCAGACTTTATAACTGGCTTTTTTGTCACCAAAATTAACACTCATCAGAATATTAGAAGAAAAAAACTCCTTAGAACTGATATATTACTGAAAAATTAGTTTGCAGAGAGAAATTGTATCTCAAATATACTCTCTCTCAAACTGAGGGTTATGGGTATATTTAAAAAAACTGAAGAAGTCATTTTATAAATGTTCTGATCCTTAAGTTAGTGTCCATGGTATAATATCTGGTAGATGTTCTGGTGAACCAAAATGTGGAGTGAAAATAATGGTGGGTTCAATGTGCTTGAGTAGTATTTAAAAGGGAAAAGAGACTAGGAAGTCTTCCTTATCATTTTATTTATCCTTTTGTAATTTCAATTGTTTCTTGTAAAAATTCATATTCTCAAATAGTTCTGGGCAGCTTATTCTCCGTCACCACGTCAAATTATACAGGTGGCAATAGAAAAATTTTAAACAATATGTTTAAACTGTTCAGTGTTTTCTGCTGAACACTAATAAGACGGGAGTCTGATTCCAACAATAGTTTGTTCCACAATAAAGGCTTTGTTTTGGAAAAAGCAAAAATCAGCCTCGGTATAAACATAGTCATTTTTGTTTTCTACAATACTAAGCTAACTCTAAACAGATAGTAATTTCAAAAATCTTGAATGTTTTTTAAAATATTTTTTTGGCATGGGAGAAATATTTTTAATTAAATATAGTTTCTACTTTTTTAGAGAGTGGCAGATCGTTTATATGGTGTATATAAAGTCCATGGGAATTACGGGAGAGTGTTCAGGTAGGCAAGAGATTTTATTTGTAAAATCATCCCTTTATATTTTGAAGGTAAGGTAAAGGTTCCCATTGCACATACATGATAGTCGTTCCCAACCAGAAGGCGGTGCTCATTTCCGTTTCAAAGCTGAAGAGCCAGCGCTGTCCAAAGACATCGCCATGATCATGTGGCTGGCATGACTAAATGCCAAATGTTGCAAGAACACTGTTACCTTCCCACCAAAGATGAATCCTATTTTTCTACTTGCATTTTTACATGCCTTCTAACTGTTAGGTTGGCAGAAGCTGGGATAAGTAACAGGAGTTCACCCTTACATGGTCCTAGGGATTCAAACCACCGAACTGCTAACCTTTCTGATCGACAAGCTCAGCGCCTTAGCCACTGAGCCACTGCACCTCTTTTTTTTGTTGTTGAAGATTTTGAATACTTATTCCCAACTTTTTAATTTTATGTGAGCATTTAAAGTGATTGAAGCGATAAAAAGCCAAAATTGGAAAGCAATAGATGAGCCATTAAGAGGATGTGAAATCAGGGAGTAGTTAGGAACAGGTAACAAAATATTATTCCTTGCCACATCCCTAGTGTTTTCTAACTTCAGTATTGACCATAACTGTGTATCAGAAATGAAGACATCCAGTATTGGAAAACTTGTACTTTCACAGACTGATGGAAGGGGGCCAGTTTGGCTTCCCTAACCATTGCCTAAATGGTTTCCCTAGAGAAAAAGTTTTAGCCTCTTAATGGTTTTTCATGGCGGAGCCATTGGCAGAGATCATATGGGCCAGTAAGCATAGGCTGAAGTCGGCTTCTTAGATTAGAGAGCTTTGCATCCTGGGCTGTATACCAAAGATAACCATTTTGTGTAGGCTATTTTGGGTGGGAGGCTTAATTGGAACATGAATAGCCTCTCTCCTTCTCTCTCTATGCCTGCTATTTCCATTTAAAACAAAAATGTAACTTAAATTGGGATTTGTTTTCCTGCCAGTAGAAATTGCTGAAAAGCAGTATTTGAGACCATTTGCTGTGTTGGCAGTTTGTTACTGAGAGTATGAAATGCAGTTACTCACGGAAAGGGGGGAGGGAAGTTAAGAATTGCTATTTGTCTGCTTATAAAGGGCCCCAGACCAGCTGCATCTGTGTATTTGAGATTCCCTTTTCTTAATCATGTAAAAGAAAAGGAAAGGAAAGGAAAGGAAAAAATAAAAAAGAGAAAAACTCTCAAAAGAAAAATGGGCATTTATTTTTGAAACCATGACAAACATCAGCAACATCATTAATGTTTAAACTTATATTGAGATTTTTACTTACTTTTAGTTATTAACCCAGTTCTGTACATTTAATTAATGAGTGAACTAAATTTTATGATTCCTGTAAATCCTTTATTTTGTTCTTTATCCACCATATCTTTTCCCACCTTTTTCTTGTTATGTAACTAATCTATTTTTTAAAATGCATTAATCAATAAATTATTAATTTTTAAAAAAACTTTCATTGCTCTTCTGGCTTCCAGCCCCCCTGTAAAAGAAGCAAGAAGAAGCTATTAAGTGACCTACCATATTTTTTGGAGTATAAGACAGACCTTTCTCTCTCCCTCCCTGCAAAAGAGTGTGGAAGTGTTGGTGCATCTTATACACCGAATACAGCCATTTTTGGCCTCCTGCAACCCCACATCCAATTTTTGTGAAAAATGGGTAAAAAACAGACCGCTTTTCACCATAACGGGGTGTTTTTGCCTTCCCCCACCTCCCAGAAACACTCTGTAGGCTTCAGCAGGGCTAGAGGAAGGGAAAAATGCCCCTGTTTTGGTGAAAAACGGGGGCGTTTTTGTCTTACCCCACCCTGCTGAAGCCTGCAGAGTGCTCCTGGGGGCCGGGGAAGACAAAAACGTTTTTTTTTCTTACCTCTTCGAAAACTTGGTGCGTCTTATACACTGGGGCGTCTTATAGTCCAAAAAGTACGGTATGCTTAATCTTGTTCAAAATCTGTCTGGGTCAGAATAAAACTTGCTGTATTGGTTCAATTTAAAAGATAAACTTGAATCTATGACAGCTGTATGTATTTTATTGCATCCTGCATTTTTACATATGAAGTGGTTTGTTCGCTTCTTTGCCAGAATGGGGGATGTAGCAGAATATTATTTCTGGACATAAACTATTTAATTATAAAAAAAAACAAATAAATGAGACCAATATAATAGTGCAGATATGTCTTTTTAGTTGTGTCTTTAGTTGTGTGCATAATTCTCCAGTGATGGAAATTTGACATTCTGACTGGGTGGTCTCTTGCCACAGTAAATGTAATTTTCTAAGCCAATAATTGTGGCCTTTTAGATATTACTGATGTATTGCTCACAGCATCCTTTAATATTTACTATGCTAGCTTGGAAGCAGCTTTGATAAATTATAGATTTCCCTGTCCCACCCTTGTCTAATAATGTGGAGATTTACCTATTTCATTTTAGAATTTTAAGTTATTATCAAATTAGATTACATACTGCAAATAAACCCAAATCATTTTTGTTTTGTTTTAATGATCTCAAAAGATATTGTAATTTTTTTAAAAAAAATTACATAACACACAATAAGTAGGTGATACCAACAACAGCAAATAGAATGTGCAATGCTGTTTCTTATTTAACTCTTTTTTCTTTAGCGAATGGAGTGCAATAGAGAAAGAGATGGGGGATGGGCTTCAGAGTGCTGGTCATCACATGGATGTGTAAGTATTGGCTGCATTAGAGTTGATGGAAGCCAGATGAGCACATTAAGGGATTTTGGGGGGGATGGGGGGGGGGAAGAGAGTAGCAGTGTGAGCTGTGCTATATTTCATGGGCTTTTAGGTTGGGGCTGTTTTAAAATCTGTTGCATTAAGTAGCCCAAAGAGTCCCTGGTGATTTAAAGGGATTTCTTTTTTATTATTATTTTGAAACTATAGAAGAGACTGGTGCAGTTCCAAGGTTTCCTTTAAGTTTCCATGCCAGGAAGTTGTATAAAGTAATGCAGACCTGATTTTTTTCCATTTGTTTGATAGCAGTAGTTTAGCTCTTATTTTACAGATGCTATGAAACTCTACAAATTTGTTTTTTAAATATTCATTATATTTGATATTTAATTTGGGAAGAATATAGACTACTCTGGCATTAATAGGAGCCAATTTTCGGAGAAAACTCTGAGTGGAACATAGGGCTCACTTGGCAGTTTGCTACATTTCTAGATTCTGTATTATTGGCCTATATTGCAGGAGGAAGTTTTTTTTTAAAATGCCCAGGGGCTTGCTATTCCTGATTGGTCATTGAGGAAAATAATGTCAGCATTGTCAACATTAATGGTAATTCTTCTGCAAAATATTTTTCCCCAAAATACAATCTAACCTGAAAACAAACCTAGCCCAATTTTCACACATGTGCCTAATATAAGCCCTACCCCCAAAACAAGCCCTAGTTAAGCCCCACCCACCACCTAGTTGTACAAGGTGCAACAAGGCACATGCATAAATATCAAGCTAGGGCAGAGGGGCGTGGACCTGCCCCATGCTCCCCACACCCATTTACCTTAGGACCGTTGCAGCCAGACCTCCCTCGCCCTGACACCTGTCACGCTGCTACCTGATTTCTGCGGCCGTCTGTGGCAGAAGACCATGTAGCGCTGGTGCAGCTGCTTGTGGCAGGAGGCCGTGTGGCTCATCACACTGGTGCCACCACTTGCAGCAAGACGGCGCATGCACGTTGCACCAGTGCCATTGCCCAGGCGCACAATGGTGCAATATGCCACACAGCCTCCTGCTGCAAGCAGTGCGATGAGCCACGCAGCATCTGGCTGTGAGCGGCCGCAGAAGTCAGGCAGTGGCGCGACAGGTGTTGGGCCATGGGAGGCCTGGCTCTGGTGGTCCTAAGGTAAGCGGGTAAGATATACCCCCAAAATAAGACCTGGTGCTTATTTTGGGGCCCCAAATAAAATAAGACGCTATTTCAGGGAAACATGGTACTATTTCCATTAGGAAATGATGGGTCTTCTGGAATCATCCTACCATTGTTGCATCAAAATAACAATAAATGAGGATAGGCTTTGTATTATATATTGTCAGGACTAGGATGATCCTAGAAGACAATGAAGAAATGATGAAACAAACCACAACTAACAATACATTGAGAGACTATTTCTAATTGGCAGAATGTAATCCTCTTCCTGGCCACACCACAATGTTTAAAATATATATTTTAAATATTCTATTTGATTACTATGTATGCCCTCTTTGATCATGGCCATGTGAAATAAATAATATAATTGTCTTTAGTTTTGTTTTTATTTATGGTTTAGCTGCCAATCCTGTAACCAGTCTTCTTGAATATTTTCTTGAATATTTTTAAGCAAGAAATTTTTGCCACTACAGAATTTATATTTTACTGTAGTAATTATTTGGAAGGTTTCCAAAAATGAGACACTGACTCTTTTGTATCAGTTTTGGTTCTCTCTTTTAAAAAAATATGTTTTTACCAAGTCATTTTAATTAAGCCTTATGAAAATATTTTTAAATAAATACCCCTGCAACATTGATCAAGTTTGGGGAATGTGAGTTTGTTTTTCTGCTATTCTTTTTTTCTCTCCTACCAGGTATGCAGCTTCTATTGATGATATACTAGAGGAAGAAGAACACTATGCAGATCAGCTGAAAGAATACCTCTTTTACGCAGAAGCCCTTCGGTAAGCACATTAATACATCTGCTGTAATTTTCCTGATAAAGTTTAAAGCATTACAGTTAACTCATTTGGTAAACAGTTGATAAGAGTGAACGATCAGAATGGGCATGCAGAAAACTTGGAAGAACTTGCTCTGCATATTAGCCTTGAAATAAGTTGTTATCAGATAACCTTGCTTCCTGATCTTTGCATAGCATGGGAATTATGCTGACTCCTGTAATAAATGAACTAGGCAAAGAAATAAAAATAACCTATCCTGAGATTTTATACTGAGGCTGCCGGTGACAGACTCAAATTATGCTCGGTCTACCATATTTTTGAAGAGATTTGTGCTTTGTGGAACAAGTAATTATTTACAACTGACTGGAATTACAAGTAATGATTTGCAGGTGTGTTACAAAGTTATTAGAGAATTTTAAGGACTGGGGATTTAGTAAATAGTTAGCCTTTCTGACAGCTGTGTCTCAGTGTTTGACCAAATATCTAAAGCAGATTGAGCTACTGAGCAACCTGTTTGCAGATACCTATGGCAAAGCAGTCTTAAAATCAAGATTATCAGAGTATAAGAGGATCAGGAATTATTCATCCAATGAACCAGTCAGAGTGGTTTTAGGAAAGCAGGGGCAGAATATAAGGTGTTCAGAAGATGAGGAATAAATGAGGTGGGTAGGATACCCAACACTTGGAGATTGAATGGAGATTATTGAAAGACCAAATATGGGCAGGCTGGCATGCAGATCATATGGAAGATATGGGGAAATATGAAACATATTTAAAATCTTATTCACAGTTTAAACATAAGTGTACAATTGCTTGGGTTTTACTTCTTCTGTAATTGGAACAATTGATGATGGCCCCGAGTTTTATTTCTGCTGAACAGAAATGACTCCAGAATATACAGGCTGTGAAGATTTGTTTTGGATTTAGGGTTAGGGTTAGGTTATAAACTTGACATAGGCTTATAGCTTGAGTAAAGGGATAGTTCTAAGGTTTTCTGACTTTTTTTGTGACTTCTGTGTTGAAATGTGTTATTTTTGCATACCTATGCAGAATATTCTCTGCAGAATATTCTATTAAATATGGAAATGTATGATTTTTATCCTGAATCTAACATTGGAAGAGCATCTCTCAAATGGGATGATTAAAGTTTGTTTGGAATGAAACGTATTTAAAATCTTATTTTTAAAAATAATATCGCTCTTTTATGTTAAAGAGAGGGTCTCATTTCTTTTTCTAGACACCCATGTGATTAAGGAATTTTCTAAGGTTAGCTTAAATAAGAACCTCCATAGAAGAAGTTCTCTGTTGTAGACAGTCCCCTTTCACATGGCTTTGAGCAGTGATTCTTAAACTTTTTGCTTTCAGGGCCCCTTTCCACTTTAAGAGTATGGAGCATTTGTTGTATGGGTTATATATATTGATATTTATCACATTTAAAATTAAAATTACTTTCAAAGACTATTTCTTTATTGAATCGCATAAAAATAAACGTATTAAAATGTTTTTCATAAAAAACTATTTTTCAACAAATAAAGTAATAAGAAGAATGACATTGTTTTAAATATTACAAATATCTTCAATAATTGGCAAATTTGATTTTGTGGACCCCTGTCAGGGTCTTGGGAGACTCCAGTAATCCTCAAATCAAACTCTTAAGTGCTCGATTCATGGACTGTGAGATTCATTCTTACTGCTTCTGAATGTATAGATTTGGATTGATGAGCAAAATGTTTTCATTTGTAATTTTTAATGGCTATTTCAGGACAGTTTGCAAAAAGCATGAACTTCTGCAATATGAGTTTGAAATGGGTTGCTCAGGATCTCCTATCAAAGAAACAGCAGTGTGAGGAATTGGCAACAGGTGTAAGTTTGACTATCTGTCCATCCTTTCATCCACCCACTTTATTTTCCAAAAGTTTAAAATTAGGGAGAGTCATATTTCTTAGCACAGACTGAGGAGAGGATGACAGGTAGGAAAATTCCCCTCCCCATTTTCCTGCCATTCGTCAAAAAGGCTCAATTCCAAGCCTTCAGTGTTGCAATCCTGGGATGTGTGTTCTTTTCCCAAGTGACATTTGATCACTTGAAAGGGACATGCTGTGCCCAGAGAAAAGGAACGAGGCAGTCCCGGCCCGTGCTGGCTCAGTTGATTTGCAGGCCCCGATTAAGGGGCTGAGCAGCCATGAGGTGACTGGGGAAGGGAAGGGCTGTCTCCTATGCTGGCTACGCCCACCCCCTTCACTAGGGCTTATTTTTAGGACATATATTAGGTCCACCCCAAAAAATCAGGCTAGAGCTTATTTTCGGGGTAGGTTGTATTTTCTGGAAAACACGATATGTCATAGTTCAAAATTAAATTATACATACAGTATGATGTTCTTTATTCCATAGTAACAGTACATTTTATAACAATAATTACTGTTGCTTTGGAAGAATCTGATGTGCATTTTAAAAGAGATTCAGTGTTTCATTGATTCAGTTTAAAATATTCTATGAACAAAATTCGCCTGATCATATTCTGTGGCACCCCTGCCTTTTTCCTTGTCTCTCCCCGGATTTTGACTTCAGTACTGTTCACTGCAACTAGAACATGTCATATGAACTGAGCAATCCAAATATGGAACAAGGATATGGAACTTATAAGGTGCAGCATGTTCTTGATTACGATTTGGAAGATAATGAGTCGTGCTTTAAATCACTAATACAAAATACGAACTGAAATGTTTTATTTTCAATTCAATAATTTGGACTGGGCAAATCTTGCTTCCTTTTGGACTGGGTGTGAAGCTGATCCAGATATGATATTTGTCATCCCATTAATTGGTAGAGTTGATTTGATAATATGGCTGGCTAGATGGGGGTTCCTCTCCCTTTCTCATTGCTCCTTGAGTGTCCTACCTGAAGCTATACACCCAGTGGAAAAAGAAAAGGGAGACTATTGTATTGCGGACAGAAATTTTACCTGGGATAAAAAGCAAGCCTTTTATCTTTAGTAAATATTTTGAAGCAACTGCCCATATAAACCTTTTCCATAAGAAAATTGGTTGTCTTGTTTTTCTAGAAGGTAGTCAAGCACTTTTTGAAATTGCTTCATTATTATACTTCTTTCAGACAATAAGAACGTTCTCGTTGAAAGGAATGACCAGCAAGCTTTTTGGCCAGGAGACACCTGAGCAAAGAGAAGCAAAAATAAAGATTCTAGAAGAACAGATAATGATGGAGAAGAACAGCTTAAAGCGAAGAACTTAGAGAGCCGGTAACCATTGCTTGTGCCAATGTGTATATACTGCACATGATTGTTTTATGGGTGTCCCTGTATATGTTCCAGGTGCTCATGAATATCCCATTATTGGCAAAACAACTCTGTACAAACCATTTTGTACATGCTGTAATATAAACTATGGAGGTTGAGCCTATTGGACTATTTCCATAGTTAGCAAGTTTTCTACCTCGGTTAAGTTAAGGTGAAATGTTAGTTCTGTCAAACTTGAGATATGTCGAACAATATGTCTCTGGAGATTTATTGCTCAATTCTTTGCAATTATGACCATTATGCTGGTTAAATGCAACATTTTTTTCTGTCATATTTACTTTTCTTAATGTTGCTCCTTCCCACTTATATATAATAATTATGATTAAATATAAAGTTATATTAGTTCAGTAATATAGTTGCATACATTTATATGGACCTTTATTAATACATTTGGGGTTTTTTAAGTTTTAAGTGCATACATTCCAAGCCATCTGTATTAACATTTCTTTGAGAGATTAAGATTTCAAGCAACAATTTGCCAAGAATACTCCTACAAACTAATGAAACAACTCCAGCAATAAGAAAAGCATGTGTTATGATTTTGCTTTGTTTTAAATGTATTTATATAGCTTCAATGTTCAAGTCAATGTGTTATGTTGATTGTAAAACTGAAATGAAACGGGAGATTCTAAAATGGAAATAAAACGGCTGAGGAAATGGAGATCTTGAGTGGATGGTAATGTTGCGTGAAATGGATATATAAGAAATTGCAATTAATAGACAAAAAAATAGCAGCATTCAGAAAATCAGTCTCTTGTTTGAATGTATGAATAAACTCATGTCATCAGCCCACTTACCCGGGGCTGGTTCTGTGCTAAGGTATTTCTTGTTTGCTCTAATTTATTTCAGAGACTTCATGAAAAGTGCTTGGGCTGATATTGAACACTTCAAGGAGCAAAAGAATCATGATTTAAAGGAGGCACTGATCAGTTATGCTGTGATGCAGATCAGTATGGCCAAAAAGGTAAGCCTGACCGAGAAGGAATTTCAAAAAAGAACCCAGACTATAAAATGTTAAAGCATGAGGTTTTAACCTAAATTAATGGACACCTCAAGAGAGCCATTCTTATACTAGACTTCTGTCATCTGTATACTATTCTTTGTAGATGTAGAAAATTCTGTTCATGTTGAATTTGCAAGAATACTTCCATCATGACATAGAAAAGGTTGATAATTTTAATAAAATTAATACATAGATAAGTTGCCGGAGTTATCACTTGTCTACTTAATGCTTAATTCAAATGCATATTTTTGTTCTTTTTCTGTATGTTTTGTTATTCTAGGGAATTCAGGTTTGGACAAATGCAAAAGAATGTTTCAGCAAGATGTGACACAAGAAATTCTGTCCTTTTGATGAAATGCTGGAGAACCGAAGCACAAATGCATGAACATGGATGCTAAGTTGCCTCATTTACTATATCATGGAATTGGTGTGTTTATGAAACTAGGGGCGCAAAGAAATGGTCTCTGTTTCTTGATGGCCACCTTGTGGCTTGTTTTGCATGCAGTAGCAAACCTGAACTTTGTAATTCTGTTTGAGATAAGGCTATAGGAAAGACCCAAGCTGGCTCCATTGATCACATCAAACTATTCAAACTATACCACGAATCTGTACACTATTGTAAATCATTTCCAAGTGCCCCCCCCCTTTTTATATGTTATAGTAAACACTGTAACCTACACTGTAAACATATGGTGATGATTTTTTTGTTTTCCAAATGTAGTGGTACAAAAACTAAATCTCCCCCTCTCAATTATTAGTAATATTCGACAATATCCTATGTTGCACATCTCAGATATATTACCCCACCCCACAAAACTCCTTAAACTTTGTAACACAGGCTTTGGATATTAATTTGTTATATATCAGGGATGTTTCTGAGCTCATAATTAAAACCAATAGGAATTACTTATAGATGTTTCTGTTTGCTAGCTCAAACCTCATAAGCTACTATCACTGATCTCAATAAACATGTTTAATATGACCTTTACATTTATTCAATGTCCCTGAGATTAAAGCATTTGATTCTTAGTTGGTTTTTTAATATAATAATGTCCCCTTTTGAATACTTGAGAACACCAATATGAAATCAAATAGGCTTATTTGCAATATGAACACGGATTGCTTATACATATCTTTGCCTTGATTTTGTATAATATACATTGTCTAGGTTTCTTTGAAAAGGAGGTGTGTAAAGGATGCATTGTCATCTTTACAATGTATTCAAAAGCAAGATCTTTTTTGCTAGTTTTATATTTCTTATTCCCAGCTATCAGAAAAGCTAATGCTCCTTGGCTGCTTTTTCATAATGATATTTTAAGAGATTAATATGGAATGAAACCAGACTTACTGTGAATCTTTGTCAAAAAATCAGGTACTCATTTTGTCAAGCATGATTTAACTAGTTTACAATACACATCTAGAAAGTACTTAATCTGTTTATTTCCTCAATCAGAGCTACTTTGCCAAGGCCATTATGAAATAATATTTGCAGATAACTTTTTTCAGTCTATCATGTAACCTATGATCATTTTAAAAAGATTAATGATTAATTTTAATTACATAATTATTTCAAAAGAAAATCTAATACATTAAGGTAAATCAACCACATTGTTCCATTCAGAAAGGTGTAGAATATAGTTCCCAAACTGATAAAACTTTTACATTCCAGAAACAATAAGCAGCTACAAATGTAGACTTTTAGTAGACTTTTAGAGTAGTTGTGCCTTAATTTAATATCAGTAGGCACCCGGAGTCAATATTTTCCATGCACTTAATCTTCCTAGTGCCTTCCTTCTCTTACCCTTCTTTCATAAGCTGTATAAAATAAATGTATCAGTATGTCTTTTGCTAACTGTATTGAGTTTTGAGAAGGGATCAAAAGGTTTGTGCCAAATATATTTAATAAAACTACCCTTTATTATGTTTTGTTTTCATATTGATTTTGGATTCTCTTTAATTTGACTTTTTTGTTGGTATGCTTTAAGAAAAGCATATTATTGATTTGTAATTACTCATTTTTGAGATTTTAAAAATCTAGCATCTTGATTTCGGAATATTTTCAAGCATTTGTTTCTGTTCAGTGATGGTTCATGTTTCTATGGATTTCAAGAAGGTGGTTCCGATTGACATTTGCAGTGATTAAAAAATGTTTAAAACCTGTGTTTACTGAAGCATACCAGAAAGTTCTTGTAAGAGCTTACCATTATCTGCGGTTTCTCTCCAGTCAATTTCTTCTAGTACCCTATGTAGTTTGAGGATAAGATTATAGCAAGTGGGCTTTCCAAATTCTCTTGCAGAACTGAACATTTTATGAATAAGTGATATCTGGATGTGCTGTTTAGTATCTTGTATGATTGACATACTGTCCGCTCAGTAGAAAACCTCATGCGAAGCTCTCAGAGGTGAGCTTATTTGGCAAGAGAAAGAAGACTTTCTTCTCCATAACTTCCTGCAAACCTTCTGATAAGCAATGTACTACCCACAGGAGGGGAGTAACATGGTTGAAATAGTCTCGTCCACCACTTTATCTTAGCTTCAATTTGCACCTATTGAAGTTTCTCATAATCTTCAAAGGTAACCCGATGTACAATATACTGCAGTGATCTATTCTGGTAGGGATAAGGGCATGATGAGTTCCTGTCACTAATTCTTGCTCCAGGTAGGGCTGCAACAGTTGCACCAGCACAAGCTAGGCCATTAAGCAGTAGCTGTCAAAGAAGAGATCCAAGTTGCGGACCTATTCTTTTGGAGATATGCTATGCAAAGTAATAATCGGAGCCAACAGAGAATTAGTTTTTGCACAAGCAGCAATGCCATCTTGCAGGTTTGTATCACCCAGACCTTCACAGCCCTCATGCACTGGGTTGAGACTTCCATGGCATCTCTACCAAGAGCAGTGGACTATAATTGAGCTTTATTGCCTGCCCAGGAAGGAGCACTACTGCTGCAGAGCCAAGCCTCTGTTAGCCAACCCTTAGGAAAAGGTAAGGGTTCCCCTCGAATATATGTGCTAGTCATTCACGACTCTAGGGGGCGGTGCTCATCTCCATTTCAAAGCCGAGGAGCCAGCGCTGTCCAAAGATGTCTCCGTGGTCATGTGGCCCACATGATTACATGGCGAAGGTGCACGGAACACTATTACCTCCCTACCAAAGGTGGTTCCTATTTTTCTACTTGCATTTTTACATGCTTTCAAACTGCTAGGTTGGCAGAAGCTGGGACAAGTAACAGTAGCTCATTCTGTTACATGGCGCTAGGGATTTGAACTGCCGACCTCCTGATTGACAAGCTCAGTGTCTTAGCCACTGAGCCACTGTGTCCCCTAGTCAACCCTTACATGTCATCTAAAAGAACACCATACTCAACTATGAAACATGAATGAGAATCAACTCGGAACCCTTCCTTCATTTCAGGTTGCACCAAGTGGCCAAGGCAATATCAGATCCATGTCCAGGCCTGAATCCTGACTGAAAAGGATCCATTATCTCTAAGCACTGTATATCTGAAGCCTACATCAACTTCTGAATGTCCCTTCCTAAAAAGGGAATCAAGATGACAGTTGTCTAAAATAATTAGATCCAAGGAAATCCAGCACACCACCATCTTGTTAAAGACATCTGACTTGCACTTACCAGAGACACTGACCACTTCCTAATCCCTCAGACCATCTGAAGGAGCTAAACTACGGGCCAAAATATATTGAAAAGCATCCTACCTGTCAAGAAATAAACGCTGGACAACTAGAAAATCACTGCTTCTAGACCCTAAGATGTAAAGTCAGGATTAGGGCAAATTTTGCCAGATTTTGTCAGCAAAAGGTGCAAACGTTTCACAACAATCGGGTGATAGCTGTTCTTACTCTTTCTTCCCAAGTCTGGAATGTTATGCAGCAAGGACCTGTCTGTTTGAATTCGTTTATTTTTACGTTTATTTGCATCCTATCTCATATGGGTCAGCTTACAGCAGTTAAAAAAAAGAAAAATGAAATTTAAACAAAGGGCAAGTAAAATAATAGAATGATAAAACAAAGCACATCATATGACTAGTAGAAAAGATGGACAAGTGGGAGCAGAGAGTGGGGAAACCAGACATTTGCAAAATGAACAATGCATCCCTGTATCTGTTCTTAATAACGGTTCAAATTTAAGTTTTACAAAACAAAAACATTAGAAGTAGATTTTCAGAATTGTGATAAATAGCATCCTATCACTTGTAGAAACACTAATCTCAAATTCTTTGTGTTCCCTAAGTATCCTACAAAATGCTGGGGGAATTTTTTCAGACAGATTTGGGATAAAAGGATAAAGGTAGAATGAGAGAAAAGATATCCTTTTGTGTTGATCCACTTTAACCAAATGAAAAGTATTTTCAAACTTTTAAGTTTACATATAGTCTCCTGTACTGTTAATTATTTTGAATGTTTTTTTAACACTTTGTGAACTGCCCACAGTTGGTGTCAGGCAGAATGTAAATTTAATAAATATAATTATTAAATTATTAATTGATATTTCCTGGTATTTTGGATATTGAAATATTAACATCTTGAATAAACAGCTCTCTGAATATCGTAGAGAAGCACTTTGTTAATGGAAGTTTAAAATACTTAATCTGCTGGATAATGGAAGTAATGATTTAGATCTAGTTGTCTATATGGTGTGCAAGGATATCTTTGTTTTCTTGAATGATTGATTGATCATTGGAAAGATAGATAAATCCAAATACTTGTTAATGGAGCACAGCTCTCTCCATATCTGATACATATCTGATATTAGATAAAATATGGCTTGGAATAATTATTTAAGTATGCTTATATGTTAAAGAATGTAATTCTGAATTCTTAAATGAAGTAAAGTTTGATAATTGGGAATTGCTGTGCTTCCGGAATAGTATCACTATTTGTACATTTTATTAGGCAAAAATGTTTGCACAGCACCCTCTAGTGAATATACTGAATTTAGCTGTGCAGCAAAGGCTTTTTTATTTAAAAGATAAAGGTCAATGTGTAAGAAAAAGCTAGCATTACCAGAACCAAGAAAATGTGGTCATGTTGCAGATCAGATTTAACCCAATGTAACTTTCTTTGATTGACTATGCAATAGGACTGTAACAACTATAACACTATATCTTTTAACCTGAAACTAAGTAATAGGGAAATCAATTATTATTTAAAAATCTACTCTGTGGTCTGTGCCCTAGTAAACTTTCAAGACTCTTTCTATTCAAAAGGCCTAAGTCCTCAAAGAGGAACATATGGCACGTAACCAAGATGCTCCAAAGAGGAAAGTAGCATAGCTATTTTGATTTTTATGTAAATACAGGAATCAACCCCAAATTTTGCTCAATGCAGCTTCATCCACATTTCACCAATGATTTTTATTTTCTACAAACACAGTCCCCCCCCCCTTTGTACATCCATCATGTTTCCTCTTGGTATATGGATTTAGAATCTGACTTCTAAACACAGAGTACCTGTGGTTGGTTTTTTTTTCCCCAAAGAACCCAACAACTGCCAAGGAAAAAAGTGGCTCTTAGTAACAGGTGTGTTAATTGTATTGGGAGGGATTCGCGGCTGAAAATTTCACATCTCTTTGGTATAAAGATCCATGAAATACATCTACAGTAGCTCCAAATGCCTAGGAATTTCCTGCTTTTCCCAACCAGTAAAATTCTATGTGAAATTCCAGGGAATTATAAATGCACTTTTTGATTCACTTCAAAGCTTCTAATTCAAAAACATGATGCACAATCTTCTTATTCTTGTGCAAGCACTTAGATAAAATGCTGTTGTCTGGTTTTTTTAAAAAAAATATTGCTTCTGCTTGAATAAGCCACTTAGAGCTTTTCAACAAAGAACATGTAAATTATCTTGAGAGCTGACCCAGAAGCCACAACAGCTATTTTCTGGTTCGTGTTCTATGGAAATTATATAATTGGAAAAGCAGAATTTTTTATATAGCGTGGTCAATGCTTATCACCTTTTTAAAAATTTGGGATTTGGGAATGTGAATAGTATGTGGAAGGATTACAGCACTTTGGAAAGAATGGATACAATATGGATGCTGACAGATGGAATTGTGTTATTCCTATTAAATCATGTTCCTGCTCTATTTATATATGCAGCTTGTCTCAATAACTTCTGTGAAGAACTCTTTACACTCAATATGCAGTGCCAGTTCAGTGCGCGCGCACACGCACACACACACACATGTTCAAAGTCTTAATACCATCAGTCTAGGTAATCCAAATATTACCAGCTCTTGGTTTTCGGTACCCATTCAGAGTTCATTGCACAGAGACATTACTAGGACCTTCTGTTTAGATATAAATAGGCAGGAAATGCTCGTTTTCTTCTTCATCTATTTTAAGCAGAATATAAATTAAAATCACTCCTTGAAGAGGCTATTGCTTTGCCCAATCATGCAGATGCTCCACTGCTAATGTGCCTGGATTAGACAATCTAGCCTGTAGAGCAGACATAATCTAATGACTAAATCCAACTTCTTTTTTCTCTTATTTTTTATATCTTTCTTCGTTTGCATTAGTGTTTTATCTCTGTATTTGTAAACCCTAATAAAAATTATTACAAAAAAAAGTGAAAAAGTAAGTCCCAAATATGACATTTCCTCTAGGCCATAAACACACAGGTTTGGCATCTAACATGCAAATTCAAGATGAGAACATTTCCCCCGGTTACATGAGTTATGTTCTGCAATCATAATACAAACAATACAATTAACAAGAGTTGTCAATTTGTATGCAGCCCTTTCCAGGAGGGGTAGCATGAAAGCCCACTACAACAATAACAATTACAAAAGCCTCTGGTGGCATCTTGAAGGCTAATGTTTTTTGTCATACATTTCTGGGGAGTCCAATTAATTTCTTTATATATCCCAAGCATTTACTGCCTCGAAACATTGATAAATTGATCTCATGCTGGAAGCCTAAAATACATGGGGCTTTTGCTTCTCCCAAAAGCATTTGCCATCTATTTCTTGCTCAACAGGGAATGTTTTATACAGGTAGTCCTGTTTATTTAGTGACCGTTCAAAGTTACAATGGCACAGAAAAGTGACTTATGACCGTTTTTCACACTTATGACTTTTGCAGCATCCCCATAGTCATGTGATCAAAATTCAGACACTTGGCAACTGATTCACATTTATGACAGTTGCAGTGTCCCAGGGACATGGGGTCACCTTTTGTGACCTGACAAGCAAAGTCAATGGGGAAGCCAGATTCACTTAACAACCTTGCCACTAATTTAGTGACAAGGTTGCTCACTTAATTGCTTTCACCATAATAATAATCATTTATTAAGTGATTCACTTAATAACTTTGGCAAGAGGGGCAAAGTTCACTTAACACGTCTCACTTAGCAACAGAAATTTTAGGCTCAAATATGGTCATAAGTTGAGGACTACTTTCACATACTTATGATGCTGTTGGAAATACAGGAGAAAAAATGATCAGAAGTGTCACGTTCTGAGCATACTCAATAAAGTTTTGTTTAGGCGGGAGATAGTCGACAGCTGATTGGCTTACCATCTGACAGCGCCGAGTATAAAAAGGGAGCTGTCAGATGAGAAGCTGCTGTTCCTGTCTCAAGCCGGTTCCAAACTGTTAGCTTGTTACGTTACAGGGAATAAACTTGTTAGCCTTTATTCCTGTCTCCACCTCAGTCATTCTGGCCATAGCCCATGGTCCTAGTATACAATAAGAAGGAAGTGCAGATGCAGACCATCTGTTGGTTATGTCAAAGTTAAGGTCAAACCAGTGAAAAAGCTGAGAATTTTAGTCCTCTGGTGCAGGTAAGTATGAATTGTATTCTTAGCTCTGGCAATATCAATTAGCTATTGCTGCTCATTAAGTAAACCAATTTTATTCTACAAAATTGTGGAAGAGAAGATGGCAGCAGTAGTGTGCTGCTGAACCCTGGGAGAGAAATTGGTGGAAGAATCCAGACATAAAGATTATGGGCCTGCTAACTTTTGCACCAGTGGTTTAACCATAATTTCCCTGCAATCTAACTTAACTATAGGCTTCCAAACAAATTTGAGAAAAGGTCCAGATGATGTAGGCTTGGGAAAAAGAGTGGTCTCTCTTAGGCCAAGAGGTAAACCAGACACAATTCTGTTCAGTTGCTTCCTGATTTTTCCTAGTCTATGCGAATTTCTGATCTTAGCTTAAAAGCAAATTAAGATGTGATGCTCTAACCACCTAACAATGGCTTATTCCCCATTCTCTGCTTAAATACACTGACCAAACTCTACTTTAAAAGAAAGTACACGTAGGACAGTGGTGGGTTTCAAAATTTTTTAGAACCTATTCTGTAGGTGCGGCCTGCTTTGTGGGAGTGGCTCAGCGGTCATGTGACAAAGTGGGCGTGGCCAACTTGGAAATATAGTGAAACTCACTTAATACTCTTGCTTAGCAACCAAACTTTTGGGCTCAATTGTGGTCATAAGTTCTTTTTCTTTCTTTTCTTTCTCTCCTTTCCTTCATCTCTCTCCCTTTTTCTTTCATCTCTCATATTTTTCTTTCTTCCTTTCTTTCTCTTTCTTTCTCTCTCTGTCTCTCTGTCTGTCTCTGTGTGGCTCTTTGTCTCTCCCTCCCTCTGTTTCGCTGTCATTCTCTCTGTGTGTCTGTCTGTCTCTCTCTTTCTCCTCCCTCCGTGTGTATGTGTGTGTCTGTCTCCCCCTTCCCCTCTCTCTGTGCCTGTCTGTCTGTCTCTCTCACTCACTCACACACACACACAATATAGGCACATACTTTGGTCACCTTTATGGACCCTTTGGGGTTCCAAACGGAACTTGGGGTTATTCCTGATACCCTCGCCCGCAGTCCGGCAGAGACTCTGGTTGCTGCTTGGAACTCGGCAGCGACGGAGTCTCTTAACCGGATTGCGCCTCTACGGCCACTCCGAGGCAGTGGATCCAGGAGGGCTCCTTGGTTTACTGAGGAACTCCGGGAGATGAAGCGCCGAAAGAGACGCCTAGAGCACCATTGGAGATCCAGTAAATCCGAATTGAACCGAGCACTTTTAACATCCTGCATCAGAGAGTACATCCGGGCAATCAGGACGTCAAAAGAACTTACATTGCCACTCTGATTGCTTCCGCTGAGTCGCACCCAGCCGCCCTGTTCAGGATAACCCGTTCCCTCCTAAATAGGAGGGATACGGGTGATCCTTTGGAGGGCAGGGCTGAGGACTATGTCCAGTTCCTCGCGGATAAAGTTGCTCGGTTTCGGGCGGACCTGGACTCCAATCTTGCAGAACCAGCCGAGGCACTAAGGGATAATCTGGTAGGTCATCGCTGGATTGATTTTCAAGCTGTTACCCCTGAGGACGTGGACAAGGCTATGAGAGCTGTAGGTGCCTCCACATGCGTGCTGGACCCGTGCCCCTCCTGGCTGGTTGTTAACAGCAGGGAGGTGACACGGGGCTGGATCCAGGCGGTTGTTGCCGCCTCCCTTCGGGAGGGGGTCTTTCCCCCTGCTTTAAAGGCGGCGGTGGTGAGACCCCTCCTGAAGAAATCATCTTTGGATCCAGCCGTCCTAAACAACTATCGTCCAGTCTCCAACCTCCCCTTTGTGGGGAAGGTTGTTGAGAAGGTGGTGGCCTTTCAGCTCCAGCGGTCCTTGGAGGAAGCCAGTTATCTTGATCCATTCCAGTCTGGCTTCAGGCCTGGCTATAGCACAGAAACCGCTTTGGTCGCATTGACCGATGATCTCTGGAGAGCCAGGGATGGAGGCCACGCCTCCATCCTGGTACTCCTTGACCTCTCTGCGGCTTTTGATACCATCGACCATGGTATCCTTCTGCGACGACTGCGGGAGGTGGGGGTGGGAGGTACTGTTTTACGGTGGTTCTCCTCTTACCTCTCGGACAGGTCGCAGTCGGTGTTAGTTGGAGGGCAGAGATCGACCCCTAGGCCCCTAACATATGGGGTGCCGCAGGGTTCGGTCCTGTCCCCCCTTCTTTTCAACATCTACATGAAACCGCTGGGCGAGATCATTCGACGGCACGGGATAAAATACCACCAGTATGCGGACGATACACAGTTGTATCTGTCCGCCCCGTGCCAACTCAATGAAGCGATGGACGTGATGGGCCAGGGCCCTGAGGCTGTTAGAGACTGGATGGGGGTTAACAAGCTTGTACTCAATCCAGATAAGACTGAGTGGCTGTTGTGCTTCCCTCCCACTAATTGGCCAAGTGTTCCATCTCTCAGGCTGGGGGGTCAAATACTACGCCCCTCAGATAGGGTCCGCAACTTGGGAGTCCTCCTGGACCCACAGCTGACTTTTGAACATCATTTGTCAGCTGTGACCAGGGGGGCATTTGCCCAGGTTCGCCTGGTGCACCAGTTGCGTCCCGACCTGAACCGGGAGGCTCTCACAACAGTCACTCGTGCCCTTGTGACCTCTAGCCTGGAGTACTGCAATGTGCTCTACATGGGGCTGCCCTTGAAGAGTATTCGGCGACTTCAGCTGGTCCAGAATGCAGCCGCGTGAGCGATCATGGGTGCACTTCGTTTCACCCATGTAACACCTATCCTCCGCGAGCTGCACTGGCTGCCTGTTGATCTCCGGGTGCGCTTCAAGGTGCTAGTTGTCACCTACAAAGCCCTTCATGGTATTGGATCTGGGTACTTGAGAGACCGCCTACTGCCAATTACCTCCACTAGGCCAATAAGATCCCATAGATTAGGCCTCCTCCGAATTCCATCAGCCGGTCAATGTCGACTGGCAACTACCCGGGGAGAGCCTTCTCGGTGGCTGCTCCGACCCTATGGAACGAACTCCCGTGGAGATTCGTACCCTCACCACCCTCCAGACCTTCCGCGCAGCCCTTAAAACCTGGCTGTCCCGACAGGCCTGGGGCTAAAGACTTCAACCCCACCCGAATAGTATGACTGTTGTGCTTTTAATGATGTATTGTCTTCATGTGTATAACTTGTTTTGTCCTTCCCTCCCCCTGAATTGTGAGCCGCCCTGAGTCCCCTCAGGGAAAAGGGCATACAAATAAAGTTAAATCCAAATCCAAATCCAAACCTTGTTGAGTGTTCCAATCACATTTGAAACACTCAACAACTGGCCTGTATTTATGGTTTTTTGCAGCATTCTGCAATCACAGGACCAAAATATATGGTTATAAGTACCTGGCAGTGGTGTTTTTCCCTGGGGGGCTCCGCAGAACATCCCAAGACCGATGCCACTACATCTGCCCTTTTTGAGGGCAGGTCCTCTTCAGAAGGACAAGGCCCCGCTGGTCCTCCTCGCGTTCCTCGTCTTCCGGCCACGGCCCCACGCTGTGAAAAAGATAGGCGTGTGCATGCCCTGCGCAAATTACAGGTCTGGAGAATGAAGCCTCTACACAAGCCCGGGTGAGTGAGAACAAGTTACGAAGTCTCCGGGATGAGGGACTGAATCTTCACCGTGGAACAGTAAAGCTACATTTGCCAGAGGCAGCAGGACCAAAGCCCTCTCCCAACTGGCCCTTCCTCCCTCTGAGGGCAAGGAACCCGGCTGCCCCGCTGCCTCTGGCTTCCCTCCAAGAGTCTCTGCTCTCCGGGGCAGTAATTGAGCAGGCTGTGCACGCATGTGCCTATGTTTTCCATGGGGAGTCGTGAATGGGCTCCGGAGTCACTCCACGCCTTGGAAAACATAGGCACTTGTGCATAGCCTGCACAATTACAGCCCTGAAGAGCGGAGACTCTCGGAGGGAAGCCAGAGGCAGCGGGGCAGCCTGGACAAGGGAGTGCGACCCATATGGCATGTACAAACAGCAAAAGGTGGAACAGGAGGAGAGTTTGGCTGTTTGAAAATCCCCGCGTGGAACTCCTATCATGTTCCTTCTTTTGCTGTTTGTACATGCTCCCTTGTCACCCTCCCTTGTCTTTCACAGCCACCTCATTTCAAATTGGGGTGGGGAGCCATGGAGAGGGACGAAAAAGATCGATTTCTTCCCACCCCAATTGGAAACAAGGCGGTTGTGAAAGACAAGGGAGAGTGACCCATGCAACTTGTTCAAACAGCAGAAGAAGGAACAGGAGGGGAGGATTCATTGGACAAATCCATGGGCACGCGCTGCTCTCTTCTCTGACAGCCGCCTTGCTTCCAATGAAGGGGGTGGGGAATCCATGCAATTTCCTCCCTCTGTGATTCCCCACCCTCCCTCTGTGTGTCTGCCAGCCAAAACCTCCCGGAAGGCTTCTACTGGCGGCCGAGAGGGGGGGCAGGCCAGGGCACACTAAATTCTTTCTCCAGTACACACGTACCGGACAGAACCGGCTGAAACCTACCTCTGACGTAAGGGATTTTTTTTTCATGGCTAGCTTGACTTTAAGGTGTCTTGTTAAAGGCATGCCACAAGGGAAACAAACTGAAAATGAACAACACAACTTATTAGAAAAGAGCAGTCTTTTAAATTTCAACAAACTATTTACATATTCTTTACTGCTTTGTTTCCCTTATTCTCTCAAGCAATATGAATCTTCTAAAACTATGACACTGAGCCATTGTGTTGTTCAAGGACATATGGAAAGTGTACTGTATGAAATGGCTGGCTTTGTTCCCTTTTTGCAATGGTCTCATATTTAAGATGGCATCACCTCTGAAAACCTTTTTCTGTCCCCCCCACCCCTTTATTCAGACTCATGAGTGAAGTGAAAAGATCTTTACAGAGTACATGGAAAGCAATCCTTTATTATTATTGAAGATATATTTATCTTTTTGCTTGCATAAGCACTCTGAACAATGCATGCTTTTGCAGAAAGCTAAACTGGTGAGGCTAAAGATGAAGGCCATTATTTTTAGAGAAAACCATTCCCATTTTAGTAAGCCATTTAAAACATTCTTATTATTGCTCCCCCCTGGAGGAAGGTCACTTCAAATAATATCTACAGAAGTTTTTTCTTCTTCTGTACTCAATAGGTATTTATCTCCCTTTTTAAACCTAAGACACTCTGGATCTGCACAAAGTCTACAGATTCACACATCATTAGAGCTTAATGTGGTTTATGTTGGTTTATGTGTTGGGTGAATCTAGTTGTGATTAGTGTATTCCATATGCTGGAAAACAGACCTTCATATTGCAACAATTTCAATTCAATTTCAATTTCATTCAATTAAAAATACCTTTTTAAATAGGCAGGAGTCAAACACAAGTAGTCCTCAACAGTTCATTTAGTGACTTTCAAAGTTACAATGGCACTGAGAAAAGTAACATAACCATTTTTCACAATTACAACCTTTGTAGCATCGTTATGATTGTGTGACTAAAATGTATATGCATGGCAACGGATTCATACTTATGACCATTGCTGTGTTCCAAGGTCATGTGAGCCACCTTTTGATAAGCAAAGTCAATGGGTAAACCAGATTCACTTAACAATCAGATTGCTAACTTATCAATTGCAGTGATTCACTTAGTAACTGTAGCAAGAAATGTCATAAAATGGGAGGAAAATTCACTTAACAGAAATTTTGGGCTCAATTGTGGATGTAAGTCGAGGACTATGTGCGTTTGACTCCTGTCTACCTGTACCTGGTGGGATCCAAGATTATAAGATTGTTAATATCTGATGGATCTTAGGAACTGCGAGGAACTCCAAGAACACATCTAAGATTGTACCAAGGCTTTTGATAATTTAAGGCACAACAAAATGTGAATAGCTTCTTTAAAAATTTGGGCACACCAGGCTGCCTCATCACCCTAATGAAGAATTTTGTACACTGACCAGAAAGCAAATAGGTAGGATGAAACTGCAACTAAATACTCTGGGAGTACCTATTTCTTGAGTTTCTGCTGACCCTTGGCTCGGGCTATGGTAGTTTGGCTATGGGGCAAGTTGTAAGCCTTCTCAAATCAGATGGATTTAGTAGTAGTTCTCTCATCTATGTGAGCTATTTAGGACAACCTTTGAAAAATATCCAGAAGTTGCAAATAGTGCAAAACTAAGCTTTTATTTTGCAAGACAAAAAATATATGTGTCTGTACCAAAAGCTTGCACTGAATGTCAAATGCTTACTGCTTATAACATTTTGGTGTTGAGAATACCTAAGATGAATTGTCTATGGTGATTCTCAGTCATCCAGGTCATGGTTGTCCCAAAGGTGCTTTTTTCAAGAGGCACTAGACTTTCTGGTTATCCTTTGAAGACATTTCGCTTCTCATCATCTTCGTCTTCAAAGAAAAACAGAAAGTCCAGTTGCCTCTTGAAAAAGCACCCTTGGGACTAAAGATGAATTGCTATGGCCAAGCTTTTAATTGTTAATCAATTTTTGTTGCTCCTTACATTGGGAGTTTTAAGCTGTGGTTTTTGTTTTGTGGTTTCCCATATTGAATGCTTGTTTAAATACAAAATTAAATTAAATAATCTTCCAGGTTAAGGCAAGAGTTCTTTCCTGGAATGATGTGTAAAATGGTATGATATATGATATGTAAACACAATGCTCCAACACTGGAAGTTTTTAAGAAGAGATTGGGCAACCATTTGTCTGATATGGTATAGGATTTCCTGCCTGAGCAGGGGGTTAGACTAGAAGACCTCCAAGGTCTCTTCTAACTCTGTTATTCTATTCTATTCTATTCTATTCTATTCTATATTCTATTCTATTCTATTCCATTCTATGACTCCATAAAACCAAAAGGGCTTGTTTGTCTAGTGCCTATATTACAGAGATATTTGTACTCCTGTTTCATCTTATCATTATACATAAATAGTCAGGGCGTACAGGAGAACTTGCTCAAAATTCATTGGATGATGATCTATGCTCAACTTCATAAATTAAAGCTAATGGGTGCTAGTTTGGCATATTAGAGTACTTTATAACAATATATTGATATTGTCTTCCACGTGTTAATTTCTAATGCTCCATTACACCCATCTAATGCTCCCACAATTCCTTGCAGATTCTCACTTTTTATACATATTTTAATTTTTAACTTATAATTTATATATCTTCTAGCTTTTTATAATTTCTTTTAGATTTTCATTTTCACTCTTGGTACATTAAATCATTTATGCTTCTTTTTAATGGTTATATTCCACTACAGTTGGCCATCATAATTAAAATTTGACTATACTTGTCATATAAGTATATGGCAGAAGGCAAAAGGTGTGGTGGTAAGGCATCTATAAAGGAAGTAAGGCAAGTAAAGTGAGTATGCAATAAGAACTCTAATTGTTTTAGATTAATTCACATAAAAAGTTCAAGTCTGCCTTTTCTTCCAGCTATGATGGATAGTCACAATACACTGCATTTGATGTGAATGGAATCTTTTTTGTACTGTATCCAGAATTACATTATTGGAGTTGGGCGACTTTGTCTTTTCAGAGTTACACTGTCCCTGAGGATTTCCAGACTAGCAATTTATGATGTCACCTAATCATTGGTGTGATGATAGATCATTAAATACAGACACATTTGATGTTGCCACAGTGGCAATTTAAAGTGACTAGGGCATACTATCTCTTCTGTGGGTATTTTTATTCAAACAAATAAAATTGCATCCATTTCTGGACATGTGAGATTTTTTGACAAAAAGCATGTCCAGAGGATAAAGATGAAGGGCCAGGAAGGAATAATTGATGAGGAATAGTTAGAGTGAAGGCAATCTGGCTGCTACATGCCTTGTATGCCTATTATTAAAGAATACATACCTGTACTTCTGGTTTTTTGAACATATGTCCTGTAAAAATGATTTGGAAATTGCAAGTGGTTAAAAATGTAGCCGCTAAATGATCATATTGTAAGAGCAAAGCAGTCAGTACATGCTATACTGATAGCCAATTAATTGCCAGCAAATTAAAGTGCCAGTTTAAACCGTTAAACTGCACTTAGTATCTGAAAGACTGCTCGCATCCCTAAGAACAAGACTGCTATTTGAGGCCTTGCTGTCTGGCCAGGACACCAAGAAAAAAAATGATGCTATTAAGAACAGAGCATTTTCAGAGAAAACTCTGCAGCTGTGGTGGATTTTTCTCCTCCCCAAATCCCAGCCCCCTCTTATTGCTTTCAAGTCATCTTTGACAATGCTTTCCTTTTGCAAAACATTTATACACATATAGACTCTGCATCTCTTTACTTCAGTATAGAAATTTGCTTTTTCCCTCTTTTATAAACTATTAGAACTTTTTGAAAATGTTGGTACACAAATGGACTAATGCATACTCTGCCTCTCCCATTCACAAACAAAGGGTGATTATCCCCTTACATATCAAAATGCAAGTGAGAGGTGCTTCCAGATAGATGGATTCTAGTGCTATCAAAAATATATAGTAAGGTTGACTTTCTCCTTCCTAATGGATTGGGTGTGCAGAAGTGCTTGTTTTCCACACAAAAATATAGTGAAGGGTCACAGGTGGGAGACTCCCTTAAATTCTGTCAGTAAGGAACTTTGTTTTTTTTCTGAATCCTCCCCTAGGTTGGAGTGCCTGTCCTATATATTCATGCGATCTCAATTATGGGCCACACAACCGAATTTCTTGTTTGTTTCCCAAGCAACCTGCCCGGTATTAAATGCGGTATTGGCTTTGCTAACCGAAACCGTTGTGTCTAACAGGCGCCGCGGATACTTCCCTACTTGCGCCTGTTCTCCCAACTTTTGGTCTCGGGGGTCTTTTACTTTCTTAAAAACGATGAACGACGCCCAAAAGCTTTGATTTGTGTGGGTGATCTCTATTGCTGTTTATTGGATTAAGGATTAAAGGGAGAACTTTGACAATGTTTATTTATTGGATTTATTCGCGGACCACTCTGAAAGGTCTCGGGGGTGCCCAGGTTCCACGTGCAGGACCGTTGCTCCGTGGGGATACCAGGGCGGCTTCCTTTCACCCTTCCCGCAAGGCATCCTGGAGGGACCCACCTGCTCTCCCCGCCTTTCATTTTTTTCCTTCCCGCCCGGGATTTTCAGTCGTGGTCCGGCCACCGAGGCCAGCGCCGGGGCCGAGAAGGGGGGAGAACAGGCTCGGGCCGCGCAGAAACGAGACCTCCCCGAGATTATAGGGACAGTCCGCGGGCGGGCAGGCGCCCCCGCCCTCCCCGCGCCCTTCTCGTCCCCTCAGCGTTATCTTCCCCTTCCAGGAAGGGCGCGCGGCTCCTGTCGAGCTGGCGGCGGGTTCGGATGCTGCGGCTCTTTCCCAAGCTGCACCGCGGCGGCAGCGGCGGCGCTGCTCTCTGGCTCGGCCCGTCGCTGTCACCGCCAGGAGGAGGCTGCGGCGGCTGCGCTTTCCCGACCGCCTGGTGCCCGACAGCCGCCCGCAGCAGCTTGCAGGAAGAAGCCGCCGCTTCTGCAGTTGCCGCCGCAGCCGCCGCCATCATGGTGCCCGGGGCTGCAGCCCTGCCGGCGGCCTGGGGGCTCTGAGCCCCGCTTCACCTCTTCTTCCTCCTGTCGCCGGTCGTGCCGTCGCCGCCACCGCCCTTCACTCCGCCGTTTTGGGCCGCCGGTAAGGACAACCGCCCCCCCTGCCCCCCGTTCGAGCGAGGGAGCAGGAGCGGGAAGCGGGCCCTGGCGGGGGGCGGCCGCCCCTCTGGCCCGCCTGTGGGGCCTCGGTGGCCCCTGGGTGTCGGGCGGGGTCACCCGCGTCGAGCCCGATGTTCGCTAAGGACTCCGGGATCTCCCTGCTTGGCACTCCAGCTTGTCCGGGGCCTGCAGTTGGCAGAAGGTGAAGTGTGTCTCCGGCCCTAGGCAACCCCAAGCAGGCCTCGCCAGAGCTCTCCGCTTCTTCCTCGGCTCTTCGGTGAGGTAGGCAGGCAAAAGCGAGGAAAGACACACAAACAAAGGAAGGGGGCTCCAGGGGTGGCTGGGTGGGTGGGCAGGCAGGTCTCCTCTGGTAAGCTTCCCCCAACCCACTTTCTTGCTTCGGCCGAGTGGCGGGGGGCTTCTTGGAAACGGGCTGGAGGAAGGACCCTAGCAGACAAAGGGACTTGTTGGAGGGCGGTCCACCCCCTAGGTAGGAAGCATTCCTGTCGCGTTGGCCCATGACGGTTCTTCCCCCTGGTTCTCTGGTCCAGTTTGGAAAGTTAGGGCTACAAAAGGTGGCGGGCAGGTTGCCCTTCGAATGGTGGCCGCTGTCATAGGGTCCTGGCTATCAAGAATGACCCCTGTTCATAACCCCCTTGAATGCAAGATTGACAACTGGTCAAGCCCCAACTCTAGCTGCTTCCTGTTTAGCCAAAGAGTTCCTTCGGATCTTTGATACAGGCTGCTCAACATAACAGACAAAGGGATTGACAGACAGATAGATATATCTGTCAAATATATATATGTATGTGTGTGTGTGTATGTGTGTGTGTGTGTATATATTTATTTATCAGCACAAATACAACATACATACATTCAATATATCATATATATATATTCAAGAATAGCAGTATATGACTTCTTTTTGCTTTTAGTGAGGAATTATAATGTCTTGGAGACAATCAGTAAGAACAGATTGAGGCTGCATGTCTATGCAGGTGTGCATGGAATCAAATCTGCTTAATCTCAGTGGCAATTATTTTTTTAATAAATGTTCATGGGATGCAAAAAGAGTGATCCAGAAATAAATTCGTTCCTATAACTGCCATTTTTTGTCTTTTTTTTCTTGTACCATTAAATTACATTCCTTTTATGATTATATTTTGAAGGTAAGAAACAGTGATAATAATTGAGTCCATCTACTTGGCATCTTTACTTTTAGGGTAGTTATATATCCAAATGATACGACTTCTGTAATTTATTTTTAACTTTATAAGTTGAAGATGATAAAATGTTTGGGAACTTACTTCTAGTAGAAATGCCCAATTCTAAAAACAGCTAAGATGTGATACTCTGTTCATAATTGTTTGTATTTATCTATTTACATGTAGAATTGAAATAACTACTCACCACAATTCAAACAAGCATTTACAGATCCCAGACTATTATTATTCAGAGAAAACTTTGCATGAGTTGAAAGACAGTAGGATGATCCTAGGATAAGGTAGAAAACATCCCTGAAAGATCACATACAGTATAGACATATTTTTAAGCTATAAAACATGTTGAAGCAAATCCTACGCTTAAGATCACCTAAAACATAGGAGCATTTCTAATAAGTGTTATTCCCCCTGGAAGTGCATGTAAAAATATTTCATTGGAGGATATTGAATTGCTTAAACATATTTTTCAGGAAATGTTTATTAGCGTGGTTATAGCTACCTGTTAAATCATGTGTAAAAATCTTAGGAGAACATTTTCAGTGGCATCAAGTTTCCTGTTTACCCACATGGGAATAATCTGAAAGATATCTCCAAAATAAATTGTGATAATGACAAAACTCATTAATATCAAATATTTGCTTTCTACTTTTCTTGTACACTAGATAAGTGTATTCAGACCCAACTTAAGTAGAGATATGCCTAAATATTATTAATGACTTCTAAATCTCTTAATAGATCAATAGCATAGTTACCTATGCTATTGAATGATTATTCTATGCCTTTATGTTAACTCTGGCCACATTCTGATATAAATAGTATATTGGAATAAGATGATTTCAGACTGATACTCTAATAATCAACCAAATTTCATCTTATCTTGATTTTGTTTCATTAAGGAAAAAAAAGGAAAGGAATGTTACAGCAAAATATGATGTTATTTCTGAATATCAGAAAATATTCTTTTTATATATAATAATTTTACTAAAATTTACAATTATAAAGATAAAACTAATACAAACAAAAAAATTCAATAATAAAATAAAAAAATAAAAAGTGCAGAAAAGAAAAAATAAGAGAAGAAAGAAAATAAGAAATAAGATCATAGTAAAGAAAAAAATATGTAAAGGAATGATTTTTCCCTTCAGCATAACAAGAATAAATTTTTTTAATAACTTGTCACTTCTTTTAAATTACAACAAAATATCTCTTCTTCCCATCTCCTTTCTTCTTCGTAAGCAGATCCTTAAAGCCTCATCATCCATTCCTGATCAGCAAAAGTGTATTAGTTACCAGAGACAAAACATATATATTTTAACCTTGATCAAATAAACCAACTTTATATTGACTTTTAATCCATTCAAATAAAATCTTAGAACTTGATTTTTCTTTTCATTTTGTCTTTATCTCTTCTCAGAAGATTCTTTAAAGCTTTAACAAGTCAGTTTTATAAATTGGAGATTGAAAGTTATCCAGGAGACTCTTTTGATTGGTGTTTCTACATCCCTTTTAAATATTAAGACATCTTCTGTTTTCAGTTGTATATCTAGTATGGCATCTTTTCCATATCATTCTTATATATAGCCTGTCATTTTTTAAATCTACTTTCAGATCAGTCTCAACCTTGTCCAGTAAAACTTTGTTCCTTTTCCATCACATATTTAAACTCAGTCTATCTATAGAGACCATATACTCTTAAAATTAACTTCTAGAATCATTGTTAAAAAATACCCTTCAATATATTAACATATTGTATTTGCAAGTCAAATTTAAATCTTTTTCTCCTTTAATAATCTTTAGTTTCTTCTGGTTCCCTCTCCTGTCCAGCCTTCAAAGTTCTATCATATCATTAAAAAAAAATGAGAGTATTTTCCTATGGGAATGATTCTTATAATTAACTCTGAAATCTTATTTCAAATCCATGTGTTTGTAACTTTCCAAAATCAAAGTTCTAATCACCCTTTAGCTGCATTTCAAATTTTTTTTTTTGAAGTCCTTAAACTTGTTTTTAAGTTTTTAAGTTTTTTTCACTAAGAATTGAAGGGAACCCATGTGGTGCTATAAAACTTGTTGTTTCAAAAGCATCTAATAGCTGAAAAGCAGTTAATAAGCAATTTGTGAAAGTGATTAGAAAAGGAAGTATGCAAACCCAGTGTCCTTTGAACAAGAGAAGATGGTTTCCCCTTATCTCCCAGAGCTCTAAATCTGGAGATCTTTGTCTTACGGCTCATCTCATGAGGAACAACTGTCTGGTGGAACATCTGTAGGTGATCACAAGTCCTTTCCTTCTCTGGAGAGAAATTACAAAGAGCCGTCTATTTGTGTTTAGTGGACCTGCTTTCACTTTCATTCTACACATGGGGTAATTTTATAATATAAATCTTATGTAAAAGTACCTTGTGCATGCAAATGGTAGGCCATAATGAGAAAAAAAGTTCATATTATAAGCTTAAATAAAGTTTCAAAATAATTTAGAAAATTATGGAAATGTCAACTCTGTATTTAAGTTTGAGGTTTAGGAGCAATATTTTGTGAATTCTGTCATATTTTCTGATTTTGATGTAATATACTATTGACTCCACTTAAATGTGTTTGTAAACAATGGCTGTATAGATTATTTTATTTCTCTACTTTCCAGTTTACTAGAAATTAAAAAATAGTTTCTATTGTGTAACATGTGTCGGTTGTATTAATTGAATGAATGTACTGTGTAAATCTATTAAAATGAATTAATTTATGCTGAGTTTATTTTTATGTATATCTAACATATAAAGTTGGGTGTCTGTTCCTAGACATTAAGAAAAGTTAAATCTGTAGAAGCATATATATTTTTAAGATATTTTCATGATTATCTTTAAGGTTAAAGTTATAACTTTACATTATTTAATTTTTAAGTAATTCAGAAGAGCTACCTAGAGGCTTTGAATAAAAAAATATGATCTTTGGATTTTCTCTTAATTACTAATTACTTTGCAACAAGTAGATACTGAAGCATCAGTAATGGTTCTGGGAAATTTTTCTTTTTTCAGATTGCAATGTTGAAAATGTACCATTGTTTTCTGGGACTCTGAGTTTACTTCTCTGCCTACTTCTGTGGATTTCTTTGAGACTGGCAGATCAGTAACTTTGGTTAAGATAGTGGTGGGTTTCAAAAATTTTAGAACCTCTTCTGTAAGTGGGCCTGCTTTGTGGGAATGGCTGCTGGCCATGTGACCGGGTGGGAGTGGCTTGCAGCCATGTGACGGGTGGGCATGGCCAACTTGTAAAATGTGGTGAAACTCACTTAATAATGCTCTTCTTTAGCAACCAAAATGTTGGCTCAGAAACTCTGGCATTTGAAGCACGCAAGTCTTAAAGCTGTCAAGTTACAAGACCCTTGCACCCCTAACCCTTTAGGAAAAAAAAACCCACGGGTGTTCAAACTTGACAGCTTTAAGGCTTGTGGACTTCAACTCCTAGAATTCCTCCTCCAGTCATGTTGGCTCAGGAACTCTGGCATTGAAGTGTGCAAGTCTTAAAGCTGTCAAGTTACAAGACCTTACACCCCTAACACTTTAGGAAAAAAAAACCAAGGGTGTTCAAACTTGACAGCTTTAAGACTTGTGGGCTTCAATTCCCAGAATTCCTCCTCTCGCTCTTCATCTTGATGTGTGGACGGGTGGGGGAAGGAGCTGGAACCAGTCTAAACGGCACTGTAGATTTGTGGAATCTCTTCTATAGAAGAGGTTAGAACTGGCAGTCTTTACGTTGATGTAGCTTTCAAAAGGATTAAGGTTGTGACTTTTAAAAAAAGTCTATAATGTTTATCTCAAAGTAATAATTGCTTGGTTTCATGGTTTTTTTAAAAATGAATCTTGCTTTCTCTCTTCTGTCTCTTTGATGGAAGATGGAAGACAGATTCTTTCATATCTTTCATTTTTTCAATTTCCTTGAATTCAACTTCTGATAATTTAATGGACACATCTATATATATTTTGTGGGGAATTATGGGAAAGGTTTGTCAATAATGGGAAATACAATAGCAGAATGTTAATTAGTACTTGAATTTCACAAATAAGGATTGCTCTGAGAATGTTTGTCCTTTTAATTGCATTGACCTCACTGGAATAGATTATATAATGGTAAAGTGACATCCTTGCAGTAAAGAACAACTCTTATAATTTTATAATTAATATCCTGTTCATCAGATGAAATTATTGTTATGCTTTTTACAAATTGACATAAATATTGATTACTTCAGGGAAAAAGCAATCTCTATCATCCCAAATGTATATTAAATGAACATTTCATAATTTAATAATAATGCACATAATTTTCTTTAGCTATTTCCTTATTTTAAAACTCCTGGTCACTTTTTATAGTCTTTCTACTTGCATTTTTTATATTTAAAAAGTTACAATAATACTGAAAATTTGACTCCCACCTTCTAATCTGTTTTTTTTATTCAGTTAAACCAGTAAAGACAAAAAGCAATTATTCAGATTATAATTTCATGCATTCTTTGTTTATGTGTGGATAAGGAAGAGACATGATCTTTATACTGAGAAACCATTGATATAATCACATTGATACATCACAGAATGTAAGAGCAATATTCTTCTGGAGTTACCACAAAAATGTCTTAGTAGAATCACATAAATATTTTTGGTGGTGCAAGACAATGCACAGAAACAAATGAATATTACCAATGCTTTCATTAATACTGCCATTTTGAACTCAATTTACATCTCTGAAATCTTGTAAGAGCATTATTGCTCAGTGTTAAGTCAGTACAGTCTGAAATAGGTCAGATTGGTCAGATTGACCAAAGTTTAGGAAAAACTTGGGCTTTTTTTCCCTTGAGGCTATCATCTAATAGCTAAGATGAGCAATTAGAGATGACTTTTAACATTGACACCATGTTCTTGAAAGGAACCTCTTACCCCAACAAAGTCTGAACAGAAAACAGGATTCTGATATTCAGTGTCTGGATTCAAATCCATACACTGAATATCAGATGTGCACAATTTTCCCCTTATTTTAACTCTGTAAATTTCTAGCTGATAGAACAATGATGGCTAACCTTTTTCTCCTTGCATGCCAAAATTGTTTACATGTGTGTGACAGCACCAACACGCGTGCCCACACCCATAATGCAATGTGCCTCTCCCCCTGTGCATGTACGCATGACACCCCCTACACATGTGTGTGATGCCCTGCACCCCATTTTGGGCCTAGCAGGCCTCACTGCAGCCTCTGAGACCAAAAATGTTGTGTGATCTCCACCACCTTTGCACTTGTGCACATATTTACCACATGTGCGGCAAAGACCCAAAAATTAGCTGGCCAGTGGGAGTTGCGTGCACATGCGTGGTGGAGCTGAGCTGGATGATAGCATGTGTGCCTGCAGAGAGGGCTCCATGTCACCTGTGGCACACGTGCCCTAGGTTCACCCATCACAGTCATAGAACAAACAAATGATGATGTGTTATCAATCAGCACAAATCTTTTGTTCACCTTGACCCTTTTCTAGCCTCCACTCTGCAGCCTAACAACTTTATCCCTTAATTCTAACACTGGCCTTGGTCCATGAAACACGGGGAGCTGGAAGACATGCTTCCCTATATCACTGAGCAAATTCTCACCCAGCTGCAGATCCATATAGGTGAGCTTGACCAGATTTAGGACACCACCACCATCCCGCCCCCAATTCACTCTTACCTTTTTCTTGGAATTAGGGAGAACTGCAATAGAATGTCTGACTGAACATTCCTCTCTTAGTTAGTCTCTAAAGAAGGACATTTTGTACCACCATCACAACAGCTAGTAAGATGGGCGTTTTGGACTATTTAAAACTACTCATCTCCCATTCAATGGCTTTTAGTGACCTTGTTTTCCAGCAGATGCTAAAGGCTATGCCTGGTGTGTTGGACTTTGTTCCAATTCCACAGGGATTTTGAGATAGGGACTTTATTTCCAATCCACCATATGTCAAGAAAGTGGCTGCTGTCTTTTTTCCCCAAGTTTGACCTGATTTCAAAAATGGAGCTGTTTGTTCCCTGTCATGACCTTTCCTTGCCCTCAAAACAATCTTATTTGTTTATTCACCAGATTTTTGGTCATGAAGGCATGCTGTAATGTCTGGTTTCTGGCAGGTAGTTGCAATTCACAGTCTACTTCATAGTTGTTAAACAAATGATACTTTAGCCCAATAATGTTTTTGCTTTGTGAATGATCAACAAAACAATTGGAATGATCTTTTTTCATATACTGCAGCTAAGCTTACCTACAAGAACTGAGTTAATTCTTTACTTGTATGTCACTATTCCAAAACATGTATGGCTAGTAGCTACCATCCATGTCTGTTGCCTGACACTTGTGTTTTGATTTTTTTACCAGAAACTCCAAGCAGTACAATAGGTGTTTCTTCAAAGAACACATGCATCTTGTCAGGGCTTCCTAGAATGTATCACTGACTGACATCACCCCTGGATGGGATTTGAGGGGACAGACTTTTTCAGTTTTAACCAAAACATAAATGGAAGCAGTGGAAGACTACAGGCTCATCTATGAAAAGGGAAGAGAAAGAGGAGGAAATGGTAGGAAGGTGATGAGGTCAGGTTCTGACAAGATCAGAAGCAAATAGTCTGAGATCACATGAATACTTTAGAGCAGGGGTGTCAAACTCAAGGCCCATGGTTATATCTGGCCCACAGGGCTGCTCTGGAAATAGTGAAGGACTGATCCGCAGTGCCTCTGCCAGTGAAAACAGCACTCGGGAGCCTGTTTTCGCTGGCAGAGCGCTTAGGCCCCCACAGGTGTCCCCGACATGAGTGAAGTTGGGCTGGCCATGCCCACCCTGGCCATGCCCACCCTCCCCCCGAGGTCAAACACAACCCTGATGCAGCCCTCAATGAAATTGAGATTGACACCCCTGCTTTCGAGTAACAAGACTCAGGGACCCACTGCTTACCCCTCACTGCATGGGCTAGAAGAAATGATACAGAAGTGAAGTCTGCTTCTGAATAAATAGGACTTCCATTTATGGACAATTTTTGTCCGTAACATTGTTGGACTTATTTTTAATGGCTTAGTTCTTAGGGTAAGCATAATAATCAGAGAGATGTATCCTTCAATCACTGTCTGTAAGGCTTGGAAAAATCTGACACTTCAGCAAAATGGCATGGAAATACCCAACCTGCTGAAACATTAAACAGCATACTAAGCAGATCCCTTCATTGTATACTTCAGCAATACATCACCTTATATGCTACTCCATTTATTTAAAGAAGGAATAGTTGCCATCTCATAATATTTACTCTATGCAGCACACAGAGGGTTAAAATAAAATAAAAAGCCATGAGTTACAAACATGTATCCAGAACATTAATATGGATCTAACCCCCCCCCCCCCCTTTTCCAAGCAGTAAAGGTAAGAACTAGATAAATCAACTACAGGTTGTCTTATTCTTCTTGCCAGAATAAAGTAGAACAATGAGGCCCTGATGGTCTAAATTGTACAGTCTCTCACCATCTGTGCCTTTGAGAGTTGTTGACCCTCACTCATATCTTTTTGATCTGAGGAGACAAGAAAGCAGACTCTGGTGAGAGGTGGGAGTAAGAAGGAGATTAGAAGCTCAGGGACCTGTTTGTAGGATAAATCACAGCCCCCTTTCTTTTTCATAATCTCATCTTGAACACTGCCACTGCACTTTATATCCTCCCTTTGAATTCCACTTCTATGGATTAAATTTTTCCCTTTGGTTAGAGACCCATCTTTTTACCCTTTTCCATAAACGAAAATAGTCCATGTTTTTTAAATCTTTACTTTTGGCTTGAAAAGGTTCTCCCCCTCCCCAATAATCCCTGAATGACTTTTGCTATTACCTTATATATTATTAGCCTTTTGTAGTTTTGGTTCCCAGATTTAAAATAAATTAATGGTTATGAGATAACCTCTCCACCCCATTATCCTAAACTCATCCTTGTACATATGAGGAATACATTCCTTGTATCTCATAGGCAGCATGAGGAAGACCAAAACAGCGAGAATTTGTTACCAGTAGGTAATAGAATTTGGGAGAAACTCACAGCTGCATTATCACACATTATAAAGGTAATTGAGAGGTGAGAGATAATTATCTAATCAAAAGTGAAACCATTCATTATCATCCTGAAGATGAACTACTCTAGTTCATAATCAGAAGCCAAGTGCTTTTAGAACTGTTAATGCCAGATGACATGCACAAAACCCCCAATCCAACTAAATGATGATATCCTTTCTTTTAATTGCTTAGGCAACCAGGTTTCCCAATAACTGTTTACTTGTTTTAAAGGTGTTATTCATTACTTTTATATAAGGATAAAGTATACTATTAGCAACTGTGTGGAAGAAATACATTTATTCTTAAAATAGCAAATGAACTTACAGGGACATTAGTATTTTCTAAAACAGCCATAGATAAAAAATATTCTCTGGCATCCACTCCATCTGTAGTCTGTTGGCTCTTATCCAACAAAAAAAAGTTTAATAAAATGTCTACCTTACCATTTTTTAAAAACTTCTGTAACATTTTTCAGTATGTCTTGCCTTGTTTGTTACCAGAATAGAACAAATTATACTCTCATCCAAATAAAGACTCATCCTAAATTTCTGGGAAATAATGTCTGTTCTTTTAGTCCTCTGGAGCCTTCAGGGACCTTCAGGAGTGCCCTGATGAAATGGCTCCGCGTGCCACCTGTGGCACATGTGCCATAGGTTCACCATCCCGGGTATATGCTGTCTCATGAGGATGATTCTAGCTCCACAACAGCATTTGTTCTAGAAAATATCAATAATTTAACCTTTTCTTTATACTTCCACTTATAAGCTTTTATTGTTTTGGTTAATTTGAAGTGAATATATCATATTGAGCATATTGGATTGCTCAGTTAGCCTTAAAAACTGTTAGGTTCTTCTGAATTCCTGCAGTCTTTAAAATAATGCTCTCTCGTATGTTACCTATTTACTATATTGAAGTCAAAAGGTTAGTAGATATCTCTAAAATATGATACTTGCATTACTGATTTGCTTCTTAAGAAGGTTTAACTATATATTTAAATCTGGTTTTTTTTGGCCTGTATAAAAAACAAGAGCAACTACCGTATTTTTCAGAGTATAAGACGCTCCGAGTATAAGACACTCCTTAGTTTTTGGGGACGAAAATAAGAAGAAAAAAAATTCTGCCTCTGTCTACCAGCATCCATGGTATTCAGCTGACACGTGGTAACAAGGTCAGCCAGTAAATAGGCATAGCAACTAAGTCAGCCAATGAGGGTTATTTGGACTGTGTGAGCAACAAGGAGACAGGAAAGGAGCCTGGCTTAGTGGAGAATTGAAAGTGAAACTGTGTGCGTTTTGCTTGTATTTACTGCTACCTTGGAATACCTGCTTTTGGTAATGTATATTATTATTTTGAATCCTACTGAATCAGTTACTGTGCTTTCTGAATGTGATTGCTGCTGCAAACTCTGACCAGCCAGGTCAGCTTCAGCATTTATTGCAGCCTGATTCAGCACAGCTGATTGGCGGGTGGATCAGAGGGCCAGAATACTCCCAATCAGCTGTTCCAGGCGGCAGGGATTGTCACAGACCATCGCTGCCTCCATGCCTCACTTTTTTGTCCTCTGGTGGGGGGGGGGGCTACATTTGGGTGTATACTATGCACCCAAATTTTCACCCTCTTTTTTGGAGGGGAAAGGTGAATCTTATACTCAGAAAAATATGGTATTTCATATAATGCTTAGTTTTTTCTCTTTATTGTTATCTATCCCAAATATTTGAAAGATGGGTTAGAAATAGATATAAATGTATTAATATTACTAAGGTATAGAAGTATATAGTAAAATAATAATTTTGAAGCAAACCATACAACACTTATCCTATATCATTTATGCACTGAACCCAGACACAATCTGAATCCTTCTTCTCAGGGTTTCATCCGATTTTAAGGATACCTTCAGACTCTACATCTGTCTGCCACACATTCCGCTTAGTTTTTGACAGGACAGGACCTCAATTTTGCCTTCTGTCCTTCTCAAGAGCTGCAGAAATCTGACTAACTTCAATCAGACCTAGGCATTGAGTCAAAATATACTGGGATTTGTCACCTGGACAATATCAATATTTCTGCTTCACAAATTTAAATTCTGCTTTTATGAAATTAGATACAACAGTAAAAATTCGTATCTTTTTTCTGGCTTAAATTGCGAGTACAATATTATTTGTGCAGTTTAGAATTATACCAGTAGATTTTCTTTGGCTAATTGATATTCTTAGCATCTGTAATTTTTAGATAATCTCAACAACTCATAATGTTTAGGAGAAGTAGTAAAACATCTACTGTAGCACTAGATTGCTTTCATTTTGTTCTCCAATTTTTTAAAGAAGATTCTTGATACTTTCAAAACAGACAGGATAATGTTAACTTTTCAGAGGAGTTAATAGGGCCTATTCTACTGAAGGAATACTAGATACGCAAATACTTCTATCAATAATTTATAAACACAACTGTCCATGTCAAGTAATACTTAGTTGACTTTGCTTTCTCTTGAAAAAGCAAAACGTTGCTTAGATGGAAGCCCACCAGGAAATCCCCAAGATATAGACTATAGTGGGGGGGAAATTCCAGAGATAAAAGTAGAAAATTGTAAGCCATTTTCACAAAGTTTAATATGATTAAGGATTAATTATTCCCTCCTTGATATTTCAACAGAAAAAAAGATCAGTTGAACCTTTCATAGTAGAGGCCAGTGTTTAAATTTAGGAATCTCAATGAAAATATTAAAAGTTGTGCAACGCTTTCCTGAATCTGTTATTTTCATGTTTTCTTTGTGTAGGTAATAGCTTTTATTAAATAGTGCAAAGCTTCTTGTGCGTATGCAGCACAAGAGAAGAAGCAGGGTTTAGAAGTTTGCAAGCATTTGAGCCAAAATGCAAGCAACTCTTGACTTCTTTACAAGCAAATGAATAAATCAGCTTTTATTATCCATCCTCCATATAAAAATCTGGCAGTCACATTTTTTTAAAAAAATGGGACTGATGTATACAAATCCCTCATTTATTATATGGCTGCATTAAATGATGGGTGTCAGTCCTGGAGGCCATCTTTAACTTTGGATCTTAAGGGCTGCCACATTCGGTGGATGGGCATGCTGTGGGAAACGGGAGGCGGGGTTGGATGGAGACAGGGTGAGATGTATAGCTCTTTTCCCTGAGAGTCAAGGACGTTCAGCCTGCACCTAGAGAGGCATGACTGGGAAACAACTCCAGTTGGGACAGTGACCTGATTGGTCCATGTGATGGACATGTGGGTGCAGGGGAGGGGTATTTAACTTTACTTTGGGTGGGGAAAACCCGGGGCCTTTCAGATTCGGATTTTTCCAGATATGCCAATATGACATCTCTAATAAAATGGAACTTTGGAGAAAATGCCTGCCTCTGTTTGGGGTGTTACTTGGAACCCTGACAAGGGGTTTGTATATTTGTCTCATTATATGTGCTAATTTTAAGAATACCCAAGGAAGCTGAATATAATTTTGAAAATAGGAACTCTATTTTTTAAAGTATATACTACCACACTGGAGTTTATATGCTCTTAATGTATGAATAATGTGTGTGTGTGTGTCTGTGTGTGTGTGTGTGTGTGTATTTGTGCTGATAAATAAATAAAGGGAGACAAATACAATATATGTTATATTTGTGCTGATAAATAAATAAAGGGAGATTAGTATAGATCTATTTCAAGCTATTTAGCTCTCATCAGCTAGCCATACCCTTACTGGGAATCGAACCTGTGCTGTATTGCATCTTAGGCAGATGTGTTAACCACTAAGCTACAGAGTCAATTAACTAACGGCACTCAGGTTGGTGACTCCTCAGGGATCCTCAGCCAGTCTCGCCTCACCTGGTGTTTAAATGCTTCACATCCAGCCAGATACAGGTCCAGCTTCTGTGCTCTGCTCACACAAACGCAGCTAGGTTTTTTCCTCCCCCATTTATCTATTTGCAATATTGCATGCTTTCGAACTGCTGGGTGGGCAGGAGCTAGGGATTGAGCGATGGGAGCTCACTCTATCTCACAGTCCCAGGCTCATACCATCAGGGTTTGCAGACCATTTCTGGCCAGGAGTTCCAGCGTCATTAAGCTATGCACCATTAGTCCCAACATTATTCCTGCTATATTTATTTCTTGTAAGTGGAAAGTATTATAACAGTGGTTCCCAATCCCTGGTTCTTGGCCCTTTGCTGGGCCGCAGCCTGTTTAGAACTAGGCCGTGAAAGTGTTGAGTGAGTGCATGCATGCACATGCGCTCTTGCTAAGCTGCATTTGTGAGAGCTGCATTTGTGAGAGCAGTGCTTGCATGCGCATGAAACCATCTTCTCTTCTCCCCTCCATCACCGCCTCTGCCAGTCCTTTGAGATGGAAAGTTTGGAGATCACAACAAATATAACATTATTTGTTGGAACTTAAGTTGGTGGATATATGGTTACAGTTGCAAGAAAAAGTATGTGAACCCCTTGGGATTATGTGGAGTTTTGCATGAATTGTTCATAAAATGTGCTCTGAACTTCATCTAAGTCACAACAATAGAAAAACACAGTCTGCTGAAAATAATACTACACAAACATTAGATGTTGCCATGGTTTAATTGCACATAACATGTAAACATTCACAGTGCAGGGAGGAAAAAGTATGTGAACCCTTGGACTTAATAACTGGTTAACCCTCCTTTGGCAGCAATAACCTCAACCAAATGTTTCTTGTAGTTGCATATCAGACCTGCACAACGATCTGGAGTAATTGTGGATCACTCCTCTTCACAAAACTGTTTCAGTATAGCAATATTCTTGGGATGTCTGGCGTAAATCGCTCTCTTAAGGTCATGCCACAGCATTTCAATCGGGTTGAGGTCAGGACTCTGACTGGACCACTCCAGAGGGCGTATTCTGTGCTATTGAAGTCATTTTTGTGTTGACTTACTTTTATGCTTTGGGTCATTGTCCTGTTGCATCACCCATCCCCTGCGGAGCTTCAGTTGGCAGACAGATGGCCGTACGCTTTCCTGCAAAATGTCTTGATAAACTCTGGAATCAATGACAACAATCCGTCTAGGCCCTGAGGCAGCAAAGCAGCCCCAAACCATGATGCTCCCTCCGCCATGTTTTACAGTGGGGATGAGATTTTGATGTTGGTGTGCTGTGCCTTTTTTTCTCCACACATAGTATTGTGTGTTTTCCCCAAACAACTCAATTTTGGTTTCATCTATCCACAGTATATTTTGCCAGTAGTGCTGTGGAACATCCAGGTGCTCTTTTGCAAACTTCAAACGTGCTGCAATATTTTTTTTGGGACAGCAATGGCTTCCTCCGTGGTGTCCTCCCATGTACTCCATTCTTGTTAATGTTTTCCTTATTGTAGATGCGTCAACAAAAATGTTAGCATGTGCCAGAGATTTCTATAAGTCTTTAGCTGACACACTAGGATTCTTCTTTACCTCATGAAGCATTCTGCACTGTGCTCTTGCAGTCATTTTTACAGGACGACCACACCTAGGGAGAGTAGCAAGAGTGCTAAACTTTCTCCATTTGTAGACAGTCTGTCTTACCGTGGACACATGAACATCAAGGCTTTTGGAGATACTTTTGTAACCCTTTCCAGCTTCATGGAAGTCAACAATTCTTGATCGTAGGTCTTCTGAGAGCTCTTTTCTGCGAGGCATGGTTCACATCAGACAGTGCTTCTTGAAACCAATAAACCTACAATAGGTGTGTGTTTTTAAAGGGCAGAACAGCTGTCAGCAACACATCCAATATCATCACACTGATTGGAGTCAAGGTTGGCTCACTCCTGGCTCCAATTGGAGACGTCATTAGGCTAGGGGCTCACATACTTTTTCCTCCCTGCACTGTGAATGTTTACATGTTATGTGCAATTAAACCATGGCAACATCTAATGTTTGTGTAGTATTATTTTCAGCAGACTGTGTTTGTCTATTGTTGTGACTTAGATGAAGTTCAGAGCACATTTTATGAACAATTCATGCAAAACTCCACATAATCCCAAGGGGTTCACATACTTTTTCTTGCAACTGTATATACGTTTAAATCCTTCAAAGAAAGAATTTTCTTTTTCTTCAATTCCATATTGTATGTATTCCTGACTTGATTGTTTCTTACTATCCTGGTTCTGTATATACGTAGATCACTAGTGGAACAGCTGGACCCATTGTGTGAAAGTTGGAAGGAGGTCTTAACTCTCCTCCTCCAGAAATTGTCTGAATTTACATACCCTGACCCACCTTGGTGTACAGGTAGTCCTCAATTTACAACAGTTCATGTAGTGACTGTTCAAATTTACAACAGCATTGAAAAAAGTGACTTATGATTGTTTTTCACACTTACAACCGTTTCAACATCTTTATACTCATGTGATTCGAGTCACCATAACATCAGATGCCAGGCTCTTTGGCTGGGCGCACACAGACAATCTCACTTGACTCAGGGTCGGTGGTCACAGGAGGAGTCAGAGATCAGTATCAACTGGCTGGAACTCAGGGAAGCCCATCTGGCCCTCCGGCAGTTCCAGGACAGGATAATAAGTCAGCACATGCTCTTGTTGACAGATAGCGTAGCCGCAAATGTACATGTGAACCATCAAGGAGCTCTCATGCGTGAGGCAGAAAAGTTAGGCCTATGGGTGGAATGCAATCTCCTCTCCATAAGGGTGGAACACATCTCTGGAACAGCCAATGTCCAAGCAGACTGGCTGAGCAGATCGACCATCGATCACGCAAAATGGTCAATCTGTCAGTGTCACGGACCTGGAGAATTCCTTTGGATATGGTCTCTCTCAGCCAGGGGTCACTGATTCATCCAGATCCCCAGTGTCTCCAGTTGACTGTTTGGCACTTGAGAGGGACATCCTGAGAAGGGGCGAGTTCTCTGGAGGGTCATCCGGACTATCCAGGCCTCCAGACGCCAATCAACCAACCGGATTTACAACATGACCTGGGTTGCCTTCTGCAAGTGGAGTGTCAGGGGACACCTTGACCCATTTTCGGTGTCTATACCGCAGCTCCTGGACTTTCTCCAGGATGGACTGTGTAGGGGTTTAGCACCCAACACCCTTAGACGGTAGGCATCCGCTTTGGCCATAATTTTGACTATTGAGGACAGACATCCCATTTCTCATCACCTGAGGATGCACAGTTTCCTGATGGGACCTTACAGTTGTCCTGCAGGCACTCACCTTGGCACCGTTTCAGATGCTGCATTCTGCCAGCCTCTGGCTACTTTCCCTTAAGGTGGACTTCCTCATCGCTGTGACTTCAGCTAGGCAAATTTCGGAACTGGTGGCCCTGTTGGTTTGGGAGGACCTATGCATTTTTCGGCCCAACACCATCACCTGCATCTAGATCCATCTTTCCTCCCGAAGGTGAAGTCATGCTTTCACAGAGCGTAGGAGATAGTTTTGTCAGATTTTGCCCAAGGGCCACCCACCCACTTGAATGGCAGTGGCATACCTTAGATGTTTGGAGGGTGCTCAGTTGTTATATCAAGAGGACGGTGTCAGTTCATCAGATGAAATCGCTCTTCGTTTCTTCCAGCCGGCCTCCATGGGGAAAAAGGTGTCTCCTTCTACCATCAGACACTGGCTGAGGGCTTACATATTGATGGCTTATGAGCACCTAGCTCATCTCATTCCGAGACATATCACAGCTCATTCAACTTACAACGCAGCTACATCGGTTGTGAATAAATCAGCCAAGTTAACTGTAATAATATGTGGGAAAGGCTTTGGGCGAGGGAGCAAAGAGATGCTGTCTGGGGAACTGTCAGATAAGAGAGAGTATAATCCACAATTGCATAGTGGACTGAGCAAGAATTTAAGAAGGGACTCTTCCTAATTTCTTGGGCTGTAAAGATGATGGCAGAAGAATTTTACTTCCACACTTGCAAGATTCTGTTAATACAGCTTTACAATAAAGTAGAATTAGTTTATCTGGTTGTGTTTCCTGTCTAGTCTAGATTCTTTCATTTGACCATTGTCTAGGCAGCATCACTTCATCCTGCCTCCTAAGATTTTTTCTGTATGCCATTAGTAACACTAATAGTATAAAGACTGAGAAAACATATCAGTTATGCAAAGAAGAGGAGGAACACCTGGTATATAGATGTGAGAAGATTGCACTATTTAAAACATGCAGTAAAGTGGTCTTATTTATTGTTGCTTACCAGCAACCCAATTGCAATGTTGAAGAAGAACACAAAGGTTAGGATCTCATAGGACCTACACATACAAACCAATAAGGATTTATTCCATAATAACCAGTTATGACTGTAGTTGCAAAGAAACAAGTGTGGATAATTGACAGCACAGTAGCTGGTGATAGAAGGATCAATGAAAAACAAAAGGAAGAAAAATATAAAGAGATAGCAAGCAAATGTGTAAAAGAAAGCCGTGGTGCCAATAGTGGTTTGTGTGCTAGGTACCAGACTAAAAGATCTGTAAAAATACTTGGACACAATAGGAATGAGCAGGATCCAAGCAGAACTATCTGGCAGACTGTATGCAGACAACAACACTCTGAAACAATCAAAGCACTCCATGAGCATTTTAAAAAATACATTGAAGGGCAGTTGGACAACACCAAATTATGGTAGAGGTTTAGGAATGGTATATTAAAATCCAAAATAGAACCGTGCTTTGTTATTTGGGCACCAGATGCAGTATCACAAAGACTTTGAAATTGGATTATCTAAATTTGGAACAATTTAAAATAGCCCAACTGCAAATAGGGGAGCTGTGGAATTCATAAATAATTAGGTGCTACCTATGCAGTTCCCAAGTTTGTGGGTAGAGCTCAGATGAAGAATGCATCTGACCAACATTGGTCATGACACATGATTAGTGATATTGGAATTATACAACAATAATAAAATCTCTGTAGATCGTAGCCTTATAACTTTTGGAGTGTTATGACCATGTAAATCTGGCCCCTTTTTTGAGAGTTGAATACCCAATCTACAATTTCAAAATCAATTTTATTAAAAATAAGCGAAAGGAAAATATAAACCTTAATGATTAAATTATAAGTCAAGATTATCATTAAAAATTAATGATAAATGATATTATAGTGCTAACATTATATACTGCTTCTCCAAAGTTCTATAATAGATTCACAGGAAAATTATAATATTCTGCACAAATTCCAGGATAACATGGATGTGTAAAAAAGGAAGGGGGAATTATGTGCACCAAAATCCTCAATTAATCAAACAGCATGAAATTGAATAGAGGCAATGGGTATTGGCCAATAAAGCTGACAAAATACACAGAAACTAAAAATAACCTTAGTATAGTACTAACTACACATCTGTGTTTACCTAAGCAACAAAAGAAACAAAAACTTCTGATTCCATTTTACCTTGTTTTGTTTTCTGGAAATTTCCAGAAGGAAATATACTTTTCATATTTTCCTTTTTTTGATCCCAACATATTCTTTATTGTTTTCTTTTATTTATTATTATCACAGAAGTAAAATAAGGTTTTTGATGAATTTTAAAAAAAAGAAAAACACCCTATGAACTTTGTTTGTATTTCAGATTCATTTTATGACATAAACATCTATCCATTGCTTATGCTTCATGGAATTTTTTTTTAAATCTGAGCAAAAGCATTTGGAGAAAGTGATGAAAGTAATGTAGAAACAAATTTTCTATTTGTCAACATAATAACAAAGAAAAAGTTACTGAGGGAGATATCAATCATTTTAACTACTATATTTTTCCAAATATTACATATCACCAAGTTAATTATTTGGCTGCACCTTTATATGTATAAGAATTAACAGCTTCTATTAAGTTATGAAAAAAAAAGAAAATTCCTAGTCCGACTTAGTAATATAACATACACTATATTGCCAAAAATATTCGCTCACCCATACAAATAATCAGAATCAGGTATTCCAAACACTTCCATGGCCACAGGTGTATAAAATCAAGTACCTAGGCATGCAGATTGTTTTTACAAACATTTGTGAAAGAATGGGTCACTCTCAGGAGTTCAGTGAAGTCCTGCGTGGAACTGTGATAGGATGCCACCTGTGCATCAAATCCAGTCGTGAAATTTCCTCGCTCCTAAATATTCCACAGTCAACTGTCAGCTGTATTATAAGAACGTGGAAGTGTTTGGGAACAACAGCAACACAGTCACGAAGTGATAGGCCACATAAACTGGCGGAGCGGGGTCAGCGGATGCTGAGGCGCATAGTGCGAAGAGGTTGCCAACTTTCTGCAGAGTCAATCGCTACAGACCTCCAAACCTCATGTGGCCTTCAGATTAGCTCAAGAACAGTGCGTAGAGAGATTCATGGAATGGGTTTCCATGGCCGAGCAGCTGCATCCAAGCCATACATCACCAAGTGCAATGCAAAGCGTTAGATGCAGTGGTGTAAAGCACGCCGCCACTGGGCTCTAGAGCAGTGGAAACACGTTCTCTGGAGTGACGAACCGTGCTTCTCCATCTGTCAATCTGATGGATGAGTCTGGGTTTGGCGGTTGCCAGGAGAACGGTACCTGTGTGATTGCATTGTGCCAAGTGTAAAGTTTGGTGGAGGGGGGATTATGGAATGGGGTTGTTTTTCAGGAACTGGGCTTGGCCCCTTAGTTCCAGTGAAAGGAACTCTGAATGCTTCAGCATACCAAGACATTTTGGACAATTCCATGCTCCCAACTTTGTGGGAACAGTTTGGAGCTGGCCCCTTCCTCTTCCAACATGACTGTGCACCAGTGCACAAAGCAAGGTCCATAAAGACATGGATGACAGAGTCTGGTCTGGATGAACTTGACTGGCCTGCACAGAGTCCAGACCTAACCCAATAGAACACCTTTGGGATGAATTAGAGTGGAAACTGAGAGCCAGGCTTTCTCATCCAACATCAGTGTGTGACCTCACAAATGTGCTTCTGGAAGAATGGTCACAAATTCCCATAAACACACTCCTAAACCTTGTAGACAGCCTTTCCAGAAGAGTTGAAGCTGTTATAGCTGCAAAGGGTGGACCGACGTCATATTGAACCCTGTGGATTAGGAATGGAATGTCATGTTCATATGCGAGTAAAGGCAGGTGAACGAATACTTTTGGCAATATAGTGTACATAATGAGGGGTGGTGGTGGATTCTTCTTCATTGTTGGAAAGTTATAATGAAACTTGCTTGAATAAAGTTTCTATTAGTTTCCTCTATCAAGATAATATAAAAATGGTGTTGACCACTTAAAATAAAGTAATTATACAAATTACTGTGTGATTCCTTAATAAACATTCATACTAAAATGTTGACAGCAACTCTGTTATATAGACCAAGGGTCCCAAACCCCCAGGCCCTATCCCACTACCAGGCCTTGAGCCTTTCAGAACCGGGCCATGGAAGTGGCAAGCAAGCGTGTGTGTGCATTCCCACCCGTGGGAGCAGTGGGAAAGCGCATGCACATACTCTCTATTTGTAAGAACAGTGCATAGAACCATTCCCTCTCCTTCCAAAGATTGGAGAACTATGATGTAGCATATTTAGATTTAACAGTAACTCTGTCTTCCTAAAAAGTCAGTTAAATTGAAGGTTTGTTGTACTTTTATTTTAATTCCTGCAGTCTAGATTCATAAAAGGCAAACAAACCATTTATCATTAATCGATATTTTAGGCCCGTGATGGCGAAGCTATGGCATGCGTGCCACAGATAGCACACAGAGCCCTCTGTGCAGGCATGCAGGCTGTCACCCCAGCTCAGCTTCACCATGCATGGGCACGTACTTCCCTCCTGCCAGCAGCTGGTTTTCTGGTTTCTGCATGGATGGGGTTGTGTGTCATACGTGCATGCACAAGGTGCGCACACACATGCATGGGGGTCATGCATGGAAGGCAGGGGGAAGTTGCACACGCATTGCATTTTGGGCATGCGAGTGCGAAAGCGCTTTTGGCACACGACAGCAAAAAGGTTAGCCATCACTGTCTTAGGCATATGTTATTTTAAAAAAAAAAAAGAATTGGCAATAATTTTCTCAATAGGTGAAGAAAGGATTTTTAATATGTAGTAGTTGAAATTTTTGAGTCAAGATTTGGCCAACATGGATTTCCTTCTTTTTTATTTGTTGGATTTATACGAAGACCAGGATCATTACAGATGGGACTATTTCTTTACCTGTCAAGATGTTCGCTGGAAGTCATCAAGTGTGACCTCTGTTCTTATATTTAATTTGACCTCTTTTCTCAGTCAGTTAAAGGATATTCTGGCCATAAAAGTGGCTAGAGTTGAACAAATTATTTTTATATGTTGCAGTGGTGAGTTGCAGGCGGTACGCCCTGGGACGGACGTACTGGGGCCTGCCCGGAGCACCGGGTACTGTTCTGGTATGGTGCTCCGGAGGGGCCACCCGCCTGCTCAAGCTCCTTACCTGTATTTAAACTCTTCAGCGCTTACACACACACGCACGGAGTGCACGACGCCTGCGCAATGCTCTGCCAAGCAACGAGCGTCGCAGTGGTGTTGCAAGAGGTAAGGATGCATGCACACGCGCTGCACACGTTCATGTGGTGGACTCCGGGCCCCGTTGCAAACCTACTGGTTGCAATGGGATCAGGAACCCACCACTAATATGTTGATACTATATTGTGTCTTATTGGAAATTAGGAAAATTTATTTCTGTTATGCCACAGTTTGGTAAATTATTAGGTATTTCAATTAATCGGAATAAGTCTTTAAAATTTGCAGTAGGTTGTGATATGTTTGGGAAAACCAGTGAAAATGGGAGTTTGTTCTTTGAATTCTTGAATTGTTTCAATATTTTGGAATAATTATGTAAGAATAGCTTTTTCATTTCTGGACATAAATATCTCAACTGCTTGTCCCAGATTTACTTTTATATAAACAGATAGAGAAAGATGTATCTTTCCTATTTGTTATAAGGAAAGACAAATGTTGTAATAATTAATATTATTCTGAAATTCTTAGAAAAAAATCCTTTCTAATACTTTTAAGGAACTTGAAGCAGGTTTGGTGAGTTTTGAAGAATGCTTTTAATAAGAAAAACTCCCCTAGTATTTTTTATCGAAATTACGGATGGTAGATTATAACAGGGATTTTAACTTTCCTGATTTTCAATTCTTACCATTGACTATTTTAGCTTCTATTTTGCAATAGAATTCAAATAGGTTAAATAAATAATCCTGGGAACAATTTTAAATTATGTGATCCCACCAATACCATAGCTGAAAATTGTTTCTTTGGGTATTTGTTTTAATTGAGATTCTGCTGCATTTTCAGTTATAAAGGCAGCAAGGTATATAATAAAGATTTGAGGACAGAAATACCCCAGTCATTCTGATTCTTATACGGTAACAGATTTACATTTTGGGATAATCCCAGTCTGAATGTGTTTGCATTTATGGGTTAGTAGAGGAATTGGCATGTTAAATCAGCTTACAAACATCCCAGTTTGGCATTGCGTTGCAGTTTCTCATTTGAGACTGGAGTGCAGTTTGGAGGTCAAAGAGCAGGTTGCAGATATGGCTAGGAGGGCCTTTGCACAGATCCATCTGGTCTGCCAGTTGTGCCTGTTCCCAGATTGGGAGGCCCTTCAGGCAGTCACTCCTGCTCTAATCACTTCACAGTTGGACACTGGAATTCTCTTTTCAAAGAGGCTATCCTTGAAGACCCCTTGGAAGCTATTTTGTGATAGAAAATGCACATTAAGTGGGTAAAATTAAGCATTCCTTTGTCCTTAAAGTATTCCATAATTAAATCATATTGGCATAGGTTACATGCTAGCTAGGTTTCCACTTTGCAAATATACATTCCTGTATTTTTTTATAATGCTGATTTCTAATAGAGCAGTCTTTTACTGTTTTTCCCCTTTGCAAGTAATGGGAGGGAAATTAGGTTTGGTATAAATACATATTCCTATGTTGGGAGTGTCGTTGATCAATAGGAGACCCTTGGATTCCACACATCCAAGGTTTTCCTCAATCTAGTGTGGTCTCAATGTTCCTCATTTTCCTCTTTTCTGATGTTGGAATTTCAGTTAAAAATAATCTGCTGAAGCTTTTAGACCATCTGGGGAGAGGGGAATCCAATGCCAAGAGTCCCCCCCCCCTCAAGAAATCTGAGACTCACCCCATTCTTAGAAGAGGAAATCTTTTGAATGTCCCATGACTCCTTATAACACAGAAATGCACTCTGACATTTTGCAAGAAACTCATTGCCGTAGTGTTGAATCTCTGGGGCAAATACATCATGTTCTGTATTTTTCTAGTAATGTGTATGGTTTTGATTCTATATAATTGCCACGTTTGAAGTTAAGGTTTACCAGAAATATTTTATTTGTTGGGTGGGGGGGATGTATTTCATTTTCTGGGAGGGGATTGACAAATCTCTTGTATTTAGATTTTGTCTCATTAGTAAAATATATTGTGTTCCCTATACTGCACTTAGTCAGGAAATATTCTTTTCAGCAGTGCTGTCAGCAAGACTTGAGGATGTATCTCATATATAGTTTTCAACTCAGTTTATTAATTTCATTCTTATAGGTTACTGCACTTAAGAATGAACATTGAAGATAAGCTGGGAGGATTGTTTCTTAAATGTGGTAGCATAGAACAGATGCAGTCATCAAGGAATATGGTTGGAATGGGTGCCACCTCTGACCAGTCAGCAATTTCTGTGGAACGGCAAGAGGCAGTGCTTCAAGACCGGGCTATGGCACGTCAAGAAATTATTTCTGCAGATGAAGTTTTACAAGAAAGTGAACTCCGACCACAAGAAATGATCCCACATGATGAACTTATGGTTCATGAAGAGACGGTGAAAAATGATGATGACATGGAGGGACAAGACCGACTTCCTCAAGGGCTTCATTACGCAGTTAATGTTCCTGTAAGTATTTTCTTTCCCTAATTTTGCCTGCAGCGATTATGTAGAGATTGCTTCAAAGTGTGACAAAGGGTAATCATGAGAAGAAGGCAGTGATTTACGGATATCTTATTTCATTAATCAGTGATTGATTTGGTTTTAAGTTAAGAGTGGAAAGAAATACATTTTTAAAAGGTTGTTCTAAGATAATTTCATCCAGTTTTTCTAGTTGTGTGCATCTTTGGTACTATGTGTTTGTTACTAAAGGCCTTTATAGCCTCTTCTCTGTGGTCTAAAGAGAGTAATGGTTCTTAAAATTGTTGATGGGATTATGACATTGAAAAAGAGTTTTCCTTTATTAATACTCCCTCCTCCAGAATTTCAGGTTTATTTTATTTTTCATTTTGAAATGAAAAGTTTCTTCTTTTCATTTAGAACAGTTTCAACCTTTAAACAGATAAATAGATGAGTGGGATTGGAGGAGAGTGGGCAGGAAGGCACTGATAAGGACTGAAGGAAGGCAGAAAAGCCAAGAAACATGCAATTAAAGTGAGGGATTGACAATCCAGTGGATGGACAAGGGGTAATGAGCTGCACTGAAAAACCTGCTGGGACACTACATTTTGTGTATATACTGTACAAGATGACTTTGATCCTGAATGAAAGACAAAGATAGCTGATATGAGCATTTTACAAGGACAAATTTGCTTTTAAGTCAAACTATTTGACTAATGTTGATTAAATGTTGTTTTATAATTTAAAAAAGGAACATTTACAAAAATTTTACCATGGTACAATTCTTCATGATTGTGAGTTATTTTTATATCTCCTTTTACAAAAAAAAATTACTGAAGAAGGGAAGGGAAGTAATGTTTGTATATTCATTGGGAAAGAAGGGATTACAAGAAAATAATCAGACACACAATGAGAAATACATATTGAAAAATATGCTTGTGCCAGCTGTTTGCCTAGCATGCTGACTGGTCTTATCATGAGCTACTTAGGAGGCAAACAAAACTCACAGTTGTGAAAATGATTAAAGTCTTGCCAGTTGCAGGCAGCAGCTGTTAAGCCTGCTAATTAACCTTTTAGGCAGCAGTTAACACAGTGAAAAAACTTGGTTCAGGAGCAACTAGCTTGCTTAGACAGTCTCTCCAGTCTGCTGTAAGTGGGGGAGAGAATAAAATGGATCAGGCATAGCGCGGCTTATGCTAACCAATTGTAGTGGCAAACACATAACTGAGAAATAGGGAAAGACGCTGCAAAGGTTTTAAATGTGGCCATGGTTCCAAAATTACTTTTTTAAAATCACAGTTGTAATATCAAACGATCGCTACCCAAAGCAGTTGCTAAGCAAGGTCTGCTTGTATGTTTTAATTCATTATATTATGTTGTCAGATTTTGCCTTGTGATCTTACAATTGAAGGTTCTGCTAAAAATCTTGGGAATGGAAATGAGATATAGAACATAAAACACGAGAATTTTATTATAAACACTTAGGTAGAACAAAGCCATGTGTCTAAATCTTAATGCCAAACCGAACACATTTGCATCTTACTTCTCTGTGGGAAATAACCTGTTTTGACTTTAACACCTACTTCAAATGTAAGTTGTCTTTTCAAGAAAACATTAAAGAATTACAGTAATTGCTATTCTGTAGGAAACATAGCACTAATTTCAGTCAAAGAAATCCTGGAACCTCACATTCTTTTGAGAATTATATAGCAACTCTGAGAAATAGCAATCAAAAATTTAGATTAGAAATACTATGACCTAGGTACCAATTTAATGACTACCTTTTTGAGCAATGAGCCAAGTTTCCACTGCAAAATTGGCATTCCTGCATATTGTGACTAAGACAGTAAATGTCAGATCCTAGTTGACACAATCTGAATTTGAAAAGCTAAACATGGAGTTGGTTAATAGTTGAGAAGTAGACAGACTATCTGGGAGTCCCAAGGCTTCGTAAGACTGAGAAGTAATAAACATGTAGGATAAGGTCTGTAGTAATGACCTCAATATTGTTGCCAAGAAAACAGGATGGATGCGCCCATGTAATCATGTCCATCTGGAAGTTGAGCTTAATTTGAGGGAGAATTTATTTTTGGATTGTCATGAAACAGAAATTTAAAATGGATTATCTGTTTTAAATGTTTAAGTAAACATGTTTTCAGTAAATCTCCAGTTTAACAGACTTTAACGTAATGAATCTCAGATCCAGTGGACAAAAATTTTCATTGTATTTGTGTCATCATAATAATAATATCATTACTGAAATCTGCATAATTTGTGTAGTTATATCACAACTGAGGGCAACTGATTTAATGCAGTTGGCAATAATAGACATGGCCTCTCTCTATTTGTTCCAATAAATCGAAGTTTTATTTGTATGTATTGCACATAATTCAAATAGAACTGCATTTGAAAGTATAACAAGAGGGCAATATCAGTAGAGCATTCAATAAACAATTAAAATTGTGTGTAACCCCCCCCCCCAATACAGCATAATAAAAAAGCACTTGGGTGAATTTGCCATTATTTCTTAGTATATGTGAAATTGCTATTTTAGCAGATCAGTGTGAAACAAGAAATTACATTTACTGATGTGGCTGAGCAACAGAAACGGGACAAAAAGTTAATGCGAGAAGGCATAGATATGCAAAAGAAGAAGAAAAGAAAGCAGCGTTCTCCAGCAAAAGTAAGACAATTAATTAAAGACCTGGTAATTAAAAGGCACGGTGATTTACCATGGAATTCATCTATTTCATTGGAAATACTATCTGCCAATGATAAATTTACCTAGCAACAGTTCTAAAGCAAAGATACTCATGGCATGTTTCTTTGAACTACTTTTCACAGCATAAACCTTTAGTGTACTTTCACATCTCAGGAAAGCTGTTCTCTAAATATTTTTCTATAATTATGCTGTACAAAGACCATTTAGAAATGAATACTTAGATGAATAACACAGCTTTAACAAGGACTTAGTATTGAGGCGAATTAAATAACACTGAATTTTATGAACTTTATTTTTACCCATAAAATGCATTAGTGCTGAAAGTAATCATTGTATGTATCTGAAATGAAATAATTACCTTACAGTGAAAAGGTAATAATCATAGCTGTAATAATTTGAAAGGAATTGTGTTGATCTAAACCTTATTATTTAAGGTTTTACAGCTTGAGTTTCCCTCCATTAACTGAGTCAAAAATGTGTAAGATCTTGGGAATTAAACACATATTTTTAAATTCAGACTCCCTGTTATACTGTGGCCATTTGCAAATGTGAACTCCAATTATTTGTCCTCATTAATTTCCACTCAGCAGTATGTCCTAAGTGGCAAGTTTCATACTGTGAGGTTTAAGCTTGAAAATGTCAAATGTTGTCTCTGTTGAAAATAATCACTGTTGAAAATATTTCCCCTGTTTAATTCAGTTTCTTAACTTTTCATTAACTGTATGCAGAACCAGTTAAACATTTCACATAGCTGTTTCATTCATAATCTGAAAATAGTAAAAGAACTATGTTCTCCGTTTTCATTGCCCAACAGACTTTCTCAGTATTGTATAAACTAGGTTTCAAAATTGCCTACAAAAAGTGGCATCTGAGTGCTACTTAAGAAGTCTTTTTAAACAATGACTTTGAAAATTATAATTTAACCTAATTAGAGCATGACAATTAATATGCCTTCTGCTGTGTTTCATATATACAGTTAGGGATTTAGAGTCCCCAGCTGTATATTTGTGTTTTTAAAACAGCAGATCTAGTGAATTTTCAGGACTTTTAGCTGAAAGTGTATAGCAATGATACTAAAGACAAAATTCATGGTTCACACAGAAGGTTAAAGATAGCATGGACTCTTCTGGGCAGAGAAGCCCAGCTGAAGCTGTCAGGCAAGGTGAATCAGCATACCGCTTATGCATGAGCATGTAATTAAGACTAAAAATGGTGTTCTTAAAATTCAGTGAAATCTTAAAATTTCACTGAAAATCTGCAAGCAAAGGGACCAAATTACACGCTATGATATCACTATCCCAAAAACAAAGTAAAAGGAAAATTTTGCAGTTGGTAGGTATTTGTAAGCAAAAAGTTTATAAGCTATAAGCAAACATCCACCCTCCCCATTTATAGCTTATTTTCTTGATTGTTTTTCTTAGGTCACCCAGAAAGATCATTTAAAATTGTTGCAGGATGCCAGGGTTAAGAGAAACAATTTTTATAGCAGCAATAGTATCAACATGTAGCTGTTCTACTTCATTATTTACATAGAATCATAGGGCTGGAGGGGACCTTGGAGGTCTTCTAAAGCAAGGGTCCTTATACTATCCCAGATTTATGGTTAACCAATTTTTTCTAGAAAACGTCCAACAATGGAACTTCAAGAGGCACGCTGTTCACCTATATTGCAAACACTGAAAAAATAACACTGTCATATCACCGAAGGAAATAATTGCAGTTCACCCACCTTTATAAACTCTCTATTTTGCATTGTGGCTTGATACTAAAGTGCTTAATTTCCCCCTTCTGAGCATGAATTTGCATTGAAATATAATTATTCAGAAATTAATGTGAGACTGAATTTTGCCGTTTTAAAAATAGATCCTTACAATAAATGAGGATGGATCACTTGGTCTGAAAACTACCAAATCTCACATTTGTGAGCATTGTAATGCTGCCTTTAGAACCAACTACCATTTACAAAGACATGTCTTCATTCATACAGGTACTGCTTGAATTTAAATTGTTTCTTTTATTATCAATCTGAAACAACTGACTGAATAATGAATATATTTTAGATTCCGAAGTGCAGGACATCTGGCATCTAAGCTTAGGTATTTCATGCACCAAGGTGTCAAAAAATACCAGAAAGAAGAGTGTCCTTACAGTTAACTTGAGATATATTGTGTTGCTCTTACACAGAGATGCTATGTATTTACAAGCAACCTATTTTGGCTTTTTTTAAAAAATAAAATAGACTCTGGTTTCTTACTTGGCCAATGAAGGTTTTAAATATATATTATGTAGTGTCTCAGGAGCACTATTTTATTCCAGAGAGTTTAGGTGGGCTTTTTAAATTAAAACATTTGGGAGCTCCACTTGGTTGCTGGCTTCCAATAGTTAACTGTTTCATTTCACAAGAGAGTATTTAGAAATGAATGTATGTAGCTTTTAACTTACAGATGTGGAATTATATTGTTTAAGGTGAAAAACCATTTCAGTGCAATCAGTGCGAGATGCGTTTCATACAGAAGTACCTTCTGCAGAGGCATGAGAAGATTCATACTGGTGAGTATAGTGCCTTGAGTATCTTTCCTGATATTTTTAAATTTTGTTCTCCAAATCATGGCCAGGTTTGGGGTGATTTAGGCAGCTTTGTTTTAATACATGAAATAATTTAGGCATTTAATTTAGTTTGGGGGTTTTTTTTTGAAGTGGTAAAGTGTTGATAATTGATAAAAACACTGCTTGCAAAATATTTACTGTTGGGTAAATGATAAAAAGAAATATTCCAAAAGTATTAAAGCCCAAGGGCCTGTTGTATGTTTGCACCTTTCTTTTATAAAATTTAAAACAGAAAATTAAAAATGAGGTAGAGATTTAGCAAAAGATAATAGAAGAAAAAAGATTCAAAATTAGACAATTCTACTGCATTTGTGCCTTTAAAAATCTACTTCAGGAAAATCACATTTTTAAACCACTTTGACATTAGTAGGTTTTTGGCATTTTGGTGCATGCCTTTTCATTGCTTCCATAAATATTTAGGAGTACAGTCCCCTTGGACTTCTAGATGCCAATTTTCAGACTCTTTTTTTCTGAAAAGTAGAACTTGCACATAAGCTAAGTGTTGCTTGGTGAGATATTTCGTATTTGTAAAATTACTAATGCTTAGGTTTTTTTGGTCTATATATAAATCTTGAGAAATGCAATAGCATTTTTTTTTCCACAGTGAACTTGCCTGCACAAATCTTGGAATGCTTGCATTTTAGTTTTAACAGTATTTGGATTTGTGGTTTGACATCTTGACTCCTCTGTTTTTTCCAAAGCTATGCTTAATTTTTATCTTTTCTTCCTGGCTTTCTTCTGCTGCTGTTCTGCAATATTGTTGATATCTACTTAGTTAAACAATTTAGTATAAGTATGTAAACATATAGTTTATTTTCAAAAACTAATTTTCTACTGTAGGGATATGTGAGCATTCTGCACAGTTAATTGAAATGATTAGCATATACAGTATGTTTGGCATAAAAATACTTCTCCAAAAGATTTCCAACATTTATAAAGAGGAAAGAGATTGCCTAAATGTATTCTAGATGTCACTTGCAAAAATACTTCAGGTTCACTCAGATTAATTCTTCAGATTATTTTTAAATATGCATAAACCTGCTTAATTTATGTAGTTCATTAGAATATACATTTTTCTAATTTATGAAGATGTGACACCCAATAAGAAAGCAATATGTTACTTGGAAGAAATGATGATAAGAAAGGAGTAGGATCCAGGTAGAATGGATTTGTAATCTTTTTGTGACAGGGCAATTATCATTGAGAAAGCCTGCTAAGAAATTACAAACAAGCTTCAATAAACCTGTAATTCCATTGTATTAGTCTATATTGGTACATGGCATCTTGAAACTTGCAGTGTTTCTCCTCTAAGATAAATAATAGCTGAGCTATGTATAGCTTTGAACTTGATTTCCAGAACGTGTTTAAGAATGTGTGGGAAAGCAAATATACTAAAAGAGAGCCACCCTTTCCTGGGATTTTGCAGCTGGTCTGGTAGTGAGACAGTAGCAACATTCATGCTTTCATGCACTCCAGAGCATCCTTTGGAAGCAGAATCCAGGGTGCTACCCAGAATGATAATAAAAATTAGCTATAGGAAGCTTCAATCAGAAACGAAGAAGGAAGTGACATTTCCTTTTCCCTGTTAATCATTTTTTTTCCTCCCAAAATAGAATCTTTCAGTATTACTTTTCTTGTAAAGAAGAAAAAAAGCTGGTGATCAGTACCCTTACAGCCCATTTAAATGGCGGAAGATAGATTGGGAAGGATGTTACATTTGAAGCATGTTTTTCTTTCCTGTAGTCCTACTTAAAGCCACCAACAGCTGCTTTTTAAACAAATAAATAAATGCTAAAACCCCGAAGTATGCAATCTGTATAATTGCCGTAGCCATATTAGGACTATCTAAGTACTGTATATAATATCAGATGATCTGTAAACTGTGCAGCAAAAATTCTCTAAATTCTTTTCCGGTGCTTCCTTGCAAATGTGTTGAACTAGGGAGAACTGGAATGTATAAGCTGTAACCTTCTGTGTGTGAAATTCTGCTTCAATATTTTAGTGGCACTTAGTTTAGATTTCAAGGGCCGTGTCACTGAAATTCAACACATAATTAAAATGTATTTTATATTTAGAAATATTTTTGTTCTCTGAAGATGTTTAGATTTTGCTTCTCCATTCATATGCAGGAAATTCACTACAGGTATCCTCGATTTACCCCCATAATTGAGCCCCAAATTTCCATTGCTAAGCAAAGTAGAAGTTAAGTGAATTTTGTCTCCTTTTACGACCTTTCTTGCCAAAGCTGTTAAGTGAATCACTGCAGCTGTTAAGTTAGTAACACGATTGTTAAGTGAAACTGGCTTCTCCATTGACTTTGCTTGTCAGAAGGTCACCCAAGAATCCCAGGACACTGCAACTGTCATAAATACATGCCAGTTGCCAAGCAGCTGAATTTTTACCACATGACATCCCCCCCCCAAGGGATGCTGCAATGGCCATAAGTCACTTTTTTCAGTGCCGTTGTAATTTCAACTGTCACTAAATGAATGGTTGCAAATCAAGGATTACCTGTATTAAATTGTTTTAAAGAAATACTTTTCCAGTTTCATTTTCTTTCCTCTAACAGGTTAACATAGATCCCAAATTTTACCTGCGGTACAAATAGTGTTTCTAATTACCTCAATGATAATATAATGATAGATGAACAGGAATAAGCTATACTGAGTTTCAAGTTTATAAACTCCAGCTGTCCTATATTTTCCCTATAGCAGTGGTCTCCAACATTTTTGGCACCAGGGAATGGTTTTGTGGAGGACAGTTTTTCCATGGACCAGGGGGGATAGTTTTGGTTTTGCTCGCTTGCTTGCTGTTCACCTCCACCTGCAGCCTGGTTCCTAACAGGCCACAGACCATTGGTTCTTGGCCAGGGGGTTGGGATCTCTACCTTGTAGTATAGTTATATTTTGAAGTGCTGTCCCTATATACAAAGTCTCAGTTGTGCATGGAAGATAGGTTTGATAACTGAATTCTTGATCATATGTAGTCTGTGTGTTCAGGTGAGTGACTTTGGCAAGGGATATATTTGAGCTGTGTAGGACTTCATTTGTACCTTTCCCAAGCTAGTGTCATGTGTGATGACCTGGGGCATGGCATGGAGGCAACACAGTCTCACCTGACAGTTCAAACCACCCCTTTATTGCTCCAAATTTTTTCAAATGCTCCCACATTTCTGGCAAATCCCAGAGCAAAGTGATTACACACACACACACACACACACACACACACACACACCACACCACACCTCTGCAGCAGCCTCTGGCTGCAAGTAGTCCAGCACAAAGCTGTGAGCACAATGGCTGCAAAGCAAAAAATCCAGCAGGGCAAGTCAGTGAGTCCAGGGGTAAAGGAACGAGGCAATTACTCCAGGAAGCCAGAAAGAAAGCAAGAAATCCAGAAAACTTCAAACTTCGGCAACAGCAATCAACACTCCATGAATTCAGCATTTGTTCTCAACAAATGTCCCTCCCTACAGCATCTCCTTAAGTCTCAGTCCTCAGGTGTGCCTTGAGAAGAGTCATTGGGTCAGTCTGCGTTGTTCTTGCCTTCTCTCTACTCTCCATGCTCGTGGATCAGGAAGGGGTGGTCCTTGCTCATCTCTTGAGCTCTGTCTCTCAAGTTCATTGCTTAGCTTCTCTTGGTAATCCTACCCCCTCCCCTTCCTCCCTGCCTGCAAGCTGTCCTAATCCTGAAAGGCCCTGGCCTGACTCAGCATATTCTTCCCCGCATTCCTCCAATGCCAACAAAGCCGCCCCCTCGATTTCTGTCCTCTCCAGTTCCAGCTCATCTTCCTCTGCAAATTCAGGCTCCAATAGGGGCATGACATCATGTAATTCCTATTCCAGTTATGTAGAACAGAACCATAGCTACCATCAGTTACTGATAATTTCTCTTGAAGTTCTACATTATAATGTATATATTATAATCGCACATTGTAATAGGTTGCTAAATGAACTGGGCTGCAAAAATCCAGCGAACAACTAGATGTCAGCTGTTAGGGTTTATTATTTCTCTGTGCTGCCATCTAGTGATTGACAAGATTTTGGTGACCTAAATATGGTATGTTTATCCCATTCTGAATTTTTAATGCTTGGGCCAGTGGGACTTTATTAAAGAAAAATGTTGCCATCAAAATTAACAGTAAATCTAACAAAATCTCAGAGGTCTGTGGCAAAGGCAAAGAATCAATCACACGGTTAGAGACCCACCATTCTAGTTGGGCAAGGAAATAATATTTATTTTTATTTATTTATCTCGCCCTTATTATTTTTATAAGTAACTCAAGTGGCAAACACACACCATACTCCTTTCTCCTATTTTCTCCACAACAACGTCCATGTAAAGTGAATTGGGCTAAGAAAGGGTGAGACTAAAAGTGGGACTAGAACTCATATCTCCCAGTTTCTGGCCTGATGCCTTAACCACTAGACCAAACTGGCCTAATTAAAAATTGCTCATTTTCCAAGTACCAAGTTGAAACACGATAGCCGTATTTACATTTCGTATGCTTAGCGGATGGTTTTCTTTTCCACATAATAAGCACCCAGTAGCCTGTCTCTCAGAGCACATTTCCTTTAAATTCATCAACCAGATCCTGCACAGTTCAGCAGCTTTCAGCTGCTCTCCACTTTTTCTTCTGCTTTTGATTTCCAAGCTGAATCACTTTGCAGATCTGTTCCTCATGCTTCATCTTCCTGAGTTCTTAGTTCTATTGCCTGTTTGAGATTTTCATGAAAGTGTTTGGCATGGAATCCAGATTTCTTAACATTATATGACTACACCTCTCCTCCTTTTGGAGGGGAAGACTTGCTCTTTTCCTTCTTTTAGCTTCCTTTAGTCATAAACAACTTCTCTATTGCATATATTTTCTTTCTAAAGCCTTGGCCAGAACCTTTGACTGATCATATTTCTCATTGGCCTTGTAATTACTAAGGCTAATTCCTTGACCAATCCACATGGTTCCTTTAAGGTACATCTTGAAATTGCCGTTTCCTAGCAAGGCAGTTATGGTCTTCTTTCTATAGAAGAATACAATTAGCTCTCTGGCACATTTGGCAATAATATAACCTCACTCCCAAGTGTCTCCCAGAATAAAACACTTGCAGTATACAGACCAGAATAAATACTGTTTTTCTTCATAATCTCTGACTAAGGTTAATGAGTCAGATATACTAATATATCTGAATGGAATGTGGCCTGATTCACATAGCATGTTGAATCTTTTTGTGAACTCAGACGTTATGATTTCTAAACCATGGTTTATGATATTTATAACCTTAATTTTATGTATAAATCTGATTATGCCTCTGGTTGCAGAGGTCACTTTGCCATTGGCAATATAATACAATCCTTAGAATGTTGCGTAGCTGCATCCAGATGTGACTCATTCTATAAACCATGGTTAAAACAGTTTAGGAAAGGGGCACAATCTGAGATTCAAGTGCTGCATATGTTTCCTGAAAACCTTGAATGCAGTGTAACTGAAGGAAGAAATGATCAAATATGCAATTAGGCAGTAATCACATTAATGATGCATAATTTTTATTGCATGTAAACAAAGTAATAGTAGAATCTGAATGGGGATGGCAACAAATAAATATAATTAATAAGTATGTTTTGTTTTTTATCTGAACTTACTCCTTTTTGGTTTGCTGCCCCTGTATGCCAAAAGTATACAAGCAATACTCTAGGACTAAAAAAGATAATTTGCCAAAGAAAGTTGCAGCACAAGTTGACTGAAATCCTCAATTATTTTTAAACCAATGAGACTGAATTGGTTTAATTTCAAATATTTATTACAATGTAGAGGTTTAATTGAAACCAAAATAACACATTTTATGGGAAAGGAAACAATAGATTAAAAAAGGAGATGAAAGGTATTATTGGGGGGGAAGATAGTATTAAGTAGTCCTTTAAGATAACAGGACAAATTATGTTAGGCTTCCTAAATAATTAACTGATGGCAAAATAAAACCCTTGTCTGGCATGTTTTGTAAAGGAGCATATGCAGGGAGAAGCACTTTTCTACAAAAGTCTCCAGTATTGCTAAGACTAAAGGCTAATCAGTAAGATAAAAGGACATGTCTTTTGTTAACAGAATTTTAGCAGTTGTTTAATATTTTTGTTTGTTCTATTATCTGAGTATTGCCACCATTACTTATCTACTAATTTGTTACTGGATTTCTCTTTACAGACATGTTTTCCAAAACCTTTATTCCATGCTATATGAAAAAAAATGAGAATCGTGTTGCAACTTCTTATCATGAATACATTTTATTTTTATAAGTGATTATACCCCAAAACTTCATATGGCTCACCATGTCCCACATATTTAGCAGAGTAATCAGCCCTAGAATTGCAGTAGTATACTTTACTATTTTAACAAATGTTATTCACTGTAAAATAGTATATTGCCTGTAAACATTTAGAAGCTCATGGTCAAGAGTAGCAGTATCAGCCACATGGATGTTTGCATAAAAGATAACTCCATAACATATTCTATAGTTTTACAGTCGATCAGAATGTATACTTTGAGGTAGTTTTTTGTACATGTTGTATTGTGTGATAAAAGGACATGTTTGACATTTCAAAGAACACACATCCGTGAACCTACATTTCAAAATCCAAGATACTATTAATGTCAGATTTGTCACAGTATGATTACTTTTGATATTTGTAACTTGATAACTGATGTACAGATAAGATTTTTATCTAGGACTATAATCCGATTCGTATAATATGCTGCAGTGATCATTTGTTTTTAAAAAGCTCATAACAGCATGTAACCACTTGCATGAAGCAGAATTTGCCTTCTGAAAAATTCTAGAGAAAACCCGCACTTTTCCCCCCGTTTCTTATTTCAAATAATGTGATTTGTCCTCCAAATCCTACCATGGAATAGTCCATCTTTTCCACAAAATGTTTTCTTCCCCTCCCTGAGTTGAATATAAGAGTGAAGATATAAAAACCTTTGAAAGCAAAATCTTGGTTTCAAAGGTTTTCTTCACTATTTTTAAAGTTAAATAATGATTCACCTTAGGCTTTCATACTCAAACAAATATTTTATTTCTTCTGGTCTATGAATTATGTTTGAATATGTGCCATCAAGTCATTTTCCATTCCTAGTGACTGCATAGATTTTCTCCATGATGATCTTTCTTTCACCTGATCAATATAGACTCAACTCTTTCAACAGCATACTCCTCAGCACTGTACCTGAGTCCATCCACCTTGCTGCCAGTCACCCTCTTCTCTTTCCTTCCACATTTCTCTGCCTCAGAGCCTTCTCCAGAGAACTAGGTCCTTCTATAATATGTTCATTAGGATAATTTGAGCTAAGTCCTTTATGCCTCGAGTTGAATAGCAATCTCTTTCTTTGCATTGTGACAGGTTGTCAGTGAAGATTTTGAATTGTGGTTTATTTTACAGCTTATCATATATTACATTTATTGTGCACTTTCGGTTATTAGAAGCAGTATTAGACTAAATGCTAATGCAGATAGTCCTCGACTTACAACCTCAATAGAGCCCAAAACATTTGTTAAGTGAATTTTGCCCCATTTTATGACCTTCCTTACAACAGTTGTTAACTGAATCACTGCAGTTAGTAGTAAGTTAAGTTAAGTTAGTAACAGTTGTTAAGTGAATCTGGCTTCCCCATTGACTTTGATCCCAGGATACGGCAACTGTCATAAATATGAGTCAATTGCAAAGCAATCTGAATTTTGATCACATGACTATGGAGGTGCTGCAATGGTTTTAAGTGTGAAAAACAGTCATAAGTCACTTTTTTCAGTGCTGTTGTAACTTCAAATGGTCACTAAATGAACTAACGTAAGTCGAGGATACCTGTATACATAAATATATAATTTTAAAGATATTTCCAATATCAGATTAGAACTTGAAACTAGAAGAAAATTACAGTTAGTACATTTTTTTTCATTAAGAATTTTTTGATTGAGAGCTGTTAGCTCTGTGAAAAATAGAGAGTAAAGTACACTTAGAGATCAGATTTGACAAGCAGATAGCAGATAATCAAAAATACATTTATGAAAAACTGTTTTTTCACTTAAATGTTTGGTTATCAGTTGTGGTAGTTTTGAAAATACAGAGCCATTGTCACTGTTTAAAGAATTGAAATTAACTAGACCTTATTAACTGTTGTGAATGGTGCACATCTCATTTTCAGACAAAACAAATAAGGGTGTGTTTTATGGGAAAAGATAATTTTTAGCATATATTTGAGGAGTTGGAATGTAGATCCCAGAAAGTTATTTTTAAAAAAGGATTTAAAAACTATAGTTATAGTTTTTATGTTTGTGTACATTTTCAAGAAAATCCATTATATTTCTACAACCCTCAAGGTCTAGGTTTTCTTGATTTGGTATGGAATTACTTTTTTTCTTCAGGAGTAGTTTAAAGAAAGTTCAAAGATAATTTTGATTAATCTAAAATTATACTAAAGATACCGTACAACATTTGTCCGAGGAATTTACTTTCTTTCTATATTGACTAACTAAATAAATGTAGAATTGGGATATTTAATTAGTTAACAAATGACTACAGTATATTCAAAGCTAGTACAGTTACTTGATCTCTTTACAAAAGTCAGAAAACAATTTTTGTACAAACGTTTTACTATTTTTAAATTGCTAGATGGTAAAGAAATATACCACCCACCCACCCCTAACCATCACATAGCTTTTAATGTCAAAAACCTTTTAGGAGAGAATACACATCTACTTGTTTTACATTTCTAGTTCTGAGACACCTGAGTGAAGATATATATATTCACTATATATATTCAATGCTGGTTTTCATTCCAGATTGTATGTTCTGAATATTATGGCATTTTCTTGTCAAGTTTTGTGGTGGTATCTTACTTGTATTTGACAGTAAAAATTACTGCATGTTAGCATGGAAACATACGTATATCTTATTTCTCATTTATTTAACAACACTTTCTCATTTATTTAACAATACTTTCTATTTTTATTCTTAGGTGAGAAACCATTTCGATGTGATGAATGTGGCATGAGATTCATACAGAAGTATCACATGGAAAGACATAAGAGAACTCATAGCGGAGAGAAGCCTTACCAGTGTGAATATTGCTTCCAGGTAATTAAAGAAAGACAAAAGAAAGATACAGTGAATATTGTTAGAACTATTTGATTAATATGACTTCATGTAATTCATCTCCATATTGTATATCAGGGAAATAAATATAAGCAAAATGATGAACTTATACAGGTAGTAGTCCTTGTTTAGTATCCATTCACTGACTGTTCAAAAATGTAATACTGCTGAATGTGGGATATTTAAAAGGGATTCTTGTAGTTGTGGCAATTACAATATCTGGTGGTCATGTAACATTTGTGACCTTCATTGCCAGCTTTCCACAAGCAAAATCAATGAGGAAGCTGTTGGGAAATTTCAAATGGCAATCATGGGACACTGCAATGGCATGGAATTGCCATTGTAAATAGGCGTGGCCACATGTCATCTCTTCTGAATGTGCTGCTTAGTGACAGAGTTCCCAGTCCCAATTACCATTGGTAAGCAAGGACAATCTGTATTATAGTAGGTGATGTTAACGTGTGTCTTTTGGAAGGGGAGCACATTTATTATTATGTTATTTGTAAATTTAATTTTTCAGAACCTTTACTTGAATCTGGTTGAATGATCATTCAACAAGGAAAAACATAAACCCTTAAGGAGCCATGTTTTTAGCTGCAGAAAAAACGAGAGCAGAGAAGCTGAGACAAATCAGTATTGTTAAACCGAATTAAAGGGTTGGATTTTGTAATAACTTAAATTGTTTTAACATAAATTCTGAGCCATATCTTTTGACATGTGGGGTTTCACACTGTAATTTGTCTGTAATTCCTTTCTGGAGTTTTTAAAATTATCAGGTTAGCAAAATGACTTATGAAGACTTCCCCATGTCAAAAAATAAATTGGCCAAAAGCTTGTTTCTTTTTCCTTCTCTAATCCAAACATGTTCCCTGTAGTTCTTCTCAAGGACTGATCGTGTACTGAAACACAAACGCATGTGCCATGAAAACCGTGACAAGAAACCCAATAGAAGTGCCACCAAAGTTGGCCTTTTGGCTCCTGATGATGATCAAGGCTTCCCTATATCTTTGAAAGACTGTTCTTTGCCAAAAAAGAAGAGGCAAAAAACTGAGAAATTGAAATCTTCTGGGATGGATAAAGAAACTGGGACAGACAAATCTGAACATAAGAAAGATAAGAATGATTTCTTGCCATTGTATGCTGGCAGTACTAAAATAAAGGATGAATATATGGTGGCGGAATACGCAGTTGAGATGCCCCATTCTTCTGTCACTGGAGGCCATTTACAGGAAGCAAATTCTGGAGAAATACACCCACCTAAACTAGTGCTCAAAAAAGTTAACAGTAAGAGAACCCTCAAGCAGCCACTAGAGCAGAGTCAGACCATTTCATCCCTAGCTTCTTATGAAGACAGCAAGGTTTCAAAATACGCCTTCGATCTTGTGGATAAACAAGGCTTACTGGATGCTGAAGGCAACGCTGATATTGACCAAGTTGATTCTTTACAGGAAGGTCCCAGTAAACCCGTCCACAGCAGCACAAACTATGACGATGCAATGCAGTTTTTAAAGAAGAGGCGGTATCTCCAAGCGGCTAATAGTAACAGCAGAGAATATGCTTTGAATGTTGGCACTATTGCTTCACAGCCGTCGGTCACCCAAGCAGCTGTTGCAAGCGTGATAGATGAAGGTAGCACAGCGTCGATATTGGACACATCGGCACTGAATGTGGAGATTAAAGGAAACCATGACAAAAGTGTCATTCCAGATGAGGTACTTCAGACTCTTTTAGACCATTATTCCCATAAAGCCAATGGCCAGCATGAAATTGCTTTCAATGTGGCTGATACTGAAGTGACTTCCAGCATATCCATAAATTCTTCTGAAGTCTCAGAGGTTACGCAAGCGGAAAATGTTGGAACAAGTTCTCAAGGCTCCTCCTCTGATAAAGCCAGTATGTTACAGGAATATTCCAAGTTTTTGCAGCAAGCTTTGGACAGGACGAGTCAAAATGATGCCTATTTGAATAACTCAAGCCTTAATTTTGTGAACGACAACCAGACTCTTACGGGGCAACCAGCATTCTCTGCTATTGACAAACAGGTCTATGCATCTATACCTGTTAACAGTTTCCGATCAGGAATGAACTCTCCCCTGAGAACAACTCCAGACAAGTCTCACTTTGGACTTATAGTTGGCGATTCCCAGCACTCTTTTCCCTTTTCAGGTGATGAGCCCAATCACTCTTCAACCTCCTCCACCCAGGACTTCTTGGAACAAGTGACCTCTCAGAAGAAGGCAGAGGCACAGCCTGTCCATCAAGCGTATCAGATAGGCTCATTTGAGCAACCCTTCAGGGCTCAGTATCATGGAACGAGAGCTGGATTATCATCTCAGTTTAATACTGCTAATGGACAAGTGAACCTGCGGGGACCGGGGGCAAATGCTGATTTCCCAGAATTTCCTTTGGTGAATGTAAATGATGCTCGGGCAGGGATGAACTCATCACCTGATGCAACCACAGGCCAAACATTTGGCTAAGAAAACCTGTAGAAATAACATTGGCACTTTACCACAGGTCTGTTGAGAACGAGTGTCTTCTGTATAAAATGGCTTCTATACAGATTGAAGGCCTTGTGTTATAATGAAAAAGTAAGCTGGTACAGCATATTAATAATTACTTTTTAAAAATTAATTGTCATTCTTTTTGAATTGCCTTATAAGTGGATGCCCACTGAAAAGGCAGGTGTCTGTTTCCTTTTTTTGAGATCAGGAATTTGCTGTGTTGAGATTGATTTTAAAAAATGAAGCAAACCAAAAAAAATAATAATCCAGTTAAGATATCTCTCCCTTAATAAATTCCTAGTTTGGTTAACTTTGATTATTTGCGAGAGAATGATCATTATGAAATTATTCATACTGCATTTCCTAATTAGTCTAGTTATTGCACTTCATCAGGGAATATAAATAAGCTGTACAAATCCAAAAGTTTAAATGTCAGGAGATTGTAGCTAGAAGCTACAAAGCATTAGGGGGTGGGGGTCTTATTTTAAAAAAATATCTGTTAAATCCACATAATCACCCTTTTATTGGTTTCCTTTAATACACTTTAATGAAAATAATGATGTTTGCTAGACACATTTTCCTATTTAAGTGTTTGATTAATTAAAAGTTATTTAAAAGCTAAGTCCCTATTATTCATGCATTTAGTTTGTAATTAATTTTACCAATGATGATAGTTAATGAGATGGTTAGATTTTAGCTAAATGCTTTGCAGTCTATGTTCCCAGTTTTGTAATGTTATATAAATGATAAAACTTCAGGATTTACAATTTAACTGTAATTCATCTTACAAATTTGCAATAATTAACATTAGAGCACTTAGATCCTTCCTCATATTTCTCCTTTTAAAAAAAAATTCAAAACTATTTTTGAGATTTAGGCTCATTATCCAGCATTATTTTCACCTTACATTGTAGATTTTTTTTAAAAAAAATTAACAGTGAAAATAAAGGGGATGCCTTAATATCCACAAATTAGATTTGCTTACCCAGAAACCTTCTGCACTTCAACTTGTTAGATACTGTAAACTTTCTCTAAAGCAGTTATCCTTGGCACACCTCTTAATATGGATGAGCAATTTTAGTGAAGTTTTGCCAGTGAGGGCTGGTGAACAGTGTCAGTGACAGAAAGCTATACAGTCCCTATTTTAATATATTTCATACATAATAAAGTGTAAATTTTATCCCTTTCCCATTTTCACTGTAAAATTGTCCTTAGTTAAACAGTGTGCTGCAACAATTCTATATACACTTTTTAAAATGGCATGGTTTTACTTAACATAAAATATTGGGAGAATTTAAAACTTTTTAAAACTGAAAAGATGATTTTTTATTTCAGATTATAATAGAAACATATTTTATTCTTTTCATGAATTCTAATCAATGTATCCATTAATAGAAAACTTTAGGTAATATTACTGAAAGGCTGTGTGTTTCTCTTTCCCAAATAAAAATAATTCAGATAGGTAAGAAGAGGGCACATTATTTTAAAATAAATTCCTTGCTATTGTCTCTCAAAAAACCTAAAAATTTGGTTAAGAAAAAAAATCCAGAGTAATTGTGATTTTTGTTTAAACATAGCTTCCTATCCCATTGGCAGTTTTCCTCCTCCTACTTCTTCAGTAGAAAATCAAGGCCATCATAATATTTACCTGAGAGTTCTGGATGGTAAGGTAATCTCTTTAAATCTATTTGTGAATCTTTGTAGATTCATATTCTCAATATTCATCATGCATTTCTTTCAGTCACAATTAAGCGAATGCACCCCATTTTCCTCTACACAACGCCTACAAATTTAAATACCTGATTAAACAATCCCAATAATGATGCAGTTATACACAAATACTTCTAAAGAATTAATCTTCCTTTTTTCCCCATTTGCTAGTTGTATCTCTGCCCCAATAACATGTTAATTTTAACTAAGCATTTCCAGCACGATATCTCAGTGTTCTCCTATTTATTTAGTTCACATAATCATAGATTATGTTCTAGTGAAGTAATAAGCAAGATTGGCAATTAAAACAATGTAGACATGTTCAGCAGCTGGAATAAAAAGCTAAAAAAACCATTTGCGGATAGCCAAGAAGAACCCAAGATGTTTGCAGCCAGGGTCTTTAAGAAACTATAGGTGTTTACTTCATATGAACATACCCAATATGAATAAATGAATATTGTAAAGGAGGCAGAGAATGAACTCTAGCAGACATCCAAAGTGTCTCATGTGCATGGCTACAAACATCAGAGTGCTTGATTATGATGGCTTCTTGAGATGCATTGAGGGAAATTACTCCATAACATCCTTAAATCTGCAGCATTCCCTAATTGGAGAAGGGGTGCTTTAGCAAGAAATGTTTAACCCCAAAATGGCATAGAAGGATTATACATGAAATACCTCATGTATGAATAGAAGCGTTAACTTTGGTGTTTGTATAAAAATAATGTAAGATCCCAAATTACTTTTTACCTAAAAGCAGCTTTCTAAATTAACTAGGGTGAAATAATTTAACAGGTCTATTTCATACCCACAGTACATTGTGAGATAGTACTACTAAAACTATATTTTGCTAGAATAAAGCTTTATTTCATTTGATTTAGCTTGGACCTTATAGCTGAGGTCCAAAAATCCTGTTAAATTCAACAGTATATTTACAATAAGGTTGACTACCCTTTGGTGTCAGCTTTTAATGGAAGTATACTGCTTAATTTTTAAAATTCTTATTGTCTCAGTCTTCAGTAGATCAGATTTGGATACATGCTGAATCTCAGAGTCTTTCTTTAAAAAAAAATGTAAATGAAGGACTTGGTTTTTGATTTAGAGCTGAAATAGCTACCGTATCATTTTGGGGGCTCAATGACTCAGGCTGATTAATTTACCAAGAATGATTTATTTAAAGAGAAATGTGATGAACTGCAGTGCACTGCATGTTTGAAGAACAGTTAGAAAGATTTGTTTTTCATTTACGTTAGCTCACCTTTTTTGCATTTTCTGAAATTGGTCTAAAACTTTTAATATAGATTCCAAGGTAAAGCAGGTTGCCACAATATTTCAAGAGAACAAGTAATTTGTTGAAACCTAAAATGTTTTTGTAATTTCTGTGGAATATCTGATAATTCCCAAGCTTGTTTTTCCCTTGTTTCTCTTGAGTGGTGTAAAGTCATGTAGTAGAGCTGAAACTATGACTGTAACTTTAGCCAAGCATATGGCAGAGAATTTGTGTAAGTGCTGCAAACAAAGAAACTCTGGACAAAATGAATGAAATACAGTATAATGTCATATGCTTGCTTTTTTCCCTTATTTATTTTGTGATTTTAAAAGGGGAATTCAAATCAATAGTGTGAATTAATTAATTAATTAATTAATTTAATGATAGCTTTTGGATTTTATTTCCATAGTTTTGGGATTATCTTCAGAAATAGATCCACTTGGATACATACAACATATATGTTTATATGTTTATATATATATAAACATATGTTTCCTCAGATTTTTAATGATGTGTGTAATATGTTTCATGAAAATTTGAAGAAGATCCAGAGTGGATCCAAGATTAGCCTGCTTGAATATTTCAGTATTAACTTGCTTTGTATTTGTAAATTTGCAGCCTAAAATTTTGTCGGGTAGAAATTCTTACTCAAGTTGCAGGGAGATATAGATATTAGAATATAGTTCAAAAATTTAGAAAACAGAAATGTGTTTGTGATCTGGGTATTTCATTTGGTAAAACCTCATGTAATTTTTCCAATTGTTGAAATTATTAATAAAAACTATGTTTATATTTTTTAAATTCTGCTCAACAGAAGCCTTGCAACTTTTTGAAATGCTTTTCATTTCTGTTCATGCATGTTTTTAGGTATGCAGGACTTATAACTATTCTTTTTGCGTGCAGGGAGGATGTCCTGAGGAAGTATTACAATGAATGAAAAACAACATTATGTTAAATTTAGCTTCCATTATTTTTCAATTAATTTGTTTCAGGGAAGTTTTCTAATTGGTTTTGCTATACATATAGAAATCATTGTTTTTCTTTTCAATAATAAAAGAGAGAGAGAGAGAAAGAGAGAGTTCTTTTGGTAGTAGACACAAATTGAAGCAAGCAATGTTCTCAGAGTTGTTTCTTGCATTCTTTTACCCCAGTACATGGAAAATAGAAATATGTAAATGTTTATTTTATTTTTTTATGCAATATTGTTCTGTAAATATGAGTTATTAAATAAGGATGTACCTATGATTGAATCTTTTGATTCTGCACAGTTAAGAGTTTATATATAAAATATAAATGTGTCTTGACAATCAAGGACTTACTGTCAGTCTTCCTTTATGATGTTTTATTAATGTTATGCATTCCATTTGTTAGACTTGAGTACCAATGTGGGAATTTGTATTGTCTGTAAAGTATGTAATGTTTTTACAGCTTGTTTTTAAACTAAAAAGGAAAAAAAAGAACCTTGTATATAAACAGATCATAGTACTGCTTTATATCAGAAGGCATATGATGTACTGTATGTAAGCAATAATGCCTAACCATGCTAACTGTACAAGTAGCATAAGGATAGTTCCAAAAACTGTTTGGGGAATTCAATAGTTTTGTTTAAGTTAATGTTTTAATCAATAAATCCAACATTTTGTTCTGTTTGAAGCATAATGTTGTTTACACAGCACAATTGGAGTTGCAGGAAGAACAGAGTTTAGATCTGTATTGCACCTACCACACACATTCATTATGAAACTAATGGCTCAATTGCACTTCTGTAAGAGGATGAAGACTACCCCAATGTCAGTGTCCTGGAAGGAAGAAAAGACTTTTCTCCCACACCATTTCTGTGCCGATTGAAAACATGAATATGCATCTCTATAAATCAGATTTGTGCAATATAAGGAAATAGTTCTGTTCATATTATACACTGCAGTTGAGCATTGAGTCATAGTTTATTTTTATAAAATTGCTTTTTGCTATAGGAATTATCAGCTGATGAGATGAGCTTTATTTAATTCAAGTGAAAGAAATCAAAAAGTCAAACAGAAACTAAGTTTGAACTGTGGTTTCAAGCTGTACAAAATTGAATAACAGCATTAGTTGAAAACTTGTTTCAGTGGGGGAAAAGATTTATAAATGTAAATGACCTACATTTTATAGGAGGAAATGTTTTTAAATGCTAGTCATTTATATAATATGTGCTTTGAAGGATTTGCTAGTTCACTTCTGTCACTTTTAGTACACTGGTATCTTTTTATATGTAATGTATGCTTTTTATTATTGTAGCAAATCATTTCAGTAGAAGGAATTTTTGCAACAGTATTTGGGAAAATTTTGTTGTTGGAAACTATACTGGATTTTGTTTGTGTAGTTTTGTCTTTATTTTAACAGTGTTGAGAAAAGAATCCTGGTATTCAAATAAATCCAACTTTAATTTTAGAGGGCACTCAGTGAACCATGCTGTGTGATCTATAAATGGGTCCAGAAATAGGATAATATTGGAAGAAAACATAAAGTTTTATTGTACAGCCCATTAAAGCATTCTATGCTCGGACTCAAGAAAAGAACAGAATTCTACTGGAATGCATTTTCTGATACAGTATTTGTTTTCCTGAAATCATATGTATCCTTTAACTTTCAATTCATAAAATCCCCTCTAATAATCAATGAGTATCTATTTTAATGTTAACACAGTATTAGCATACAATAACAGATCTGTTTTACTGTTACTTATGATTTCATCAAAACCAATTAAATTCCCAGTTTGAATTTAAAAATATGTATAAATAATAACAGACCATTTTGTATAAACCTTGAATCTATAAATTTGTGTAATTATTTTGTATTTGAAATAAATTGGGTGATGCAGGATTCCTGGAATATCAGGAATTTTGTGATGTTTCTGTGGTGATTGTGCACATATGATAGGTTGCTTTATTGGAAAAATGAAGGTGGTTATAAGAAACAAAAAAAAAATACTAGTGAGCACTCTTGTATAATAATTCAATTTTCCAAAACATATATTGTGCAATTCTTGAAGAAAGTGCCACATTTTCAGGCACTGATAGTTTCCCTCCCCCCCCTCTTATCACTAGAATCATTTCATTCATGTAATTCACTCCTAATGATGTCATGTTTTTAGTTTTTGCTTCATCTATGTTTGCCTTTTCTTTTTTCTTTGTGCTTTAACAAATAAAATAATATGCATATTTTTAAAAATATGATTCCTTAAATACAGCAACTAAAGAAATAAAAAAACTTGTTACTCTTAGAACTGGATAGATATTATAGACAAATACTGTTTTGCTCTTTTTTCCATTAATCTTCCTCTGAGCTCAGATTAAGGTTGTATTACAGCCAAACCTTGTATTGTATTTCCAGTCAATTCCATCCAATAGTAGCAGACTATAATGAACTCTGTAAGTAGAATCCAACAGCAAGTACTTCCTGATAATTTGGCCAGAACTACTAGTAGGAATAGAGAGTTAGTATAAAAATATTTTACTCAAAAATCAAAATGTGAAATATTTTCCTTTACAAATATTATTTTAAAGAAAATGCTTAAGGATTCTGAAATGGGGCATTAATGCTTCACTGCCCCATCATTATGAACATTTTCATTTTTTTTAAATGCTAGAAATTGTTTTCAGGTACATTGTAATAACTGTAGCTTATATGAAACTAGGTTATTTGGCATAAGGGATAAAATGGTTTGAATCGAATATATGTGCAGGCAATAAGTTTAATCATCCTTACTCTCTTACAAGCAGCATTGAAATCATGCAGGTTGCACCTCTCTAAAACAAATACTCATGACAGCCAATATAGTACATTTATACAGGGATATTATTAAGTCAGAATTTTCTGATAATTTGTGGGAGAAGCTGGAAGCTTCCTCAATTGTTCAATGTCTCTTACCTTATTCTAATTCTTGATGAGGGTGCAAAGCTGAAGACAAATGTTACCGCCATGCCAAAGAATGTGTGGGTGAGGTCAAGAGGAGGGTGGGATAAAAGCAGTGTCATGCCATAAACCAGCTATTTCCCCAAGGCAATTTAACATCCATTCTACCAACGAAAAAAGAGAGTTAAACAGGGATGTATATTAGCCCCTTAATCGTTTACATAAATGACTTGGCAGATTACCTAGCCAATTTGGACTTTCATCCTCCTAAATGGAATGAGAAATCTATTATAATGTATACAGGTGATGTAATTATATACGCTACTTCCATGTCGGGAGCACCGAAGCGCTGAAAGGATCAGCCAGTGGCATCACTTTTGGCTGGAGGACGTCTAGTTGGGAGTATCTTTCGTTGCTCACTGAGGTAGTGCCCATCTCTTTACTTGCAGTCACCCATTTTCAAACTGCTGCATCACCAGGAGCTAAAGTGTGTGATGGGAGCTGACTCTTACCCATGGTGGCAACTGGGTCTTCAACGCAGAACTTCCAATTGTCAGTCCATTGTTCTAACTTCATGAGCCACTGTGTACCTATGTGGTTATATTATTTAGGACTAATATAGGTTTCAGTGGCACCACTGTTGCCTGGAGGACACATAGTTGGGAACATCTTTCATTACCCACTGAGGTGGTACCCATCTACTTGCAGTTGCCCACTTTCAAACTGCTGCATCACCAGGACCTAGAGTGTGTGATGGGAGCTGACTCTCGCCCATGGTGGCAACCAGGTCTTCAATGCAGAACTGCCAATTATCAGCCCAGTGTCCTAACATCATGAGCCACTGTGTTCCTATGTGGTTATATTGTTTAGGACTAATATAGGTCTTAGAAGAACATTGAAGGTTCTTACATAATTCTTCAAGAGGATAAATTGAAAATTATCAAATGATCAAAATCCTGATTTTTGCTAGGAGAGCATGTCTAGTGCACAAACAGGCAATTAAGTAGGTAAATAATTCTTTAGTATCTGGGGATGGGTTTTCATATTCCTATATTGCCCGAAATGCTCAAAGGAATGCATTTGCCCTTATAGTCTTGTAAACGAAAAAAGAGTTCTATATTATTTATAGCAAAAACACTGAACAGATGCTCAATAGTGAACAGTTGGGGTTTAGCCCACTAAGCAAATTGAAACTAAATTTTGAAGATCAAATCCAGGTGTCTCATCTTAGTCACTGTATAGTAGAGGCTGGACCATAGATATCTATACTAAATGACTGGCTAAAACTATCATTTTCTCTCTGTTCATCTGTCTTTGGAGGGCAGATTTCCGTCTGTTTGGAAGCGATCCCTGATGATAAAATCAGGTTTCCTAGATCTCTCTCCTATCTGCTGTGCTCTTCCTGCTGTGTTGAAATGATGAATACAGACACAGACCACCAGGCTGTTCTAAATTGGCTTTCAAATCTTACCGTTGACTACAGGAGGTGCATAGTAGTACCTGTGGCACATTTTATGCAATTAGAAGTATTTAGATTTAGAAAAGTTACTAAAACTAGAAGCCCTGACTCTTGCTTAGTGTGATATCCTCCCTTCAACTTTATATTTATCAGACTCTCTGATAACTACAGTATTTGTTGAGCCATCTAAATAAATTTAGCTCTAAAAGTAGCAAAAACTGCTGCATTATGTGTAAACTTCACCCACAAATGGTTACTAATAGTTCTTCTTGTTAGGGGATAGTTCTGAATTGTTTTGTTTTATTGAATGTACTTTTGTTGGTCAATGACCAAAATAAAGTTTATCTCTTTCAGTTTAACTGTTTTAGAGGAAAAATAAAACTTTATGTTTCTGGGACATGGAGGTTCCTGCAATCTGGAGAAGTTAAATTTCCTGAACATGGTTTTCAGTGTTAATTCAGGAGGAAGTATGAAATGCTGCTGTCTCCCCATACAGCTTAAGCCTCTCTTTATTAGGCATAGAGTATGTTTTTTTTAATTGTTTTATTAACATTTATAGGCCCCCCTTTTCCCTAAGGGGACTCAGGGCGGCTTACATTTCATAGGAGGGGGAGTGTGAGACAGGACACAAAAGAAATGTGAATAAAGAAAAAATAATCAGTAAAACACAACATTCATTCAACATTCGGGCGGGGCGAGATTGGGATCTTATCCCCAGGCCTGACGGGATAGCCAGATCTTGAGGGCTTTGCGGAAGGTCTGGATGGTGGTGAGGGTGCGAATCTCCATGGGGAGATCGTTCCAAAGCGTCGGAGCTGCAACCGAGAAGGCTCTCCTCCGCTTAGTCGCCAGTCGGCACTGACTGGCGGATGGAATTCGAAGGAGGCCTACTCTATGCGATCTGATGGGACGAAGGGGGGTAATTGGCAGAAGGCGGTCTCTCAAATAGTCAGATCCACTACCATGAAGGGCTTTATGAATGGTGAGTAGCACCTTGAAGCGCACCCGGAGATCAACAGGTAGCCAGCGCAGCTCACGGAGGATCGGTGTTATGTGGGCGAACCGCGGTGCGCCCATAATCACTCGCACGGCTGCGTTCTGGACTAGCTGAAGTCGCCGGATGCTCTTCAAGGGCAGCCCCATGTAGAGCACATTGCAGTATTCCAGCCTAGAGATCACAAGGGCTCGAGTGACTGTTGTGAGAGCCTCCCGGTTCAGGTAGGGCCGCAACTGGCGTACCAGGCGAACCTGGGCAAATGCCCCCCTGGTCACAGCTGACAAATGGTGGTGATCCCATAACAACATACACAGTTGCTATATTTTGCACTGCAGCATGTATATTCTCCAGGAACTGACTTCCAGCAAAAGATGGTTGCTCAGTGGAAATCATGGTGACAAAAATGATCTAAATTTTAATCTTTCATTGATATCAATATTCACTGTGTTTATATAAATTAATATTTTGATTCATAGAAAGACTGAGTTTAAACATTTAGTTAAGGGCTAGTATGGCCAAGCTTTAGATGCCTAACTATATTTCACAGCTTAGCTTGCGTCTTTTTCATTGTTATATTAATATTTTTAAAAGTATCTTATTTTGTATGTTTTCTTACAAGTAGTCTTAATAATATTTAACAACATCGTGCATTTAATAGTAATGTTAATATTTTAGCTCTTTTTCGTAAGCAATGAAGTTACAAATGATGTTGATCATTTCTTCTTGTTTAGTTTTTGAAAAATTGTAAGATAGAATTTCAAAAACTGTATATTTTATGTATGGAAGATTTATCTTTTTCAATCAACGTTACAAAACAAGGATTGTTTAGAGTAACAGTCGCAAACACAGATGTCCAAAAGACAACTGGATTTTCTTGAGTTTTTCCTTTCAAAACGTTTCATTTCTCATCCTAGAAGCGTCTTCAGTTCTAACTGACTGTGGAGAATAAGTGATGGACCAATGTGGAAGGAGTAGTGGGAATCAGTTAGAACTGATGATGCTTCTTGCATAGAAAATGATATGTTGGTTAATTTTCAAAGAAACAACAACAAAAGTCTAGTTGCCTTTTGGTATGATGATTGAGTATCTCCACAGACATCTAAACAGAGCCTTTATAAATATATGCCAATTTGCAATTACAGCATGAATTACAAATTATAAAGTCACTCGGTTGAATTCAGTTGGGTCCCACCAAGATATCATACAGAAATTCATTGTTGCTGTGCACTGTAGGATAAACTTCCTTTTTTAAAAAAAAGAAAGGTAAATACTATGCTTTTCCCCCTTACAGTCAAATTTTCTAGAATGAAATTTAATGTTTTCTTTAGCTGTAGCTGCAGAAAATCCCATATACCATCACATTAACCAAAATTACTCAATCTCATGTTGTAAACATTATCGAACATTTCAATGTTAATTTAGGATTAACAGCAATAAATTAGAAGAAATGTGTCTCACAGGACTTCATAATTGCTATCATGCATATGTGCTCGTCATATATATTTTTTCTGATAACTCAAATTCATACTAAGTGTTCTATGATAATCATCTGAATCTCTATAGAGGTATGCCATTATGCATAATGTAGACTTGAACCATAAGATGAAGTGGCTGAGTCAGAGACTACTCAGGTATTTGGGCTCTTTTGCACCATTTCAGTTTTATAGAGAATCTCGACAACATTTTTAATCATGTGTTTTGATTTCCCTGGGAATGCAGTTAATCTGAGCAATAAATAAATAAACCGGAAGTATTAATCTAAGTATGTTTCAGAGGGCCTTATTTTTATTGGCTTTAGCATCAGCAATACAGATTATCCACCATATTCTCCATACCCTCATATACAAGTCTGAAAGCACATGAATATTTCATCCATCTGCCATGCTATTTTCATACATTTTGTTTTTAATACTAACAATTAAGAGAGTCTCAAAGTTGTGGAGCTGCAGTTTTAGAAACAGTTTGGTGTTTTGCACTTTTCACATTTGGGAGACATCATCAGCACAGACGTTGGCAATCTATAAGCACTGTATTACATTCTACATTCTGTACTATATTGTACATCATCTGCCATAAACACAAGTTTTCATGATAAATCAGATTCCTGCGCAGAAGGAGTAGTTAATGCAGTAAAATCCAATTGTGAGTACAATAGGAAGGAGTCTTGTTCCTTTCTACATATACTCTCAAAAATGGGCATGGCAGGGCGGGGGGGGGGGGGGAGGTTCATCAGTCCTTCAAAGTAGCTTTTGAGATGTCTGATAGGTTGAAATGATGAGGGAAGAGCTAAGTTTTTATTGCATTAGGAGAGTTTAGCTTGCACAACTGATTGTCATCCGTATTGGCTACTTTATAATACGTTGCTATCTTTTACATTCAGGATGACCAATGACATTCATTGTTTAAATCAAATGAAATGCTAAATATTTACAACAAGTTGGTAAGTTGTGGTTCCATAATTCTATTTTTTTTAAAGTGTAAAATACATTGAATAAAAATAAGTGGATAATACAGCAGCAGTCATGCTTGTGACTATTGTGTTACAAAGGGACAGAACATAAATATTCACTGGAGAGAAGAGAAGTAAATCTGTATGTAGAATTCTACATGCATTTTATCATCCTCATGCATCCCAACTGCAATTTTACCAAGTATTCATGGTTATAGTATTTTCTATTAGATCAGAGATAAGTAACTTTTTGATGGTTGTGGCTATGTGTCACAGTGACAAATATTTTCTTCTATCAACACATGCCACTATTTAAGAAAAAATGTCAGAATGTGCAGTGTGACTATTGTGCGACAACCCAGGAGCAAAATAGTAAACAGAGGATTGTCTTTCAAATAGTGGTTTATATACAAGGAATATATACATACATGTACTAGGCAAAATCAGACAATCTATCATCAACTGTAGCATGGAAGCACATATGAAGAGAGAGATGCACCCTCACAGTGTGTCTCTTATATTATAGCCTCTTAAAGTGGTAGCAGTCAAATAACCCTGCTGACTCATTGCTACCATTGTAGTATTGTTACAGTATACAACATTACAGCAGCCGGTCAGCTATTAAATCATCATTTCCCTGACAAGACAATTGAGCTGCAGTTAGTAGGATGAGAACAACAAGTGGCCCAGGCCACAGCACACATTCAACTGGAATTTACCATTTTCTCCATCAGGAATGAGGGGGGGAAATTACATGTTTATATGAATTAAGCCTATTTTAAGGCTTACACCAGGGGATCCCCGACCTCCGGGTCCTGGCTCACTACCAGGCCATGGCCTGTTCGGAACTGGGACACATAAGTGGCAGGTGAGTGTGCACATTCAGCTCTATTCGCGTGAGTAGCAGGCAGTCACACAAAGCTCTATTTATATAAGCAGTGGGCGCTCCCACGCACACCTGCCGCTCACACAGAGAACTATCCCCTTTCTGCCCTCCCACTAGTCCACCAAGCCAGAAAGGTTGGGGAACCACTACAGCTTTTGTTTCTTTTCAGCCTCAAAATGACAGGAAACTGTGGCTCATTCTGTGCCTAAAAATAGAGAAGTATGATTTGAAGTAGCTGTAGGGGCCACAACTTTAGAATTGTCAGCCTTAATCATAAACCATTGGGATGAAGGGCTTGTCATAGCCATCCTTTTTAAACAGCCGTGTGCCTAAATGATACCATATAAAGTATATAGCAACAAAATGGTAGTAGAGTAACATTCTTTGACCAAATAGTATCATAGTAGAAATACTGTCTTTGGGTTTGTATCTTATACCACCAGAAGAGACTGAAACAATGCTTTCTCCCGCAGTGGTTTTAATAAGATGGTCTATGAAACCGAATGCAAGAATTCAACAATGCTATTCCCCGGGATTTGATTAGGTAGATGTTGAATAGCGGGTTGAATGGAAGAGATAGAGGAAGAGCTGATGTAACACTCTTTTATTAGCAACAAGTAAAATCCAGCAATGAGCCTGTCTGACAGTTCACTTTTTATAGCGAGCTGTCAACCGGCTTAGGCAATCAGAATGAACTATTTTTCCCACCATGATGGTGGACCTGAGTGAAGCCTTTATTCACCAGCTTCACTCCTTATTCAGAATACTTAACAGTAGATGTTACATGACATAGAATGGTGGCTATAAACTGTTGGTATCATTTAATAATTATTTCAGAATCTTCATGAAATATTTATATTGATTATTTCTACTAATGCAAGTCCATTATTATTATTTTCTTCTCTCTCTAAGGAATAGGACTGTCTGGAACAAGTCTGGTGATATCCAATGCAGCATGATAACTTCATTTCCTTTTTTTCCTTTCTCCTCAAGCCCTCAGGAATATATTTGAAGGGCACAGAATGTGTAGTAGAAAGAGGGTAACCTCTTTTGTCAATTGTCTCCAGCAGACAGAGTCAATTGGATTTCACTGACTTTTATTTTAGTACAAATGCTGTATATTTGTTCCAAACTGAAGAAGCTTCTTGGATGAGAAGTGAAATGTTTTCAAAGAAAACACCAAGAACGTCCAGTTGCTTTTTGATAAAAAAGAGGACCTTTGGGACATCTTTGTTTGTTGGTTTCCCACCTATGAAATCTGGACTCTGATAGCATCTTTTCTGACTAACAATATTTGTTAAAGAGATGAGCTTCTGTGATCTGCAGCTCATGTCACACATTAGATGATTTTATTAATTAACTGTTGTAATTTGTTAAAACCCATTGCATTTGTTGAGCTCTCCTGAGATTGCCTGAACATTTGAAGTGTCTTTGTATTCAACAGTTTCTCACTTGATGATGCTGTTAAAGTTCCCATTTTATAAAACAGTCACTATGGGATTTCCTCAGAGGTTGGAATGCTTTGACATTACCTTATCTGATTTTGATGCTAACCTCGTGTCATTCTTTCTTTTGCACAAAATTTCTCCTGTCTATCCTAAGTAGAATCCAGAGGAGAAAATGTTATTGGAGGAGAAACACCTCTAATCCTATAGGCTTGTTGGGGCCTGTGTTGATGCTGTTGTCATAGATGTGGAGACAAAGGAAATGTCTGGGATTTGTTGCGGAGTCTGGTTCCCATGATTGGCATTTTCTCCTGTTGTGTCTTGATGTTTGTGAGAATCTGCTTCAAGTTGAATGCAAGTTTGGGGCCACCACCCAATGTCTGAGACAGTGTAGTGTCATTGCCCAGTATGTTCTATAGCTTATTAATAATGTATTTGAGTGACTTATGCTGTGAGATATGAGTGACTGCTCATGGTGTTTGGTTGTTTAATTCCTGTGTTATATATATATGCCCTCCCTAGTTATTGATCTGGCTCTCTTCATTTTTCTATTGATATTGTTGGGGGTCAGTCAGTTTCCTGACTGTCTGGTTTTAATGTCTGATGGAATTATCCTTCACAAATGAGTCTGCATGTACTGCTATTTTATCCATGATCACATGCAGTTCTTTAGCTGAAAGCAAACCCTTTTAGAATTAAGTTTGTAAGTTAAAAAAAAATCTTTGAGCAAAAGCCCTGTTTTTCAAAAATTTGGAAGGATAAGTTAGGCTTGGAAAACATGGTCAACCACAAAACTTATTTAAAAAATACACAGGCAACAGGAAGTAAAATGGTGATGCCCTTGCAGATTAAATGACCTTTTTGGTTTAGCATGTCATAGAAACATAGCCACAGTTTGCTCATAGGCAAGGAAGAGTTTGTAAGTCATGTTGTGTCTGGTATCCTTCAAGCCCTTCCATGTGCTGGCTGTGTTTCTTTTCTTAAACTGCCAGTTCCAGGATATGTTCTTGGCAGGTTTCTAGAGAAACAAAGAATATTTTTAATGGAACATATTTATGCTCCAATACTTCCATATTCCAATCTCATCTATGTTGTTGACCCGATCTTGGAATCCAGAGGCCATCAACATTTCTGCCATTCATCTTGCTGACTGCTTATCTGCATTCTTCAAGTTTGCAGGCAATAAGAAGGAACACAGCCTCCAATTGCCTTAATCTCTTTTGCCTCAACTTTCATCTGAGCACTGATGTGAACCGACTCTAGAGAAAGGGTGGAAGAAGGAAACAAACTGCCTTGATAAGGCAAGAAGATGAACTAATTTGGAGGAAAAGAATCCACTTGAGCAGACCTAGGCATTTTACTGCCTTCAGGTCACATCCAACCCTTTGGCTGTTCCTGTCCAGCCCACATGAGGTCAATCGGAAATTAGAAATCAAAAGTAAATAAGCGCACCACAGGTGGCAAGAAAAGGGAAGTCAGGTCCAGCTCTGCATAGTTGACCTGGGCTCCTTTAGTTGGCTGGTGTCTGGATGAGGGTGAGGAGAGAAAGCATTTTTGTGCAGTACTTTCCCTTTCCCTGGTGCAGCCTGAGGAGTTGAGGTGATGGAGTTTGAGGACATCAAATCAGGTTACATTGGTTCGGCCCTCCTCAATAATCCCAGTTTGTTATGTGGCCAGTGGTGGGATTAATTTTTTTTACTACCGGTTCTATAGATATGGCTTGGTGGGTGTGGCATAGCTTGGTGGATTTGGCTTAATGGGCGTGGCAGGGGAAGGTTACTGCAAAATCCCCATTCCCTCCTGGTCAACTGGGACTCGGAAGGCAGAGAATAGATGGGGGTGGTGCCAGTAAGAGGTGGTATTTACCAGTTCTCTGAACTACTCAAAATTTTCACTACTGGTTCTCCAGAAATGGTCAGAACCTGCTGAATACCACCTCTGATCTGGCCCCTTGGGAAAATTAATTTCCCACCCCTGCTCTTGAGCCTCCTAAAGTCTCCCTTGAATTCCTGCAATGTTTCGACTCCTATCGATGATGAATACGTACAGTTTTACTTCTTTATTCACATCTACACACCTCTCCCAAGAAAGTATCTCACTGCTATAGTTATTGCAGTGTTAATCTGTATTACTCACTGCTGCTCTGTCCAGTTGTGCCCCAACATTCTAGAGCAGGGGTGTCAAGCTCATGTTTTCACGGCGGCATCACATGATGTATTGGGACTTTTCCCCCTTTGCTAAACCAGGCATGGGCGTGGCCAGTGTGTGACACATCTTGTTCTAGAGTCATCGAGTCCTGTTCTAGAGTCATTGGGCCCTGTTCTAGAGCCATCACTATTTATTTCCTTTTAGAAATTATATCTTCAAAGCAGAATATAGGCAAATTTAGTAGCTGTGTATTTGTCTCTTATATTAAAAAAAAAGCAACTGTCCCTGGATAGTCTATCTCCAGCAAGCTTGCATATTTCTCTTCCTCTCAACATGGTCCATCTGGCGAGATGGACAGCATACAAGTTTAATAAATAAAATACATAAAAATCACTTGCCTGCTGTAGGAGCCAGTGACTTTACTAGAAAGAGTGGGGCTAAATACTCAGGCCATTTTTAAATTGATTTTTTGGATCCAGAATAGGAACAAGAACAATAAACTTCCCCAGAGATATATATTCCCATTCCTTTGCTGTTTCATTTGCTGTTTTTGAACTAAAAATTACATCACTGAGAAATGGCCATTTCCCCACTAAAATCTGGCAGCACAATCTAAGAATGCTTTGGGAGCTACAAATGGATGACTACAAGGGCAAAGGGGATATACATAGGATTAGGTACCAAAGCATCTACCTGTCAGCCTCTGCTTTGCTGTTGCTTTGGCTGCCATTGAAACGGGGAGGGGGGGCATGGTATTTGGGAAGGGAATCATTATGTGCTGGAGGAAGATTCTAGATGCTGGTCTGACCATCTCATTGCGCATGCGGAGGAAGGGAGTTTCCCACCAAGGTTAACTGTCCAGCATTCCATCCTGGTGATGTTTTTTGAAGATATCTCCCACCTGACAGTTGGGTGAATTATAATTGGATTATGGGGTGCCAAGGGGAGGGGATTCAATTATACATGATATTCTTTGCTTTCGCGCCTAATTAACCAGATTCAGCTTCGCTTCGCTACTGTTCATTTGTAATTAGTAAAAGTACATTTAATTTCAATCAAATGGAGTTGAGTGGTTTCTTTCCTGATTATTAAATGAAGTCGCACCTGACACTACCTATATAAAAGACAGAATTACTGGAAAACAATACTTTCAGATGTCTTTCAGAATTATTCTTATCCTCAGGTGACTCTTTCGTCAGAGTCTATTCATAACAAAATCAAATCAATCCAAAATCTGAATTATTTGAAATCTAAGAAACAATGGTCCCTAATGGGTTTTTTAAAAAACCAACAACTTGTTCTTTTGCATATTGTAGTAATTGAAGTCATTTCGATGCTATCAGTAGCTATCTTGAAGCAGAGGTGAAACTTAAGAGAAAAAAAACATTCCGGTCACATTACCCAGGGGGCTTTGGGAGGTGGAAATGAATCCAGCACAGGATGTAATCCTGTGTAAAACAGCTGATGCCATTCCCCTCCTCCTTTGTGCCTTTTTTGACACCTGTTCTTTCTTGTTTGTTCCCCTTTCTTAATTGTTCCCTTTTCTGTATCTCATTCTCTTTCAGATGCCATGATCTATCTCCCAAGCTGCAGACTGGGAGAGGGAAGGGACAGATAGCTTTGGTCAAAGGGCGGATCTAATTGCTTCCAGCGGACTTTTGAAAATGAGCCAAGAATGGCATATGGCCTTAGACCACATGTTTCTCGTTCCTAAAATAAAGGTTGATAGTTTTAAACTGACCAGATATAATGTATCCATTATACAAAAGTTTCAGCGTAGTATTCTCTAGATGCACTGAACACAAATCTCATCACCTACACCAAGCATTGCTAGTTAAGGGCCATTTTGTCTATAGACAATGGAAGTTGTAGCTCAGCACTTCTAGAGAGCACCAAGTTGGAGATGGTCTTTATAAAGTAAACTAAAAATCATGGACTTTCCTTGGATCACTATTTTCTCTTGGAACTATATATTTTTTCTATTTATCATAATTGCTATTTTCTATTTATTATAATTGCTCTTTCTATGCTAATAATTGTTTGGAACAGCTTTCCATCTCTCTTTTTTTGTTCTGTTTTGTTATTTAACATTTGCAAGGTTTTGACTCCCTCCCCCCTTCCATGCCTCCCATTTACAGGATTCAAGGATCCTGTGGTATGCCTACTTTACTGTGAAACTTCTCACTAATTTAGCAAGAAAGACGGGCTGTTGCTGTAGCAACTTGCTGCCCTAAAAATACTGCATTCTGTTAGGGAGTTTCGCTGCAACATTTTGTAGCCATATTTTCTATTCCCCTTTGTCTGCTTGGTACTATTCAATTCAGTACCATACTGTTCAATTCAACCACCATTTTTCTTTGGTCAAGAGCTAGTTATCAGGACATCCAATTTTTGGAAATCAGCTATTCATGATAGAAAGTGAAAAAATTACTTTGGTTATCATAGCTTCCATATGTGAAATTAAGCAGTTTTGAACCCTGGTCGCTGTGCTTTGTCTTCACAGTATGAAACTGACATAGGGGAAGACTACTCCAGATATTATAATAGTATACTCATGTTATTAATAGGTGCCTCAGCTGTGGCAGTATTTGAACTCTTTTGTCTGGGCTCAGAAGAAGGGTAAGCCCTATTTAATGCTCAGATAGAAGAGTCCTGGGGAATGTCATGGGTCGCCCTCAATGTCCAACCATTCTTTTAGTAACTGTTCAAAGTTAAAACAGGACTGAAAAAGTTGGCTGACGATTGGTCCTCACATTTACAATAATTGCAGCATTCCCACAGTTACATGATCAAAATTTGGCTGCTTGGCAAACTGGAATGTATTTTTGACAGTTGCAGCATCCTGAGGTCATGTGGTCACCATTTACGATCTTACTAGGCAGCTTTTGACCAGCAAAATCAATGGGAAAATCTGGATTTGTTTAAGCATCGTATAATTCACTTAACAATTACAATTATTACCTTAACAACCATGACGAAAAAAGGTGGTCAACTCAGCCAAGACTCACTTGCTTAGCAATGAAAATTCTAATTCTAACTGTGGTTGTTAACAAGGACTCCCTGTATAGGTTAGAATGAAAAGCTGAAATCTGGAGGAAGGCAAAACTACCATTTCCTTAAAGTTGCCAGGAAAATGGCATAAATTCATATAGTCACCAGCAGTAGAACTTTATTAATTATATACATATACATATACATATACATACACACACACATACACACACACACAAACACACACACTTGCTGCAGGTTTTATGCACTTTAACTCAGAATTAAGCCTTTTTTCTGGCTATTGTGAGTTTGTGAAAATTGAGGGGATTGAACTATTTCTGACTTTATAAAAGACCCTAAACATTTACATTTAATATTTCTAATCCTTTGTTATTAATACATCCGGTTCTAACAATTTTTTCCCCTGTTTTGACCTGTAAATGACTGAGAGACCTTAGTAGTTGGTTGATTAACAAGATTAATTAACAGACAAAAAATCTGTGATGTTTTAATTTGTAATGTTTTTCCTCCAGAATGTAAATTACAGTGGCAGAAGTTCCAAATCTTGCCTGCTGCTTTATTTTGAAACATAGTTCAAGGTGCTGCAGGTTACTTTAAGGCAGGGCTGTCAAACTCCTGGCCTGCAGGCTGGATGCATCACACATTGGCCACACCCACACATTTAGCGAAGGCGGAGGAAAGTCCTGATACATCACGTGACAGCACTCCTGTGATGACCTGAGTTTGACACCCCTGCCTTAAGGGAATGAGCCAATGGAACCCTTCAGTAAATTAAGGTCTATCAGTAATGAAATTAGATATTGCTAAGAGTTGTCTACCCTTTCTTAGTTGCTGTTATGAAGAGACAGGAAAGTCACAAGGAAACTATGAGTTAAAAGGAGCAAGATGTGTTAGAGAAAATGGCTGGTGGCAGAAAATAACAAGGTTTTCTCCTGACCTTTGCAGTTACAGAATTTCCTCTCCAAGAAACCTCATTCATCCTGATTTTTTTTTCCAGAAGGGGATGATATTTTCACTTGCCAGAAATTTTTATGTTTTCTGATGAATTCTTTTACCATTTTAATGCTTTTAAGCTGGTGTGTGTTGTCTTTCTAGTTACTGCTATTTTGTCATGATTAGAAATACTTGGCAACATGCTCTGAAAATCTGGACTGTAGAGGGGAATATAGGAAAACTGTAATAAATAATGAACACAATAAAATTCTATGCCATCTGGATATCACTATTGTCAAATATTCTGCCATCAAAGTTTCAGATCAACTTGAACTATCACTTAGAACTGTGAATTGCACTCTTCACGATTCTAAAAAAAAATCAAAGTGGGTGTGCCTTATGTTGTCTGTGGTTAGACACACTGATTGTGGTCTTTATTTTTTTCCTACTGCAAACCATCTTAGTATTTCCACAGTTCCTGTTAGACCCTTAAAATGCCTTGGAAGCATTCTTTGCTCCAGGAGACAATTTACAAGAGATCAGGATGTGCTTAAATCAGTTTCCTCAATGCAATAGGGGGGAAAGATTGGACAATCTGTTAGCGCATAAGCTAAACAAACTGCAAAGCTGTTTGAAGAACAAGTAAACTAATTTCCTCAGCAAGATAGCTAATATTTTGTAAAGAGACAAAAAAGAACTATAAATGGCCCGGTAGATGTATTTTCTCCCAAAGGCTTCTAATATAATGTCAAAATACTGTTTTTCTACTTCATTATAGCAAAACAAAGTATTCATTAACAGCATTTGGAAAACATTATGTTAGGAAATATTTGACCAACCATGTCTCTTTCAGATAATATTTGTCTGTGATACACAATATATTTATAAAAGCTAGCATTTGCTGGAAGTCTTATTTTATATATCTTAACTTTGGCAACAGCCTGGATAAATTCATTAAGGGCAAGTTACCAATTCTCCTTTTTCTGTGCTATAAATGAACTATTCCAAAAATTGATGTGAAAATTAAGAATAAAATATAGTGAATTTGCCTCTATCTTTTCATGATTCAGAAAGTTCAAGATTTACAGCTAGTTCACAGCAACAAAAAAGTTGATTAACTAATCAATAAAGTTCTTAAAAGTTTATCACAATAGCCAAGACAGTGTCAAAGTGCGATCCCTTTCTCTATGTTGGTTTTCTGGTGGTTTTTTTGGTTACCTATAATTGAAATGTGAAATCCAGTTTCTATTAAGTGATTTACTAAAAGAAATCTACATAACTGCATATTTTATCTGCTTTGGCCTCCCTTGTCTCCTCCTTTCTTTCCATACACAGCCAGAGCTGTGAAAATATCCCCATACGCACCCTTGAAAACAAAACCAAATTACAGAATCAGATTTGAAAATATTCAATATTCAGTGCCCTTGCTCAGTTGTTAATAATACTTCAATGAACATTATTTGCCACAAAATATTTAATAACAGGATTTATTTATTTATTTAAAGCAAATTAAAGCAGATTTCCAGGATGTTGGCTCTTATTTTGGCTCACTTTCATTTTTTCTTTCTCTTTCCTTCTTTCCTTTCTTAAGTATAAAAAACATTACACATTCTAAAGAACTGTGTTCAAGGGTAACTGTTTGAAATTGGTCTTCTGCACATACAGGTAGTGCTCAACTTACAACCATTTATTTGGTGACCAAAGTTACAACAGCACTGAAAAAAAATGACATGGCTGTTTTTCAGAGTTATGAGTGTTGCAGCATCACCTTGGACATGTGATCAAAATTTGGGCACTTGGCAACAGGCGTGATAGTTGCATTGTCCAGGGTCATGTGATCATCTCTGACAAGCAGTGATTCACTTAATAATTGCTGCAAGAAAGGTCGCAAAATGGAGCAAAATTCAAGATGGAAGGTGTCTTGGAGATCTTCTAGTCCAGTGTTTTTCAACCTTTTTTGTGCAAAGGCACACTTTTTTCATGAAAAAAATCACGAGGCACACCACCATTAGAAAATGGTGCACCCTGGTCAACACTGAGTAAGGAGCCTCCCTGCCAGGCCACAGTGGAAGGCCAGCTCAGTGGTGTGTGTGTGTGTGTGTGTGTTTGTGTGTGTGTGTGTTATTTCAGTCAACCAAGGTTGGGAAGCAAGACTCTTGCAGCAGGGGCTGATTCTTGGTCTGGTGAACTGTCTGCTTGTGTGTGTTTGTGTGTGTGTGTGTGTGTGTGTGTGTGTGTGGTGTGCGTAAAAGAAAGCAGCCCTGGGCTTGGGTTCTCAGTGGACCCCCTGAAGAGCCTTTCCTGTGGCTGGCTGTGGAGGTGGGATCCTCACTCCCATGGTCTCAGAGGGCAGGGGCTGGCTGGGAGGGTCTCTTGGCCTCTGTATGCAGGCCCAGCTCAGACCCCTGCCCAGCATCCCCTTCCACCCAAGCTCACATATTAAGTAAAGCAAAACAACCCTCGCACGGAATAAAAGCTTCGAATTTAAGTCCTCCTCACCTTTCTGAACTTCTCCTTTGCTGGATAAAAGTTTTCATTTCTTTTAAAGCAAAGGGTAAAAAAAAAATGTTACTTTTTGGATCCCTCCACACCAGCAAGCTCATCTCACCAGCCACGCGCGCGGAGGATCCACCGGGGGGGGGGGGGTGAGGAGGAAAGGATGCGCCTTTGGAGCGGTCCGGGGAAAGGGAAGCGGGTGGAGATTCAGGTGATGGGGGAGAGGTGTAACTACGCGCCCCCCCTTCCGCAGCCCGTTCAAATATCACATCCTACCGGCGAAGGGAGCGTGAGGGGTGGCACGGTGATGTCCTCCCCGAGGCCGGCCAGGTGCGGCGCTCGCCCCCTCCCCCTCCTTCCCCCTCCCCGACTGGCGCAGGTGAGGTTGGGCGCGCGGACTTGGCCTCCCGCTGAGCCTGGGCGCGCGGCCGTTTGGTGCAGCCTGTTCCGGGACGGCGCTGGCACTTTTCTCCCCCGGTGGTGGTGGAGGAGGAGGACATACAAAAAGGGAGGCGGAGCCCGAGTTGGCTTGGTTGGGCTCCGCGCTTTCCTCCTGCGACGGGAATCCCACGGGAAAAGCCTCCTCAAAAACCTCGCCTTTTGCGCCCTTCCTTGGAGCAGCTCTTCGCTCTCCTCCATTGCTCCAGGGCCCCGCGTTGGCGGGGGGGGGGAAGTGGGCGGGAGCGGGGCGCGCGTGGCAATGCCGGCGGGTGTTTTTCCCACGGCACACCTTACACTATGTCATGGCACACTAGTGTGCCGCGGCACAGTGGTTGAAAAACACTGTTCTAGTCCAACCCCCTCTCCCCATTTCAGACAAATGATGTCCAGTCTCTTTTTGAAAGCCACCCATGAACCACAACTTCTGAAGGCAAACAATTCCATTGGTTGATTGCTTTCACTGTTAGGAAATTTCTCCTTAACTTTAGGTTGCTTCTCTCATTGGTTAGCTTTAGTGGTGGGATTCAATTTTTTTTACTATCGGTTTGGTGGGCATGCCATGGCTTGGTGGGCGTGGCAGGAAAAGGATACTGTAAAATCTCCATTCCCTTCACACTCTAGGGGAAGGTTAATGCAAAATCCCCATTTCCTCCTGATCAGCTGGGAATCAGGAGGCAGAGAATAGATGGGGGCGGGGCCAGTCAGAGGTGGTATTTAACAGTTCTCCAAACTACTCAAAATTTCTGCTACCAGTTCTCCAGAACTGGTCAGAACCTGCTGAATCTGGTTAGCTTTCATCCATTGTTTATCATCTTTCCTTCTGATGCTGTGGAAAATAGTTTGACCTTCTCCTCCTCTTTGTGGGACACGGCTATCAAGTCTAAGGTGACCAGACATCCCAATTTTGGCAGGACAGTCATGATTTTGCACAATTTGTCCCGCATCCCGGGTGTTCTTAAAAAGTCCCGATTTTTGTGACCGGACCCGGAAGTAAGCCTGCCCCGCCCCCAGCCCTGTGTACCCATCCCAGCCGGCCGGTATTTTGTCCCTTCTGTCTCCCCGTTGCTCAGAAAAGCAACTTCGGGAAGGTCCTTTGCTAGCAGGCAGGTTCTAGGACGCCTGCCGCCACCAAAGGACCTTCCTGGAGTTGCTTTTCTGAGCAACAGGGAGACAGAAGGGATGCAATCTCCTTTCATTCTTCCTCTACTTCATTCACTCGTTCGGGTAGCAGAGAACGAAAGAAAATCGCATAGCCGAGGACAAAGGAGACTGCAGCCTCCTTCATTCAAACGTTCAGGCAGCGGGGATGGGGGGGGGCTTTCTTGTACCCCTTCTTTCTCTGAAGCCACGCTGGATTCATCAGACTGGGCAGCGCGTGCCCTTGGGATTGTGCAACAGCCGAAGAATAGGAGGCGAGAATTCGGGTGCTGCACAAGTCCACGGGCACGCCCTACCCTCTTCTCTCTGATAGCCGCCTGGTTAAAAAGCTCATCCGGGAAGATGAGGAACGCAAGGGGGATCCCTCCCCCCCGCAGATGGGCTCCGAACCAGCGGAACCTCCTCTTCCTTTTTAACCAGGCAGCTATCAGAGAGAAGAGGGCAGTGCGTGCCTGTGGGCTTATGCAGCAGCCGAAGATCGCCTGGTTAAAAAGATTGCCTGGTTAAAAAGGAGGAAGAGGAGGCTACGCTAGTCCGGAGCCCATCCGCGGGGGCAGGGATCCCCCTCGCGTTCCTCGTCTTCCTCGATGGGCTCCTCCTCCTTTTTAACCAGGCGGCTATCAGAGAGAGGAGGGCAGCGCGTGCACGTGGGCAAGAACGGCTTTAATCACGTTGAGCTGCCCAGTCAAAAAAACCTTTTCCTTCTGTAGAAAAAAAAAGGGGGGGGAATTCCAGAGACCCACTGAAGGAGGGAATCCTCAGCCAGGGCACCCTTTGCTCCGCCACAGCAACCTTTTCAAGCAGGATCAGACTAGTTTGAAAGCCTCGCCTTCTACTTCGGTGGGGAAATTCCCTGATGTCCAGGCTCCGTCCCGCAGAAAAAAATCCCCTTCGCCAAAGCTCGAGAGGCAAGCGCTGCCTCCGCCTGCCAGAATCTCTGGAGAGAATTTTGCAACTATCTGAGGAGCAGTGAGCAGCGGACTTGAACCTTTTCACACATTCAGCCAAGGTCCTGCTGAGCCCGCTACTTTGGACGACCTGATGGATTTTACAATGGATGTGCACCCCGGGAGATGTTGAACAAGGACAGGCAGCTCAGCCTGATCCAGGACGACAGGCGCGACAGCGGCTTACAGACAGAGACAGAGACACACACACAGAGTGAGAAACACACACACACAGGGAGGGAGGAGAGACAGAGAGAGAGAGAGAGAGAGAGAGACAGCACAAAGAGAGAATGACAGAGAGAGAGACAGAGGGAGGGAGGGAGATAGAGGCAAAGAGCCACATAGAGAGTGAGAGACAAACAGATACAGAGAGAGAGAGAGAGAGAGAGAGAGGGAGGGAGGGAGAGGGAGGGAGGGAGGGAGGGAGGGAGGGAGAGGGAGAGAGGCTGAAGGGGTATTTATGCACAGAAGGGGGATTTTAAAAACTTCGGAGTGAATCCAGGAAGAGGGAAGAGATGGAGGACTGACTTTTCGCTCCGATTTCTGAGCCCCCAGCTGTTAGTGACGGAGGAGGAGGAGGACGAAGGAAGGGGTTGCATTTTGCCAGGCTGACAGCTCATTCTGTGGTGTTTTTAAAAAGTCCCCCTTTTTTAAGCATAAAAGGAAAAATCTGCAAAAAGTCACGGGGAGCCCCTGGGATTGTTCCTCGCAAAGCATCATGGTCGCAGAGAATGCAAATGAAGGTGCTTATCTCACCGCCTGGCTCCATGTCCTTGTATTCAAATCGGAGTCACGCTGAGTCCCATTCAGAGGGACACTGTGCTTTTTTGTTTTGTTTTACCTATGTTTTCACAACCATGCAAAGGTGGATTTTGTGCTACAAGGATCTTTCTTTCTTTCTTTCCCTGTCTGCGGTTCCGATTGCAGTCATCCTTTCCTTCGGATTAAAGCACCGTTTCTCATTCCTTGCAAAACTGGGGAAACGGCAGGGCTGCCTCCCTGCCCCCTTTCCTTGCAGCACCCTCGGTTGCAAAATGTTCCCCTGATTTGGTTTATAAGTTCGCAGCAATGCGATCCAACAAATAGGAAAGTTTTAATAAGATCTTCTGACTTTATTTGGTCTCTGCTGCCCCCCCATTAGCCCTTGGGTTTTGTCCCCTGCCAAGGAGAGAGTGGGAAGGAGAGGAAGGAGGGAGGGAGGGGGGAAGGAAAAGAATAGCAATAGCAGTTAGACTTATATACCGCTTCATAGGGCTTTCAGCCCTCTCTAAGTGGTTTACAGAGTCAGCATATTGCCCCCAACAACATTCCGGGTCCTCATTTTAGCCACCTCGGAAGGATGGAAGGCTGAGTCAACCCTGAGGCGGTGAGATTTGAACAGCCGAACTGGAGAACTGCAGTCAGCTGAAGTAGCCTGCGGTGCTGCATTTAACCACTGTGCCACCTCGGCTCTTATTAAGAAGAAGGGAGGGGGGGGAGAAGATGGAAGGAGAAAAGATGGAAGGAAGGAGAAAGAATAGGAGGAAGGAGGAAGGAGAAGGAGGAAGATGGAAGAAGAAAGGAAGAAGAAAAAGAAGAAGGGAGGGAGAAAAGAGGGAAGGAGGTAGGAAGAGAAGGTGAAGAGAGGGAAAGAGCAGAAAGACAAAGAGGATGAAGTTGATAGGCAAGAGGAAGGAGGGAGGAAGGAAGAAAGAAAAAGGGAGGGAGAGAGGAAAGAAGAAAAGATGGAACTAGAAAGGAAAGAAGGGAGGGAGGAAAGGGGAAGATGGGAAAGAGCAGAAAGACAGAGAAGGTGAAGGTAGATAGGCAGAAGGAAGAAATAGGAAGGAGGAAAGGTGAAAGGATGGAAGGAGGAAGGAACAGAAGCGAAGGGGAAGAGAGAGATGGAAAGAGCAGAAAGAGAAGGTAGATAGGCAAAAGAAAGGAAGCTGAAAGAATGGAAGGAGGAAGGAAGAGAAAAGGAGGAAGGGAGTGAGTGAGGAAAGAAGAGAGGATGGAAGGAGAAAGGAAGGGAGGGAAAGAGCAGAAGACGGATAAGGTGAAGGTAGATAAGCAAGAGGAATGAAGGAAGGAAGAAGTGAGGTGTCTCAAGGAGGGGGAAACGTTTAGTGACCAAAGTTACAATGGCATTGAAAAAGGTGAGTGATGACTATTTTTCACACTTAGCGACCGTTGCGACCATTTTTCACACTTAGCGACCGTTGCAGCATCCTCATGGTCACGTGATCAAAATTTTGTTTGGCAACAGATTGATGGTTTCAGTGTCCTGGGGTCATTAATTGCCTTTTGTGAGCTTTTGACAAAATACAAAATTTTTAATCACCCCCCCCCCCCCGCCAGGTCAATGGTGTCCCTCTTTACCAATCTGAAAATCTGGTCACCTTAATCAAGTCAGCCCTAGTCTTTCTTTTCCTCAGCAACTCCAGGAACTTGAATATTTCTCCTGGGAAAGAAGGAAAGAGGAGAGGGAAAAGCAGGAAGAAAGAAAGAAAGAAAGAAAGAAAGAAAGAAAGAAAGAAAGAAAGAAAGAAAGAAAGAAAGAAAGAAAGAGGAGGGCCAAAATAAGAGCAAACATCCTGGAAATCGCCCTTCCTGCCCCATAAAGAGCCACCCACAGGTCAACCCACGTGGCAGCCAGGAGGGAGGCAATCCAGACTGCCCAGCAAATGAGGCGAGGAGGCTGCCTCGGGTTTTTCTGCACCCGGCGCAGAAGAAGACAGGTGAGCGCTGGGAACCCCTGATTAGGATGGTTCGGCCGCCGCGATTGCAGGTGGGAGCGGGTCAAGCAAAGGGTCGGCGAGGAAAAGCCGCCTCTCGCGCCCGTCTGAAGTGGGTGGGAAGCCAAGGTCTAAAGGGGACAAGAGCGGGAAAGACTCATGCAAAGCTTCAGAAGAGGCGGGAGGCAGGTTTCCCTCATTTCGGAAAAGGCTCCGAATGGGTCCGTCTGAAACCGGAGGGGAGGGAAGCTGGGCAACCGAGACAGGTGGCTCCCGGATCCAGGAAACCGCCGCCACCGCCGACGTCGTAGCGTGGGTTGGGTCTCTTTCTTGGCAGGCTGCCTCGTCACGGTCGGTAGGAGCCGAGCCCTCCCAAAGTGGCTTCCAACCCACACGGGAAAGGCTACGCTCTCCGCGTCTGCAGCGCGCTGGAGCAAGTTGACTGCGCGAATGAGGACGGGTCATGCGAACCCCTCGGCCGCCTCTTCCCAACCCGCAGTTTAAAAGTCTCCCTTTCAAACGCCCACTTCGAAAATTAGCCGGTATTTTGTTACACTGTGTTTCTCAACCTTGGCAGCTTGAAGATGTGTGGACTTCAACTCCCAGAATTCGCCAGCACAGCACAGCTAGCTGGGGGGATTCTGGGAGTTGAAGTCCACACACCTTCAAGCGGCGAAGGTTAAGAAATGGTGCAGTAACAATGTCTCTGGAAGATTTTATTAAAGGTTTTATTATTTAAGTGCCTTAAAATGAACAAGGCTGCAGGCACCCCTTAAACTGGGAATTTAAGAGATCTATAGAAATTTTTTTGGGGAGGTGTATTGTAAATGTAGTGAGTAGAACATGATTGCCTTTTGTGCACTCACTGTGTCTCTAACAGACATGACCGCTCATCTGTGTGAATGCTTTTGCCTATGATCACATACTACAAGCAAATACAGCACATAAGATTTAGGATTTTTATTTTTTGCCATTTTTTCTTCATTATTTTGGCAACTTTATTGGATAGGGTTTCTAGGTTCTATAACTGGGACAGATCTCTCAGGCTTACGTAGTATTGCCTATGCGGATCATCTCTCCAGACGTTCTTAAAGTTTGACTTCTTTCTATTCCCTTGTGCTTTCATTATTAGTTGAATTCCCATATCACATGGTCACTCCCTCCCAAGGTTTCTGTAATTTCAATCCCTTCTATAATTTTATTTCTGTTACTGAGAATTTTGTTAGCGATAAGTTCAGTATGGCTAATCCTCTCGTTGCCTTCTCTGTATTTTGGGAGACAAAGTTGTTTGCTAGGTTTGTCAGGAATCTGTTTGATCTTCCACTAGAGTTTGTTTCCCAGTTGATGTCAAGGTAGTTAAAGTCCTCCATTATTATTATGGTGTGCTTTGCAAAGGCCTCTTGGAGCTCAAATCAGAAAAGCCACCGATTACTGTATCTTGTTTCTAAAGCCATTTTCTTTTATCACTATATGGATGTGAAACCATTTTCACATTGGAGATTGGCCAGTTTTTTATTAATTAATTTAATTCAGCTTTTATATTACCTGAACTTTTTACTGCACAAGTAGTCTCTAAAATGCATGTTTCTAGAATTGCAAATTTTGGATCCAGTTAGTTGTTTAATATAAATTAAATATTGACAACCTGACTATTTCTGATACAGCTATCCTATTCAGACTCTGCAAAAATCCCTAAGACCATTAGATAGCAGCAGAGAGATACATCTTTCAGGTCAGGTGATACTCCTAGCATCAGGTAATAAATAGGCATACTATTTTTGCTCATGCCTAAACAATAGATAAGGGACGTGGTAACTCAATGACTAAGACGCTGAGCTTGTCAATCAGAAAAGTTGGCAGTTCAGTGGTTCGAATCCCTAGTGCCATGTAATGGAGTGAGCGCCCGTTACATGTCCCAGCTTCTGCTAACCTAGCAGTTCAAAAGCATGTAAAAATGCAAGTAGAAAAATAGGGACTACCTTTGGTGGGAAGGTAACAGCGTTCCGGGTGTCTTTGGAGTTTAGTTATGCTGGCCACATGACCATGGAGACTTCTTCAGACAGCGCTGGCTCTTCAGCTTTGAAATAGAAATGAGCACTGCCTCCTAGAGTCAGGAACGACTAGCACATATGTGCAAGGGGAACTTTTACCTTTACCTTTAAACAATAGATCTAATAACTATATGGACCAGATTATGATAAAATGGCCTATCAAGATTATGCTTGCTTCTCAGCAGTAGAGAAACTAAGACAGACCTACTCTCACTAGGCTACCACTTTGTAAACAGGAAAGAGAAATTAATATAAAGTCCATTGTGGACCAGGTCCTTGAATGGACTCTTAAAGAGCACATTTTATGAGCGCTTGGAGAGTAATGCAACAATTAACAAGCGCCTGCAAGGATTTTGCATAAGCAGTCATGCCATGTAAACCTTATCTTCATTTTTGATTGACATATTATTTTATTAGATTGGGGAAAGTGCTGTGGACAAAGCACATCTTCATTCCTTCAAAGCATTTGACATTAATAAAATGGTAGAATACGGTCCCAATGATAGAACTGTAACGGATTCATAATTGGCTGAATGATTGCACTCAGAAATACTCACAAATGACTTGACATTGGAAAATTCTACTGTGCTGAATGCAACAGGACTCAGCCCTGAGCTCTGTGGTATTCAATGATTTATTAATAACCTGGTGGAAGCAGTTGAATAAATATTTACCAAATATGCAGCTGACATAAAACTAGAAGTGGCCGATGCTTTAGAAGAAAAGGAGAAGATTTTAAAAATTCTAGACAGGTTTGAACAGTGGGCTGAAGCAAACAGGATTAAATTTAACACAGATAAATATAAAATCTTGGATGTGATGAGAAAAAAATAAAGGTACAAGTACAGATGGGGGGGGGGAGAAAAGATCTGGTTTGGCAGTAATGAATAGAATCTGGGTGTTCTAGGAGATCACATGGTAAGCGTGAACCACCAGTGTGATGCACTTGTTTTTTTAGGAGGTATTAATGGAAACAGAATTCAGATCACAAGAAATAATTATGCCACTGTGCTTTGCCTTGATCAGTCCCTTGCGTTCAATTCTGTGTATTGTAGTTCAAAAGGGACAGTGACAAACGGGTGAGTTCAGAGGAGGGATGCAAGATGGTGAGAGGATCAGAAACCAAGTTATTTGAATAACAGTTAAAGAGATAGGTATGTTTAAGCTGTATTCGCAGGAATTGCTTTGACATTCTGAATCTCTTTGATAGACAAACAGAGAAGCTATGGAACAAACTTTAAAAAATTATTAAGGATGAAAATGAAAAGAGATTGCCAAAAATGAAAGTCTGGCCTCTCATTCCCCATCAGTTGCTCAGAGCAATCTGGTCTTTACCAGCTAGTAGTTTGGCTCTGGGACTTTAGAAGAGTATTATAATAAAGCTAAATGCAGATGTGTATATTTTTTTATTTCTATATGTGAATGGAACAGCAGTGATAAATTATCATATGTACATACATATATACATACATAGATACATAGATACATAGATACACACATACACACATACATACATACATACATACATACATACATACATACATACATACATAAAATTGGGGAAAATCCTCTACAAATAAAAATTTCAGCAACATTTCCAAATTGGTGGCTGAACCCACATAAAAGATAAACTAAATAATACAAGATTGAAACAGTTTGAACACAGAAAACAAGTTTTAATACAGCTGTGTAAAACTATTGTCTGATGAAGTCCTGAGAAAAAAGGAACCTTGTGTGAAAAGAGAACATTTGTAAAATATCAGCAATTCAATGAGAGCTCCACAGATGTTTTGAAAGATTTCCAAAAGTTTATTGATAATAAGTAAACACGGTCAAATTCAATTGAATGCACATTCATTTTAGAGGAAGGCTTACTGCATATCACAGTAACCCCTACTGCTTCAGTATAGCAGAACCAGCCATTTATAACTTATTTGTAAGCCATTATTAGCTATAACTCCTTTATTTATATGATTTATAGAACCACCCATCTCACACAAGTGATTCAGGGTAGTTTACAAAATCCACCACACAATATAGCTTAATCTAGCGTAATATGTGAACCATCTCTGAGTTTTATAGGATTTGTATCTAATATATGGAGTCGGGCAGCTAATCTTTCTGAAAAAATCCTGTTTCAGATTAAATTCATATGGACTTCATGTGCATATCCTGTTAAAGAAAGGCTCGGCATCAGAAGACTGCCTCACAGACAATTCTTGCTCCAAGATCAAAAGCCCTTGGCAAGCAATCATGTTACACCTTTAATAACTGTCTTATCTGTTCCCTGGCAGCTAGGAACAGTTGGGAGAGAAAGAGAAAGAAGTCAGATATTAAAGTGAATGTTAAAGGAGAATCCATCACTTTGGACTTCTCAGCCATCCTTTGAAAATTGCTATCAGTTTTTCATATTTTTCAGTATACTAGAATAATTGCTTTCTGTACATGCATTTCTCTTCATGTGTTACTAGACTTCTTTTTCTGAATGCCACATCATTACAGTAAACAAATCCCTTGGGAACATAAAGCATTCAAATGGACGTCCCTAGAAATATTCAATTTAGTTTTGCTTTTTCTTGGAAGCATTTCACCATGCAAAATGAATGTTGGAAAATAACGGTGAAGCTTTTGCAAAATAAAATTTCTACTTGCAGCTTTCTGTTGGATTCTTTTTAAAAGTAGTCTGACATTTTACTTTCCTTACTGATTTGCATAATTTTTTCCCTTTGTGTTGTAAGTTCATCATTCCCTGCTGCTCTCTTCCCTGTGTGAAGCCACAGTAACACTGAAAAAACAGCAAGGGTGGTGGTGGCTGGCAAAGATTCTTTCTTTCCACTGGAGGGGAATAAGCACTGGGAAACCAATGAATCTTAACTGCTTCAATTTGGCTTCATGGGAAGTTTGCACAGAGTGCAGGAATACCTTTAACAATATGTGAGAAGAGCCTGAACTCAGCCAATATGATTTGTGAGCCCAGTTACCCAACACAGTTTAGTGCACTAGGTATACTCAGTGGGAAATATGTAGGAAAGCAGCTATAAGACAGAAAGGATAAGGAAAAATATTGCCCCAATGAGAAGGCAAGGTGGCAAGATTTGAGCTTCAAGTTGATGATCAGATTGTTCCTGAAATGGAGCAATGGATCAACTCCAGATAGCCTGGAGAGGGATATTGGCAGTTCTAGTTAATATCTGGAAATCATAAGCTCCTTTTCCAGGTGTAAAAAAAGAGTAAATGAAAACATTGTTGTTCTACTATAACTATATGCTCAACAAAGTCTGTCCATCTTCTTTCCTAAAATTAAGAATGTTCTATTTTACATTCCTTTTATCTGCTAACTGATGGGCAGTGTTTTTCTTTATCACTCTCTTTTGGGTGTCTCCACATGTAGCAGCTCTTAGCTGACTTTATGTGCGGTTGGAAGCTAAGTAGGGCTAGACCTGGTTAATTCTTGCATAGATCAATTCTCTGGTCTCCCATAGGGAATTCAGAGCTATTGAGAAGTCTGGGAAGTTGAAAAACATCCTGGAAAAAGTGCACATAGCAAACCCACGCTGCTGCCAAGAATGCTTCATGGCTATCAAGCTTGACTTGAAGATCTATTTATTTTTCATGCTGGTGCATTGCAAGGCATTAGGGAAGTAAGTCAGCGCAGTGAGGAGAAGTAAAACCAGATCTAGCATTCAGATACTGTGGGTGCATAAGCCTTAATATTAATGTCTTCTTCAGGCTATCATATAGCACAAACAATTTATATTATGCTATTTTTATTCCAGTTTTATTCCTCCACTTCAGTGACACCTGGTTGTGTCAACATGTGTTGAGGTGACAGTAACCTGTGTTTCTGCCAAGGCTGGCTGCCATAAAGCCATGAAATATCTGCTGGGCACATCTTACTCCTACAGGGATTCATCTGGGCATGATAGTTGACCTGGAACACTCCCTGCAGTGGCTTGTCTTTGTCATGGCAGAACCATCCAATGTGAAAAGTGCCCCATTTCTGCCCCAAATCAGGACCAGCATGAGAAGTGATGGGCATGTGCAAGAACTTTTCCTTGAAGAAGCCAAACAGGTATGTTAAGAAGGCTTATCTTTTATTTATCAACCGAGTTCTGCCTTCTGAGACCTTGCAGGACGAAGGGCATAATGGATTACAGCTAGACCTCGCCATATGACTATAAGAGAGCCTGCTCCTTATGGTCTTTTGCATAACATGTGTCGGTCACATGATTGACTTGATTTTCCAATGGTTGTTACATAAACGCTATGGTTGTCGAGGGAACATCACAGTCGTAAGTGCAAATCCATTGTTCACTAAGAGCACTCGGTTTGCTGTCAACCAGAACTGGCAAAACCGTTGCAAAATGCAATTGTGACTGCAGGATGCTGCAAACAGCCATAAATGTATTTCTGTTGCCAAGTTTCAGACTCTGTCAGCACTTCAGCTATGAGTCATTAAGTCCCCCTTTTCAAATTGGTTGTAACTTTGTTTGCTAAACAACTGGCCATTAAGTCAAGGCCTAACTATAAATATTTTCTCATATCATGTCGTATCAATTTTTTGTATATACTATGAAATTAGCTCATACTAATTTCTAGCTTTTTACAAAATAATTAGATCATCAATTAAGAATATTTGTAAAAAATAGGTTGTCATCAATCACACCCAAAGGATTAATTATACAATATTTTATTTTCCTTGTTTAAGACCAAGAGAGCATTCTGCTTACTCATAGTGTGACAAGTGCAAATGCTGAACAAAATGACCTTCCTCACAAGGAAGTCATCTTGTGTTTGTGACAGAATTCCAGTGCAATAACCATCCATAGAAACTTCCAATATTATTTATCCAAAATTTTTCTTGAAATAGAGTGGATTCACAGGTGGTTCTAGACAGCAGATAGCCCTTGACCTCTGACTGGTTGCTTAGTGATTGAAGTTAAGAAGGGCCTTCTTGGGGGTACTTCCAATGGTTGTCCTCCACCCATGGTCACATGACCACAGTTCAGTGTTTTTGGCAGCTAGGCTATATTGTAGCTGTTTGTAGAATCCCACAGTGACATTACTGCATTTTATAATGGTTTGGCCCAACAGTAGCATTTACTACTGGTTTTTGACAACCCTATTTACAACCATCACAAATTGCGATCATGATGGGCAGGCTTCAATATGGTCATAACTTAAGGACTACCTGCACAATGGTTACATCTAGTACATATTTTGTGACTGAAAGCTGTGCAAAACATTTGTATGAATTGTTTCACATGTGAAAACCATGTAAAAACCAGAGCTGCTTAATGCTTCAAAAAGAGAATGTTCCTCTGTGATTCCATGTATTGCAAATGTCTCATTCAAAGGCTTTGCGGAGACCTAGTATATCTCCAGTCACTATTGGGTGTTCAATAAGCTATGATTAAATCCTAGCTTATGTGCAAACTTAGATATAAAAAGCTTTGATGTGCATTTCTGGTACAAAGTATTTGGCATGCATGGATTTTTCTACTTCTTTGCTGCCACAACTAGGAAGCTGATAAATTAAAAGTAACTTGCAAGTTTTTTTTCTCCTCAGAGTTATCAGACGCCTAACAAACCTTGGTGGAAAATACAACTTTTTGTTTGGGAACCAGTGCTTTTTGGAACATGGGATGGTGTCTTTACTTCCTGTATGATTAACATCTTTGGAGTAGTTCTCTTTCTACGGACAGGCTGGCTGGTTGTAAGTATATGGACTTAAGCAATAACTCATAGTGGTTATTGTGCTGTGCAGTTTCATTTTTGCTGATCTTTTAAAAACAATGCATGCACTTGTCCTTGGCTTACGACCATTAATTTAGCAACCATTACAACACACTTGAAAACAGTAACTTACCAGCAGTTCTTGCACTTATACCAGTTGCAGTAACCCATAATCACGTGATTAAAATTCAGGTGCTTGGAAATTGGTATGCATTTATGCTGGTTGCAGCAACCCACGGTTACATGATTACCATTTGCAACCTTCCTAACTGGCTTCTAACAAGTGAAGCCAATAGGAATAGCCGTATTTGCTTAATGACCACATGATTTGCTTAACAACTGCAGTGATTCACTTAAAAAACACAGCCAAAAAAAAGATCATAAAATTGTGCGCCCCCTGGCTTGGGGGTGGAAATTATGAAGTTAATTATGGTCATGAAAGGGGAGGAGTACTTCTATAAAAATTGCTTCCCTTAAAAAAAATAAAAAAGCAAATTCCAGAACAAGGGGTGTCTTTTCAAGTAAAGGGTTTTTCTCAGACTTTTTTTTAAAAAAAGCATCAAATACATATTGCTCTGCAGAACTATTACCAGCTGCTCCATCTGCAGTTATTGTTAGCTTTTTAAACAGCTTGTTAACCAATGCATAATGAAGAGGAGAGATATATCATTAGAATACTGGCAAACAGCTCATCCTACAACCAAATTAAAAATGCAATGGGGAGAAGACTGTCAAAGCAATGAGCTGTGTGATTAACATTTTTTTTCTTACTGCTTTTGCCTGTAGAATTAGATAATTGTACATCAGTGTGCTGTGAGCATCCAGGTTCTACCCTGGAGGCAAATAGGATTGTGTCCCGTCCCCACAAGAATCCCAGACATAATTTGTGCTCTACATGGCTTTTATTTTATTTACTTAATCTTTGGTTGGACTATACTATAATATAATGTGAATGTCAAGGATTCATATGTTGAAGTAAGTGGAGGAACAATCCCGCTTGTCAATAAGATGCAAGGAATAAAAACCCTTTTGATATATCTCCCATGTAATGAATTGTGCTCATTGTGTTAAAACCAAGAGTGGTTTGCACTGACTTAACTACAACAGCATTTCAGGTGTTGAAAATGGCAAAACTCTATTGTCCCTGAACACCCCAGGCATGATATTACCAAATGTTGAGTTCATTTGGTTAGTAATAACTTTCTAAATTCTCAATATTTAGTAGCAACAAGGGTGATACGTCAGCAGAATATATTTCTACCACTGATACAGCTACAGGTCTGCAACTAAAAAGCTGTTTGATTATTTTCATCTAATTTCCATGTATTTTGGTGTGCTGAAAACAAATAAAATATTGAAAAAACTCCTAGACGTCATGATTTGCCACAACATGCAAAATTGTCTTCAAATGTATCATTTTTTAAAACAAATTGGTATTTTTTTATATTATGGGTTTTTAACCAAATTTAAAGTCCAAATTACTATTAATTAATTCACATATGTGCAATTAAGATATAAAATGCCAAAAAAACCTTAAAGGGTTTGTCCAAATTATGTTAAAAAAATATAGCACTGTAAATCTGATGGTCAGCAATATATACATAAGCTAAGCAAGTTTTAAGTCTGTGCTTCTAATGGTAGAAGGGGTTAATCTTTCCTGAAGAATCCAGTGGGAGGGAGACATAGGGCAGATAGCAGCATCTCTGGTCAGTGCAGGGGGCGTGGCCAGCACTGTGACATCTTGTGTACAGACAAAGAGCTACTCTCTCCTGCATGCCACACTTGTGCACAAATCATCATCAGGTTCTTGGTTCTAGGCTGTTCACACTTTTTCATCGCAATTCATGTTAGCTTGTCATTCTTCAACCGTTACGTTATGGCTCCGCGAAAGTGTATTAATTCACCAGACAGTTTCTGTTTCATTTGTGGTGAATATACAGTGTTGAAGCAACAACAGAATATTACAGACTTTGTGAAAAATATATACCTTGCCTACTTTGGACTAAAAATTGGAGATCAAGATAAAGTTTGGGTGCCTCATAAAGTGTGCAAACAGTGTGTTGAGGACCTCCAAAACTGGTTCAATGGTAAGAAAAATCTTTCCGTTATGGGATTCCTATGGTATGGCGAGAGCAAAAAAACCATAGTGATGACTGTTACTTTTGTTCATGCGATGTGAAAAGGTTTAATTCCAAATGAAAGCATTCCATTTCATTACCCCAATCTTCACTCAGCAATTTGTCCCATCCCCCATGGCACAGATATACCAGTACCCAAGCCCCCTGCTACCTTGGAAGAGATACCTAGCTCCGATGAAGGTGAAGTCATACCTGAACCAGATGATGAATCAAGTTCTGACTTTTAAGATGATACAAGACCAAAATTGTTTTCTCAGGAGGAGATGAATGATTTGGTAAGAGACTTGAATCTTCCCAAAGATGGCGCTGAGTTACTCGGATCAAGGCTAAAAAGCAGGAATTTATTGTTGCTAGGAGTGTCATCTTCATGGTTCAAACATCGTGAAAAGGAATTCGTTCCTTACTTCACCCAGGAAGACAAGTTGGTTTATTGCATCGATGTCGAAGGTCTGATGGGTCAATTTAAAATCCAATATGATTCAGAGCAATGGCATCTTTTTATAGATTCTTCAAAAAGAAGCCTCAAAGTAGTTTTACACCACAATGGTTTTTACGCTTCCATACCTGTAAGTCATTCTGTACACTTGAAGGAAACCTATGAGAACTTGGAATTGGTTCTCCGTAAACTTAAATATGAAGACCATGGTTGGCAAGTGTGTGGGGACTTGAACGTCTTGTGCATGCTGCTTGGGCAACAAGTTGGGTATACCAAATACCCTTGTTTTCTGTGTGTATGGGACAGTTGAGAACCAACAAAATCACTGGACCAAGAAGAGTTGGCAGCCGAGGGTGATAACAGTCAGTGAAAAAAATGTCCTCCGAGAAACTTTGTACCTTTCCATAAAGTTCTTCTACCACCTCTCCACATAAAATTGGGATTGATGAAGCAATTTGTAAGATCACTTCCAAGAGATGGAGAATGCTTCAAATACTTGGTCACCAAATTTCCATGCCTGTTGGAGGCAGAATTGAAGGAAGGTGTGTTCATCGGACCAGACATTACAAGGCTTATAGTTGATCAAGAGTTTGTCAATACCATGAAGGATCCTCAAAAAGAAGGGTGGATTGCATTTAAAGAAGTCGTACAGAAATTTTTAGGCAATAACAAAGATCCTCACTACAAAAAGATTGTCAGAAGAATGCTGAAAGCATTTCAAGCTTTAGGTTGCCTGATGAGTTTGAAAGTGCATTTCCTCCAGTCCCATCTTGACTACTTTCCTGAAAATTTGGGAGCCCGAGGAACAAGGTGAACGATTCCATCAAGACATTAAAGAGATGGAAAGGAGATACCAGGGAAAATGGAGCATTACAGTGATGGCAGACTACTGTTGGATGCTTTAGAGAGACATTCCAGATGCTACTCACAAATGTAAATGCACCAAGAGGAGCCTCACAAGGAAGAAGAATTGAGTTTAGTGTTTGTAGGTGAGCTTATTTCAGTTAAAAAAAGGATTTTCATGAAAATATTGTAATAAAACTTTAATTTTATAAGTCTATTTCAATTTATTTTGAAGTATTGCCTTATTTAATATAGTTACCTAAATTGTCAGGAAACTTGATGTCCTATGACAAAATGGAGGTCATTTTTGGATTCAGCGCACCAAAAAACATAAAGATTATGTGGAATAACCAAAACAGCTCTGGAATTTTTTTTTTGCAGACCTGTAGTTGTGGAAAACAAAATGGCTTTTGCCTGGTATGTCAGAAAATAATTCTTAATGCTACCATTCGAATAACCAACCAACAAGAGAACCAGTCAGCTGCTATGAATTTAAATATAGCTCTAAACAAACAACCAGCCACACGACCAACTGACCAAACTGGTACACAAGACATTTATAAGCTAAGAAGAATAGAACAAGAAAATCCTGCTGATGATGTTACCTAGTCTGGTAACAAAAAGTTCAGAAACTAAATCAAAACATGATTGGAGAGCAAAAAACTGCCAAGATCAGAAAACAGAGTATGGTATGGTATCCTTCTTTTAGTTCTTTACCAGGTTTTCTTAAAAAAATCAATCTTGCTGCAATAATTCAAAACTAGTTCAGAATAAGCTGCATAATATTGTGGCTCCAATATTCATTTTCAAAACTTTATAGATAAAAGTGAAATGTACATTTTTCTCAATAATTAAACACTCACAATTAAGATACGATAGAGTTTTTATAGCTGTGTTAATATTTTGTTTTCTTCTCTGTTTTTCTATGAATGTAAAAATAGCAATAAAGTGTCTTGGATTAGTTATAATGAAGCTGATTAAAAATAACTGTTCAGGTGAAACATGTTACCATAGTGATATATTCTCCCAAACATTAAGGAATTATCTTATCATCTCAGGTAACAGCTGTAAAACAGTAATCCTACTCTTTTTTTAAATCAAATATATTTCTTTTGCAACATTTTCCCTGATTTTATTAAATATGTTGCCAGAATTATTGAGACGCATGGGTTACATTCAAAAGTTGAAACATTCATATGAGTTTGATACAGGGGTGAAATTCAAATTTCTTCCCTACCAGTTATGTGGGCATGGCTTGGTGGTGATGGTGGGTTCTGTGACTGAGTGGGCATGACTAACTCGATGTCACTCATGGCCATGCTCACTCACTTACATGACCCACCCCCCCAAGCCATGCCCGCGGAACCCAGTAGGAAAAAATGTTTGTATGAGAGCGAGAAGGGCTCATAGTGAATGCTGTGGCAGACAGAAGCCGAACTTTTTTCCCTTCATTCACAGCGGAGCTGCTGCTCCCTTTATGTTTCCCCCCTGGCCTCCTCCCTCCCAGGGGTCAAAGTACCTTAGAGGGACAGACTGCAAGAGCTCCGCTGTGAAAGGAGGGAGAAATGTTCAGATTGGGTGGGTGGGTCAAGTGGCTGGAATGGCTGAGCGAGTGGCTAGAAAGGTGAGCAATGACTGGGCGACTGAGTGGGTGACCAGGCAGGCATGGGCGGGGCCAATCAAGGGTGTTTTTTACCAGTTTGGCAAACTGATTCAAATCATCCCTACTGGTTCATCTGAACTGGTCTGAAACCGGTCAAATTTCACCCCTGGTTTGATAGGTAGGCCAATCTGCTGAAATTAATGGATGCAATGCAACCCTGAATAAAGTAGGGTTTGTGTTAATAGAGCACTGTTGTTGATGGTGGAAATTGAATTTTCAAAATTCTACTAATAATTGGCTGCTATGCAAAATAAATGTAAAGAAATAGATAAACACATATAAGACTCCTATTTCCAAGAACATGTGAGTTTATACATTGGACTCTATGAAAAGATCACACATTTTTCACTGCAAGTGGCAGAAGCTGAGATGTAGTGGACTCATCCTTAATTGAAATATTTCCAGCTTGGATGGTTTTATTATTTTTTCTACCTATTGCGTCCAGTGTTTTCTAAATCCAACTAATTGTGGTTTTCCCCATGAACCATAGTTAAGCAACCATTACTTAGCAAATGCATGGGCCCAATTATATTCTTTCATTATAAAAGTCATTTTTCTGATTTTCTGATAAGCCTCCATTCAACGTTATTACTTATTCTGTTGCTGAATCCCATCTTATTTTTCTGTATCTTTTTTGCCAACCAATATCTACTCAGAATGCAGCTGCATTCATGAAATTCTATTTCAATTTCTTGCCGTGCTGTGTTCGATGACAGCTGTAGAAGATCAAACTGGAGCCAGGACTCAGCATGTTCACATCTGCTGGTATCTAGTCCTTTTATACTCCCTCCCTAAAGGGCTATTTTTGAAAAGGAATGCATTGTTGCAGCTTGCATCATGTTTTTTTTTAAGTTATGTGTACTAGATATATATTTCAAATGGGCAATGAACCTAGAGTGCTACTTAAATATGTTGATGGTATAAGTATAGTCTAATATACTCTGTACAAAGCAACAATTAGCCAAAAAGCTTAAAATCACTTCCCCTTCTGGAGAGCTGCTACAGGAAGGAACACCACGCCTGCTGGATAAGAGCAACACAGAGAGTGCTTTGAAGAAGAGCTGAAGGAAGCAAAAGGCTTGGATTTGTTCACAATAAGGATCTCTAAAGCTCAGAGGAAAAGTTTAAGAGATGACTTTGTTATTTACATCTACATGCTGGCAATACTTGGAAGTCTTTTTGCTTGCTTGCTTTTTGTCGTCTTGTTAAATACATTTGGTTATTTCTTGTGCTTCTCAGATTGCAGTTAGAATTTTTAATCAGTCTTGATTATCATTATGCTCTGTACAGGATTTAGTCCTAAATGGTAGATTACAGAAAGGATGCCCAGAGGATTGCACCAAGTTCTTTTTAAGTTGGTTCAGAACCCCTCCAAGCAGGTATGATGCACCTGGAATGTACATAACTTATAAGTTCAAGGAGTTTGAGCCTCAGTTTAATTTGGCTGAAGAATGGAAAATTATGAAAAAAGAACTGATTTCTTCTACTGCTGCAACTATTACTGCTATGATTTGGCTATGATAGTTAAAAGCATTCTCTTAAAAAAATAATTCTGAGAAGTATCCTTAAACCAGAAACTAAGAACGCCACATGCATTGTAAACTGAAACTAAGCAAAAGAATAAGTAAGAAATACAATAGAACAAAGCAAGAACATCCTTATGCAACCTTTACATTTTTGAAAACTGGCAATATAGCACCACCAAAAGTGACTGACTGTGTTAAAGATTTCTAGTGTGTTAAGCCACTGTAAACAAGAAGATGCTTATGATGCTTTTCACATAATTTCATGGACTAAATAGCCTTTTAATTTGCCTTTGATCAGGATGTAGGCAGTGATTAGTTGACTGATTGTCTAAAATTTCATTTTTTAAAACATGAGATTCTATTGTAATTCATAGATCTGTTCTTCCTCCCATTCAAAGTATTCTTTTTCTACTGTTCCTAAACTACATGCTGGCAATACTTGGAAGTCCCTCTGAGGATACAAATGTGGAAATATAAGAACACAGGAACTTGTTCCTTTCCTTATCCAAAGATCACGATGTAAAACTCTATCTTTGCCGTGCCAAATTTTATAAGTAGATGTCTGTGAAAGATGCACATGTAGGGAGAGTCTTATCTGATTATTTCTGAAAAACTAGGCATTTGTTTTGGTCATGAGAATGGTTTTCAGGAGAATTAAATGTTGCATGTTAGAAACCCTTCATGCTTAACCTTTCTTACTTTGCTCAAGAAAGCTAATTTTTATGGATAGTTGCGGCAAAGGACATGTTTTTCAATTAGTCTTAAAAGAATCCCTACCACTTTGGATATCCTGATTCATTATGAAAGTACAATTCAGTACAGGGAGAAGTGGCATGGGATCAGTGTGCAAACTAATCTTGGGCATTAATTCATTGATAACAAACAGTAGTCTTTCTCTTTGAAGTAACTTCAGTGAATTCACTTATGGATTATATATCAGCCATCTTCCCCCAGTGGTTTGCTCCTAGTGTACTGTAGTTATTAACTTATACATCGTATTCTTTTTTTGCTTCAACCCTCCCCTTCCATTTCAGGGGAACACTGGAATTCTAATGGGCATGTTTTTGGTGTCCTTTGTCATCATGATCGCCTTAGTAACCGTCTTGTCTGGCATTGGAGTTTGCGAACGATGTAGCATTGGAAATGGAGGAGTCTATTCAATGATTTCCACTGTCCTTGGAGGTCAGGTTGGAGGGACTATTGGCCTACTTTATATTTTTGGTCAGGTAAGAATGCTATTTTCTGAATATATGTATATTAATGTAATTCCCCCCCCATTAATTTTTCCTTTCAGGGCAATAATATCCAAACGTTTTGTGTTAATTGAAAAGATACCCATCCCCCCCAAAAAAGAGAGAGAGAGTTCTGATTTGAAAACTCTGGGGTGTGATGAAAGTCAATCTTGCTTAATTGTGACTTTCTAAAATACAGTTTTTCTTTATTGGAAAACTTGATGCAATATGAATCGAATGCTACCTGCCCTTTGAAAGCCTGGAAAGTAAAGTGGGGATTTGCATATGATCTATGCATGGGATGTCTTTTAATTTAAGATTATTCTTACTCCAAGCCTTGGATACCAGGTATTGTTCGAAGAAATGTCCCGAAAGAACATTTGAAAAACTTTAAAGAATATTACATTATTTACTAAATCCCAAAGTTTTCACAAAATGAAATTTAAGTAAATGTAAACATTAAAACTCAAATGAAATGAAGCACATCCAAATTACCATGTTTAACAATTACACTGTATCCCCATAACTTGTAATTTTTCACCTGAGAATTCTAATCGTTGGTGATCTGCTTAAAAACGGAATCTATTTAGTCAACATTCTTATTTAGTACACTGTTATTTAATATATAATATATTGTTTGTGGACATTTTCATTGGCAGTTCCAGCTTCTTTCTACTTTGATATTTTTTTAAAAAATATTCAATTAAAGAAAAATAGGAAGTTAGCATGTTGCAAAATGTTAACCTTCAGTCTAATTTTTATTTACTTGAATGCCTCACATCTAATTTTTTAAAAATAAAAACAGTGAGCAGCTATAATTCAATATTCATTGGTAATGTACAGTATATCCAGGGCTTAAAGAAATAATCTGTGGCAACCCCAAAATCAGGTTCCCAGCAAGATTCTTAAGAAGCTACTGAGTATGATGATGAATTCCATGTCAGCCCAATTCAGAAGAAGCTCCAAATTTCTACACTGACTCACCTGATGTGCATGTTTCTCAGATGTCAGATAGAACCAGGGGCTCTTTATCAAGCAAAGGATGACACTTCCAGCCTTCTAATCCTTTAATTACATGTTGGGAATGTATGGAACAACTGCTTTTACCTAGCTTTTAACTTCCTGCAGTGAGCTCTCCAGGGTCCTGGCCATGCTTTGTTGTTCTTACAGCTTGTTGATGTCCTTTCTCTGTGAATACACTACCAGTCATTAGCTAGCTTCATCTGAGTGCTCGGTCAAGCTAGGACATAGTCCCACTAGTATGCCTTTTGGTAAATTTTTAATGTTGTAACATCATAGCAGCCTTTTTGAGGAGAAGCAATCCTTACATGGTAGCCATTGCCATACCATACTGTTAAAACTCCAAATGTAACCACCCACTCAAAAAAATTGTGGTAGACAGTCTCATAGTAGTCTAATACTTCATCTTTCTTCTATCAAAAAACCTAGATGAGGATACATTTTTACTCTGGTTTCCCATTCATACCACAGATGAGACCCATACTTGTTTAGTTTCAGCCAGTTTAGTCTATTTATTCTGAGGCCTTAATTTTGATCAGCACCGAGCATGAAATTAATACTCATCATAATATTTAAATGCAGAAACAGTTCTTATTAGTGCCACCCATTGATTACTATATGATTAACAATTTAAAAGATGACAAAAGTTTATGCAAGATGTGACTCTTTACTAGAATATTTTTCACATGTATGCTGCTGTATTTATCTTTAAAAACACCATTGGCATAACTTTGGAAGTAGATTTATAGAGTTTAAGAATTTTAGGAAAATATTTTAGTGCCATAATTTAAATGTACTGCAGTCACCAGAAGAAGAGTTGTCCATAGCATCATAATGTTTTATGTATAGATATAATTAAAATATTCTGAAAACCATTCTACTTTATTAATTGGTACTTCCTAGTTTTACAAGTTCAGTTCAGTTGTTCAGTTGAGTTTATTTATAGGCCGCCCTTTTCCCTGAGGGGACTCAGGGCGGCTAACAACTTGTATGGGAGGGGAAGATATACAATAACATAAAAACACAATATATAATTAAAACCAAGCAACATTCATACAACATTCGGGTGGGGGCGGACTATGGTCTTACCCCAAGGCCTGGCGGGATATCCAGATCTTGAGGGCTGTGCGGAAGGTCTGAAGGGTGGTGAGGGTACGAATCTCCACGGGGAGATCGTTCCAGAGGGTCGGAGCTGCTACTGAAAAGGCTCTCCTCCGCGTAGTTGCCAGCCGGCACTGGCTGGCAGATGGCACTCGGAGGAGGCCTAATCTGTGAGATCTTATGGGTCGAGAGGAGGTGATTGGCAGGAGGCGGTCTCCCAAGTACGCAGATCCACTACCATGAAGGGCTTTGTAGGTAGTAAGAAGCACCTTGAAGCGCACACGGAGATCAACAGGTAGCCAGTGCAGCTCGCGGAGGATAGGTGTTATGTGGGCGAACCGAGATGCACCCACAATCACTCGCGCGACCGCATTCTGGACTAGCTGAAGCCGCCGGATGCTCTTCAAGGGCAGCCCCATGTAGAGCACATTGCAGTATTCCAGCCTAGAGGTCACGAGGGCGCGAGTGACTGTTGTGAGAGCCTCCCGGTTCAGGTAGGGTCGCAACTGGCGCACCAGGCGAACCTGGGCAAATGCCCCCCTGGTCACAGCCGACAGGTGGTAATCAAAGGTCAGCTGTGGATCCAGGAGGACTCCCAAGTTGCGAACCCTGTCTGAGGGGTGTAAAATTTGGCCCCCCAGCCTGAGCGATGGAACACCAACCAAATTTTTGGGAGGGAAACACAACAGCCACTCGGTCTTTTCTGGGTTGAGTACAAGCTTGTTAGCCCTCATCCAGTCCCTAACAGCTTCAAGTCCCTGGTTCATCACGTCCACCGCTTCATTGAGTTGGCACGGGGCGGACAGATACAGCTGCGTATCGTCCGCATATTGGTGGTATCTTATCCCGTGCCTCCGAATGATCTCGCCCAGCGGTTTCATGTAGATGTTAAATAGTACGGGGGACAGGACCGACCCCTGCGGCACCCCATATGTTAGGGGCCTCATGGTCGATCTCTGTCCCCCGACCAACACCGACTGCGACCTGTCCGAGAGGTAGGAGGAGAACCACTGCAAAACAGTGCCTCCCACCCCCACCTCCCGCAGTCGTCGCAGAAGGATACCATGGTCGATGGTATCGAAAGCCGCCGAGAGGTCAAGGAGAACCAAGATGGAGGCGTGGCCTCCATCCCTGGCTCTCCAGAGATCATCGGTCAATGCGACCAAAGCGGTTTCTGTGCTGTAACCAGGTCTGAAGCCGGACTGGAAGGGGTCCAGGTAGTCGGCTTCCTCCAAGGACCGCTGGAGCTGGTAGGCCACCACCTTCTCAACAACCTTCCCAATAAAGGGGAGGTTGGAGACTGGACGATAGTTGTTAAGTACGGCTGGATCCAAAGATGGTTTCTTCAGGAGGGGTCTCACCACCGCTGTTTTAAGCGCAGCGGGGAAGTGCCCCTCCCGAAGCGAGGCGGTAATAACCGCTTGGATCCAGCCCCGTGTCACCTCCCTGCTGTTAGCAACCAGCCAGGAGGGACACGGGTCCAGTACACAGGTGGAGGCACTCACAGCCCTCATGGCCTTGTCCACGTCCCCGGGGGTAACATCCTGAAACTCAACCCAGCGATGGTCTACCAAATCGTCCTCTCGTGTCTCGGCTGGCTCTGCAAAGGTGGAGTCCAAATCCGACCGAAACCGAGCAACTTTGTCCGCCAAGAACTGGGCATAGTCTTCAGCCCTACCCTGCAAGGGGTCCCCCGTATCCCTCTTATTTAAGAGGGAACGGGTTATCCTAAACAGGGCAGCTGGACGGGACTCGGCGGACGCAACCAAGGTGGCAATATAAGATCTCTTTGCTGCCCTAAGTGCCCTGATGTAATCCTTGGTGCAGGTTGTTAAGAGTGCTCGGTTCGATTCGGATTTATCGGACCTCCACTGGTGCTCTAGGCGTCTCCTCCGGCGCTTCCTCTCCCGGAGCTCCTCGGTGAACCAAGGAGGCCTCCGGGATCCGCCGCCTCGGAGGGGCCGTAGTGGTGCAATCCTGTCGAGGATCTCCGATGCTGCCGAATGCCAGGCAGCAACCAGAGTCTCTACCGGACTGTGGGCGAGAGTATCAGGAATAACCCCAAGCTCCGTCTGGAACCTCAAAGGGTCCATAAGTTGCCTGGGGCGGAACCACTTGGTCGGTTCCTCCTCCCTACAGTGGGGGTTTGGTCTTCGGAAGTCAAGCCTCAGTAGGCAGTGGTCTGACCACGACAGGGGTATGATCTCATTACCCCTCAGACCAAGATCACAAATCCACTGCTCCGAAAGAAATACGAGGTCGAGCGTGTGACCCGCAGAGTGAGTTGGGCCCCGAATTATCTGGGTCAAGCCCATGGCTGTCATGGAAGCCATGAACTCCTGCGCCCCATCAGAGTGTTCACCGATCGTAGGCAAATTGAAATCCCCCAGGACCATAAGCCTGGGGAACTCAATTGCCAGTTCGGCTACCGACTCGAGGAGCGAGGGGAGGGCTGCTGCAACGCTGTTGGGAGGCAGGTACGTTAGCAGCAGGCCCACTTGACCCTTGAGGTCCAGCTTCACCAGTAGGGACTCACACCCGACAAGCTCCGGAGCAGGGATCCTACGAGGTACTAAAGACTCCCGAATAACAATAGCCACACCCCCACCCCTTCCCTGAGCTCTCGGCTGATGAAGCACCTGAAATCCTTCTGGGCACATCTCTACGAGGGGGACTCCTCCCTCCGGGCCCAGCCAGGTTTCAGTAATACATGCCAGGTCTGCCCCCTCGTCTAAAATTAAGTCCTGGACGAGGGGAGCCTTGTGAACAACAGACCTGGCATTTAGCAACATCTGTGAATCAACCTGACTCATCAACATCTTTCAAATATTACTACACCTAGGAGGTTATCAAGGAATGGGTTTTTCAGATTTTTGTTTATTTAAAATAAGTTTCTGATTAGCCTTGGATAGTTCATCCCCACTAAATGCCTTTGTTTACAGCACGGGTGTCAAACTTGATCGCGTCATGTGACGTATCATAACATATTGTGACATTTTTTGCCTTTGCGGAACTGGAGTGGGTGTGACCTGTGTGTGTGATGCATCCGGCCCCTGGGCTGCCAGTTTGACATCCCTGGTTTACAACATTCAATGTTGCGAGTGATATTCAGTGAGATAAATATTTTCTCAGTTTGTTTCAGTGTTTAGCCAGAGTCAACTTTCAGACTATATATACTATGTTCTCCAAGAGTATCGCTTAAAAAAAACCCTTCTATATGCCAAATGATTATTATTAAGAACTATCAGTACTTACTGTTTGCTTCCTCTTCTTCCTACTGTACAAACAATATTTTGGATATTCCATTTGGGGATGAGGGTAGAAATCAACTTGTCCATGGGTTATGTAAGTTGATAGAGGGATATAATTGAGTCAGAATCTGGAATTAACTTTTGTAATTGTTATTAATGGCCAAAACACAAATCTCTTTCCTAAATGAAAAAAAAATACAGAAAATCAGATTTAGTTGACTTATCTTGTTAACATTCTAGTTTTTATATTTTCTCAGTGTTGTTATTAATAGAACCCACATTAGACCTTTGACCTCCCTGAGAATCTTGTATCCTCTTCTGAGTTTTCTCTTCCTATTGAAGCCTGAGTGGCAGAGCTTCCAAATAATGTTTTTTTAGATAAAAATAAATAACATATTCATTATCCTCCAGTTCAAACAGTTTAGACTCTTCACAGATAAAAATGTTATTCAGTGTGTTGCAGGTGCTATGTATATTACTGGATTTGCTGAATCCATCTCTGGCCTCCTGAACTTCACTAACATTTGGGCAATCAGAGGCATCTCCCTTGTAGTTCTGCTGGCCTTGCTTGGAATTAACCTGGCTGGGGTGAAATGGATAATACGACTTCAGCTGCTACTTCTCTTTCTCCTGGCTGTTTCCACACTGGATTTTGTCATTGGATCTTTCACACACCTCAGTCCAGGTAACCTTTTTCTGACTCTTCCAAATCAAGATAACCATCTTAACGTATGAATGAAATAAGTGTTTATCTATTTATCTGTTGATTAAATATACTAATATGAAAAAATATTTCTAAAGTCACAGTCTGTCTTTCTTTAAGTTTACACAAGACATATATTTTTATGGTCTCTCTCTCTCACACACACAGAGGAAGAGAGGGTGGGAGGGAGGGAGGGAGGGAGGGAGGGAGAGGGAAAGAGAGATTGGTTTATGGTCTCCCTCTCACAATCACAAAGGAACACCTTTACAATAGACGTTTTCCTATGCATTAGGTACACATGTTTATTATTTATTAAGTAATAATAAATAGTGTATTAGGTAAATATGTTTACCATCTTCAGGTTTTTTTAAATAACTGATTGAAAGTGATTTTTTAAAAATGTGCTGGGCAATTAATAAATATATTTTTTGTAATCTTTAAAGTATTTTACAATTCAGTCTGACGTATTACTATACAGAAAGGAACCAAAATCAATTCACTTGAATTGAAGTGGCCATGCAATTAAGTAATGGAAGAAAATAACCAATGAAGACTACCCCCCTCCTAGCAATTTTGGATGAAATGATTATGTCTAAATACTTAGAGTAAATTATTATGAGTTTCATTGGGTGCTTGAGAAATTTAGAGCTGAAGAAAATTATAAAACAGAATGACTCAGAAGGTTATTTAAACAGATACACCCATCCACAGCTGTTTTGGCCTAATGAAACTCAGGGCTGGATCTATCCAGACACTTCATCTGGTCAACCTATTAACTGCTTCACTTGCAAATTGTACCTGCTCCATATTGCATAAGAGCCAAGGTGGCGCAGTGGTTAAATGCAGCACTGCAGGCTACTGCTAGATCAGCAGTTCAGCGGTTCAAATCTCACCGCCTCAGGGTTGACTCAGCCTTCCATCCTTCCGAGGTGGGTAAAATGAGGACCCAGATTGTTGGGGGCAACATGCTGACTCTCTGTAAACCGCTTAGAGAGGGCTGAAAGCCCTATGAAGCGGTATATAAGTCTACTGCTATTGCGATTGCTATTGCTATTGCAACTTGTCTTCTTGGCTCTATTTTCTCCCCAAAAGTCACTTCCCAATTGGTTTTTTTCCCCATAGCCTTTCCAAGCATTGTTGAGCACTGTATGTTTCAGAATCATAATGTTATAAATTCTACTTATGAAAAACTAAAGGAAGCTGCATAGTACTTTTGTTGGCTGGGAATATGAGGCTGAGGAATTTTGTATAAGAAAAATAAAGTTGACAGTGTAAATATGATTGTTTGATAAGATCAAGTCCACAAGTATTAGAGAAGGATATGTGGCTTCTAAAAGATCACAGAATAGTAATTGATTGCAAACTGAATATGAGGTAGCAATATGTGACTGTAAAGAATGGAAATATGATTTGGAAATGCATCAACTAAAGTGTAGATAGTTCTCACTTAATGATTTAAAAGAGACAATAAAAAAACTAAGAAGAAACAAAATGACTTGAACACATGCTCTCCAGCATCCTACACCCAAATAAACAGGGATTAACATCAGATAAATAATCAAGCAGAAAACAATAATCAAGGAACTACATTCACCAAGAAAAAACACTGCCAGGGCAAGCTACAATATATAGACAGCAAGCAAATCTTACACTCATTAGCATTAATGATGTTACCTAGTCAGATAGTGCAAGCAATCAAACAGATTCACAGGGTACTGAGGACTCTAAAATTCAATCCTGAGTCCACATATTATCTTATATTGGAATGTAAAATATATCACTTTTGATGCAATATATCAGATCTAGACTGACATTGTTTCTAGGCTCAACTTAGGCTGTTCTGGGAGTTAGCATTTGACTTAGTAGATCTAAAGCTGGCTATTTCTCACTATACAAAAAGCAGAGCATTAGTTTTCAGCCTTAGTTAAGCTGCTGCAAATGAGGTTATCATACATGGCAGTGTTTACCAACTTGAAAATCTGTTGTCCAGATTCAGAGAACTTCTTCCTAGGTAAATCCCCAACAATAGGATTTAATCCTCAGTAAATGTATATAGATTGGTTGCTTAGTATCAGATTCACTGCTACAAATCTGTTTATGCTTAAGTGGCAATTTATTATTTATTCTAATCATACCAGTTCCATTTATGCAATTGGAATTTATTTCTTTATCATGGTCAAGCAAAATGAAGAGGGAGCATTTGTATATTTAAAGAGGCATATTCTGTAAAACATATTACAATTATATATACAGTTTTTAGTTATTAAATTCAAACATGTAAAAGTAGATGTAGTTACACAACTAAACAGAAGGTGTCACTTTATCTTCAAATTCTTTTACCTCAGCTTTTAACAGTGAAATGTTCTTTCTTTCTTGGCTTTGCATTCATTTATTATCTACACTGATATAAAAATCTAAAAACTAGGACAGGACGATGAGTCACTTGCAAATATTCTAATCTCTTTATCTGGAGAGAATTTTTAACAATGCATATGTCGTGAGTCAACTCAGAAGAAAATCTCAATGGCATTGTAGCCAGGAACACATAGTTTAGAATTACCTAACACTTGTTTACATTTTTTAAAAGGCAGCTGAGGTATTTGCTTCCTTAGGTAGTAACCTTAATCATTTTTAATGAATAAGGCCCACTGAGCACAGTTAGACTTATTTTTGGATAAATAAAGATTATGTTCTCCTATGAGAGCATAACTGAAATTTCTTTGCCAATGTAAGGTCACTTAATATTGACTACATATCCCCCTAAGATCATTTATTGCTCAATTTACCGAATTTCAACTCAGAATACATATCTGTAACTAATTTTCATCCTAGAATTTTTGAAAGTAGCTCTGAGACCAAAAATGCTGCAGTGTGTTCCCACAAGATCCATTTTCTTTTTGCTTGCTTGCTTTTCGTCGTCTTATTAATACATTTGGTTACTTCTTGTGCTTCTCAGATTGCAGTTAGAATTTTTAATCAGTCTTGATTATCATTATGCTCTGTACAGGATTTAGTCCTAAATGGTATATTACAGAAAGGATGCCCAGAGGATTGCACCAAGTTCTTTTAAGTTGGTTCAGAACCCCTCCAGCAGGTATGATGTACCTGGAATGTACATAACTTATAAGTTCAAGGAGTTTGAGCCTCAGTTTCATTGGCTGAAGAATGGAAAATTATGAAAAAAGAACTGATTTCTTCTACTGCTGCAACTATTACTGCTATGATTTGGCTATGATAGTTAAAAACATTCTCTTAAAAAAATAATTCTGAGAAGCATCCTTAAACCAGAAACTAAGAATGCCACAGGCATTGTAAACTGAAACTAAGCCAAAGAATATGTAAGTAATACAATAGAACAAAGCAAGAACATCCTTATGCAACCTTTACATTTTTGAAAACTGGCAATATAGCACCACCAAAAGTGACTGACTGTGTTAAAGATTTCTAGTGTGTTAAGCCACTGTAAACAAGAAGATGCTTATGATGCTTTTCACATAATTTCATGGACTAAATAGCCTTTAATTTGCCTTTGATCAGGATGTAGGCAGTGATTAGTTGGCCGATTGTCTAAAATTTCATTTTTTAAAACATGAGATTCTATTGTAATTCATAGATCCCTTCTTCCTCCCATTCAAAGTATTCTTTCTCTACTGTTCCTTAACTATGATTTGGGAAGTCCTGAAATACCAGAAACATCCTCTATGTGGTATCTAAGTATTGATTTTCAGATACCTCATATAAATGCTCTTCATGGGTATTTGAAAACATTCTTAAGAAATTGGAGTTACGTACATATTAATGAAAGGGTGACCTTACCTTTTCTCTCTATGTCATTTGAATGTCAAAGGTATTAAACATATATAGACTTTTTAGAAAAAGATCTTGATCAAATGTGCAAGAAATGTTAAAAATATCAGAAACCAATGCGAGAGAAAAGTTTGTGATATACAGCTTGAGTGATTGCTATAACACAGTAAAATTTTGTCCTCTCTCCCCATGTTGTTATTCTTGGCTTTAATTATTTGCAGTAGTTTTCTATTGCTTGTTTTAGAAAAAAAATGCATTATGGCTTATGTGGTAATATTAATAAAAAGTATTAAAGGTGGTTAAGAAGTGTTTAAATAAATAAATAAATAAATAAATAAATAAATAAATAAATAAATAAATAAATAAATAAATAAATTGTGGTGTTCTTTAGAAAGAAAAAACCCTGTATAGCTGTAACTGATAATCAGGTTATATCTAAGGCACAAAGAAATGTGGTAGATTAAAATTAATCACCCTAAAACAATCATGTTGTAGTACTCCCTTTAGTCTTCATATGTCAAAAAGCACACAAACTTGTACACATCCCCTTTATAGATCTCAAATGAAATTTGCTACGTGATTAGGCTTGGGTGGAGTTTCCTAGCTGTATCACTCCCATTTCCCCAAACACAACACACACACACAGACACACACACATCAATATTATCCCAGATTCAGTCACTTCCTTCCCTTTGCTGATTTTATTTTTAGAAGTTGAAGTCAAGCACATATTTTTCATTGTAGGATTATTCTCTGATGGGGTCTCCCTGGCTCCCTATAAAAGTTCCTCAGTCTCAAAACTTGTAGCTTTAGAGATCTAGAATTAAATGATTCTCGTTTTAAGGCATGTTAGAGTAAATACAGATCTCCACACAGCTACCTTCTTAGTCCATTTCAAAACAAAACATCTACTGAGTTGGCTTTAATGTTCATTTAGCATGATAGATGAACCCAATAGTTGTGGATTGTAAGCCATGATTTGCTGTTTAGTAATAGGTCTGACTCGGATTGCTATATCTTGAAACGATGGCATGGCTATTCCATAGAATAAATAGGAAAGAATCAAGATCATGTCTTGGGATATGTACATTTTTCCACATATTGTATGTGAAAAGTACTGGTAATTCCTCCAGATCTTGTTGGAAAACATTTTTCAGGAGGAAGACTTTGTGTCCCAGGCTTTAAATGTTAACATTTTTCACTCATTGTTACTTCTTTTTTCAGTGGGTTCAGAATTGGAGGAGCATAAGAACACAAGTCCACCCCTGAATGAGTGGTGCAACAACCCTTAGGAGACAGTTCTTTATTATCTTCCTGCAGACCATTTTGAACTTTTATACATAATACATAACTTTATGATCCTTACTTTCAATATGTTATAATAGCAGTTAGACTTATATACCGCTTCATAGGGCTTTCAGCCCTCTCTAAGCGGTTTACAGAGTCAGCATATTGCCCCCAACAATCCGGGTCCTCATTTTACCCACCTCGGAAGGATGGAAGGCTGAGTCAACCCTGAGCCGGTGAGATTTGAACAGCCGAACTGCAGAACTGCAGTCAGCTGAAGTAGCCTGCAGTGCTGCATTTAACCACTGCGCCACCTCGGCTCTTAATATGTTATAAGCCTCTCTGAAACATTTAGTCATCAAACGTTCATCCTTGGTGCATTGAGTAGTTGTGACGTGCTCACAAGAGATTTTGTTGGTTTTGCTGTTTGTATTTTGTGTCAGCTTCTGTGATTGCTAGACTGGCTGTGCTTAGGTGCAGACTCTGTTATTGGTTGCTGCACACTTTAACAACTTTCCTCATGTTTTAGCTGTAAGGTAGTCTGGTATTGGAAAAGCAGCAGCTAGAAGTGGGACAAAAATAAAAATAAATGGAAAAACTTAAATATTCTCCTGAATAAGGGTTGGACCCGGGAAGGCAAATTTTGAAAGTTCCAGGGCTTTCTTTTCCAGCAGTGGTTATGACCTTATAATAGCTACCAGCAGCAGCAAAAATCAAGCCCATTCCCCAGATTAAGTGAACGTCTGGAGAATATTGAATTTGTGCAAACAGCAAGTGTAGGATATTTGTTTCAACAGTACTTCAGTTAAGCTGTTTGAAGGTTACACTTGAAAAGGAAGACGGAGAAAAAGTAGAAAAGCTTCTGCAGAAAACAGCACGGTGAATTTGAGCCAGGTTCCTTATAAAGCTAGATAGGGTAGAGTCTGCCTGTTAAAAGAGGATTGCCTCTTCTGTGTTCATCAGGTAGCTCACATCTACCCACAAATCACCTGTGTAACTCTGATCCCAAACTGGCCTCTTCCTCTAGGTCATGGGTGTCAAACCCGTGGTGTCACGTTGCTGTCACATGACATTTCATTATGTTTTTTCCCTTCATGGAGCTGGGGTGGACGTGTCTTGTATGTGATGCATCTCGCCTGCAGGCCACCAGTTTAACACCCCTGCAGAGTCTAGCTTAAGCCCCAAGTTAACCAGAGCTATCAAATGGTTTATTCCCCACTGGCTAATATTAATGGAGAGGCAACAAACGCAGGAGAATTCACCTTACAGTATCTTGTCCTGCATTAAAACTACTGATACTGTGGCAGAAAAGAGATCGATAATCAGGGCCACAAATTTTATTCCAGCATATTTTTGTATTGTTTTAAGGATTAGTAGATTGCATGTTAACACCCATCTGGATGTATTCAGCAGTTCATAACTGGAGCTACATTAATATCTCCTTGTTGGTCTAAATGTATCTGGTTTACCATTGTGAGAATTCATACTATGATCGCTTATTTGTGTCTCAGTACATTGGGTGAAAATTAAATATTCTGAATGGTCACTTGGAAAGTATGATTAACTTATATAAAGTCAGCAAATTGTAATTAATTCAGTTAACTGCGATAAAAATCACAGACATAGTGTGACATGTGAATCCAGTCACTGGCCAAGTGATTGGAAGGACATTTTTGAAACTCTGAGTAATAATTGGCCGAATGTCCTTGTGTCTGAAAGTGGCATGTTGAACTGACCCCCAAAGGCTCAAATATTGTCCTGGGAATCAACACGTAAAAGTTAAGTTCTAGTGGTAGGAAGAAGAAAAGGAGAGCTGGTATAACGAGTGTTCTACAGCAATGAAGAAAATAACATTAAGAGATGGAAATAAGTTTTGGGAAGTTTATGGTTATAAGAAAGCCATCTTAAGGATACAAAGAAATGAGACAATTTTATGTTTGCATAGGTCAATTTGAAATAATCAGGGGACTCTTTTATTCTAAACTTATTATGAGGTTTTCTAAAAGCTGATAATTATTTGTCATAATGAGCAGCTGTCTGCAAGGAATATAATCCTTCTATTCCCCACCATCCAGTCAGAGCTGAAGAAGCTTCTTGGATGAGAAGTGAAACGCCTTCAAAGAAAACCCAGAATTCCCAGTTGCCTCTTTAAAAAGCACCTTTGGGACAACCATGACCTGGATGACTGAGAATCTCCATAGACAGCCATGGGGCAAAATACGCTAACATTGTAAACTGCTCAGAGAATGCCGTAAACCACTATTGAGCAACATATAATTCTAAGTGCTATTGCTATTCTGCTTAAATGCATCTGGAAATGGGTGCTACAAAAATTATCGACTCCAACCAGCAGCAGAATTTCCACCCAACGACTGTATAAAGTAGACACTATGGTGAAACAGATCAGGAGATTGCTAATGTGATCTTTTATTTATGAAAACCCACCCTGCTTGCTCCACCCACATTTTTCCAATTATAGTGCATTGAATTGATGTGACATCACTCTTGACCATAGGCCAGTCTATTCAACAGTCTGGCTAAGAATTTATTAACTGGTTATCTGCCAATAGGTCTGGAGTCCGATTTGTAATGCAGACTATTCTTTTTTTTAAATGATAACATTGTTGGGGGGGCTTACAACAACGGGCCTAGGAAAACCTGCAGAATGTCTGGAGTAGATAGTTCAAAGAAACATTTAAAAAAAAACCTGATTACCTATTTATGAAGTAGCAGGGATGAAAGTGGAGAATTAATGAGTGTAATTTACCAGTCATCATAATACTGTATCTTTGGCTGGCCAAAATATTAAAATGTGATGTATCATTCTCATTACTACTACTGATTAGCCTTGTCTATCATTTTGCTTTTTGATCTTGTTACAGTAGTTGTAATCAAAAGCAAAAATGGGAATTGCAGCGTCTGTAAAATTTCATCGGCTGCTAATTGGAAATCAAGGCAAATCATAATTCACAAAATTTGCCGGATTAAAACTAGTGCTGCTAAGTGAACTTCTACTGGTTAAGTTGAATGTATAATAGACCTTTAAATTATCTACCCAAGCTTGTGCAAATGGCCATAATGTTTTTCTGCTTGGCAGCTGTGGAGTGCTATTATCCAGTGAGTGCTGGAGCCAGCAGAAAATAAACTAGAAGCAAAGTTGCTATCTGCACAAGAAGAGAGGTGGGGAATGGAGAAGATGGGGAGGGGATCTTCTGTGGTGCCTGCAGGTCTTCTGCTGATGCTTCTCCATGGATAGGAGAACTAGAACCAAAGAAGCCATTCTCTAGCACATCTTTCAACATTCCTCCTCTCTTCATTAGATGAGACTTCCCTCTTCCTTCTAGCTTCTGTTGCCATGAATGACAAGGAAGTGAGTTTCCTGCTAAGAGTGCTTTGATAGATCAGAAAATTGGCACCAGCGTCCCCGTCTACCACAAAACTACACTTACATCTTATCTTACTAACTGTTGTCCTCAACCTTCATCACAACTGCTTTTCTCCATCTGTCTTTTTTTCTTCAGATCTCTCTTAAGGGTCCTCAACCTTTGTGTAACTGGAATAGTGGTGAAAGAGAATTCTATAACCCAGGACACAAATTCTGAAATGTATGACATATGGAATAGAGCAACATGTGAACCCTCTTCACATGTTGCTACATTCTATATGTATACATTCTTTCATTCAGAACGAAAGAAACTTCACAGTGATTGATTGATTGATTGTGTTGAACAAAAGGATTGTGCCAGATAGGAGCTGGGACAGGTAGTGGAAACGGGTAACCATAGTCTTTAAATGCTAGTATCAAAAACTTAAATTGGGCTCTGGACTTAATAGGGAGCCAGGTTAATTCTTTCTGAAGTAAAGAACTTCAGGAAAATAAGGGACGTCCAGAGAAACATATACTGCAAAGTACCAGACCAAGGTCAGATGGACAAGGGATGGCATGCTTCTTTCCCTGTCTCTATTTTTCTTACCACCAATAGGTTAGGCAAGAGAACTAAATGACTTTTTGTGCATTGGGAGAGACCTGACTTGCTCACCCACAAAATGGTCCTGAAAATCAGAGGCCACTAACAGGAAAGAGGAATGTCTGCCTACCTGCAGCAATATCAGATGCCCAATAGAGCAGGTTGAGCCCCATATGTACCCTCATCTTTATATGATGTACTTTAGACTGACAAGTTGATATAGCTTGTGCTGGAAGACATTGGAAAACTGTTCAGAAAAGGACAACTAGTGAGTAAGACAACATTATGTTGTCCATGTCTTCTAAATTCATTTTCTGAAGTCTCACCAATCCATGGTTAGCTGGTCTCTGGAAACAACAGTCTTGTTTCTGTTTTTGTTGGATTTTGCTTTTACTTTTTGTATGATTTTTGGGGTTTGTATTATTTTTTGTGAGCTGTCAGAGTTATCGCTCAAGGATGGGAGGCCATACAAGTCTTTTAAATGACTCAAGAAATAATGTACCTGTAACTTTCCTATCTTCCTTTGGGACCAGGTTCAGAGGATTCTGCTTTTGATCAATCATAGTTTATTATATCACCCAGTCACAGATCTGTGGTTAATCTTGAACATACAGTATTCCACAATGCTGTGCCTGTGGGCCTAGGGAGTGCTCTGATTTCAAATATGCTTATGAAGTTATTTTGAGGGGAACACTTCAGAGTGATGTTGCTATATGCCAAGGGACATCTTGAAAAAAATGAAGTGTGGACCAAAGCTCACTGAGAAGACAATGAAATAACAAGAAGGATGTTCAAGGATCAGGATGAGTTTTAGTAAAAGTTTGTGTAGCCTACAAAATGTCCCTGTAGTTTGAACTCTGTAGAAAGAATTGAACCAGGGCCTGATGGATCTGCCCAAGGAGATGGTAAAAGAGATGATGCTACAGTAATCTCCTTTTCTGGAAAGGGAATATGGGAATGGAACATAAATGAAGGGCGGTAGACTTTCGTGCAGTGTGTAGAGTTTCCCTTGAATGTCCTGGAGGAATTACTAAAACAGATTAGGATACAACAGATGAATCCCATTGCTGCATCATTCTTTAGTACAATGCTTGTATAATTACTGTATAAATATATGAGAAATATATGTATAATAACTTGCCATACCTCCTCATTGAAAGATGTGTCTAAGAATCACATCATTGACTCAGTACAATATGTTTAAATTTCTATGTTTCCCTTTGTAAATCATACTGAAGAAATACATTTCATGTAGAAATGGGATTTGACTTGATGGAAATATGGGAACTCAATGTCCTCTCTTAGAGAAGAATTTGGGAGGTTCAAAGGATGTGGAATAAGATAGCTAAGTCTATTAGGGGGAAAAAAGACTTTGGTCATAGGATGGGAGTTGTCCAGTTAACTAAGCTGGGCAAACAATATCTTAAAGCTCCTTATCGTTCTCAAGCTATGACCTTCTACATCATGCTGATCAAATAGCTGGCATTTAAGTCTTCTTTCATTTTGTTTTGATTAAACTTTTAATCTCTTTCTGTATTTGTGAAATTTTCATCTGTACTGCCCTGTGATTAGACTTTGAAAAGTTTGTTCCTTTCCGGTTTACTTCTTTGCACTTTTTTTATTACTACATTTCCTCATCAACTTTTCCCCTCCTCCAAATTCAGTACTACAACTCCACATTTTTTTTCAATGCAATCCCCTCCCCTTTTGCAATTTCACAAAAAGAAAACACAAATCTGTGTATAGCATGCTATTCTAGAATCCATCGAGTAGCTACATTTTATGTCCAAATGTAATGAACTTCCCGTGACGCAGTCAAGGAAATATGTGGACAAATCTAGAGGCATGAAATCTTATTTCATAACTTATTTCAATTCTCTTTGCGGTATGATACTGGTTGTGGTGGCTCATGCCTCCCGCCATGGGAATAGCAGACCAGTTGGCAAATGCAGTGTTCTGTGCAACAAAATTGTGACTGGATTTCTCTAATTTAAGAGAGCAGGCATGACACAAACAGTACAATCTAGTAGCGATGTGGAAACATTTAGTTCCTTAACTCTTGTCCATCATAGGTGTAATGTGCTATTGACTCCATGCTTCCACCATATTTACAACTCAAAGTAATACTACTGCCCCCGCTTCTGTGTGTCTAATAGTTTTTTATATATAGCAACAACAGGAAGGCAGAGTGGTTTCAAGGGGTCTGGCAGATATTGTAGGAAAGGCGGAACAGTCCAGACACAGCATGTGGATCATGAGCAGATTTGCCCACAAACTCTCTTCAGCTTTTCTAAAAGCTTTATTATCCTGGAAACCTATGGTATAATGCACAGATATTGTCATAGCTTAGTGATAGCAACAACAATATGCCTTCAAACAAAACTCAACTCCTCTTTATAGTTTCATCTGTCTCTTAGTTGATGATTACTTGGCATGGAACATACTAAATGCCTCCTCTTGTGTTCTCAATACTTTAATTTGTTTGCTGCTCATCTCACCATTCAAAACACTCAATAATGGAAAGATTGCCTCTTTCACTCTATCGATGGTGTTTTCATCTATCTTTCCCCTTTACAAGTCACTACAATGATATGAACTGAGGGTTGGAAAACAGTTGAATGAAAGGACTTATTACATATTTAAAAAGAAACGAACTAAGACAATGAGAAATGTAAATGTGTTGCCCTTGCTAGCAGCCATACATTTTATGTAATATTTAGTTGGATAAGCCAATAAATAAATGAAATATTCTTAATTGCTGATACCAAATTCAGACTGTGAAATACTGAATTCTGTAACTCATAACATGTATAATCACATCCATTCTACTCCAGCCAAACATAAGTTGGATTCACACAATGCTACCTTGTAATGTGGCTTGGTGCTTTTGGTTTAGTATGATCTAGCCATTGTGGTTTGTAAAAGTCCGTTTGATGACTTAAGGCAATATATTGAACAGTAACTGAGTTAGCAATAGCATAGCAGTTAGACATATACCGCTTCATAGGGCTTTCAGCCTCTCTAAGTGGTTTACAGAGTCAGCATATCGCGCCCCCCCCCCCCCACAGTCTGGGTCCTCATTTCACCCACCTCGGACGGATGGAAGGCTGAGTCAACCTTGAGCCGGTGAGATTAGAACCGCTGAGCTGCAGATAACAGTCAGCTGAAGTGGCCTGCAGTACTGCACCCTAACCACTGCGCCACCTTGGCTCTTGCACAGAAACAAGATTGTGACCCCAATCTCCATCAACTGTTAGTAGCTCTTGAGAACTTAGATGTCTTCCTGCCTTGCCTGAAGACATATGCATAGGATTTAGCTTGGGTGCTTTTGCAGGGAAGCACATGCTCTCTCAATGAAAGATGTCCCTTCTCCTAAGGGTTAACTTTGCTTTCTTTTAATGGAATCCATAATTGGAGCTCTATCCTTGTCTGCCTAAAGTGAATATAGGATTGCAGTCTGATATTATTGGGATGCTTTAGTTTTGTGCTCAGCCTAGTTTTTGTGCTTGTGAAAAACAATCATTAACAAGTGGAGGGCACATCCACAACATTGCATGTACTAAATTAAGATGCAGCAACATTGTGTTTCATTTTTACTCTACTGGGATTGTGTACAGTACAGAGATTGTTTTCCCTTTGAACTGCAAGCCGTAGATGCTCCTGGAAAAGGCTGCAAATAATTGCCTCTCTGGATATAAATAATGCAGGAACAACCTCCAAAGCCAACTGTATCCCATTTTCTTCCACACTGACAGAAACTGAGATAGCCATGAAGTATCTTCCCCCTGAAATGCAGCTTTAGGGATTCTGGGGGTGTATTTTTTGCTGGGGGCTGGGGAGGTTGGCTTTAAATGGGAAGACTTGGGAGATCCAGTCAGAATCAGCAAACAGTAACTTGGAAGGAAAAAATAGTCAGTACTTCAGAAGGGTGGAGATTTCCTTTTAGGTAAACACATCATTCATCTGAGGGAGCACATTCTTTTCATCAATAGATGAGGGCGGCTGAATTGCTATTCTCACGGCTCGGCCTTGTTAGATTGTAATAAGCCATTTAGCTAAACTCTACGCATTTCTTTTGCTCGGCTTGGCCTCTGGAATTCAAAATCAATACTGTACTAATTGAATAATTCACTGCTGTACAGAAGTGAACAATAAGAGAAGCCTTCATTCTGCACTCTCTTTCAAATTCTGCCTCTTACGACAAATTAATTATAGTGCTGTATCTGTGCACAGAACTGGCAATCTTGCATTCTTGTCAATGGGGTTTTTGTATTTAATGTGCCATGTTGTAATAATCATTCTGCTTATAAGCACCCCCAGAAACATCTGGTTGAAGATGTAGAACAGGAAAAAAGTATAAGATGAGCCTTGGTTTGACCCATTGATTGTGATTTTATGAACAGTATTATCTTTGTATCATCTTTTCCCTGGAGATTTGTCCAAAACCATAAAAGTAGCACAGTACAATGATTTGCAGACTGTGGGGTTAAAATTATAATACTTCACTATGAAACTTGTTTCCAAATACATATGCTAATTAATATATAAGAGCCCAGGATCCATTACAGAAATATGGAAATTCCACCACTCATTTAGGATCTCAAAAGATTTGAAAACCATAATAAAAAACCCTTTGCTTGCCCTCAAAAGTATAACAAAATACTCAGTTATAGAGACATGAGCATCATACATAGGTATACTTCTATTTACCAATATCTTATGTATTGTGGAGCTGCTTTGTAAAGAGTTGAAATTATACTGCTGAATAGCACAAAATAAATCCAATATGATGCATACTGAATGCCAATTTTAATTGAAATCCCTTCATCCTAGCATCTGAAAACATTTAAAGCTTGAGTCAGGTATTTATCCTTCAGTCTCTGGAATTTTGATTTAAGCTCCTATACAGCCCCCCTTTTGGTTTTAACATTTTCCCACCCCACAAGCACCCATTATAAGAACAGCTTGGCATGGTGATAATCCTTTCAGAATATTTTCAGTGTTGTGTTATTAGGTTTCGCACTATAGCCCCAGTGCCAAGATTTGCAAAGCTTTAACTTTTGAACTGACTTTATCTTGAATTCAACCCAAAACTTGAGTACTGTATATACTCGAGTATAAGCCTAGTTTTCAGCCCACTTTTTGGGCTGAAAATAGCCGCCTCGGCTTATACTCGAGTCAGTGAAAAATTTGCCCGAAATGGAGGAGAAAAAGGGGCGGGGCCATGCCGCTGGGTGACACTCGTGAATGGCCCAGTGCCCCTGTGAGTTTCCCCTCCCTCTGTGTCAGTTTGCCGCGCAGCGCGCACCGCACCATCCCCCCTCCTCACGTTCTAATGTAATGCAGGGCTGTCTTACGATTCCCCTTCCTCCCCCTCCTGCCGCTCTGCAACGATGTCCCACCTCCTCCTTGTTATGGCAAGCAGCCACATAGCGATGTCCCACCTCCTCTGGTACAGTGATCCAATGATAGGAATCACTGTGCCGTGTGTCATAGGAGGCGGGACATCGCTCCCGCGGCTGCACGGGACATCATCATCACAGCGGGACATCAGCATCATGAGGTGAGTGAAGTATTTCATTGAATACACCGCTAGTTTACTGTTTTTTCTTTGAAATAAATATTCAAAAACATTATTGGTATCTATTTTTATTTTTGAAATTTACCGGTAGCTGCTGCATTTCCCACCCTAGGCTTATACTCGAGTCAATAACTTTTCCAGTTTTTTTGTGGTAAAATTAGGTGCCTCGGCTTATATTCGGGTCGGCCTATACTCGAGTATATACGGTAATCTGTGATGAAGTCCAGCTTTCACAGAACTTACCATGGTGGATATCTTTGTTCCAGTTACATAACACCTCTCCCCATATAACCATTGCTCAATGCCAGCGATTTCACCTCTTGAGTATTTTCCAAGTTCTCAAATCAGTAGACAGAAATCTCATACTTTTCCAAAGTTTGGAGATCTGACTTATTCTGCAAAATGCTAACTTTTCTAAAATTTTAAAACACAACATTCCTCCCCCTCACATATGGCCTCTTAAATATGTGCAAAAACAAATCTTACCTCCAGTAAGATTTAGAGAACGAATAGGAAGTTCCTCTATTTACTTAGGAAAGCTAGTGGGAATTATGGATGTTTATTTCTCGTTGCTTGTGTTCTTTTTAATGAAACCCATCATGCTTTTGATTTGGGATGTGATGACATCTGTGGGATAAAATATAGTTGTTCTGCATATTTATCAAGAGGAGGTATGATCCTAATAATTTTGCCCAGGGAGCTAAAAATAAAGTTTTACTGTGTTTCCCTTCTTCAAACTTCACAAATGAATAATAGTCACTATGCCTCAGGTTCCATGACTCAGTAATCATTATTTAAGACAATAGGAACAATTTTGGTGGTTTTTTTGCAATGTCTAACAATGGAGATAGAAATGACCCCTGTGATTCTCTTGACCTCTGCCAGATATCAACAGGCCCAGACAACTGAGGCCAACTTTACTTGGATAGGAAAGTGATGGTATCACCCAAACATCTTTGCCATTAGAGGAACGTTCCCTAAGGTGATAAAGATTGGAAATTCTATTTCAGCAGTATCTGAACTCCAGAATCTCCACTTCCCGTTTCTAAATATATAATTTTACTGCTATGTTTCATTTAAATGTTGTGTTAAATATCTCTGGCATAGTACATGTGGGTTTCTTTTCAACTGTTTCATCTAATCACACAGTTCAAAAAGATTTAAACATCATTTGGTCCAACCCTCTGCTCAGTGTAGAATCTGCTAAAGCATCTTGGGCAAATAAATATCCAGCCTGTATTTGAGGTTTTCCAGTGAATATATCATTTCAAGGAACAATCTGTTCCTCTAGTTGATACAATAGCTCCTGTCATTTGGCAACTGCTCCTAATATCTAACCTGACTCTATTTCCCTGCGTTTCACAGGAGCTTGATCATACCTTCCAGAACAAGGGAGAATGAGTTCACTCTCCTCCTATGTGACAATCCTTTAGCTTTCTGAAGACTATTAATAATTATTCCATCAATCTCTTCTTTTGCAAGTGAAACATTGATTAACTATGTATTTTCAAGTCATTTTCAACCCGAGCAACCAAATAGATCCCCCCCCAAAGCTAAACATATCAGTTTATTCATTGTTCCCCAAAATGCCTGGCTTCTGGTCCTCTCACCAACTCAGTATATCTCCTCTTAGCTCATTCCAGTTTATTGATGCTGTTTTTAAACTACAGAAATGATGTAATAATATTCCATAAAGGCAGAATTGAATGGAACAAGAATTTCTGCTGATGTGGAGTCTATGGCCTTGCTATTACATGCCAAATTGCGTTTGCCTGCTCAAGAGTCACATTGCACTCTTGCCTCATGTTTAACGTTGTCATCAACTAGAACTGGGGTTTGAAACTTTCAACCAGCAAATGAAACTAGATCTTTTGATTAGTAGGAGTGGGGTTTTGAACATCAGTTGACAAGCTTTATCCTTTCCATTGTATCATAGGTTTTAAATTAGAAAGGTTAGAAACTTTTCAAGAGATTAAGGGAGGGAAAAAAACCCTCTACACAGGATTTCTCCTCCCTCTCCATTCTTATTCCCTTGCAATAAGTTTGTTTTGGTTCCCCATAACTCTGAAGAAACTATTCCAGTCCTTGAGGAAACCCAGCTGAAGGAACCCTACACTAGAACAATCACACTATTTTCCATATACCACAACATACCCCATCCCCGCACCATTCAATAAATGTACCTTTCCTTCCCCTACTTCCAAATCTGGGACTTGACATTTCTCCCAGTTAAAATTCATCCTGTTTTTTCAGTCCATCATTCAAGCCTGTTTAAAATGTATTGAATCTTCTCATTCTTTTCTGAAGAACCTGTTCTATTCCTCCTAGTTTCTCGGCAGCTGCAGGTTGGCTAAATATTCCCTCAGTCTTTTCAGGCAGGTCACTAACAAAAAAGTTAAATAACATATCTCTGTGACATCAGCTGAGTGCTATTTTCCAAGGCAATGGGGAGCTATTTGTTAATAACCACTGGAGGTGTTTGTTCAGCCAATTAGACAGTTTTGTTATTACTCTAAAACATTCTGTTCCAGAAGCCTGATAGATGTCCTATAATTCAGTGTAAGACCTAATGTTCCTTGAAGATTAGGAATGATGCTGTTGACTTCAAGTGAGCTTATGGAAAATGGGCCATTTTCAAAGACGTGTAAAGACTAAAAATAAGAACAGGCGTAGGGAATGAAGAGAGTAGAGATAAAACTGCAATGTGCATCTCTTTTGTGCTGAACAAGCTAGAATTTATATATCGTCACATTGTGTTATACAGTTAAAATACCTATATCTAAACCAGGTTATTTAACAATAGAACATGGAGAAAGAAGTGTATGTACAATCTGAATTTCTAAATAGTTCACCAAGTTTTCAAGTTATAGAAAAATGAATTTTTTGGAGTGTTTTATATATAGGTAGTCCTTAACCTAAGACCACAGTTGGGACCAGAATTTCTATTTCTAAGCAACATGATTGTTAAATGACTCTTGACAAATTTTACAATTTTTCTCCCATGATAGTTAAGCAAATCATTGCTGTTGTTAAGTGAAACAAATGGTCATTAAGAGAATCCAACTTTCCCAATGATTTCGCTTGTTGGAAGTGGCTGGGAAGTCATAAAGGATGATCATGTGACCCCAGAACATGACAACCATTGTAAATACATGGTGGTTGCTAAGCACCCAAATTTTGATCAAGTGATGGTGGAGATGCTGTGATGGTCATAAGTATGAAGACCAATAATAAGTCACCCTTTTCATTGTTGTTTTAACTTTAAATAGTTGGTAAATGAGTGATTATAAATTGACAGAAAACCTTATCTTTCAGTGAACTCTTAATAACTTTTTTCAATCTTCTAAGTACAGAATATCCTATTAATTTCCAAACTACTAGTGTATAACAATCGTTTCCTTTTGAATGTGCTTTTAGGAGAATTAAAAAATTAGAACAGCTTGTGATGCTAATGTTGTGCTCACCTCCATTTTCATACCCAAGAATATGGCTTCATTGGCTATTCAGAGGAGCTTCTATTGAACAACACACTGCCAGACTACAACCCAGGGGAATCTTTCTTCACTGTGTTTGGTGTCTTCCTTCCAGTTGCCACAGGTACCATGTAATTTGATGGGAGTTTTAGAGGATGTACTGCAAAATTTTTGAAAGAACCTGAACTTGGCCATCTAGTTTAGCATTCATTATCCTACACTGAGCAAAGAATAATTTAGGAAATTCTCAAAGGTGCTGAGGAGAATAACTGTGTTTGTACAATACCTATTTCTCCAAGAACAGAATATTCTAGAGGAAGCTGAAATGTTCTGCCCTTCGTCTGGACTGCAACAGTCCAGTTGTCCAACCATTCCAGAGGTGGTCCAGCAGCTAAGAGAGAATAAGTAGGAGGCTAAACCCACAATCTTCTTTTCTACTTTCTGGGGCCGGAATAATTGAAAATCTTCCAACAAACTCTAAACAGATAATCCCACTACAACCTACTCGATTCTGTAATAACATCCTACCTAATTTGAGGCAGAATAAAACGTTTCCACCACATTTATTAAATAGGTGTATATTTAGTGTGTACTTTAATTGGTGTTTGATTGTACTTTCCTCAAGATTTACTACACCTCTACTGTAACCATTTGATTCAATGTCCAGATTCATCAGCAAATAGTGGGCATTACAGTTTCCCATAACCACATAGGACTATTGGAAGCCCTAGAATTTTTGCTACTTGCCATATGCTAAACAAATTTTCCATATGCTAAATTTGCCATATGCTAAACAAACAAAGTGCTCCTTCTTATCTTACGGTTTGGCAAGGGCTTCAATAGAATTGGAATGCATTAAACCTGGAAAATCTCCAGAGCATTCAAGAATGCCTTAGATCCAGAATGGTGAACCTATGGCACACATGCCAGAAATGGCACGCAGAGTCCTCTCTGTGGGCATGCGCGCCATCGCCAGCTGCTCTTCTAGTTTCTGGCGCACATATTATCTGGTCTTCGTGGGCGCTGGAGTGCCCAAAAAACAGGCATATGCATGCCGGCCAGCTGGTCTTTGGGTTATGGCACTCCAGCGTGCGCAAATACATGCACATGTGTTCTGGGTTGGGCACTCGGTGCTGAAAAGATTCACCATCACTGTCTCAGATGCTGTAAGTTTCAAACCATCCTTTCATCCTTGCAGGATAGATCAGCCCTGGCCCTTTTCAGGAAATGGGATTGTATATCTTCTCTAACTAGTGTAAGCCAATTAACAAGAGATGGGAAATGCAGTGTTCCTACCTTTTATCAGCTGATACATGAGATTCCCAGTGATGCTAACACTCCCAGTCCAGCCTTGAATGATATCAGCCAAGTTGCTAGCAGGATTCATATAGTACACCAAACATTAGTTTACTTAAGTGTGATTTATAAACAATTTGAATGTGGTTGGATTTGCCAAATATACTAGATTAAACAAAATAAGCCATAATTATACCTTGATGCAAATACCTAAACCCTCTCACTTTTTTCTACAATAGGCATTTTATTGGCTTACACACTTTTAGAGGGCTGCTTTGGTACTTCTTGAAACAAAGCATCCTTTTAGTTGCTTCATGAAACAGCACAGCTCCCTGCTTCTAAAAGAATGATATGAAAGTGCTTTGTGGTTTGTATCATGTTGTTCCCCTTAAATATATTTTTATTTTGTTCAAAACAAGATTAAAATACAAAATACAGACCTTAAAAAATATCTAAAAGAAAGAAAGACAAAAAACACAAAACAAATTTAAAAATGCATCAAACCACCCATCCCCAACACATACACACATAATATCCCCTAATCAGCTGAATACTGATCTATAGATCACTAAAACATAGTTCCCACCCCTTACAAAACAGGCACTCCCAAAAATTTTAATCTACTAAATCTATTTATAAATTGTTGGCCTGTCCTTCTATAAGTTCATGTTGTTCCCACGGCCTTTCCAGAAATCCAGGAGCCAGAAGAGACTTCAGTGTGAAATGGTGTAAGAATATCTAAAGCATGTGTGGAGAAACTGTGCTGTTTACTGGACATTCAGAGGAGGCTTCACCATCATGCAGAATGCTTCAGATGTAGGCCTAGTGCCATTAAAACAAGCTCACTTTACAAGGTTGCCAGAAAGATTTACCTCTGAAAATATTTGCATTCAAACACTGTGATACACGAATATCCAGCTTCCTAAGCATGAATTCCTATTCTGAACCACATTGAAAATGGTAATGGAAGATTCTACCCTCTGGTTTGTGTGTTTAGTACCCATAGGTTCTGTCCCCCCCCCTTGTTGTTTAATATCAGCAAGAATCAGTGAATTATCTGGAGGCTGAGGGCCAGACTAGAAACAGTCTTCACATGTAGGCATCCATACTAGCCACAATGACCAAAAAGTGACAACATTTGAAAAATAAATTTGTAATCCCAATTACTCAGCGGATTGAACATCTCATAGTTCTTGCGACTTATAAACAAGTTGTTTACAGACATAGAGTGAGGTTGTGTGGTCACTTAGTTTTTAGAAGTAGACACAAAAAGGATCACTTACTTAAAAAAGTAGCATGGCAGGAATGTTTCCCATGAATCTCTTTGTGCAAGCCTCATGTATTGCTCAGAAGTCATTTTTTAAAAAATATTATTTATCCTCTTTTAAATTTGGAAGCAGAAAATTTTCTCCAGTTGTTAAGAAGAGGGGATAAAGCATGTACTGTTTCTCTAGGTATGGAAGATACAATTTGCCAAATGCAGGTTAAACCTTTGCTCTCTGGAGGCTGACAAGAATATTAAAAACTGTTAGGTCTGTCTAAGCATCACAATGTCAATCAGATGAGAGCTAAGAAAGTGCCTTTTTCCAAGGGAATAGTATCAGTTTCATTGAACACTCTCTTCTCAGTGCTGTTCATAGATGTATTATTTTGCCATACTCTTTTCAGGTGTTCAGATGTGTCTTGTAAGCCAGCTCCTTTGGGCAAAGTTCCTGAACACTGAGCCTCACATATAGGTATACGTATGTAATATTCCATCATAGTACAGCCAGCCCTTGTTAGTAATCAGAATTGGGACTGATGATTGATTGTTAAAAGAAGTAGTCATTAAGTGAAACTGTGATTGTGTTTACAATCCTATCTCAGTTTTCCTTTGCTTTGCAGACCTGTGAAGGACATAAACACAAGGACTGGTGTAGAGTTACTTTGTTATCACTATTACAACTCCAAACAGTCACTGTCTGGTTGTCACTAAATGAGGACTACCTGTATTTAACTTAATATGCCTCTCATTCATTCATTATATGCAGGTTGAACCCATGAAGTTTTTTTAAAAAACAACTTCCTGTTGAGTCTCTGTGATGCGGCATGTAAAAAAAATTCTAAAAGAGATAGGAGTGTTAAAACTATCATTAAATTGATTATAAACTGATAGGCTCTGGATACTTCTGAATTCTGTGGAAAACTGGGGGAAATAATGAAAGTTAAAAATGAAGTCAAATAAAATGATCTTACATTAACCTCTCAGCTTAAGCCTCACTTAACCAACAAAAGATACCCACCAAGCCTTGTGGCCCTCTTATTTATAATCCCAACTTTATCAGAAATAAAGTTATCCAGTCTAATACAAAAGGATTCTTGCATTCCCTTCTCATACACATAATGTTGGTTTCCACCTGGCTCTTTTTGATTAATAAGAAAACAAAAGAAGCTTGCTAAATCAGACCACTGATCCATCTAGTCTAGCATTCTGTGTCATGCAAGGGACAACTAAAGGAATTTGATAAACTTGCAAATCTAGATTGTACTATTGTTCTCTGCAATTAATACTTAAGACAGGCAGGCAGCTAAGATTCAGCATCTAGGCATACCCAGCACTTCTATAAATTATCCAATGTCCTTTTAAAAGTATCCAAATTACCTTTTATCACTTTGACTGTTAACCGAAATTCTGCAACTTAATCTTGAACTACGTAAGAAATATTTTCTTTTCTAACTCTTTTAATCTCCTGTGTGTATTTCTCCACAAGCTCTTTCCTTCTCTTAGATTCCGTTTCCTATTCTAGATCCAGCATATTCCTTTTGGACTGCTAGTAGAAAGTCCAGTTTCCTCCTCTAGTGTTTGTGCTATCTTTTGTTGTATACAGATTATCTCTGTATATTGATTTTGGCACCTGTAACCATGTTAGAATTGCAGGTCCATTCTGGTAGAGAGATGTTCCTAAGGATGAGTTCCTGGAATGAGTCTAAATGCTTGGAAGACTAAACCCCTAGTCCTTTCACGCTTATGGAGCATGTAAAACATGTTCTGATTTATCCTCTTACCTTATTTTTTCTCTAGAATATTTTTTTCTAGCTGCTTTTGAGAATAAATGATTCATGGCTTTCTTGCACCATTTTGTTGAAAATATTTCAGACATATGGCCTTGTGTAGTTTTTCTTACAGGATTATCTTAAAAAAAACTGAGTGCAAATAAAATAGTTTGTTTATCCCCATGCACATTACAATGCATTAGTAGATATCAAGATAGGTATTTATGCAGTGGTTAAAGTCAGAAGACACTGAAAACTGATTAGAAGTGTTAGAAAATCAATTTGGCTATAAACTGGAAGACCATGAGTTCTAGCTTTGCCTTTGGCCAAATCCAGCTGAGTCACCTTGGCCCAGTCCTGTTTCTCTCAGCGCAGGAAAGAGGAAACAAGGACAAACCACTTTGAAAACTTCAGGGACTTGTTCAGTGCAGTTTGCCAGGAATAAATACTGACTCAAAGGTACAATAATGATAATAGAGGGAGTAAGGCTGGGGTTATCAGAATCTAAAGAATATGCAGTGGCTAAAAAGAGAGCAAATGTTTTGATTTGTGCATCCACCAGATAACTGGTCGTCAGCAAATTATTCCATTTTTAAAAAGCTCTATAATGAATTTAAAAGATGCAATGGATGAAAGTTACTTCGTGTTCATATGCACAGGGAGAAAACGTGTGTGTCTGTGTCGGTGTCTGTGTCTGTCTGTCTGTCTGTCTGTATATGAGAGGTGGGTTCCTATAGGTTCGCACCAGTTCGGTAGAACCAGTTTGTCAAATCTATCGAACCAGTTAGAAGAGGTTCCACCAGTGGACCAGAAAGCAGGCCACACCTACAGAAGAGGTTCCAAAATTTTTGAAACCCACAAAAGTGTCAGGAGCCACACTGCATTGGTATTATTTTTAGCACCCACCTTCTGCTGACACAGTTCTATAAATCTGTGCTTGCTGATCAGAAAAAGCTTTTTTGGGGTGTGGATTCTGTTCCTGTAGTTTGCTGCCTGCTTCATCGCTTTTCATTTTAGAAAAAAAGAGGAAAAACTTAAATTTGCTCTTATGCCCTGGAAGGGAGTATACAGCACGAGTAATGTAGGTAAGAGAGCCACTCTATAAAAGTGGATGAGAATTTAACTAAATTAGATGGTGTGACAGAAACCATTTGATCTCTGGCTGCACAGGCCAAGCTCTCTCTAGTTCTCATTGCACCATACCAGAATTCAAGGTCATGATTCGTCTCATTGATGCTAATCCATAGTGCTGAACTAGTTACTCTTTGCTCCAGTGGTGTTAAACTAGGCTTGGAATTCCTTGGCAGGAAATAATTGGACTATTATGAAGTGTTCTGTTATTTTTTTTTTTCCTGAATACCTTTGTACTTTGTTTGTATGTTTGCTTGCCATGTGCCCAGGGGTGGGTTTCTCGCCCCGTTCCAACCGGTTTGGTTGGAACAGGGCGGCAGCGTCCTCGTGCACGCGCGCAATGCACACATGCATACTAGCATCTGCGCGATGCTCCAGCTGCTCCTGGACGATCGCGCAGGCGCTGTATGCGTCCTGCACATGCGTGGAAGCGCACAACTCTTCAAACCGGGTAAGGACCGCGGGCGGGCGGGCGCGCCCTTCGCCGTTCCCGGAAGTTACTTACGGGTTCGGCGACCAACCGGTTCGCAGGGACCGCCGCGGACCGGTTGAAAACCCACCCCTGCTGTGCCCCAGTGACACATGGATAATGATTTAATATTATTATATAGTTACATAAGCAAAACTGTCACACAAAACAGCTCATTCTTAGAAATTGGTACTTGGTACTTAAAGCATTTCAGAGAAAACCTCTGGCTTTCTTCCCAAATACTTTGTCATGTGATAATTAAGTACTGACTTTTTAAAACAAATAAAACTGTTAAATGAGTTGTATGCAAATTTGTAGGTCTGGGATATGTTAATTTTTCAGTTAGATCAGTCACAACCATAGTGATTTTTTAAAATACCGTTAAGCTGTTTTGGATGTATACAAATATTTACCATGTACTTATTCAGTGAACTGGAATATGTTCCTCTGTCTGATGATTTTGACTGACGTATTTTGCTTGTGTAACAATCCTTAGCTTAATTACTCAGAAATAAGGCCTACTGAAGTTCAGTGATCTGTATAAATATGATTAGTACTGTGAAGGCTTATGTATTAATAAAAGACTCATAAACTTATAGTTGATAGTCTTATTCCAGGGGTGGGCTACTGGGGGTTCACACGGGTTCAGCCTATCCTCTAGCTGGGATTCTGCCCAGTTTCAGTGAACCCCCAAATGCCATCCCTGGCTGTCCCTGCCCATTCCTCCCCTCCCACCCCATCCTGCCCCTCCCAGGAGTCTTCACACTTCATGCCAGATAAGTGCAGGCCCAGTGGAGGCTGGGGGAGGGCGAAAAACGGGCCTACTGGAAATTCTGGAAGTCTAGAAACAGCCCTTTGGAGGCCCTATGGAGCCCGAGGAAGCAATTTTCGCACTGCCAGAGACTTGAGAAAAGCCTCTGGAGCCCGGGGAGGGTGAAAAACGCCCCCCCCCCCGGTGGTGCAGGAGGCTGACTAGGCCACGCCCACCCAGCAACGGTTGCAGCGAACCCGTTGCTGCAATTTTTGAAGCCCCCCCCTGCAATATTCCAATGGAGGTCTTAATTGCTTCAACAGAGAGTCAATGTAGAAAGCATCAAACTATATTTAATACGTCAAAGATTGTGGATTATCTCCTGGTTGGAACTAGTTTGAATTTAAAACAAAGGAAAAGCACTATTTGAGCAAAGACATATCTAACTGATTGATGGCTCTTAAGTAAATGGTGGATATTGATCCTATAATGACTTTGGGCTGCAAGTATGTCTTTTAATGAATAGATAAATTGTATTAGAGTTGCTGAATAATTATTTCCGTTTCCTATAAATGTGTGAGTATGACTTCACAAATACGGGTAGTCGTCAACTTACAACAGTTCATTTAGTGACCGTTCAAAGTTACAGCGGCACAGAAAAAGTGACATGACCGTCTTTCACATGACCATTGTAGCATTCCTGTGGTCACCTGATCTAAATTCATATGCTTAACAACTGACTCATATTTATGACAGTTGCAGTCCCCTGGGGTTATGTGGCCACATTTGGGACCTTCTGAGAAGCAGAGTCAATGGGGAAGCCAGATTCCACTTAACAACCAATGTGACTAACCTTAATAACTGCAGTGATTCAATTGACACTGTGGCAAGAAAAGTCAAAATGGGGCAAAATTCAATTAACTGCCTCCCTTAGCAACAGACAATTTTGAGTTCCATTGTGGTCGTAAGCTGAAGACTATTCAATTCAATTTAATACTTTTTAAAAATTTAGTTATTTGCATAAGAGCCACCTGATCCGAAAGGTAAGGCGTGGGCAACAGTCCACAAACATTAACAATCTGAAGGCTTATTGTTTTTTTAAAAAAAACAGGGAACAAAAGTTTCCTGTGAAAGTGTCAGAATATGTCATGTATATGGAGATAATCACTCATGTAATGGGGAGCCTAGCTAAAAGGTCTGCCAAGTTCAGTGTTAGCAGGCATTTGGAAAGGGACTGTTTTCAAGTGATAGTTTTCAGATAAGCTGTTTTTGTCTAAATCCGGTGCCTTTTTTCTAGTACATTGTCCAATTTAGAACAAAGAATCTCTTTGTGGGTATGTGGTTAGCATCCTGTTGCCAGTGGATACCTAGTTGCTTAATCACGAAGCTGTATACATGGCACCCGATATCAGTATGTGCACCGGGTTTGGGATTTTTTTTCCCCTAAAAAAAAAGGTCATCGTCTTACAGACCACTAACTCTGTTGTGTTTATTTTTGTGCTCAAATTGCAGGAGTGATGGCTGGGTTTAATATGAGTGGAGATCTCAGGAAACCTGCAACGAATATCCCTCTAGGATCTTTATCTGCATGGGCATTTCGTAAGTGCTTATAAATAAAGAGGAACACTCCTTGGGAAAAAAAATGTTTCTGCTCGGACCTAACTTTCTGCTCACCTCTGTTCTGCAATCAGTCCATTTCCTATTATAATAACTTTTCCTTTCTCTCTCTTTTGTATCAAAGTTGGCAGGATTCAGCTGTTATCCCTGATCACTTTCTGTCCCGGACACATTACTAAAGAGATAAATGAGTTAATATCCTTCCATCTTTTTCACTTTTCCAAATTTAGTGACATAAAACCTTTTCAGAATAATTATAGGACTGATAAATAAATAATAAATAAATAATCAGCTTTCCTTCCTAGTAGGAAATATCCTATGAGCAACATGTAAGGTATGAGCTGCCTTTCCTTATGCTCCCTACAAATTCCTAGATATGTTTTACAGCACACTGATTTTTAGGAAGAATTTAGGAGAATTCTTAAATAAAGCAGGCCCATTACCTGTGGCTTCATTATTAACTCATTAAAATTTTTTGCTGCCAATCTCGCCACAAAGTAAATGGGATACCTTGATATTTATATGATGTCTCATTTTCATTTACAGGTGAATGATTCAGTCGTAGTCAGAGAATGTGGGACAGGAGTTAAATATTTGATTACATTCCTTGCTGGATAGTTACTTCCTAACACAGTAGTTAAACATCAGGATCTAATATTTGTAGGCTTAGAGAAGTTAGATCCAACTGCTGAATGGTATGCTATTTGTGAGCATGGGAAGAAGATTATCAGCCTTAATCATATTATATTCGTAAGCCAGAGCATGTTTCAGGAAGAAAAAAGAAAACAAACTCGTAGGAAACTCCCCTGCCTCATTATATGGCGTCACCTCTCTCCTTTAAACTACCTTTTAGCTATTCACATTTTAATAAAGATATGACTCTTTATAATCATTTACAGTTCCTTGCAAACTGTGTAATATTAGCCTGAATACATTCCAATAAAGAAGAATATTTGTAGCACCTTCTTACTGTTTTCTCATTCATGTTCTTTTTCCCTTCCTCATTTTTTTTTAGTATTGTTTTCAATTCTCCAGCTTTTATATTGCATCTTTGAGTGGGCTTATCCTGTCTTTTTGTTTAGGCTGCTCAATTCAGCTCCTGGTACATGCATGATGGCAATGATTTATCTCTTTCACAATAATCGGAATAAAATATAAATACAAATAGCTTCCTTACCTTTCTGACTCTGATTAATTGTTTTGAGGAATATCGTTGTTTTGAAAAATCCATTTAATTTGAATTCAGTTCCTAGGCATCATTTTTGTTAGTCATGAAAATCTATAATAAACCTAATTCATAAAAATTATGAAATGTTTTAGCAATGTATCCTTAGTCCTAAGCAAATAGATCCAGACTGGTAAATTGAGGATCTATTCTAGGAGTTAGATTGGATAATAGAGGAACAATTGATATTCCTACATCTGCCCATTAAAAGGTAGATTGGGCTCTTTTCCTCAATGGAACTACGTTGACAAGTGGTACCTCGGTACTCATCATTAATTGGTTCTGGGAGGAGCAACCGAGTACTAAAATGACAAGGGCCAAATAAATCATGTGACTTACCACATAACCCTTTGTTTCAGCCAGAAAAGACTTCCTGTCTGTTCCTTTTCTATGTCAGCAACCTTCCCAACATGGGCAATTTCCTGTCTGCCCTCTGTGGCCATCCCCCACTTTCTTTTGCAGCAACCTATCCAGCATAGGCAACTTCCTGTCTGTTCTCTGGACACCCCCTTTCCTATCGCAGCAAATATCAAACAAACGAGTACCAGGACAATATTTTCACGTCAAAATGCATCGAGAACCAAATTCGACATGCTATAAAATAGTCAAGTACCAATGTACCACTGTAGAATTCCAACTTTGGATCTGCTATTTCATAGTTGGACCCTTCCTTTCCATTCTTGCAGAGTGAGATTGAAATCATGTTCCTCTAGCATTTGCATTCAAACTTATATATATTCAGTTCCATCCACAAACACACTGTGTTTCTCAACCTTGCCCACTTTAAGATGTTTAGACTTCAATTCCCAGAATTCACCAGCTGCCTGGTGAATTTTGGGAGTTGAAGTCCACACATCTTAAGGCAGCTAAGGATGAGAAACACTATGTACCTTAAATGATTAAAACATTTCAGAGCAAAGGAAACCTACTGCTTACTGAATTAACTTATGCTATTAAGGACATTATTTTTTTAAAAAAAGCTGTGATTTGTTTTATTTCTTTGCAGTGGTTTTTATACATTGTTTTTGTTTTTTTACTGGGAGCTATTTGTACCCGGGACTCACTCCGCTCTAATTTTATGATAGCAGAAAAGGTAACTTTGAATACATAAGGCAAATCTTTTAATACTGAATTATGTGGTTTCTTGATAGTATGTCTTTATTGTCACTGTACAAATAAATACAACAAAATTGGTTATGATGAAGAACAATGATGTTTACCTATTGACCAAATTGCTTCTCAGAATCAACTGTAAGTCCTTTTCCTATAGCCCCTTGGAAATGCTCCAAATTTGTTCCCATGGTTAGGGGAGAACCTCTAGGGTATATTTTGTGACTAAAAGAGCCGGAAAGAGAGAAGGACACAAAAAGAACCAGTTACAGAATACAATACTGAATTTCACTCTGAGTCTGGAGCATATCATCATGATTTTATTCTATAGTTTGTGAATAAATTTTCCCTGCTTTTGGTCTCTTTCCTGGTTACGGCACTGAAACTGCTTTGGTCGCGCTGATTGATGATATCTGGCGGGCCAGGGATAGAGGACATTCCTCTATCCTAGTCCTTCTTGACCTCTCAGTGGCCTTTGATACCATTGACCATGGTATTCTTCTGCGGCGGTTACGGGAGGTTGGAGTGGGAGGCACCAGTTTATTTCTCGGATAGGTCGCAGTCGGTGTTGGTTGGAGGACAGAGATCGACCCCTAGGCCCCTCAAATATGAGGTGGTCGCAGGGTTCGGTCCTGTCCCCCTCCTATTCAATATCTACATGAAGCCGCTGGGTGAGATCATACACCGGCATGGGATCAAATATCAATATGCGGACAATACTCAATTGTATCTGTCCGCCCCATGCCAACTCAGTGAAGGAGTGGAAGTGATGTGCCAGTGCCTGGAGGCTGTCAGGGTCTGGATGGGACCCGAACAAGCTTGCACTCAACCCAGACAAGACCGAGTGGCTATTGATGCTGCCTCCCAAGGACAGTCCAGACATTCCACCTCTTAGCCTGAGGGGTGAAATTATACACCCCTCAGAGAGGGCCCACAATTTGGGTGTCCTCCTGGACCTACAGCTGACGTTAGAAACACCATCTGTCAACTGTGACCAAGGGGGCTTTTGCCCAGGTTCGCCTGGTGCACCAGTTGCGGCCCTATCTGGACCGGGAGGCACTTCGAATGGTCACTCACGCCCTCATCACCTCAAGACTGGATTACTGTAATGTGCTCTACATGGGGCTGGCCCTGAAGAGTGTTCGAAGACTGCAGTTGGTCCAGAATGCAGCCTTGCGAGCGATATTGGGTGTACCTAGATACACCCATGTTACACCCATCCTCCGCAAGCTGCACTGGCTCCCTATTGGTCTCCGAATGCGCTTCAAGGTGCTAGTCGTTACTTTTAAAGCCCTACGTGGTTTAGGACCTGGCTACCTGAGAGACCGCCTCCTGCCACATATCTCCCAACGACCAACTAGATCTCACAGGTTGGGACTCTGGGTGCCGTCAACCAGACAATGCCGGCTGGCGACTCCCCGGGGGAGAGCCATCTCTGTAGCTGCACCGGCCCTGTGGAACGATCTACTCATAGAGATCCGGACCCTTACCACTCTCCCGGCCTTCCGTAAAGCCACCAAGATCTGGCTGTTCCGGCAGGCCTGGGGCTGTTGATCAGTGTCCAGCCCCACCTACACTGAATGGATGATGTGTAATTTTAATTATGTACCTTTATTTTTAAATTTTTAAATGTTTTTATCTGTCTGTAAGCTGCCCAGAGTCCCTAGGGAGTGGGCGGCATACAAGTTTTATTAAATTGAAAAATTGGAAACTTTCACATCTTAGTTTTCTTTAAGCATACAATAATCTTTGCTGCCTTTATAATCTATAAAAACAAAATTCCATGACTTTTTTCAAATGTTTGTCCATCAATCCCTGGTATTTTATCTAAACTTAGAGTCAGAAACTAAAAGACCTTAATTGCCAAAGCAAGGCCTGCTAAGCAAAAAGCCACTGGATAGGTGGGAAGTACTTTAAAAGCATTTACTACTTGGAGAGATGCTCCAAACTAATGTTCAACATAGCTGGCAAGCACCTTGAGTGACAGCCTGCCACAGAATTGATTGTGTGCATTCCAGGGCATTTTCTGCTTCGTGATTCTGTGGTATCACAGTAATGGGTGAAGAGATTATTCTTACCACCTAAGAATCAACTTTTGTTCTTTCCCAAAATGAAATTTCTTTACTCTTTCTTTTAAAAAAAACATAGTATACTCAGTTGTCTTAATATTTATTTATTTTATTTATTTATTAATAAAATTTATAGGCTGTCCAATCCCGAAGGACTATGCATACAGTATGTGTATATGACATGAATTGCTAAGTTGGCAGAAGCTGGGACAAGGAACAGGAGCTCATTCCATTATGCGGCGCTAGGGATTCGAAATGCCAAAAAATAGGGACCACCTTTTGTGGGAAGGTAACAGCATCCTGTGCACCTTGGCATTTAGTCATGCCGACCATATGACTACGGAGACTTCTTCGGACAGCATTAGCTCTTTGGCTTTGAAACAGAGATGAGCACCGCCCCCTAGAGTCAGGAACGACTAACACATATGTGTGAGGGGAACCTTTAGCTTTATATGACATGAGGCCTTTTTACTTTCTTACCACTGTATTAACTGAGCTTTGCACCTTATTTTTCACTGTAGCCTTAAATAAGATTTTATAACATTAAACTGGAACACAGAGAGAGAGGTTGCTTAATATGAAACATTCTTTCTCATACAGACAACAACAACAAAAAAATTAATTTCAAATCATAGGTTATTAATCTGTGGCTCGTGGACTCTATAACAGCCTGTCAAATTCTCAAATACACATTTGAGAATACCAGATTGTGCCCTGGGCATCTGCATGTATCTGATAGGCTTTTAAAAATCTTTTGACGGAAAGATTCATCTCCTCAGCCATTGCCATGAGCTGCAAATCTGCCTTTCTTGCCAGTGTTTCAGAACAAGAAGAGTGGAGTTGTTTCATTTTTGTCTTAAACAAATTAACAAATTAAGCTGACAAAAAATGACTGACTCACCCAATAAATTGCATCGCTAACCAGGAAATGCATCACATTGTGTGCTTAGGTAGTCCTGCATTCAGTTTATAGGCAGAAGCTACTCTTGATGGATTTCTCTTGCTTTATATGGAGAGACTATGTTCTCTGTCCTAGTTGAGAATTTAGCACCTATTATACTGTGTGTTAGCTAATCTTGTTGTAAGAATGTGTATTTAACCAATATATAAGACATATGCATAGATGTTACTTCAAATAAATAAACAGAGGGAATACAGACAACCTGGAAGGTCGGTCTACACTCTTCTTTTGGAGAAAGCAAATATTTAACAATTTCTTTCAATAGAATTCTTGCATCCATCTTTGTGCATCATGAAACAAAATGAGAAACAGGAGTTTTATTTCCATTTTGTGCAGAACAAACTGCTTTAATGTGACAAGGGGATTAAACTAAAATTTGCTTCCGGCAGAATTAGATTTCACCATGAGTAGGAGAATTTCAATTTCTACACATCGATAGGATATGTATGTCATTATTTTTAGGGAGCGTTTTATTTTTAAATGCAATTTGGATATTTATTTATTTATATTTCTTTATTAATCCCATTTCTACCCTACTACAATTGGCAACTTACAGGCAGTATAAAACCAGATAAAATCAATACAATTATAAACAGTGAAACAACCTCCCCCAAAAACAAAAATTACAGCCCATAAAAAAAGAATATAAATAGCTTGACAAAACCAGGAGAAAGCTGTCCATAATAACTTGGTCTTTAAATTTTTTTGAAATATTATCAAGGGGAAGCAAGCCTGACCTTAATGAGGAAACTGTTCTACAGAATAGAAAACTAGCACCTCTCCAGATATCTCCAAAATATGGGATCAATAGTAGCTTCCCTTCACTTGGTCGAATTAGTCAAGTAAAGTACTGATAACAATACTGTAGGAAGAAAAACAAAACAAGATAGCTTTTTAAATTGTACTTGAAAAACCAATTGACAGCCAATACAGAAAGCAGTGCTATTTGCTCCCAACAGTGATAGCTAGGAGTTCGTGACTTGCTGCATTTTGGACCAACTGTAGTTTTCTAATTGTCTTTAATGATAGAGCCAAGAAGTTTATTATAGTACAATAGTACAACCAGATAGTGTTAAATAATTACTATAGCGTTCCAGGTAGTTTTTAACTGATGCACCAAGAAGAGCTGGTGATAGGGTCCTCTGGCCAAGTTTTTACCTGCTCTTCCAGCAAGAGCCATAAATCTAGAAGGACCCCTCCTCTTCATGAACCTACCCCTTGATGGACTTATTGGTTAGGGGAAAACTCTTTTGGCAGCATAAGTATCCACGCCAACTCAGTTTCAGGGTTTACCTTCAGCCTGATCCAGAGAAAAAAAGGAATATGATTAAGCTGCAACAGTGAAAAATGTGTCAGTACTATATGTTAGGCGTTGCACCTGCAAATATACTTTTGACTGTCTCGATGCAAAAGCCGTTTTCCCCAATAAGTGTGAGTGGAATGTCATGACACTTTGAATGAGGCCATTTCAGTTACGAACAAAGCATAATCTGGTCATAGTATTTTTGAGTGCACCAAAAAAGTACTATTATTACTCAACAATGCCATTTTCAAATTATTCAATTATTTTATTTGATTATTTTCCATATATTCCCCACCAATTGCCACATCTTCTCTGTACTTTGTATGAGTTAGTGGCACACTTTTTATTTTTTTAAAAAATAAATTTGGCTTGGTTTGGTGGGACTTGATGAATTCTGACCTCTTAAATTAGTTCCAGTACTCCTTCGGTGCATTGTAGACTGCTGCCCTAATCAGAAACAAAATTTAGCTATAATACTTATCAACTAAGTCCTGTAGAGCACAGTGATAATTACCTCTGAGTAAAGCTTCAGAGGATGTGTTATAATATATCCCATAATTTTCAGTTACTGTTTGGCATTCCTAATTATGGTTGTTGTAATTATTTGCAGTACAAATTTGTAGCTAGGGACTGAAGGCAAATTTATCATCCCTGAAAAATAGGGCAAATATGATTGGAGTTAGCTATTTTAAACTAACAGACATTCCATATAACCTACTTTCCTTTGCATCAGGATTTGTGGCTTTACTGTCTAGGAGGAAAAATTAAACATGCAGAATAGGATGCCAAGGTGACGCCTTCAGTTATGATCTGAAAAAAGAGAATAGGAGGAGAAAAAAGGAATAGTATATTAGGCTTTATTTGTTAACATGCACAAATTACCTAGAGAGATTATAATCAAAGATTTCAAGAATTGGAAACAATATCTTGATAACACTTCCAACTTGTGCACTTAGCATTAACACCCAATGAATTCAATATGACTTACAACCAGTTAAAAGTATAGGGCTGTAAAATTTTGTAGATTTAAATTAGGAAAGTAAGGGCAAAAATTCAATTATTCAATTTGCCTGCCCCACTAAAGTAACCCAGAAGTAACTGCCTCTTTAGATTGCCATCCAAAATTATTTGCTGGAAGATCTCATTTGAAACATGTCATAGAAAAAAACCATGTTATTTAATTAAAGTATATTATCTGAATTTAGTCTATGTGAAATTACATAAATACATTTTCCTGGACTGCAACTCTGTTCTAGTATGTAAATGGTATAAAATATCTGTTACTCCCTTCATTTTCTGTAAGATGTGCATGCTTCTTCTGAAATTGCTGCTAAATTAAGCTTTTCCCAGTGGATTGCTTTACTCTGGGCAAAGCAAACTGAAGTATATTCCTTTCTGCTGTTAATTAGGGACAGAATACCAACAGAATGCCAATCTTATAGCAAAGTGCTTTTCACTGGTTTGTGGCTGATTAGGACATTTTTTAAACACAGTTTTGTACATGCATTATCTTAACAATTTTTATGCCAGCATTGTAAAATATGCTGTCACTCCCCTATTTCTGATGGGGGATGAGACTGAGATAAATCTACTAAGGAAGGAGCTCTAGTTCAGTGTTCGTGCATTTAGACTATAAAAATAAATGAAGCTCGAGGCTGAACTGAGGAGTCCTTGAAGTTGTCTGAGCCCGGTTGTTTGCGTACAGATGTTTTATTACCCAATTAGGTAACATCATCAATGCTAGTGAGTATGGGGTTTGCTTCCTGTTCAGACTATCTCATTATCTCCAGATAGGACTGGGAACACATTCAGACTAAAACTCTAGGAAATCAACCAATCATCAATGTAGACAGTACTGTATTAAACTAGATGGACTGATGGTTTAATTTGATATAAGAATATTATGCTTCTACTAATGGCTAATGAGATATGGGCATCAGATTATCTTATTCATGTTCTTAATCATTGTATTATATCAATAGTTCATTAAGCCACAGTGATTTTTTTATCAAATGTGCCTTCCAAATATTAATCAAGAAAAACTGTTTCTCTCTCTCTCTCTCTCTCTCTCTCTCTCTCTCTCTCTCTCTCTCTCTCTCTCTCTCTCTCTCTCTCTCCTCTCTCCTCTCTCTGTCTCTTTTTTCCTTAGGTATCCTTGGTGGGCTTCTTATTCTTACTTGGTTTGTACATTTCATCCTTAGCATCTTGCATGGGAGGTCTCTATGGAGCACCCCGAATCCTTCAATGCATTGCTCAAGAGAAAGTGATACCTCTTCTTGCATTTCTTGGACATGGGGTTAGTAAACAAGGAAGGCATTTTCTGTTTATTTTCCATGTATAGATTCTGTCATCCATGATAGATTTCCTAGGCAGCTGTCTGATAAGCATTATTTAGACCTTTGGCCGTTCTGAATAAGAAAGGCTGTGATATTATACTGAAAAAACACTTCCAATCATGAAGTTTATTTAGAATGGACTTTCATTCCACACTGCTAATACCATTCAACATATCTCTGTTTAATTTTTAAAACAAACAATCTACTGTAATGCCATACACAGTCCTCTTTGTGTAATATTTTCCCAGGGTCTTTTACTGAATGTCATTGCTTTGCTTTGCTTCTCTCTAGAACTTTTGGTCTTCAAATATAAGTTAAAGAGATTGTTTAAAGTGTATGGTATCAATACACATTATTAATACCTTACATAAAAACATGTTTAATGTGGCTCAATTTAGTTCATGTTGTAAATGGCAACTATAGTTTCTCATTAACAGAAGTAGATATAATGACTCTTAGACTTGCAAGCACTCCTCTCTCATCTCCTTTCCACACTAAGCCTTCTAACAATTCTGCCCTATTTTAGGTGACCAATAAACTTCAGACTATTAATTTTGAGCCATTGACTGAGATGGATGGCTATAGAAATTGAATGGATGGATGAACGGATGGATGAACAAACAAACATGAATAAATATTCAAATAAGGTTGAATTATCAAATTATTCACCATTGATTTGGCACAACAGAAATGTTCAAGATACAACCCAAAATTCATTATATTCTGGTGAAGTAATAGTAGGAAGTTCAAAGGATATAGTAAAAAGTTATGATCAAAGCAATTGTAAAGGTCACTTGTGCAGAACATTTTTACCAAATTTACGTTCATGGCTCAATGGATACAAGATGAACTTGTTGCTGAGAGCTATTAATTTTCTTCTAAAACCAACAGTACTAATTATCCTGAAACAAAATGCAGGCTATTCAGGAATGTCATAAATATTATAATCTAGATTCAAAGAGTCAAAGGTAGTGACAGTCACTGCTACTGTTATTCTATTCAGTACATGGGTCTTCAGGATGTCAATCAGCAACCTTATTTGTTGTTCTTCCTTAGATGACGATTCATCTGAGGATGCCCCAGTCAAGTAGATTTATATATGATTTAAATATTATCCTGATATACTTTATGACAGATTATTTTCCTTATGTAACATATGTGATTAGCCCTTTGTTCTTAATGCAGAAAGGACCAAACAAAACTCCATGGCTGCAATCTGCTTAACAAGCCTCATCACCATGGCTTTCATTTTCGTTGGCCAAGTGAATGTTCTTGCTCCAATAGTTACAATCAACTTCATGCTTACATATATTGTTGTGGATTATTCCTATTTCTCAGTCTCATGAGCTACAATCTTAAGCAGAACTCCAAAAGGATGGGGCAAGAGGATGCCAGGGCTGGGCTAAGTTGCTCTCAACCTTTAATGCCTCAGCAAATCGACTTGTTATGGATCAAATGGAACAGATCAGAGTAGGTCAGATGGAACTTTGCTGGAATTCACAAAAGATATGAGCCATCTTTTTAAGCCTGTCAGTCAAGATCCAGGAATTGATCTTGAACTAAAAGAAAATAATGGGGATGCCATTCAAGTGATCAAGCAGAGAAAGCAAAAGAAGGCAGCCAAGCAAACATTAGAAGAAAGCTTTTGTTTGGCTCCTGACAACAACATTGCTCATATTCAGGAGCCTTGCAATGATTCCCTAAGATCCAGTGTTGAAAATGTGCAACAATTTTTCACAGCCAAATTGCCAAGACGTGGATGGAAATGATGCATCTCCATCTGTTACTAGAAAAAACAATCAGAAGGAAGAAGATGAAGACCAACATTTGGATGAAATGCGAAAAGCCTCCAGTCCACAAATGGAGGGTAAGAAGATTGGAGCGCATTAAATTATTATGCATTTGAAAATGAAGAATGCTCATTTGTTTTCTAAGTAAGGGAAGTGATCATTTATATGTGTTCAGGCTGTTATCCCTTGTGACAAACTGTTGGTTGTTTTTTTTTTTACAACTGAGTACAGAGACTGTTCTAATTTAATTTGCCAATGGAAAAGTAGCCCAGTGTTAATTCACTACGAGATAATTTATTGCTTACTGTCTCTTTTCCAGTGCTCTACAGATGCATCTCTCATCCATACAGCAATGTGAGATGCATTTATTTTTATCTTTACATGGGTGGCAATACATTCCAAATGTTAAAACTCGGAACATTAATTCAAAGTGTGTAAGAACAAATGGCTGTGGTATTCTACACCAAAGAATTCTGTGTTAAAAATGGAATTTATTATATTGCATAGCTGGATATTTTTTATTCTATATTTGAAATGTGCATAGAATTGTATAAAAAGAATCTGAGGCCTGCAGCATTCTCTGGGTGAAATCCAGTTAGGGTATTTCCATTGCTAGAAGTTCTTTCATTAGTAGAGCTAGTAGAGGTCCCCTATATTCCTTCAAAATATGCTCCAAATTTCCTTCTCTGTCTGAAGTTGATTATCAAGGGGGATGGAAAGAGAGGAAATACTGCATAGGCAGAAGTTTGCTTTCAGAACACAGAATTCCACCCAGTAACTATATTAAAGTGAAATATCTCCTAATCTCCTAACACCGAGCTAGAAGAGTTCTGCAAGGAAGAGTGGGAATAAATTCTAAACACAAGAACGGAGAGACTCATAGCTGACTACAGGAAACATTTGGAAATATTTCCAAAGGGAGGATTACAAAGTAATATGCATCTCAATATGTAGAAAGATGTCACATTTAATTTCATATTAAGCCATGAGCCATGGTGGTGCAGCAGTTAGAGTGCAGTACTGCAGGCTACTTCTGCTGACTGCTGGTTGCCTGCAATTTGGCAGTTCAAATCTCACCAGGCTCCAGGTTGACTCAGCCTTCCATCCTTCCAAGGTGGGTAAAATGAGGACCCAGATTGTTGGGGGCAATGTGTTGACTCTGTCAACTGCTTAGGGCTGTAAAGCACCGTAAAGAGGTATATAAGTCTAAGTGGTATTGCTATATTGTGGAATGTTGTATCTCTTTTTTTACTGAGGAAACTAATTTGTGCCTAAATGTTTGCTTGCAGCTATAGAACACTACTCTGCCAAAGCCACCTCCCTAAATCTTCATGAACCTGTATCTTTTAAAGCAGAATACGTGACACACAGATTTTTTCCAATTAGAAAAGGGAGAAAGTCAGATCTGCAGGATTTTCTGAAAAAGATACGAGGGTTGGGTGACTTGGAACTAGGAGTTTTAGGACTTCAACTCTTAATTTTTGAAAGGGAATTGAAGGTAAATTTGTGCCGAATTACAAGTAGAATTGATTTTTGTTGTTGTTGATTCAGGAAAATTATTCAGTCCATAATGGATTTTGATTTGTTTTAGAAGAATGCAAATGATGCTTTTGAATGTATCCATCTTATAATTTTTTGAAACCTTTCTTTTCTCTCTTGTTCTGCAGATTTAAATGTAAAACAACAAAATCAAGAATTAGAAATTCAAAAAATACCAGTTTCTTTCTATTCCAAGCTTTGTGATCATCGGGTTTCCTTTTTTGGTGTGAGTCACCTTCTAATATTTCAAACCTCTTTGTAACACGGTAGGCAAGAAATGATAAATATTACTATTCATCCAGTAGTAGACTTCAAATCATTATACATAGAATCAATCAGGGAGTCAAACTATTTTCCAAGGCACCTGAGGGTAGAACAAGAAGCAATGGGTGGAAACTAATCAAGGAGAGAAGCAACTTAGAACTGAGGAGAAATTTCCTGACAGTTAGAACAATTAATCAGTGGAACAGCTTGCTTCCAGAAGTTGTGAATGCTCCAACACTGGAAGTCTTTAAGAAGATGTTGGATAGCCATTTGTCTGAAGTGGTGTAGGGTTTCCTGCCTAGGCAGGGGGTTGGACTGAAGACCTCAAAGGTCCCTTCCAACTCTGCTATTGTATTGTATTGTATAGAATACTAGGACTTTGCAGCTCTTTGGATTCAAAGACAAAAGGATGCTTCAGAGCAATTTTTCAAATCAAACCAAAACGAAGACATATTTTCTGAGGATTGTGTAACAACTATGGAGAGAGCTATGTGATTACAAGAATCTTCTTTAGGGACTTACAGACAGGTGCTAAATATGCAATCCAACATGCTTCAAAACATATTTTTGCCTCTGAATCCAAAGTAGTATAAAACAACAACAACAACAACAACTTGGTTATGGTTAACAACAGGTACAGTAAAGAAAGAAACAGAGTCACTAATCCTGGCTGTGCAAGGACAAGCTATCCGCACAAATGCCATTAAGGCCAAAATCGAAAAATCCTCTGATGATGTCAAATGCAGACTTTGCAAAGAAGCTGATGAAACTGTTGATCACATACTCAGCTGCTGCAAAAAAATCATGCAGACTGATTATAAATTGCAGCACAATTCAGTAGCACAAATGATCCATTGGAATTTGTGCAAAAATTATAATATTAAAACAGCAACAAACTGATGGGAACATAAGAATGAAAAAGTCACCGAAAATCAGATGGTCAAGATCTTGTGGGATTTTCGCATACAAACGGACAAAATACTGGCGCATAATACACCAGACATCACATTGGTTGAGAAAAATAAGGTTACAATCATAGACATCACAATACCAGGTGATAGCAGGGTCGACAAGAAAGAATATGAAAAAATCATGAAATACCAGGATTTAAAAGTCGAAATTCAACGATTATGGCACAAACCAGCATGGTAATTCCAGTGGTAATCGGCACACTGGGTGCTATTCCAAAAGCACTGGAATTACATTTAAAACAGTTAAAAATTGACAAAATCATCATCAGTTAAATGCAAAAAGCCGCACTGCTTGGATCCACACGTATATTACGAAAATACGTTACGACGTCCTAGGCCCCTGGGTGAGGCCCGACTAGTAACCAATGCCAAACAGTGAAACAACTGGCCGCTGTGATACAATTGTATAATAACAACAACAAGAAAGTGGTTTTCTAGATACAAACATGCTTTTTCAAGAGCCAACTGGACTTTCTGTTTTTTCTTTGAAGATGTTTTGCTTCTCATCCAAGAAGCTTCTTCAGCTCTGATCTTGAAAGAAAAACCAGAAAGTCCAGTTGCCTCTTGAAAAAGCATCTTTGGTACAAACATGACTTGGATGATTGAGAATCTCCATAGATATTCAGGGTTTCTAGATAGGAGGCACGTAGCTGAAAAAAATGGGAGCAGTTTGCTTTCCTAACCTAATTTTTTAAAAAGCATGGGGGATGGGGGAAACTAGAATTAGGATAAATCACAACATGGTGCAATGCTTCAGATCAGCAAGCTGATGTAATTTAGATGGTTAATTTAAACTAGAAAATTAACATAAATTGCCTGTCCTAGATCTCTCTAATTTTATGTTGCCTGCATATGTGGGACTGCAACATACATGATTCCAGATAGTGTGGCTAACTAAACATATCATGATAAGAAGTCTATCCATTGATTGGATGAGATGCAGCATGATTGAGTATAAAGGTCAAGATGAAAAGGTTCATACGTATAACCACAGATTGTGGGTAACTTGATTAATTTTCTTGGCATTGACTATGCCTATCACTTGAGATATCTTAACATTTAGAATTCTAATACTTAAAATGATTATTGTACTGTATATAAATAATGGGGGACTCTGTCAATAGCATTTCACTTTTAATAACTACCTTGACATTTTATTTTTAGAAACATTCTGCATTTAAATACTAACTGCTAGGAGAGACAGCTAATATCTTCATACCTGGCTGGATAAATTTCCTAGAAGCATATGTTGGTCAGTTCTAGAATCAGATGGATTAAATGCACCTTTAATCTGTTGCAACATTGTTCGCTTCGTATCTTTACATTCCTGTCCACTAAACAAAACAGATTAAATTTGAGAGCTGATTCTGCCTTTTCCATATGGTTCAACTTTGGAAATTCAGTCTAATAACAAGTTCAAATTCACAGGAATTGGCTCTAAAAGTTATATAGCGTTTGATGTTAAAGATTTCATGACCCCAAGGCTTACTTACCCAATCACTTAAATAATTTTTAAATTAATTTACTTGTAGCAAAATTCTTTGAAACTTGCCAATAATGAGACAAGAAGTAGAAGATACTAAAACATCTTATCTGCAATTGAATGTAAAGTTCTTACCTTTTCCCCACAGAAATTATCATTCTAATAAGAAAAACAGCAAAATTTAATTGATCACAGCTTAATCATAAATATCATCTTTCCTACAGGCAATAGTTTCATTAGTCTTTATGTTCATTATTCAGTGGATTTATACCCTTGTTAATTTGGGACTAGCAATTATTTTGTATTTCTACATTGGCAAAGCAAGTCCAGGACTACCACCCGGTAAATATATTTTTTCTTCCCCCCCTCCCCAACTCCTTCCTCTTCTTCCTAAGGGAGATACAAAGTTATGGCTTTTGCCTCTCCATCTTCTTCTGAGTCTGCCTCATGTTCTTTGACCTTCTCCTCATCTCACTTGCTAGATAAATTTAAGTCCTTTAAAGTCTTTACTTCCACTTATAAATTAGTTTTATTCTGAGTTATTGAAAATGGTAAAAATTAAAGCTACAATACTCAATGAATGTGGAATAACGTTTGAGGATATGAAAATGAAGTTGCTTATTCTTAATTGTCAATTTGGTTTTAGGACAATAACCTATTTTTAAATATGATGTTATTGTCAAAACCTAAGATAGGAAGTAAAGAAAATTAAATATTTCTAGAACACTTTTTATATTACTGGAAATTAATTATTGCACTGCAGATTAGAAAAAGTACCATGCATTCAAAATATAATAACAGCAGATTGGAATATCACATTTGATCTGAAAAGATTGTGGATCTTTTCCACTTTCCCAGTTATAACCTCAGTGGCTGTCTTTTATAAAAACTGACACAGGTCCTGAAGAATCACAGAACTAAAGCTATCAGTCTTAATTTGGTCCTCCTCCAGTGGTGTGAACAGAAATGTTGACAATACTTCCATTTTTCAGCTTCAGGTAGCTTGCAAATAATATTTGACAGCAGAATCTTTAAAGGCTTTAAAAAATATTTGGGAGCAACTAATTTATTTTTTGCTGCTTTCTATGCAGGTATAATGAATTATACTAAACATTTATTCCAGCTGTTGAACGTTGCAGTTCAAAATAAAGGTTAAGCTTTTCTCAACTTTAGGAACTTAGCATTGCATTATGGAGAAAACGTTAGAAAGTCTCCCAATATAGGTAATATTTAGAGCCTGCATTGCTTAATTAAATTTAGTTTAAGAAGAACATTGGATAACTATATTTCTCTTATGGTTACATGTTTAAACTTGCTCAAACTAACTTTAATTGTTAAGGCTTAAGAAACGACTCTTAAGGACTCTTTGTAACTCTTCCCTTCGGAGACTTCCTTTTGGACAAAACAGGTGTTCAAATTCTCTAAACTATACAGCTGCTTTAATACTTTGAAGAGAGAAACTTCCCTTGTGCTAACATGTTTTGCCTAGCACCATTCTTTAACATTTTGCCCAGTTGTAACCATCTGCATTTGTTTCTTGTTCCTACAGGTGTGGCAGCTAATTTCAGCCTTTTCAAGTGGATTAAACTCCTTTTGCTTAATGCCTGCAGGTTGGTCTTGGTGACTAAGAAAAACTGAGAAGCAATTGACATTGAGTCTAATGGAATTTAGGATCGGTCACTGATAATCATGATTTTAAATAGCCATAAATGATTTTGTCATGAAATATAAAATCCCTGTAGTTTAAAGCCCTTGTGTAAAAAATACCCCATTTAGCGCATTACAGGACTCACTTTCAATTATGAAATAATAAATTTGAGCTAAAAGTTTTGGAACATTACTTAATAAGAAGCCAAAATTAAATGTGTGATTGATTATGGTACAAAACCCTATTACTAAGCACTACTAAAATATTGAACACTGAATATTAACTGTTCCTAGCTCTAAAAATCCTTTAAAGGAATTAGAAAAAAATCATAAGATTTCTTCAAAATGGCAGTGCCTTTAGAGTCATTCTGGCATTGGAGCAGGGCTTCAGCTGTTAATGTCAAAAGAGAAATGAAGTAATATTAGTAAAATCTGGTTTCTCAACAGCTCAGCTATATATGATTTAGGCAGGGGTAGGAAACCGACAGCTTTTGACTGTCCCTGGACCATCTTACTGAAATTCAGCACTGTGGCTTTTTCTCTTGCCTTCTGGACCTATTAAGTGAAGCCTTACTTAACAGTGAAAGCCATTTCTGAACTAACTAAATACATGCTAATACCTATTGGAAGCACCTTGCCCCTATTGAGAATCTCCACAACTCCATTTCTTTTCTCTGTGAATTTTGTAAATTTTAAACTTAAAAAACCCAGTAACTTGTGGCTCCTGATTTAAAGGACTGAACATTACATAGAGCTCAGAAGTCTAGTGCAAGACAGTACTTGTTGCAGGTAGTTCTCAACGTATGACCACAATTGAGCCTAAAAATTTCCATAGCTAAGCAAGAAAGTTGTTAAGTGAATTTTGCCCATTTTAAGACCTTCCTTGCCACAGTTGTTAAGTGAATCACTGCAATTGTTAAACTGGTAACACAGTTATTAAGTCAATCTGGCTTGTCAGAAGCCCACAAAAGATGATTATATCACCCCGGGACAGGGCAATTGTCATAAATACAGGCCAGTAGCCAAGCATCTACATTTTTATCATGTGACCGTGGGGATGCTGCATCAATTGTAAGTGTGAAAAACAGTCACACTTTTTTTCAGTGCTGTTCTAACTTTGAATGGTCACTAAATGGAATGGTTGTATGTTGAGGACTACCAGTAGTGCAATAGTGGTGCTCATGTTCTGATTGCTGTAATCCTACCAAATAATCAGACTGCCATATCAGTTGAAGTTCCAAATCATTTTTAAAGACAATGCCACAATAGAATAGTTTGGTCTGGGTTATAGAAATGGAGGATAACTGAACCAAAAATTAAAAAGCACTCTAAGCTTCTGGTACCCCTTGAGAGCTGTCCATTAACCTAGAATTCAAAAGAACTCTTAAACTGCATACTTATTTTGTAGGTCAATCTAAGCCAACTCTGAGCAATTACAACGTTCCATCATTATTCTTTCTCATGCAGCACAAACTTTACTTCACAGGAAAGTTGTGTGGTTTCCCAAGGCAAGTAAATGTGAAAGGACAGAGAAATCATCCGCATATGGATAACCATTTGGCTCAGAGCTTTATATTATTTCTTCTAGTAGCTTTATAGAGATATTTAAAAAGTTTTGGACACATCTGCCAATTCACTTATCTCCTCACATGTTAAAAGTGTTATTTTCTAGTGCCTCTAATCATCCTACTAATTTTGTGTTTCTATGTATGTCTGGAAACTATATTTTAAGGCATTTGTAATCAATACTTGTTTACAAAGAATGAATAAGAAGTTTCTTATTAATTACCCAAGAGTCACAAGAAATTGAACCAATATATAAATAAAAATTTAGATATCTCCCCTTTCAGAAATTGTATCTATGTGGGAGGTAGCAATAGCATTTAGACTTATATCTTAGTGCTTTACAGCTCTCTAAGCAGTTTACAGAGTCAGCATATTGCCCTCAACAATCTGGGTACTCATTAGACTGTATTGTGTCTATAAAAATATAGTTCTTAGCTATAGAGCAGCAGAAAATGTTTCCTGGACAATCATTGCCTGAATATGAACTCAGGACATTGATAACAGACAACTTAACCTACCTTACTCACCCCCAATTTCACTCATATGTGCTTGCATTGGATCAGAGTCTATTTATTTATTTACTTATAAAATGTGTGTACAAATTTCCATTAAAAAAGAAAACAAAATGGAAGCACCTTACCACTGAATGTTAACTCAAAGCAAACTGTAAAAAAGATGCTGGTTAATTTGGTTTCCACAGTTAGTTTTCAGACATCACATTGAGTTTTTAATTGGAGTGCTTTGTTCACTCAAGATGGAGCCATGGGTGACCATGGCTGGTGATCTGGGAACACCCAGGAATACATTACTATCTTGCTACATCTATCTTGCTATGACACTATTTGGGGAAAATGGCAAGTGAAAGAAGCTCTCTAGCAGCTGTGTTTGTTCAAAATTATTAAAGCAAATTGTCTAAGGATTGCATATGAATGTATGTCATTTTAAACTTTTGAAAAAGACCTTAATGGCTAATTACAGCTCTCTTTTTTTACACTCTATCAAGTGATATATAGTAAGGTAAAATCTGTTTTACTATTAGACATATGTGAATGTAACTGAACATTATGCTAAGGTTCTTTTAAAAAAATAGTTTAATAAAGAATTAACAAAACTATTTTAAAAGAACAGAAAAGTTAAACAAAAGACCAACCTATTAAGGAGCAAAAGTCAAATTAAAAACAATATAGACTTTGAAAATTAAAGAGAAATATGAAAGTCTAAACGTGTATCTCCAACATTTCTATTCAAAAGAGGATTTGTATTACAGTAGATGGAGGACATTGTGTGGATTGTACGCAATAAGTTTTCTAAGCATTTTCCTCCTCCCACTTTTTTCTCAGGACAGTTGTCTGCTAACAAGGAATGTTTGGAAGCGGTAGGCATCATGTTAAGAGATTGGTCCTTTGCCATAAAGCGTACATTGTAACAGGAACAAACCTCCATCTTCTAATTGCATGGATCAGAGCAGCTAAAGTACTTGGGAAAAAATAAGAAGAAGCAAAATATGTGTTCAAAAGAAAAAGTTTTGACTTGCATTTTCTTTTAGAATAGCTGTTACATAAGAAAGAATTCCAGCCAAATGCTAGAGCCATAAGAAAAAGCTGGCATTCCTTTCTGGAATGAAGTTTTGGGGTGTTTTGCAGAATGCATTCTTCTTCTTTCTTTGTTTTATTTACACAGCTCAGAGGGCAGCTGCAGATCTATTGGGAAACAATGGGGCATCTGAAGGTTTTTGTGTTCTTTTGTTTTGTAGGGGAAGGCCATCCCCGGAGGAGCGATTTGTTGTGACACCGACCTTTGCAACAGTTGGCATGGAGACCACTCAACTCACTGAAGAGAATACAGATTTTGCTTCCCGAGATCGTTACCATCATTCCTCTCTCATCACCCGAGAAGAGTTGGTCCATCAGTTCCAATGAGAGAGTTATGTGCCATTCACTTTACCAGCCAATTAAAGACTGACTACAGACTACCACCTGATTAAAAGGCTTGCCCTTTTCACAACTGATCTTAATGAATGCTGAAACTTCCAATTAAGGGTAGTCAGGGAGAAGGAGTGGCAGGCAAATTCAAAACCTGCTTTTAAAAAAAGAGGATTTGGGTTTTCATTCCAGGGCATCAGATATTTTTGTGCAATAACTATCAATCTAAAATAGAACATGGTTTTGTAGCACTTACCTGTATTTTTTAGAGAACAAATTCATTTCCACAGGCAGGTCCTTCTGAAATCTAGAATTACCCCAGGCTTCTCCAAAGTGGTTGGTATTGACCACCAAAGATCAATTACCGATTGGTTTTGTTGTTAATATTATTATTTGTAGTACTATTAATTAGTGTTTGTTAAATTATTTTCATATAATAAATGTTTGGGGGTTGATGAGCAATCTGAAATTTAATGAAGAGGTCAATGAATAGAAGAAGAATTTAGGGACCTCCTGAGTTACAGGATATAAAGAGAGAAAAGATGTTACAGACAATCAATGCAAGTATGGGTGGAACAGAGAAGTTTTTTAATACCTTCTCTGGGATTGGATCAAACTCTTCTGAATCTTGCAGTTGTCCTGAACAATACATTAAACTCATACTGACTCTTCCTTATTTTTATATTTCAAAAGTTAGGCACGAATAATTAACTGTGACATAGAACTTAAATTGCACTTTAGTTTTCAGACTTCCATGCCTTCTAGGTCTTGCCCAGGATGCCGTAGAGGTAGTCACAATCACAATTGAGCCCAATGGATGAGAAGCGAAAAGTCTTCTTCCTCAGGGGGAAAAAAAATCAGTCCAGTTGCCTTTTGAAAAAGCACCTTTGAGACAAGAATTTATGGGCTTGGTAAAGCGACTTGGAATCTGATGCCAGTAAGGTAACATTGCCAAATTGGATTTCTAAGTAATTGGAAACACTATGGAAACATGTTTTATCCTGTAGTAAGGGTCCTCAAGATTAATAAATTGTCATATTATACAAAGATTAAAAGCTACTTATTCATTTCCTTCCCTTACAATTTGAGAAACTGTGATAAAGTCAATAATTCTAATGTTAAGTATAATATATCTACGAGTTTTACATACAAGGTTTTCAAAAATTACTATTATCTATTTCCTCCTTTTTGTTTTGGTTGTCTTGATCTTTTTCCATTATTTTCCTCCTTTATTTTATTTGATGAATAATAAGTGTTGTTGTTAAACAAATACTAAATGGCACTTCTTATTTGACTGCATAGTGCGGCCTAAGAGAACTGTGCTTTAGTTTTATGTTCTATGAAAAAAGAGATGTACTGCTAATCCTTTTCAAATTTTTAACGTAAATGAAATAAATCTGCTTTTATTTTACGCTGGAAAAATACAAAACCTTGCCAATTTAATTTTTTTTAAAGTCTGAAAATATTTCTACAATTTGTTCTACAATTAAAGTTCAGTTTTTAATTTCTTAAATTTCATTTTCTGAATGTTACATTTTATTTACTGAATTAATTTCTTAAGTTTTTTTATTGAAAATTTTGAAAAAAAAAACTTTTAAAAATGTTTACTCTCCTCCCCCTCCCCTCCCCACCCAACTCCCTCCAACCTCCACCCCTCCGACTTCCAGAACAGGGTATAAATCTTTAATAAAAATATTCTAAAATAACTTTAAAAAAAGTTAGTATCATCTTTCATTTGAGCTTTAACTCCTCTTTGCTAGGCTAGCTCTAAACAGATTAGGTCATTCCTTGTTTCTTCAATCATAAGCTATCTGGAATTTCTTAGTTCCATATTTATTTTGAGTATAGTCAATCCATCTTCTCCACTCCAATTTATATCTCTCATTGGAATGGTCCTTGAGATATGCTGATATTTTAGCCATCTCAGCTAGGTTTGTTACTTTTAATGTCCATTCTTGAATAGTAGGCAAATCTTCCTTCTTCCAATATTGCGCCACCAGCAGTCTTGCTGCAGTTATTAAATGCAAAATCAGGTTAGTCTCTATAACTGTACAATAAGTAATTATACCTAACAAGAATAACTGAGGGGTAAACTTTATCCTTTTTTAAAGAACATTTTGCATAATCCACCATATTTTTATCCAAAATGCTTTAACCTTTTTACAAGTCCACCATATATGATAGTATGTAGCATCAGCACAATCACATCTCCAGCATTTAGGTTGTAAATTCGGATACATATATATATCCCTGACACCAAAAGAGGATCAAGATCTTAGTCATCCAAAAAATTGCAGACCTATATCATTACTTAATATAGATTATAATTTTTTTACTAAAATAGTAGCAAATAGGTTAATGTTGGTTATTCAGCAATTGATTCATAATGCTCAAACAGGCTTTATACAAGGGAGACAAATGAGAAGTAATGTAAGACAAATTGTTAATATATTGGAATATTTGGGAAAGAATAACTAAATCCCTGCTGCGCTTATATTTCTAGATGCCGAGAAAGCCTTTGATCGAGTGAATTGGCAATTTTTATTGAAAATAATGCAAAAAATGCAAATAGGAGAGCATTTTTTACAATCAATTAAAGCAATATATCAGGAACAAACAGCTCAAATCATAGTCAATGGAAGCTTAACAGATCCATTTAAAATCGAGAAAGGTACATGGCAGGGTTGTCCCCTATCCCCATTACTGTTTATCATAACTTTGGAATCATTGTTGAACAAAATACGGGGATCAGATGATTTACAGGGAATCAAGATTAGGCATCAAGAATATAGAGTACGTGCTTTCGCGGATGATTTGGTTATAACATTAACCCAACCACAGGAATCTAGTAAGGTTTTAATGAATATGATTAATCAATATAGCCAAGTGTCCGGATTTAACATAAATTTAGGGAAAACAAAGATGCTAGTTAAAAATTTGAACACTAAACAAAAGGAAGAATTAGAAGGAATGACAGGATGTGAAATAGTTAAAAAGGTTAAATATTTAGGAGTCTATATTTCAACCTCAAATGGGAAACTATATAAGTATAATTATGACCCATTATGGTGCAGCATACAGACAGAGATGAAAAATTGGGAAAAATTACAATTATCTTTGTTGGGAAGAATAACAGCAGTGAAAATGAATGTTCTGCCTAAATTTTTATTTCCTTTTCAAATGATACCAATACTTAAAAAAGATGCAAATTTGCTAGAATGGCAGGAGGGCGTTAATAAATTTGTATGGGCAGGGAAGAAGCCGAAAATAAAACTAAAAATAATGCAAGATGTGTGTGAGAGAGGAGGTTTGAAATTACCAAATTTAAAACTATATTATGAAGCAGTAGTTTTATCGGTAATTAGTGACTGGATTAATTTAACAGATGATAGAATACTTAATATCGAAGGGCATGATTTGGTATATGGTTGGCATGCTTACTTGCTATATGACAAAAAGGTAGATAAGAACTTTAAAAGTCATATTTTAAGGAATGCTCTACTGCGGGTCTGGAAAAAATATCAATACAAACTAAATGATAAGATACCCATGTGGGCAATTCATAGACACGCAATAGAAAACATAAATATAGTACAAAAACAGGATGTAATTACATACAGACAGCTTCTTACCTTAGAAAGAGATGTATTACAATTAAAACCCTTGAATGTACTAAAAGAGGAAAAGGCAATTCAAACATGATTTTAGTATGGGCAGTTACAGGCCAGATGGAAAAAAGATAAAAAAAATCGGTTTTATGCAAGACGAGGATAATTTACTTAAACAAATTAGAGATCAAAGTCCAATGCATATAAAGAGACTATATAATGCATTAATAGAAATGGATTCGGAAACAGAATTAGTTAAAGACTGTATGATAAAGTGGGCACAAAATTTTGAAGAACCAATAATGTTGGATACATGGGAAAAGATTTGGGTAAGAAATGTAAAATTTACACAAAATTTGAGAGAAAACTTATAAGATGTTTTATAGATGGCATTTAGATCCTAAAAAACTGGCCTTATGTATCCAAATTTCTTGTTTTTTTAAAAAAAATTGTGTTAAATAAATTAATCATTGGGTAAATCCATTATATGTGAGTACTTCAGATTAGAATGTGTCTACCGCACACATTCTACTGCCGCATACATGGGCTACTGATTGTAATGGGGCTTACTATGCCAATGAAAAATCAGGAAAAAAATAGCTTATAATGTTCCTGTTTTGTTGTTTACATACTAATGCTTAAAGTGTGCAAAACAAATAAGCTAAACTACTTCTCAACAATAAAAATCAGTGTGGAATGGAAGTGGAATCAATTACTTTCAGAAGTATATTCCATTTCTCTAGATGTGATCAAGCAGAGGCTTGATAACCCATTGTGAGGAATGCCTAATTTAGATTTGTACAGCAAACAGAGGGTTGAGTGGTGATGGTCTAAATAGTTCCTTTGAACTACTTGGTTTGATGATCTGTTATTCCATATTTGGATAAATGGGTAATTGTATAATTAAAAGCATTTGAAGCTTGTTAATCACCAAAACTAGGTTATGCATGTTTCTGTGACCGAGAAAGAAGAAATATGTGATTTTTATTTTGAAATAAAATGTTTATGACAGAAGGAAGGCATGCCATACCTAAATTTTATGTCAGAATTACCCAGCTAATTCAAGTGTGATGAGTACATGCTTTAGAATATTAGATTTAAGGCATTCAGGGTATCCTACTTGTGCAAAGAACTGAAAGAAATGAGAACATCAAATATAGGACAAGATATAAAAAGGAAAGAAAAAAATGCAGAAAAGTCAAAGCACTTTTTCATTGCTGGCTCCTTCATTTCCTTTCATTGAAAATATGATTGCTTGTGTCAGATTCTACCTGTGAAAAATAAACTTAAGAACAGTTGATTTTATTCCATAACTGGGATCTTGGATTTGACAGCTACATGGTCCATAATACATAGCCAACATCATGATATGATGAGCCTGGGAGACAATTGATTATCCAGTCTCGAAAGCTATCTTATATCTCAGTACAGGTACTCCTCGATTTACAACAGTTCATTTAGTGACCATTTGAAGTTACAAAAGCTCTGAAAAAAGTGACAATCGGTTTTCATACTTATGATCATTGCAGCATCTCCATGATCACGTGATTTACATTCAGATGATTGGCAACTGGAGTGTCTTGGATCTTTTGCAACGTTCTGACAAGCAGTCATTTGGGAAGCCAGATTCATGTAACAACTGTGTTACTTATTTTAATAACTGCAGTGATTCAGTTAACAAATGTGGCAAGAAAAGTTGTAAAATGTGGCAAAACTCACTTAACAAATTTCTCACTTAGCAACATAAATTCTGGGCTCAATTGAGGACTACCTGTATATATCTCACTGTATAAGTCCATCATAAGGATAAAATTAAGGGAAATAAAATTCTGGAGGTAAAAGGAGAGGGATGGAAATGGTGTAAGCCAACAGTAGCACAACTGAACACAATTGTTACTGTTAGTGTGGAATTGTATTAAATTCATGCAGAAATTACAACTGCATAAGGAATCACAGATAATTCTTATACTGTTGGTGGTTTACATTTTATACAGATGTAATGAATGAATAAATAAACCTCTTTAAAGCTGGAAAATAAGGATATGTGTGGTAATTTCTGTAGCAGTAAGGAGAATAATAGTGGAAAAAAACTAAAAAAAAAATATTCCAGCCTCCTAACTATCCACAAAGAACATTTTCAGTAGTAAACATTAGTGTAATATTTTGAGGATAATGCAGTGGTACTTTATCTTCTCCAAAAAACTGCAAATAGCAATCATTTATGCCTGTGGGCTTTTTTTTCTTTGCAAGTGATTATCTTTAATGTTATATCAGATTGCTGTTGCAATGAGTTTAAATTCATGATTCAGCAGCACATTAATGCTTCTAAGTAGGAATTCACATTGCAAGGATGGAAGATGGATGTGATAAGTGGAAAGCAAATGGAAGGTGAAGGTTTTGACTATCTTCTGCAACATAATTTTAATTTTGAGAAAAAATTATATTAATGCAGATTGCTTTATCTTAATGTGGCATCAATCAGTTCTGATCTAGAGGCATCATTATACAATCTTACGTAATAGTCCTAGTGCTGAATCATTGGTAATTTCCATTTACGAATCTTGCAAGATATGAGTGTTTTTCATCGCATGAGATTCCAGATTTATTCTCATCCTACTTTTGTTATGGTGAATATCATTTTAGGGATCATGGATTCATGAATGCTTGTAGGTATTATTTTGCTGACCACTTAGGAGAAACTTCAAGGTACTCATAAAATTAAAAATGAAGCCATTGTTCTCTGGCTTTCTTGACAATCCTCCCACTTCTGCCTTCAAACCAAGCTGATATCCAGGTTTCTAATGATTTACTTTTTATTAAAGGTGGAAAAATAAAATATTACACAGCTACAATATCTACATATTAGTAGAAAATAGCAGTGACCTGCAATAGTGACTACTACTGTAATTATATTATCATTAGACGATCATATTCTAAACAGTATGGACTCATAGGGGTAATATTGTAATTTCAATTAATAAATGCTTTCTATCTTTGTTGCTAATTTTTATTTTGGTTCCATGACATTTGAAAAAATAGGAACTGCATTCCACTTAATGCTAACATTTTTTCCATAGTTAATTGGCTTGTTTAATTCACAGGTTCATTTTCCAAATCATTGATTTTCATTAATTTTCACTACTGATTGATCATTGTTTTTTTGCTAAAATGGTTATCTTGCAGTTTACTTTTTAAAAATTATTTTCTGCATTAATTTATTCATAATTAATACATCCACTCCCTTACTCCTTTCTTCCCTTGCACCTGGCATGAATACCACACACGCCCTTCCCCTCTGTTTTCTCTGCTTAAATCTTTAAGTCACAGTTTTGTGAATATTAGGCAGTAAATAGAACAATGTTGAAGTATAGTTTAGAAAAAAGCAGACAATAAATAACTGTTCAGAGAAATAAATATGATTTATTATTCCTGGATTAAGGGGTGTAGATTTGATGAAGATCAGACCAATATTTTAAAACTTTTCCAAAAACTCTCTAACTCGCTTTTATGCAAGTGCTGCAGTTTGTAAATGCATTGATTTTTTGTTGTTGTTGTTTCTGGGATTTTGAATATAATAGTAGATAGTCATCACATCTCTGAAAAAATGTGTTTGTTCAGCTAGAAATACTTTTGAGGTTTTTGTTACAGGATAGTCAGTTACCTCAATAAAAACCATCAAAATGCCTTTTTTATGATTTTCATATCACTTCGTAGTACTTTCACCATTGCTTGAAAATAAATTGCATGAAACATACTTTTGAATTACAGAGAAAGGAAATGAAAAAAAAATGCATTGATATGCTTGAAAATATCCAAAGAGATGTGTGTAGGTAGGGAAGTGTGTGTCTGGAAGTCCACATCAGGACATCCACATTTCTGACAGCTCCACTCCACATTTGGAGCCAAATTCTCTGCTCTGATTTAAGAATCCCCACAGCCCACAAGTCACAATTTGGCTGCCTCGGTCTATGTATAGGAGATAAGGGAAAGAACAAAAATCCATTGGTGGGCATTAGCTCATCGGAATGAAGCAAAGTACCACCAGGTTTCTAGTCCTCAAGGATTAAGAGCCAAGGTGGCGCAGTGGTTAAATGCAGCACTGCAGGCTACTGTTAGATCAGCAGGTCAGCAGTTCAAATCTCACCCTGAGTCAGGTTGACTCAGCCTTCCATCCTTCCGAGGTGGGTAAAATGAGGACCCAGATTGTTGGGGGCAATATGCTGACTCTCTGTAAACCGCTTAGAGAGGCCTGAAAGGCCTATGAAGCGGTATATAAGTCTACTGCTATTGCTATTCTTCTTCAGCTGAGATCCGCGATGTGGGAATGAGTGCATACACACACACACACGCATACAGACAGACAGTTTTCTGGCTTTCTGAGTCGGCCAGCAAACTTCACGCTTGACTTCTTCCCTCCCGGCCTTTCAAACAGGCGCGTCAGGGTCTCCGTCGTGCTTCGTGTCTCCATTCGCGCCTTTGGGGTTTCTCATACGCGTCTCTCCTACCCCCACTTTCTGTACCCGACGGCCCGTTCCCAGCCCCTCCCCAGATAGGACCGGGTCCCAACTGGGGGATGCCCCGAGGAGTAGCCTGCGGGGGCGGAGGGGAGCGGGATGGCCGCTTGAGGGGAAAGAGAGCAGCCTCGGCAGGGTGTGATGTCAGCGGCCGCGAGGAGGAGCCTGCCCTTGCGGGCGCTTTTACTTTCAGGCTCCGCGCCTCCGCGAGCGGCCACTGCCGGAGCTGCGTCCGCCCCGCTCGACCATGCAGTCCCGGGGGCCGGCCGCCAACGCCGCCGCCTCGCCGCTGACCCGGGGAACTTTGGGCGCGTCCGCGGCTCTGCTCCTCTGAAGCGCCCGCTCCCTTCCCTCCTGCCGGGCATGGCGCTGCCTGCAACTGCTTCATGATGATGGTGGTGGTGATGATGTTTGGAGTGGTTGTTATGATTACTGCTCTGCATCAACGCCGGGCATGTGAAATCCCAAGCATCATGCCAGCAACGCGCCTGTTTCTGCTCCGTCCCTTCAACCTCCTCCTGCTGCTGCTGGGGCCGCATCTCTTTGTGGGATCTTTCTCCCTGGGCTCTGCCTCCTCTCCTTCGCCCGCCGAGCGTCCCTCCGTCGCTACGGCGGGGTCTCGGGCAGCGGCGACCATTCAGGGGGCGTCCGATTTTCTTGCGGCTTCCTCCTCGCTACTTCCGAGGGAGAAAGGAAGCCCGCAGCCTTTCGCCGCATCTGTCAGCGTTTGGGATCGGACGGCAGATCGAGACGGCGGCAGCGACAGCCCGGGTGAGTGAAAGGGTAGGAAGGGGGAAAGGGCGGGGAGGAGGGAAACTCTTGTGCTTGTGTCGGTGCTTGCGTGTGTGTGCGTGTGTGCGTGGAGTGCACAGACAACAGCAGCTGCTGGAGAATGCTCTGCTTCATCCTTCCATCCATCCGTCCACCGGTGCAGCATATTTTATCCCATTTTGGACTGGGAATTCCTTGCAGGTTGTCAAAAGGAACGGCTATAGAGCTCTCCTTTTCTCCGTCAGTTTCCCCACAATAGAAAGTCCCTCTCTCTCTCTCCTTCCTCTCTCCCTTTCCCTCCCTTTTCCAGTTTCCCCACAATAGAAAGTCTCTCTCCCTCCCCTCCTTCTCTCCCTCCCTCTCCCTCCTTCCGCCCCCCAACCTGTAAATCTGCCCAGTAAGGCTTGTGCTTAGAAGAAAGCTGATAATATTAAGCACATCTCTACTGACTGTATATATACACACAAATACAAACACACACACACACACCAAATATGTATATATAGTTTATCACACACATCATTTGAAATATTAACTCCCCCTCTCCCTCTTCAGTAGGTTTTAGGAAAGAAGACAATGTAAAGGGGATTTTCCCCTTAGAGATTATTGGGAATATGTCATTTTCTTAGCATCAATTGTCTACTGCAAAGTATTCAGAGAGGAACATAGGGGAGATAGGATGAGGGAGGGCGACTAACTCCAGATTAGTGCCATTATGCACTTGGCAAAATGATTTGAGGGGATTTGTTTACAGGACCTGAAGAGTCAGTCCACCAGCAGATTCCCAGTAGAAACTGATTTTAGTTTGGTTAATAAGTTTTGGTTAATTAGGATCAAGTGCCCAAACAAGCTGACTTCTTCATGTCACTATTACATCAAACAAATCATTTTGTTTCCAGTAAAATAATCACTTTCCATATGGCTTACAAAGGCAAAATGGTGTTTGTTGAATTTCTAGATGTGTTCTTGATAGATGATTAAATAACATTCAGTGTATGAACATTCTTGGGGAGAATATGTCCAACTCTATTGCTAATGTGAAATCTGAAGAACTAAATCTACTCATACAGCAACTTGCTCAAGTTTATTTGTACCCTTCACTTGGAGAAAATGCCACAGTCCTTGGTAAAACTTTGCTTCTGAGTAAATCTACCTAACATTTTGTAGGAATCATTTTTTCTATCACTGAATTAGACTACATTTCTCTCTCTTCTTCTCCTTCTTCCCCCTCTCCTTCCCTCCTTCTCCCTCCCCCCTCTCATTAATACCTCTGCAATTAAGTGAATGGAAATTGATGCTGGCAATGGAATGAAAACAATTTTGCTACATATTTTGCTTGCCAAAATGGCAATTTATAAACTGTTGGAACAGCTTTATTAATTATTGTTCCAATCTTTATATCTTTACAATAACCAAAGTATTTTCAACAAAAAAATTTTTTTAAGCATTTGTGATATACAAATATACCAAAATATGGCAAGCAAATAGACATATCATTTCCAGATTCTTGCTCTGTGCTTAGATACAGCCAAACTAGAGGATGGATCATGAAAAACAAAAACTAAGGTCAATGCCCATTTTGGCAGAGCAAGCTGACATCTACCCATCATGGAATACTTGGATTTGTAGTTTGAACCTCTGGGCTTCCACTACAGTCCTACATTGGCCGAACTCAGATAATATTCTTTTGAATTACAATAGATGAGGCATATCTGGTAGGCATCAATATATTTGACTGAGGGAGTCAAATCCAATCGATTAAGTGAGACTTACTTCTGACTAATTCTTTGGGTTCCAAGCTAAAATCAGCAGACAAGTGTGGACTAGACGAAGGCTATGAAATCAATTTGTTTTTATTTTCTTTAATTTGCCAAGATTATGGCTCTGAAAGAATGATTTTTCTGTATGTAGTAAATGATCTCTAACTCAGAACCAAAAATTACCTAAATGTAGAAAGAGCAGAAGGGTAGAGTATGATTTTGCTAGAAAAGGATAGTGTATGTCTCTGTGGTACAGGATGGGACCCGTGGATAGAATCAGGACACTTAATTTGAATTTTGCTCGAATTTGCATTCCATCGATTTGAATAACAGTGACTTAAAAGAAAATTTATAAGTTTGCAGCACAAGCTTTCTCTACTCACAGCCTCTTCTACTCACTTTTAGGTATCAGAATGTAGAAAGTGGCAACAAACTCTATAGGAGGACTGGAGGTCTTCTGAGTGGAACAATATTAAATTGGAATTAGTGCAGGACTACTTATGAAAAGTTGGTCCTTAGGTTTCCATTAAATTAATGAAAAAGACCATCCAGGTAATGTTCTTACTTTGAAAAAGTTATATTAGGAAAGCAGCAGCCAACAGAAAGAGAAAGGAAAAAAAAACTGATTACCAAATGTAAGTTTTAAAGGTAGTGTTCAACCTTCACCACTTAAAATAATATTGGTCAATATTTCCATTATGTCAAAAACAATTTATAAGCAGAGAGCAAAAAGACAAGATCAGTCAGAGACTCTTAAAATGGGGATGGCACCATCTTTCCATCACAACAGGATGATCTTTTGTTACCCCTGGACCATGCTTAATAAATCCACCTTCTTCACACAGTAATTCATTACATTTTTAATGTACAGTATTGTTCAATATATTTAACTCCATTTCTCTAAACTTTATTAAGAAGTGTATGGATATCATAACAGAATGGGACAACGATGGGACAAACCTTTCCAGTGTAATTCATCTGATCTTGGAGACTTAAGTTCATTTAAAATGATATTTCCTTGTCTCTTCTAAGATGCAGTTCCCTCTTTTCCAGTGATATTATAATAAGCAGCTAGTGCTCCGTTACAGAATTAACTTCTTAAGATAAGAAGATCTCTTCTCATTATAATCTACTATCAACTCACCATCAGCCATCATTCATTAATTTTACCTTACCATGGGCCTGCACCTTCTTTGATTTTCTTTTTTTATTCCCAGCGTACCCTTAAAAATAGGATTTTCTTTTGTTATTTTGGTTTTATTTTCAAGCCATAGCATTAGCCTTTCTGTCCCAGTTCCCATAATTTCTGAGCATAACCTTGTATTTTTCTTTGATTTTGTTTCCTCCATTTTATTTCCTATACCCATTTGGCTCCCCCCCACTCTTCAGCTTGTTAGAAAGCCCTTTATGTGTCCATGTTTTCCTTTTAAACTTCATCATTCCTTATTGTAAGATTTGCTTGCAATTATGCCGTCAATATCTCAAAGGATTCCTGAGTCCTCATGGATAATTTCCTCCTTAAGCATTTGAAACTACTGAGTCCAATCTACTTTCCCTTAGAATTTATCAAAATCTTCTGAAGTCCGGTATGCAGATCTTTTCAGTTCTTCCTTCAGTGGATATCACAAAATCAAGAACAACATGAATACTATACACCAAGGTTTCAGTCACCTTCACTTCTTCAATTAATTCCATCCTATTGCTTAGGATTGGGGCCAGGAGAGCATATTCTTTGTTTTTCTTCTGCCTGCTGACACATGGAGTTATCAACAAGAGAATAGAAAAGAAAACTATTCTGCCAATAGAATGAATGATGTCACGAAATGAATTTTTCTCATTATTACTGTTGTATTTAACACAGAAAGTTTTATTTGCATCTTCTGCCTACCAAGTGTCAGCAATATCACTTACCCAGATTCTTTCAACAGGATTTCCATGCCTGATTCCCGAATTCCTGATTATTTTTTATACACTATAAATCTCATCCTTTCTGTTGAGTCTGTTTCTTCTGAATAAGGTGTAACCTTCCAGTGCTATGTATCATCCCTCTATTGGGATGATTATATCATGTAAGTTTTTAATGTAAACAAGTGTCAAAACTAGAAAGCTATTGTAACCTTTTTCTTTCTAATTTGTCTTATGGCATTTAATGCTGGAAATACAATTTTGACTAAAATGCAAATTTAAACACTTGAATTCCATAAAGAAATAATAGTAAAACTACAATTAAGCTGAAAATCAGAAGAATTAAATTCCCCATCACCATATGAAAAATGTAGCTTAGATATATAAATTCTGGGATCATTCCATACAAACCTTCTTAATAATTTATCAATATGTTTAAAACACCTTAAAATATTCATATAGGAATCCATATCAGTACTAATATTTCACCAATACTAATATTCATATTTTATTCATTTTTCTTCATATAAGAAAATCAGTATTTTTCTTCATTTTTTTATATCAGTATGACAAGTAATTTGAAATACTAACATCCACAAATGAAGATATACTTAAATGCATTCAAACATTTGAAAATGTCCCTGAGCACATAGCCCACAGAAAGTATATGAAAATATTATTAATTGAATAACCTGGGAATCTACTAAAGTATTATACTATATCATTAAATGGTAATTTACTGATCTAAACATCCATAATGATCAAGAAGTCATAATTCATTTGTCAGCACATAAAAATAATTTGTTTCTAACATTATTTCTTAAGCACATTTAGTAGATATGTTCCATTGAACATTAAAGGAATTATTCTTTTGTACTCTAACATATCACAAATTGCATACATCAAGTACACAACCAGCTCTTAACTATGTTTAAGATTCACAGAACATTTCTGTATGATGATCAGGATGGAACTGGATGTTGGCTGCAACTGTTTTAGGAATATTTGTAGCTTATTGGAATACTTGACTGTGAGTCAATCAATGTCAGTCAGGTGACCATTATTAATACTTTTCATATTAAGTGACTGAATTGACCAAAAACTTACAATGCCTGATAAAACAAGTCATGATTGAATGAAGAATCAAACAGAATGCAGTGGCTCAGTGGCTCAGAGCTTGTTGATCAGAAGGTCAGCAGTTTGAATCCCTAGTGCCGCATAATGGAGTGAGCTCCTGTTACTTGTCCCAGCTTCTGCCAACCTAGCAGTTTGAAAGCACGTAAAAAATGCAAGTAGAAAAATAGGAACCATCTTTGGTGGAAGGTAACAGTGTACCGTGTGCCTTCAGCGTTTAGTCATGCCGGCCACATTACCACGGAGACTTCTTTGGACAGCGCTGGCTCTTCGGCTTTGAAATGGAAATGAGCACCGTCCCCTAGAGTTGGGAACGACTAGCACATATGTGCGAGTGGAACCTTTACCTTTACCTTTAAATGGCTTTCCCACACACTGTTTCTATTTATAAGTATGGTTCATTCACTTTAATCAACATGTGTTAGTCTCCATGTATAAAGGATGGAAAAGATGTTTAAGAGAAATTGTAATCAAGTGTGACTTACTGAATATGCATCCCAGTTCAAAGTTGAAAGAAAGTAGGTGCCAACATTAAGACATGATGGTGGACCAAATGCTCTTACCCTCTACGTGCCACGTGTTTCAAGATTAAATATAATGAATTAAATAAAAAAGAACAAAACATGGTTATATTACTAGCAACTGTTCTATTGACCAGCAAGGATTCTGTAGATCCAGTTTAGTCTCAGACTTTAGCAGACTCTTCCAGCTTCTGTACTTTGAGATTCAGAAATGAATGAATGAGTTTAATGTATATGTTAGCATTATCTTCTGTTGCTCTTTCAATAAGAAGGAAAAATAGACTACCCGTAATATTCTTCAAGACATATTTAAGCCACGGTTTTAGTTTCATGAGTAGGAAAATCTTTATGCAATATTATATAATATCCATCAGGAGATGAGCTTTTTGTGCAAAAACTCTGCAGGAAAAGATTTATCTTCTTCCTCCAACAGGAAAAGTCACTCTGCACATGGACTTGGTAAATCAATCCGAGGTTTAGGGTGTTGTGAACCTGACTACAGGTAATCCTCAAATTACATTCACAATTCAGTCCAAAAATTCTGTTGTTAAGAGAGAGACTTGTTAAGTGAATTTTGCCCCACTATACAGTTTCATGCCATAGTTGTTAAGTGAATCACTTCAGTTGTTAAGTTAGTAACTACATGGTTGTTAAATGAATCTGGCTTCCTCATTGACTTTGCTGGTCAGAAGGTCACAAGAAGTGATCATATGACCTGGGACACTGCAATTGTCATAAATACAGGGAAGTTGCCAAGCGTCCAAATTTTGATCATGGGGATGCTGCAGCAGTCATTATAAGTCACTTTTTTTTTCAAAACCTTTGTAACTTTGAATGGTCACTAAACAACTGTTGTAAGTGGAGGACTACCTGTATTATAGTTTGTTTGGCAAATAAAGGATGAAATCTGGGTCCTCATTTTACCACCTCGGAAGGATAGAAGGCTGAGTTAACCTTGAGCCTAGTGAGATTTGATCTGCTGAAGTGCAGCTAGTAGTCAGCCTGCAGTACTGCACTCCAACCACTGCACCCCCTCGGCTCTTATAAAAATATGGAACACTTCACGAATTTGTGTGTCATCCTTCCACAAAGGCCATGCTAACCTTCTCTGTATCACTCCAACTTTAGTATATGTGCTGCTGAAGCAAGCACAATATGTGAAGCTAGCAGAGTTTGAAGAATTCCTGGTTAGAATGTGAAATTTTACTCTTTGTCCATCAAAAACGCTAGGATTGAACTGAGAATACCGGTAGGATGAATTGGTACTTTTCATCTGCCCAAATAACACTGCTCCCTCCACCACTGTCTCACATCAGGAAGAAAAAGTCATTGCCGCCAAGTACTTCTTCACTCATATTTATCAAATCCTAATATTATATAGAGGAAGAAGGAAAGACTTGAGAGCAGAGAGTGCTTAAGGTCTCTGTTTTCTCACATGTTGTGTCTCTCTGTTCCACATGAGAGAGACATAGCAGAAGGAACAGGAGCCAAGGCATGTTGGCCAGGAGTGGCCTTCTTGATGGGGAATAGCTGACCCCCCCATATGACCACCAATTTATGCTTGCCCAGCAATATTGCAGTCTTGTGGAGAGCTAAAGCGCACTGGCTCTTCTTTTTAAGGATTAGTCCAATGGTTCTTAAGCTGTTTGACCCAATTACTCCTTTCAGCAGTCTCGAATAGTGTCATTACCTCCACAAAAAAACTCCAGACTCTGTTGTTTTACAGAAATGTCTCACCATCGACAGTGTCACACTGGATCATCGAGTTGCAAACAAGTAATTACAAATTGCTTTATTTCTCCAGGATATGCCCAATTTACCTTTTGGGGGATAATTACCTCCAGTTTAAGAACCCCACCTGACTAGTCTCTATCACAGCAATGATCACACAGGCTCAACTAATTGTGTTTAATTTTTATGGATAATGTTGCATTACCAGAATAAAAAATTAAGAATCTGGTTTCTGATGCCCATAAGACTGGTGATGTTTCACTGAAGTATGTTGGGTAATTTATTTATTATTTTTTAGTAACAATTTGTGGTTTCTCCCTGGGTTTGTACATTCTTTATTTGCATTGAATCTTATCATCCAGAATGATGCCAGCACTTTCCCCTTCCTTCCTTTGGAAAATTTTACTTTGGATGTTTGTGTGATATAGTATAATACATGTGATTTGTTTTATTATTTACATACTTGATACGTCTTCTTGAAGAAAGGATATGAGCATTAAATGCAGCAGAGTTTTCTGCCCATAACTTTCTAATCAGAACAGAGCAAAAGTTAGAGAATTCTGGAGTTGTGACCCATGTAAAATCTTGTTTACAACCACGGGTTGTGAATGGGGCAGATCCTCAGGCAAAGGTCTGTGGATAGACAAATTGTGAAAATGCATACAAAACGAAAATGCATACAAACTGCATACAAAACGACCCTGCATGTATGATTACAACTTTAATGCTGTATCACAGTGTCCTCTTATTTGAAACAACTCCTAGGTAGCAGCATGTCTTGTTGGAATGTCTAATTTAGCTGTTCAGGCTGAAATTAGAATTAGAGTCCCTTAATAAGAAGAAAAACTTTCCCACCCAAAAGGGAAATGGGAGGCTGTAGTCTTGAGGCAGTCAGCCCAAGAAATAATATAATCCTAGAAGAATGCATCTCCCGTGAGGAAGTTCTCAAGCTATAGCATTCCACTTCGACATTAAAATAGCTGTTGCTTGTTTGGCTGCCATCTGTCTTCAGATCCAGGCTTCTGAAATGTCATAGGGCTTGCTTGCTCAGTATTAAAACAGAAAACAAAGCCTTGTTGTAAACTTCCAAGTCCAAGTTTTGTCAGGTGAGGGTGTAAGCATCTTTCACATCCTGCAGTTTATAATTGGAATTTGTTTCATGATTTTAAGGTGGATTCTCACCTGTCCCAAACATCATTAGAGCCACATAGCTCCCATTTTTCTGAGGCACCTTGGCTAAGGAAAAGGACAGATCTCAGTCCTTTAGCTACCTGAATCACAGGGGTTTTTGATCATCATTTTGATCAGTTCCGTTGTTAAAAACCTGGCCATGATATTACTCCAAAAGCAGCAAGCAGCAGTAACAGCGCTTGAAGCAACTGTTCAAGCAAGCAGAAGTAACTGTGAAGCCCTTCTCCTCAATGTCATAGTGCATCATCTGTGAGTTATTTTGCCATTGGGGCAGAAAATCCCAGAAACACTTTTTTCTGCACAAGAGTCATAATGCATGGATGTTTTAATTTGGTGCTTTAATTAGAGGGCTTGATTTTACAGCATTTTTTTTGTGGTAATTGTGAAGAGGATTACACCAGTTGAGCAAATCCGTGGTTGCTTAGTAAATACCAATGGTTTAAACCCACTCTTCTAAGTGTGTGCTTTTGGCTGGAAATTCTTTGACAAAACAGATGCAAATATTGTTCATGTGACTATGAGATGCTGCAACCAGTAAATAAGGTGAACCAATTGCCAATATCTCAAACATGATAATCACAGGATACTAAATAAGCAATCAACATACATCATAATGGAATACTAATAAAAGCAATCAACATAATTCATAAGATACAGAAAACAGAGTTATAGTCATAAGAAAGTAGGAAATAAGTAATAGGAAAGATGAGAAGGATAATAGTAATACAGCCCTACTAGGTGGTTTGACAACCCAGGGCATAAGAAAGTGTCTGTTTAGCAGAGTGATGGCATTGGAGAAAATATTGTCTTTATGTCTAGTTTAGGTGACCAGACGTCCCGATTTTGGCAGGACAATCACGAATTTGCACAATTTGTCCCGCGTCCCGGGGTGTTCTTAAAAAGTCCCGATTTTTGTGACCGGACCTGGAAGTAAGCCTGCCCCGCCCCCAGTCCTGTGTACCCATCCCAGCCAGCCGGTATTTTGTCCCTTCTGTCTCCCTGTTGCTCAGAAAAGCAACTTCGGGAAGGTCCTTTGCTAGCAGGCAGGTTCTAGGATGCCTGCCGCCACCAAAGGACCTTCCCAGAGTTGCTTATCTGAGCAACGGGGAGACAGAAGGGACACAATCTCCTTTCATTCTCCCTCTGCTTCATTCACTCGTTCGAGCAGCAGAGAACGAAAGAAAATCGCATAGCCGAGGACAAAGGAGCCTGCAGCCTCCTTCATTCAAACGTTCAGGCAGCGGGGATGGGGGGGGGCTTTCTCGCATGCCTTCTTTCTCTGAAGCCGTGCCGGATTCAGCAAACCGGACAGCGCGTGCCCTTGGGATTGTGCAACAGCCGAAGAACAGGAGGCGAGAATTCGGGTGCTGCACAAGCCCACGGGCACGCCCTACCCTCTTCTCTCTGATAGCCGCCTGGTTAAAAAGGTGGAGGCGGCTCTGCTGGTCCGGAGCCCATCCGGGAAGATGAGGAATGCAAGGGGGATCCCTCCCCCCACAGATGGGCTCCAGACCAGCGGAACCTCCTCCTCCTTTTTAACTAGGCAGCTATCAGAGAGAAGAGGGCAGCGTGTGCCCGTGGGCTTATGCAGCAGCCGAAGATCGCCTGGTTAAAAACATCGCCTGGTTAAAAAGGAGGAAGAGGAGGCAAAACTGGGGAAACGGCAGGGCTGCCTCCCTCCCCCCTTTCCTTGCAGCACCTTCGGTTGCAAAATGTTCCCCTGATTTGGTTTATAAGTTCGCAGCAATGCGATCCAACAAATAGGAAAGTTTTAATAAGATCTTCTGACTTTATTTGGTCTCTGCTGCCCCCCCACCCCCATTAGCCCTTGGGTTTTGTCCCCTCCCAAGGAGAGAGTGGGAAGGAGAGGAAGGAAGGAGGGAGGGGGGAAGGAAAAGAAGAAGGGAGGGGGGAGAAGATGGAAGGAGAAAAAATGGAAGGAAAGAGAAAGAATAGAAGGAAGAAGGATGAAGGAGAAGGAGGAAGATGGAAGAAGAAAGGAAGGAAGAAAAAGAAGAAGGGAGGGAGAAAAGAGGGAAGGAGGTAGGAAGAAAAGGGGAAGAGAGGGAAAGAGCAGAAAAACAAAGAGGATGAAGTTGATAGGCAAGAGGAAGGAGGAAGGAAGGAAGAAAGAAAGAAAAATGGAGGGAGAGAGAAAAGAAGAAAAGATGGAACTAGAAAGAAAAGAAGGGAGGGAGAAAAGGGGAAGACAGGGAAAGAGCATAAAGACAGAGAAGGTGAAGCTAGATAGGCAGAAGGAAGGAAGAAGGAAGAAATAGGAAGGAGGGAAGGTGAAAGGATGGAAGGAGGAAGGAACAGAAGCGAAGGGGAAGAGAGGGATGGAAAGAGCAGAAAGAAAGAGAAGGTAGATAGGCAAAAGAAAGGAAGCTGAAAGAATGGAAGGAGGAAGGAAGAGAAAAGGAGGAAGGGAGTGAGTGAGGAAAGAAGAGAGGATGGAAGGAGAAAGGAAGGAAGAGAGGGAAAGAGCAGAAGACGGATAAGGTGAAGGTAGATAAGCAAGAGGAATGAAGGAAGGAAGAAGTGAGGTGTCTCGAGGAGGGGGAAAACGTTTAGCGACCAAAGTTACAATGGCATTGAAAAAAGTGACTGATGACCATTTTTCACACTTAGCGACTGTTGCGACCATTTTTCACACTTAGCGACCGTTGCAGCATCCCCATGGTCACGTGATCAAAATTTTGTTTGGCAACAGATTCGTATTTATGATGGTTTCAGTGTCCTGGGGTAATTAATCGCCTTTTGTGAGCTTTTGACAAAATACAAAATTTTTAATCAAGCCCCCCCCCCCCCCCCGGTCAATAGTGTCCCTCTTTACCAATCTGAAAATCTGGTCACCTTAGTCTAGTTGTTTTGACATGCAATGCTCTATACCATCATTACAAGTTGATTGGTTTACAGAGCAATTTGAGACTTTATGAATGACTTTAAAGGTGATAGCCAGCACCTTGAATTTCACTAGGAAGCTGATAATTAGTGTAGTTTGCACTGCATTATATTAAATTTATATCAGTATAATAGAATGCAACACTCCTTACACTATGTTACTGCTTTCTGGATCAGCTGTAGTGTCCAGAGGATCTTTAAGGATAGTTCCATGTAAAGCACATTGTGGTATTTCAACAGTGAAGAGACCAGGACATATATGATTGTTGAAGAGTCTCCCAGTCCAGGAAATCGTATAAGTGGCACAGTACACTTACCTGTGCACAGGTTCTCCTGCCCTCCTAAAGCAGGATTTCAAGAAGTCCCCCAGATCGAGATTGTGTACCAATCTCCAACAGGGAAGTACAATCTCACTGAGAGTTAATGGTGCACCATTTTGTAGCAGTTTTCCTTTCTCTGTGGGCACTTTCAATCTGTTATAATGGAACCAGGTGGACCAAATAAGTACAGCCATTTGGTCCTGTCAGGAAAGAGACTGAGTCTCTTCTTGCCCATTCAGACCTGCATAGTTCCAGTCCCTAGGCTAGGATATTGACAGTGTTGGTTGACCAGCCCAAGGGTTGAGATGTATATATATTAGTATATACTAATCAGCATACTAATAATATATGTCTGATATTTGAGGTAAACCAAACTAGGAATTCAAAATGAGGCAGGCTAATAAAATATTATTTTTATTATAAGATTATAGTAACAATATCTGAAAAGTCTGAATATGCTTCCCTGGTCTCTTATCTTTGTTAAAACTAGGAATTTGTCTGAGATGTTTTCTTGGGTTATAATTCTGTTCTGGATTCAAGTTTCTTTCATTTGGCCATTGCCTTGGTAGCCATTCTTCCTTCTGACTTTCCAGATCATTTCTTAACATACCCATTAAAATATGTGACCCCAAACTGATAGATGACCTCACCCAATGGTTCATGTAGTTGTTAAACAGAAGGGGAAAAGCATCAAATCTTGCAATACCTCCAAAGTAAGGAGCTAGGATTATGATATCTCCACAATTGTCAACATTGAAACTACTCATAGAGAAAAGCCAACCACACAAAATGGTACATCCCATCTCCAAACCTTAATGTCAGTCCTAAGGCATATAATGGTGTTAAAAAGTGTTAAAAGCTGCAGATATCTAAGAGCACCAAGGTGGATGCGCTGCTCCTATCCACGCTATGCCACAAATCATCAACAAACATGCTCAATGATGTCTCCGTACTAAACCCTGGCCTGAAACCTGATTGAAACAGGTCCAGATAATCTTCTTTCTTCAGGTTCTATAGAGCTGAAGCTCAACTGTCTTCTTTATTGCCTTCCCTTCCCTTCCTTCAATGGCCAAGGAAGCACCACCTTACTCTAGGAAGGTGATACAACTACAGGTCACTGTGTCCAAGGCCACCAAAGATTTAATAGCCTGTGTTCCCTCTGTCTATCATCCTGTTTCCAGCTTGACTTCTCATCTGCCCACATCCCTCTTTGATCCCTTGCTCATCTCTTCCAGGCCAACAGGTTCTTTCACCGCACTCATCCACCAATTACCCAAGAAATACATTTATCAGAAACAACACAGACATGCAACCATATACACAGGACCTTACCACAGGTTCACACAGCAACCCTCCACCCTTGCCCTAGGCTGCACCTGTGCTCAGGCACTTGCCAGCCAAAGGTGAAGGACAGGCTATTGTTGACAGCTTCATCATTCACCCTGCCAACCCCAGCCCACCCACCCCCAACCTGCTCAGTAGAATGAGAACCAGATTATAAGGTGCCTTTTAAATTTCATCGTTTTTTGTTCCCAGCTTAAATGGCTAAATTCTGGTCCTTGGTGATACAATCTCTTCATTTATCCAGTGTGGGATGTGATATGGAGCTAAATTGGCAGATAACAAAGGGTCTTTTCAGCCACTGATTTGAAAAGCAGCAACATGATCTCAGCTTGAAATAGCTGTGAAGAAAAATGGGAAATGTAAACTAGTAAAGCGGTGAATGATTAGAAGCTGCTCTTTTTTTTTAATTGTACATTTTTTCCAGTGGAATGTAGCAGCTGAAACAGATACTTTTTCATAGTTATTGACTTTCATTTAGTTATGCATCAAAGCTGATATTCATGATCTCTGAGATTTTTTTCAGTAATTAAATAAAAATCTTTATTACAGTCACAGACCAGCCTAGAAGTAATTAAAATTAATATCTATGGGTTAGTAATATGACTTCTGTAAAAGAAACCTAGAAATTAGCCACTTTGCACATCTGGATGAGTAAGCAGAATGTCAGTTGGTCTTACCTGAACTGCATGTCTCAAGGGTGGGCGTGGGAGCGGTCACTGTATGGGTATTGTTAAGGCCCAATTGCCTGGAGACTGAGGTAAATCTGAGGACACTCCCTCTGTTCCTCCTGGTGACTCTCCAGATTAACCGATGATTCGGAAGAAGGACCTGGAAGGGAAGAGAAGAAAAACAAAACCAATGGCAGCTTCTCTTCCTGAAATGTGAATGGTTTGTGATTGACTACTCAGGTGCCTGACGGGTGGGAAGTGACTGCTCCCATGCCCACCCTTGAGACATGCAGTTCAGGTAGGACCAACTGACAGTCTCCAAGGTGGGGCGTGGGAGGAGTCACTGTATGGGACATACGCAAGCTAGATGTCCATGGGAGGAATTATTGGGCCTGAGTTTCCTGAGTGTCCAGGACACCCTGAAGAACCCGCCTCCCGAAGGATGCCTCAGCCGAGGCATAGGTATCTAGCCAGTAATGTTTGATGAATGGTGAAGGCTGCAGCTCTGCAGATGTCCTCGGGTAGCCCAGGCCGCTGAGGTGGCTGCACTCCTGGTGGAGTGTGCAGTAATGCCCTGTGGCACGGGCAGCCCTCGGGCCTCGTAGGCCTTGGATATGGCCAACCTAATCCACCTGCTGATGGTGGTAGGTGAGACCTTGGCTCCTTTGGCAGACGTATGGTAGGAGACAAAGAGTTCCTCCGACCGTCTGAAGGGGGCTGTGCGCTTGAGGTAAATGCGCAGGGCCCTTCTTACATGTAGGCGGTGCCAGGACTTTTCCCTCTCGGAGGAAGGGTGAGGGCAGAAGTCCGGGAGAATGATCTCTTGTCCCCTGTGGAAGGGAATTGACCTTGGGCATGAAAGCCGGGTCGAGTCTGAGGACGACTCTGTTATTGTGGAAGGTACAGAGGCTGGCCCTAGAGGAAAGAGTGTTAAGCTTGGAAACCCTCCTGGCTGTGGTGATTGCCACAAGGAAGACAACCTTGAGGGTGTTGAAGGGTAACCTCCCTAAGGGGTTCAAAGGCTGGCTCTAGGAGTGCCTGGAGAATCGTGGGAAGGTCCCAGGAGAGAAACCGGTGGATCACCGGAGGCCGGAGGTTGGCTGCCCCCTTGAGAAATCTTTTGATGACTGGGATTTGGGAGTGGGACTGGGAACCCTCCCCTTGGAGTATGGTGGCTAGAGCCGATACCTGTCTGCGTAGGATGTTGTGAGCCAAACCTTTATCCAGGCCATCCTGGAGGGACGGAGGCTGATGACGGCTCTACCTGCCTGGGTTGCCACCAGTTGGCAAAGACGGTCCATGTCACGTTGTAAATGCGGGTAGTGGATCTCCTTCTAGAAGCCTCCAGGGTGCTGATGACTCTGGAAGAGATCTGGGACACCCTCAATTGCTCCCGCTCAAGCGCCAGGTGGTTAGATTGAGCCACTCTGGGTCTGGGTGGATCAGACTCCCCTGGCACAGCTCTACCCTCTCCTGTGGCATACGCCAAGGAGGGAGGACTGACAACTCCACCAGATCCGCGAACCAGGGTCGCCGTGGCAAGTGAGGGGCTACTAGGATGATCTCTGCCCTCTCTGCCACTAGCTTCCTCATGACCCCTGGTATGAGGGGGAGAGGGGGGAAGGCATACAGGAGGCCTGCCGGCCACATGCAACGTAGTGAGTCGGTGTCCACCGCCTCCCATGTGGGAAACCGGGATATGAACTTTGGAACTTGTGCGTTCGATGGAGTGGCGAAGAGGTCCACCGTCAGATGACTGAACCTCTGGCTGATCTGGGCGAGGATGCTGGGATGAAGTTGCCACTCCCCGTGGTCCACCATCTCCCTGCTGAGCCAGTCTGCCTGTTGGTTGTCCACTCCAGAGATGTGCTTCGAATCATTCTGCTCCGCTCCGCCCAGCACCCCAGGTGCTTTGCGTCATCGCAAAGAGCCACGGAGTGAGTGCCCCCATGTTTGTTGATGTGAGCCTTTGCCGCCACGTTGTCCATGAGAACCAGGATGTGATTCCCGGCGACCGTCTGTTTGAACCGGCGAAGGGCTAGGTGGATTGCCCTTAGCTCCAGCCAGTTGATGTTCTTCCGCAGGTCTGTCGGCGTCCACCGGCCCTGGGCCAGCTCAGACTGCAGGTGGGCTCCCCAGCCAAACAGACTTGCATCCGTGGTGAAGACCAGCCTGTCCAGTTCCTTGAAAAGAGACCCCTTCACCAGGGAGGAAGACCTCCACCAGCGGAGGGAGAGCACTACCTGTGGGGTCACTAGGACCTTGAAGCTGGCGTCGGATGTTCCATTCCTCTGGTGGGGAAGGAGGAACCACTGCAGGTCTCTGGTGTGGAGCCGAGCCCAGAGGACGATCCCGATGCAGGATATGAGCTTCCCGAGGAGCCTGGAGAGAAGTGCTACAGGAACAGATTGGAGCCTGCGAATCTCCTGAACCAATTCCACGATGCTGTCCCTATGCTCCTGGGATAGGAAGACCCTACCCTCCACTGAATCTATAATGGTTCCCAGATATTGGAGCCTGGTGGAGGGAGTTAGGTGGCTTTTCTCGAAATTAATTGAGAACCCCAGGGATGACAAGGTACTGATGGTGGTAGCTAAATCCCTCTCTGCGCGGGGAGCTGAGGGGGCTAGGACGAAGATGTCATCTAAATAACAGTGTAATCAGACCGGAAAGGAATGGAGGTAGGCCGCGGCCACGGCCATTACCTTAGTGAAGGTTCTGGGAGCAGAGGCCAGACCGAAGGGAAGGGCCCTATATTGGTAATGGTCTCCCTGGTAGGAGAATCTGAGAAACCTGCGATGGTCAGGGGCGATCATGATGTGCAGGTAGGCCTCCGTGAGGTCGATGGAGGCTAGGAAATCCCCTTCCCTGTCCCCCTCCAAGATGGATTTGAGGGAGGCCATCTTGAACTTCTGGTAGACTATTCTGGAGTTCAAGAGGTTAAGGTCTAAGATGACTCTCCATCCCCCTGAACCTTTGGGAACTAGGAAAAGGTGTGAGTAGAATCCTGATCCCTTCTCCTCCTCCGGGACCAGCTGTATGTCACTAATGTCCAGGAGGTGGCTGATGGCTTCGTGCATGAGAGCGCGCTTAGCTGGGTTCTTGGAGGAGGGAAAGGTGCGGAATCTACTGGGTGGAAGGGAGCGGAACTCCAGATGGAGCCCTGACCTGATGGTTTGGAGGACCCAGGCATCTGAGGTGATGCCTTCTCAGCGAGCTGTGAAAAAGGAAAGGGGACTGCCGATGGGTAGATTCGATCCCAAATCACTTACCCCTGCAGAAGGAGCGGCACCCCCTCCTCAAAAGGGCCGCTTGCCGGCCTGTTGGTGTCTGAACCTTTCCCTGGAAAACTGCCTGTCCCCCTGTCTGGAGTACCTGGGTGCAGAGTACCTGTGTGTATGGTTGTCCTGTTCTGGCGGTCAGTATGACGCCCTTCTGGCATATGGCGCCGCTCGGTGGTCTTCTTCTTCTTCTTCTTGTCCTTGTCCTTGTCCTTCTCCTTCTCCTTCTTCTTCTCCCCACTAGTGCTAGGGGTGGGGTTCTGGCTAGTAGCTGGAAGAGGATCCAGATCTGCTGTGGCCTTAGCCTTGCGCAGGAGGGAACTGAATAACGAGGGAACAATCCTGCAATGGAGGGAGCTTCTGGGGCTGAGGAGTCCTCATCTTCTGAAAACCCCAAATCCTTCTGCTCCTCACCCCCTGACTCTGATCCCTCGCTGGCAGTGGAAGGTGATGAGGCTCGGGAGTCCCTGGGGGGTGGAGAGTCTGGCCTGGCTGTGTGATCCCGTGGAGCCCCACGGGCAGACTGGGGCCTGGCTTCCTGAAATTGGTGCTGCATGCCTGAGGCAATGCCATCTGCAATCGCCCTGGCCAGCACATTCTGGAAGCCCTCTGGCAGTTCTGGGTAGGCAGGGGAAAGGGTAGGAGGTCCCCTGTTGTCCCTGCACTCTGGGGCCTGCGGGGCCAAAAGGTGCCTGAGAGAGCCCACTGCCCTGCACCCAAAAGGATCCCCCCTTGCCCCTGGAGAGTGGGAAGGAGATAGAGTGGGGGGGACAAGGGACTGCGTTCCCTTGAGTGCCTCACTGGACCTGAGGATCCAGGTTCCTGGGAGAGGGAAGGGAGCCTGCAGGGAGAGCGAGATCTATCTGGGGAGGGGCTGATGCAATCCCTAGCCCTCCTGCTGGTCACCCTGGTAGATGGGGCCTCCTGCCTAGGTCTCTCCCTTCTAGAAGATTTGGAAGAACACTTCCTGGGAAGTGATCTCCCCCTGGGCCTGGGTAAGGTACATATTATGTATAAACAAAGAGTTGTTGGTGGAAAGAATCGGGGGGATTTTGGAAGTCAGGGGAGCTTATTGTTCTGCTTAACAAGTCTGATAAATGTGCACATTATAAATAAACCACCAATCAGTGACAGTGCAAGAGTGATCCTGATGATGTTGAGCAGCTTGTGGTTCCCAGAAGCTTCTGGAATTGTATTACCAAGTCAGAGGTGGGTTGCTCCCAGTTTGGCCTGGATTGGGTGAACCAGTAGTGGCGGTGGTGGGAGGCTCCACCCACCTGCCTGAATGCTTCTGCTCATGCACAGAAGCTTCTGTGCATGCGCAGAAGCATCATGTGTGCATGCAAGCATGCACACAAGTGTGCAAGCACAAGCAAACCAGTAGCACCAGAATTTGCAACCCCCCTCTGTACCAAGTGTACTGTATTAGAGAGCCAGCTTGATGTAGTGATGGAGGCATCAGGCTAGAAACCTGTAGACCGTGAATTCAATTGTTGCCTTAGGAATAAAACCTGGATGATCCTGAGCCAGTCATTTTCCCTCAGCCCCAGGAAGTGGCAAACTAGTTCCAACATCTTGCCTAGAAAACTACAGGAATTTGCCCAGTCAGTTGCCAGGAGTAAAAAAAGTGACATAACTTTCCATTGCTTTGGAGAGAAAATATCAAACAAGTACTGGATGGCTCTCTTGGCTTGAAAATCTTAAATCCATGTTCCCAAAACATCTGGAGTCTGCCTGGGTATGGACAGCTGCCTTAATTTTTGTTTTTAAGCTTCTGTTCATTGTAATGGTAGATTTGCTTTGTTTTTTTCCCGGGCTGTCTTATTGATATACGTATTATTAACTAGTCTGGATATCAATTCATGGAAGAAAAGCAGTACCATAAAATAAATATACAAGCTTTTAAAATGACCAAGAAGAAACAGAACACAAGCGCAGATCCACAATCTTTGGAGGAAATGGTTATCTTCAAAGCAGACGAGGACCAATAATGACGCACATGGGGGAAAGGTGGCGCTTGGCAGGAGGACAGCATCTCGGACCATCCTTGGGCCTCCTTGATAATGACCAAATTCTTCCACTTGCTTCCCAGTTCCATAACAAGAGAAAGAAACAAATCAACTTTGTTACTGTATTGCCACTTAGTGGAGACAGTTATTTCCCCAGTGTTTGAATTGTGTTTGTATGCTTTCTAATCTGAATTTCATTTTCTTATTGTAAAACTCTCTCAAAGGGATAAGATAGAGAGTAAGGCTGGGATGAGAAAGAAAATGAAGTATTCTGGACAATGGTATGATTTCCCAGGATCCTGAATAGGAGTTTGCCCAATTCCAACCTAAATGAGGACCTCACTCTCACCAAGTATGGTGACACAGAGATCTCTGATCAAAATTATGAATCTCTCATCATGCCAAATGTGAGCGCTGAAATACCCAATTTTGGAATACCTTGGCATGCCATCTGGTTGATCCTGGAGCCCCTCGCAAGGTTTTGCTCCCTGTTATTGTTCAGATCTGTTCCTGTTTAATGACAGTCTTCCTGCCAATCACAGATTATGAGAATGTAGACATTTCCTGAGCAGACTCTCAGGCTCAGTGTAGTATGATATGATTGGAATTTGGATGACAGTGGAAATCTTCATCTGTGGAAAATCATCTAACAGCCCTTAGGCTTCCCTGCATGCCTCCAAAAGACATCTCCTCATGGCAAAGAACATGTTAGGCAGATGTCTACTGCAGGTAGTCCTTGACTTATAACCACAACTGAATTTATGTTGCTACTGGTAAGTGAGAAATCAGTTAAGTAAGTGAGTTTTGCCCCATTTTGCGACTTTGCTTGCCGCATTTGTTAAGAGAATCAATGCAATTATTAAATTACTAACCCAGTTGTTAAGTGAATCTGTCTTTCCCATTGACTTTGCTTGTCAGAAGGTCACAAAAAGTGATCACAGGACCCTGGGACACTGTAACCGTCACAAATATGAGCCCGTTGCCAAGAATCGGGATGTAAATCATGTGACTATGGGGCTGCTGCAATGGTCACGAGTGTAAAAAATGGTCCTAAGTCACTTTTTTCAGTGCTGTTGTAACTTTGAATGTTCACTAAATGAACTGTTGTAAGTTGAGGAGTACCTGTATTCCTTTATTGTTATCCCAGTCAGACAGGGTACAAATTAGCCTTGCAAGATCACTTGTAAGGCTAATTTGTACCCTGTCAATGTTCTAGTGTACTCAGGCCTGAAGGTATTCTCATTCCAGTCAACCTGTTCCCTGCACACTCAAGGAACTATATTGATTTTTAACTCAGAATAGAGCTAGAAGGGACCTTGGAGGTCTTCTAGTCCAACCCCCTGCTCAAGTGGGAGACCCTATAAAAGTGATGGCTAACCATTTCCGGACAGAGTGCCCAAAGCTCGCTGAACCCCCAAAATGCAATGCCTATGTGGCCCCCATGCATGCACCCCACCCCTTGTGAATGCATGTGGCCCCACATGTGCCCCACCCTCCACACATGCGCAGACGGTCCCTGCACATACCCATCCCCGTGCATGCACATGCGCCCACACACACCACACATGCATGTGTGGCAGAGGCCCGAAGACGAGGTGGCCAGTGGGAGGTGCGGGCGAATGTGCGGTGTAGCTGAACTGGGGAGACGCTGCAACGGGTGCTGCGTGACTCCTCTGGCACATATGCCATAGCTTCGCCATCCCAGCCCTATACCATTTCAGACAAGTGACTGTCCCATCTCTTCTTAAAAACCTCCAGTGATGAAGCACCCATCAAAGCACCAACACACATGCAGATATACATGCATACACATCCACAGTTATAATTTCGGCTGGTCTATGTTGCAGCCAGGATGTTTTTTTTCTTGCCTTTTTATTGTTCCAGTGACCTAGCAACTCTGCACCAGTGGAATCTGACTTCCTCTCCAAGCCGTCTGACAGACTCCAACCAGGCTGCCATCAGGAGAGAGCAGGAATTGAGGCTGGGACAAAATAGGGTCTCTCCCTTTCAAGAGCCATTTCCACCCAGCCACACCCATATCAGCACTGGGTCTTTTTTCTTTTAGCCCAAATTACCAGTTTTCCTTTTTTTCCAAGAAGGGAAAGATTTACACAAAACTTCCAAAAAGGAGTAATAAATCAGTGGGTAAGACTTCAAACAAATGTGAAACTATATTTACCAACATGATTATTTTTTTCCCCCTGTTTGTTTTCAGATAGCCTTTGCCACTAATTTTGGGCTGTCCAGATATGATATACAGTATAAGGACTTGCAACTCCCATTCTCAAGGTTCCCCGGGCAAACTGGGAATTGGGAGAGATCAAAGAATTCCTTATCAAATTATCTTGAAAGCACTAGTTTGAAAAATGCTACTTGATCACCCACTCAGTATTCATCCCTTACGTTTTATCCCGTATTATAAAGTTGCTACTGCAATGTCTAAATAATTGTTGAAATGGGATTTCTGATAGCAAAGCAAGAAAGTTGGAACTCATGTTTCTCTTTGCAGGAACAGCAGATGTGTGGGGGAAGATTTCAGTAGGGACCATGAGGAGGGGCAAAATTAAGCCCTTTCCCCAGGTTGCAGGAAAAGTTGACTCTTTTTCACTCTTCAAGGTTCAAGGTTTATTACATTTATATGCCGCCCTATTCCCGGAGGGACTCTTTAGGGAGGGCAGACAATTTTTATGTAAGCTTTCTCCTCCAGGACACAAACCTGGCTACCACATATGCAGTCGCAAAATTCTGTGTTGCTGCAATGTCCATAAGAAAAAAATTGGTTACAGAATTATAGTTGCCGTCTTGCACCAATTATTTGGTTATATTTCTAACAATTTCTGGATCATTGTATTTACTCCCATATTTATTGGCTTTTCATCCACGTAAACCAGGGAGTGACCCAAACAGTTTGAGAACATGTATGTTATCCACCTTTAATGTCAATACTTTTTAAATATATTTTAATGCCAGTACTTTTTTAATATATTGTAAAAAGTAATGTGTATCGCTGGTCTTTGACTGTAATAAAGATTTATACCTTATCACTCTTTAATTATTTAAAAAAGAGTTAAAAGCACAACTAAATTCATAACTGGCTTGGATGATTTTGTGAGATGGGTGTGGAACAAAGAAAGAAGGTATTGATTCAAGTGAGAGCATAATACCTCTCTGTCCTTTTAAAATCAAATGAAAGCTGCAAAGAAGCAGTGAAAGATTGACTACCATGGCAGTTTTTAATGTATTCAGTTGCGGGGGATATTCAAAGTCACTAGATAAAGCAACAAAATATTGTGATTTGCAAACCAAGGTGGAAAGATTGTAGAGGGGAGGGGGGGAAATCAGTTGTTACAGTATATTCATCGTAATTGGAATTCTTGATGCAATACCAAAAGGATTCACCAAATATTTAGAAATTTTAAATTTCCTGGATTCATCACTACTAATTATTGCAAAAGACTTCTTTTCTTGGAACAACATACATTTTGCGATAGTGCCTTTATGACTTTTAGCTCCTTGGACAAGGCACAAGGCACCGGAGTCAACGTCCAGTTTGTGACACAGTATTCATTTGTGTGGCAATGGCAATAGCAATAGCATTACCTTGAGCTTTATCCTAGATTGGCAACTACTACAAAATAACTATGTTGTGTTTATAAGTGTGCAAGCCAGATATGAGACCACATTTGGAAGCTTCCATACACATAAAAATACTTGTATATAGCCTATCTATCTTCTAATTAGGTTTTGCCCAGCTAAAAATGTTGTTGATTTGGCAAAAACAGAGGGATTAATTCTATTTTCTGGTTTCTAATGAATACAATGGATTATAAACCACATGTTGACAGTCAAATAGAATTGCTTTTCTGCTCTGAGGGGTTCCTCCCCCCCCCCCCCTTCTCAGAGCTGCTCTTTTCAGGGAAAGAACAAGGAAGGAAACTGAAGCAGTCCAGATTTAGGACTGAAGTTTTTGTTCGGATAAACTCCCTTGGCTCCCAAACAGCCTCCACCCATAATCATTACATCCGCAACAATGTTTGAAAAACACAGCTCAGAAACGCTTCCCTAGTAGCTGATAAAGGAGCCGGCTGACTATGCCCTCTCCGTGAGGCAGGATAGGCTGAGCCTTTTTGTTATTCTTCTTTCTCAGCCTCAATCTTACTCCTAAAGACTTCCTGAACAGACTCAGGAATGAGGGAGTTGAGATTTCCCTCTAGCACTGGGTCTCTCAGGGGCTGAACACTGGAGCTGATTTTCCAGATTGCAAATGCTCTGGGCAGCATCAGGTTTTCATTGGTTTTCCTCTTGAGATTTTATCTTCTTCTTCCCAGATTGGAGCAAAGCTTTTCATTGAACCAGATTTATTTTAGTGACTCATATGTTTGTTCTAAAGCAGGGGTGTTATACTAAATTTAATTGAGGACCACATCAGAGTTATGTTTGACCTCGGGGGGGGGGCGACAGGACTGGGTGGACGTGGCCTGGGTGGGTGTGGCCAGGTCAACGTCATTCATTGAGGCTCCGTTTCAGGTCATGACAGCCTCCTGCAGCCGTCTGCCTGTGAAAACAGGGCTTTTCACTGGCAGAGGGCTGCAGGAGGCTGTCGTAGCCAGAAATGGAGCCCAAGATGCATGCGTGTGACCCTCCTGAGCTCAGTTTTCACTGGCAGAAGGCTGCAGGAGGCCATCATGGCCGAAAATGGAGCCCAGGATCCATGCATGTGACCCTCCCGAGCTCCGTTTTCACTGGCAGAGGGCTGCAGAAGGCGGTCGTGGCCAGAAATGGAGCCCAGGATGCATTCACGTAACCTTCCCGAGCTCCAATTTCACTGGCAGAGGGCTGCAGGAGGCCATTGTGTCTGGAAATGGAGCCCAGGACATATGTGCGTGGCCCTCTTGAGCTCCGTTTTCACTGGCAGAGAGGTGCAGGAAGCCGATGTGGCCAGAAATGGAGCCCAGGATGCACGCATGTGGCCCTCCTGAGCTTCATTTTCACTGGCAGAAGCATCATGGGCCCATCCTTCACTGTTTCCAGGGTGGACCCATGGGCCAGATCCAAGCACCCTGTGGGACGGATATAGCCCACAGGCCTTGAGTTTGACATCCTTGTTCTAAAGGATGACATCTGTTTACTGAGAAAGTATTTATTAAATTTGTTTGCTGCCCATCTCAATGCGAGGAAACTCTGGGCAGCTTACAACATTAAAAGCATTCTTTTCAAAGAATCCGATTGAAAGATGCAGGCAACAATTTTACAGTATTGCAGGAACTGCATTAAACCCTACACACTTTCCTCTTTTAGAATCTAGTAGGGTAAAGAAGTCTGTTCGATGGGGAAGGTGGAAAGTGACTTCTCCAAGCTCTCCTCCCTTCCTGCTCTACCTCCACCCCCATCCCCAGGAGTCTCCTCTTCTAAAGATGGGGAGAGCACTTAAAGAGTATTTGCATTGATCACATGGGGCTGAGAAGGTAGGAGGGGTGGCAGAGGAAATGCCTGTAAATAATAGCTAAATTTGATATAATGTGGTTAGGCTTCCTGGTTTTATTTTTGGTCATTGTACAGATTTTATTTAAGACTAACAAGAACTGTGCTACTATTCTATTGTAATTTATGCTCCTCTGGGAGAAACCGTGGGATAGAAATGAAATGGATTTTTAAAAAAGAAAGAACAACTGCAACAGCCCTGAATATGTTCGAATAGAGAACAGAAAACCATCTATCTTGCCTGGAACACTTTAATTTGGATTCTTGCAGTGAAAAAAATGCCAGCTTGAGCAGGCAAATAGCTCTTTACAATTCAGTGATTCTCTGACAGGTTGAGTAATGTGCCTTCTCATTATTTAAATGTATCTTCCTGTTGGAAATGAGGTGTCAATATTTCTTAATTTTTATCTAACATGGCAATTCTTTTGATAGATATTTTTAAGGCCTAAGAATTTCAGACTCAGCTATAGTCAGTAGTGAGATTCAGCCAGTTTGCGCCACTTTGGGAGAACCAGTTGTTAACTTTCTGAGCAGTTTGGTGAACTGGTTGTTGGAAAAAATCATTAGGGCAGAGAATCGGTTGTTAAATTATTTGAATCCCACCACTGGCTGTAGTGTAGTGCATGCTTTTTCAGGTTCCAGGTCATGAAGCAGTTGCCTGCCTAAATATATATTACATATTAAAAATTAAATATGGATCTTTTGACTACAAAATATGAAGATCTTTTTGGATTTTAGAAAGGTTGTACCATTTCTGAGTTTATTGAGGGCTATACAGGGGTGAAATCCAGCAGATTCTGACAGGTTCTGGAGAACCGGTAGCGGAAATTTTGAGTAGTTCAGAGAACTGGTAAATACCACCTCTGGCTGGCCCCAGAGAGGGGTGGGAATGGAGATTTTGCAATATACTTCCCCCTGGAGTGGGGAGGGAATGGGGATTTTGCAGTATCCTTTCCCTGCAGTGGAAAGGGAATGGGGATTTTGCAGTATCCATCCCTTGCCACGCCCAACAAGCCACACTGACAGTTTTCGTGCCGCGGTTTTGTCTGCAAGTTTTTGTCGTGCATGCATTTGTCGGGTCACGTGGAGGTTCACTGACAAAAGGGCGCCCGACAAAAGCGTGCCCGATGAAACCGCGCTCTAAACCGTGAGTTCTAAAACGCGCCGACGAATGAGCACTGAAGGGCACCGACAACAGCGCACCGACAGAAGTGCGCTCTAACCCTAACCCTAACCCTAAATCGTGGATCCAGAGGATAGAACAGGCCATTCTAATGGCGTCTCCCACACAACTAGATGTTGTCTTAATGGCAAACATAACACCCTTCTATAAAATACACCCCACACCACTTTTCTTTCTTCTTATGTTCTATCATTTTGTAATCCAATAGTCGACATCTGTGTGGTAATTTAAGTGAGAAATTGGCTACATAAAAGGATTCAGATAAATCATTTTGTATTTTAAAGGCAAAACGTCACATAGGTTTTCTTCATTCTCAGTACCAAAACTCGTACCCACCACGTCCCAGCTAATACCATTCAGTAGACATTTGCAGTTGTCTTCCACTGATACCAAAATGCAAAAATAGAGAGCAATTAGGAAGGTTGGTTCAAGTTTTTCCCTTTCATGGAAATGATCATATATTCATGAACGGCTCTTCCGAAGACCTCTGTTAACAGTTCTCTCTTCTGTAGATTTTCTCAGAATTCCTAATCTTCTAGAAACATGTTCTGATTTTGCCTATTTTTTTGGCTGAAGTTAAGCTTGTGAAAATGGTTGTTCTAGCTTGGGTTGTTTTGTTTACTTCATATGAATTTGATCTCTTAATACGCATTTAAAAATATTTTTAAAATAAAAGTATTTTAAAATATTTTAAATGCATCTTGTACTTTCAATGGGACAGACATCTAGATAAGCAAATAAGTCTGCTGAAATTGTATTATCCTTGTGTTAATGTAATTCCATAAAATAATAGATGGGTGGGAGGTTGGTGCTTTGTTCTTTGACCCTATAATTCTGCCTTTTCGCCAAATGAATTGCTACATGCAAAAATGTATAATGGTATCATAACAGTTTTGCTTTTATTTATTTTTTTCTAGAATGGAAAGTAGTTATGAAAGGACAAGGAGGTGGAAAGGGTTCTTGCTGTTTCACCAGCCATAAGCCCTCCTATACCCTTTAAAAAAAAACCTGATAAGGAATGTACTCAATTTGGATTCTATGTTGTCCTTAAATGCTTACCTGGGAAGTTCATTGTTAATGGATAGGTGCTGAAGATAATTAGCTTATACAAACTTTAAAGATTGTGACTATATATGCAGTTATTTATTTTAGCTAAAATCGCATGGGTTGTCTTTCCTAATACCTTGTTCCATATTGAATTTCATATTTTAGTTTAATAAAAATTGTTTCATGTTTTGGTCTTTGTAACAAATATTTTTTTTTTAAAAAGACAATATTCTAACAGTAAAAGAAACACTTTATGTAACACATTTATTATTTATCTTCAAAAACTCTAGGGCAACTCAGCAGTGTACACGAGCAAAGCAAAAACAAAAACAGAGAAGCTCAGCAATTTTATCATATATCAGAAAGCAACACACAAGAAACTTTGCAGCAGGGATGATCTGTAAATAGGAGTAATAAATAAAAATAAAAAGAATAAGAAAATATTTTATGGTTTGGACAAAAGGCAGGCAGGTGATAGGTCCACAGACGCCAGAAAGGAGTTTGAAAATAATGCTGCTAGGTTTGCAAAACTAAAGAGCAGTTTACTCATAACGAGATACTTGCATCTCTGCGGTTTAAAAAAAAAAGCCACCTTTAAAAAAAAAGTAGGGTTGAACGTTCTTCAAATATTTGTGATGTTTCTGTTTAACAACTGCTGCATTCCATTGCCTCCATTCAGTAATCCCACTCTGGGGAATGTTGCTTATTAAAGTTAATTTGAGCTTTTCCAACAGATTAACGAGGAACAGGATCCAGAATTTGAGTCCATTTATTTCTCTATGAGGGTTAAGTAGGGGATCAGGCTTGAACAGTTTTTGTAGCTGAAATAATGTTGAAGAATCCTATGTCCTGATTTGGAATTAAGCCTGATATCACGAGTGGGTTTTTCTTCTCTTGGAGAAAGATCTTTTTTGGGTGGATATCTACTTTGCTAGCATGCCAGTAGAGGTGAAGAAATGTTGTTTTGCAAAGTTGTTGGTGGCATGCTCAGGAAAGGGTTTGGAAGCCCGCAGAGTGGCAATTTCTTCTTCTTTGTCTTTAAATAATCCCTATGTTTTATTGTTAAAATATTGATGTACGAAGAAAGTAAGAAAAAGCAAGATAAAGCAAAAATGAAAAAACCCAACTACATTTACGTTTTTAAAAGCATAAAATAAGAGAAAATAAATTGCATTCTAGGGCTATGTCCTCCCTTTCATTTGTATTCCTAACCACTAGCCACAGTTTAAACATTTCAACTTTGCATCAAACAGTAATTGTTGTTGGTTTCTATTTAAATCCTAAAGACCATATTCCAGATGTCTAAATCTGACCTGCTCTGTGATAATTGTATACAACGGGAGCCCTTCCTGCTTGAATTTGGTAAAACTTCTAGAATATGTACTTTCAATTTTGCCACTGTAGCACATTCTCCAGTTTCAGCTTCCTGATCTGATATGGTGGGCCACGTATCTCTTTTCCGATGAAAGTGGCACCATCAGGAAGGAAATGTAACCTGTGAGTTGAGCATCCCTGAATTAAGACTAAAATCTCCCAGCACTAACCTCAGGGTATGCATCATTGAACTCATGTGGAATTTGCTTTGGCAAAATGCAAAATAATTGGCCCACACTGAATCTTACAATTCTCCCATTGGTTTAGCTGCACACATAAAAGTCATTAATCCAAAGATAAGGAAAACTAATACTAATAAAATGGAGTTGTATAGGTTACAGTTCTTATGCTTGGAAAGAGAGAGACGCACATAAAACATGTATGTATAAACCTGAAATACATTTGCAAACCAAATTGGACTATGCAGCAACATACTGCCCTATGGAATGCTTCTGTTCGGGATTTTTGTCGATCAGCCATGCCCTTTTTTTAAGGACAGTCCATTTCATATCCTTTTTAAAAATTCCCTACTGTTCTTTCACAACATTTAGTCAGCATTATGCGGCTATTGAGCACATACCAACTTCCCTGGGTAGTGGTGGTTGTGATGGTGGTTGGGACTTCCTTTCTTTTGACACCTTCTACCCTAGGTTGTTTTTATACTTCTGAAAAAACGGGGACTTCCTCAGCTACCTTTAAAGGTAAAGGTTCCTCCTCACATGTGTGCTAGTCATTTCTAGGGGTGGTGCTGATCTCTGTTTCTAAGCCAATGAGCCAGCGCTATCCAAAGACATCTCCATGGTCATGTGGCCAGTATGACTAAACGCCAAAGGCACAGGGAGTGCTGTTACCTTCCCACCAAACTGGTCCCTATTTTTCTATTTGCATTTGTCACATGCTTTCAAACTGCTAAGTTGGGAGAAGCTGGGACAAGGAAAGGGAGCTCACTCCATTATGTGGCACTAGGGATTCAAACTGCTGAACTGCTGACCTTCTGATTGACAAGCTCAGCATCTTAGCCACTGAGCCACTGCATTCCAGCTACCTTTACCCTTCTCTTTTTTGTGAAATATAAGGTTTTACACTACAAAATAATCTAGTGATAGATATGTAGATTTGCTGGTGTGTATATAATATCATTAGCATTCCGGAGCCTTGCCAAAATACTGAATTAGATGTACCCTCCCCTAGAACTGCATAAAAACCACTTAGATGGTTGTAATTGATGAAATGAAATGAATGAAACCATACTATTAAGACTTGATGGAACAAGGCATTCTGGATGTTGCCAGTAGGCAGACTGAGATCAAGGTTCTTTCTCAAAACGAAGGGAGATGGGTCAGTGGTAAAATGCAATATTTTTTATGCCGGTTCTGTGGGCGTGGCTTTGTGAGCGTGGCAGGGAAGGATATTGCAAAATCTCCATTCCCACCCCACTCCGGGGAAGGATACTGCAAAATCCCCATTCCTTTCTGATCAGCTGGGACTCAGGAGGCAGAGAATAGATGGGGGTGGGGCCAGCCAGAGGTGGTATTTGCTGGTTCTCCGAACTACTCAAAATTTCTGCTACCGGGTCTCTAGAACCTGTCAGAACCTGCTGAATTTCACCCCTGAGAAGGGTTTGTATGTTTTGTCTTTGCATGTGCCCATATAGCCACTTGATTCTGCTTGAGTGCAGATAGGACCAGTGGTTTTCTCTGCACATCAGATACTGAGCTCCAGATTCAGGTATCAGGCAAATTGCTGAGTGTTCAAGATGGCCCCAACCAGTGTTTGTTAAGTGGGGATGTGTTTTATTTTTCAATTATTTATTTAATAGTATTTATAACTCACCCAAATCCAGATGGATTCTGGGTTGAGTAAAGGAGAATATTTGTTCTGAGGGTTGAAATGAGACGTCCTTGTTGCTCTCTCTGAGCTTGGTTGTTTTCTTGAAGAGATTTTGTTGCCCCAACTAGGTAACATCATCAGTGCTAGCAGTACTAGGATTCTGGGTTAGCTATAGTAAAGACAAAGAACTCCAAGAAAAATAAAATAAAACGTCATCCCTCATCATTGATAATATGTCAGGTGCTTTTAAAACTAAACTTATTTAATCTAAGGACCAGGCATGCAGTGGAATAAAACTACTTTGTCATTTTTGCAGAATGTCGACTTAGAGGAGCAAGGAGATCATTTTTGTGTGTTCCTCTCCTTCTGAAAGGAGGATGGAAATCCATAACACCAAGTTGGCCAGATGGAAATTTACCTTGACTTCAAACACCGAGGCAGGAAGACACACATTCAAACAACATATTCCCAGAGTTGCACATTTGTGACTCTGAGAATATGTTGCTTGGATGCTCATCTTCCTGCCTCTGTGTTTGAAGTCAAGGCAGTTTTCCATACAGATAACCTTTAATTCTCAGTATTGCCAAAGCATGCCCATTTCTGGTGACTGCCTCAAGTGGTCTTTAACCACCCTTCTGTAGGGATGGGAAAATATTTAAAGATTAAGTGTGTGTGTGTGTGTGTGTGTGTGAGAGAGAGAGAGAGAGAGAGAGAGAGAGAGAGAGAGAGAGGGAGAGAGAGATTAGAAAACCAAGATAAATTCCAAAGTCCTGTCATTCATGAATTGTTAGGTTCTCACAGAATGCAGAAGATACAAAAACAAAGGATCTGGTGATGTTGGGGTATGTATTTATTGGATTGGGGGGGGGGAAGGGACATGCTGGTATGTTATGAAAAAAACAACTTAATTAAAGCCCAGTATGTTCTGCTTGTTTAATCCAATGGATGTTCTAGAAATGAGAAATATGAAACAAACAGGAACTTACAATCATTTATATTGTTCATATAATCTGGTTTAAGTGGCTTAGTAGGTCAGCCAGCACTCAGCTGCAAAAGAACCAGAACATGGAGAAAAATGGGGTAATAAGAAGGTGCTTGAGCATAACCAAAGTCAAGATTTAGGAGATCATAGTAACAGAAGCAGAGCCAAAAAAAGAAAGCCCAAGAAACTCTACAAATATCAATCTGCTACCTAAGTGAACTTTAGAAACTCTTTCCATAAATGGGAGACTTTTGTAAACTGAACTTCACACTCAAAGGGCTAAGGCAGGGAAGGCATAAGATGGGACTTAGTAGATCCTATGCCACCAACATGCATATAGCCAACATGGATCTTACATTTTTTAGCATTCATGAGCATATATGCAAACTATTATCCAAACGTAGCCCTTTATACACAGGCATACAGCTACACTTATGTCAATCGGAATAGAGCTGGAAGGTACCTTAGAGGTCTTCTAGTCCAATCCCCTGCTCAAGCAGGAGACCCTATACCATTTCAGACAAGTAATTTTCCAGTCTTTTCTTAAAAACTTAGAATAATGAAGCACCTACAACTTCTGAAATTAAACTATTCTACTGGTTAATTGTCCTTACTGTCAGGAAAATTTTCCTTAATTACAGGTTACTTCTTTCCTTGATTAGTTTCCATCCATCCTTGATAAGTCTCCATCCAGGTTTTTCCGTCAAACTTCCTTTGGCGCAGTCATATATTAGGCTTCAAATGCAGATGTGCTCAATATCTACCATCCAACAATAAACATATACTTGCTTAGACTCATTAGATTTCACCTCAACCTTGTTTCTGTTCTCTTTTTCTTCATTTTATCTTCAGACGTTTTGACTAGACAAAAGAATGTAGAAAGTCCAAACACTGAAGCAAAGATTTCCACTTCTTATATACGGAATCTAGATGCAACCAGTACATCTGGAAATAATAAAGTAAGGACGATGTGGACCAACTTAGCTTCAGCATCTGTAGCTGCAACAGGAAGTACCACATCTTACACCAAAATAATCAGATCTGTGACACCACAGTTATCTCAAATAATACAAACCAAACGAGCAAGTGCCTCACAAAATATGGCAGATATTGCCGAATCTGAATCAGTGACTTTGAGGAAGTATTTTTCCAAGACTGCAAATTTTCCATTTTTGGAGGGAAAAAAATCAGGTGAGTTGGGGGAAAGACACTGAAACAATATAATGTTTTACATGATTAGGCAACCATAGAGGGCAGATGAGAGTTTTGAAAATGTGTTTATGGATATTTTCATAATATCAATACCACAACTGGACACGCTTTTTTAAAAATAAAATGGCTACTTATTAAGCATAGCAGGACACAAAATAATTTATTTATTTATTTGTATGCCATGATGCCAGAAGGTACATGGTACCGAATTATCAGAATCTCGCCCCCCCCCAAAGAAAAATCCACCCACAAAATAAATCAAATACAAAATATAAACAAATCTGTCAAAACTGTGTGTGCACCAAATTCAGATTTCCAGTTCCAACATGTCCCCTCCTTGCATTTAACATAATAATCAGGATTTAAATGTTTTCCTGAATCCCAAATGGAAAGAAACAGACCAGATCTCCATTCTTGTATGCATGTGTTTAGACTCTTATACTCTAGGCCAGGTGTCACAAAACTTGGCAACTTTTAAGACTTGTGGGCTTCAACTTCCAGAATTCTTCAGTCATCAATTCTGGGAACCAAAGTCCACAAATCTTAAAGTTGCGAAGCTTGGATACCCTTGCTCTAGGCATTGGCATGGATAAAAACTTTAAAAATGTTGCTTCATTCAAAAAACTGATTTTGATGACATAATCATAAGATAGAGGCTTCATTTATGAGTGGAGACATGATGGTGAGAAGCAAAGAATTAAGTAACACTATCTTTTGTATTCTTTTTTTTTTTTTTTTTTTGCTTATAGTCTTCTACTCAAACAATGGCAAGGTATTTATCCAGGATTAAAGTTTATTAATGTTTTTTCCATTTAATGCTTTTCATTAAAAAACAATAAGTAAAATAGAAAGTTCATATGCTTTTATTGTACTACTATTATATTTACATTTAAGAGATTTCCTTTCCTTGGAATAACTGTCTTTTATTACAGATTTCAATGCATTCATGCATCATTTCAAAAATTATTATTTATGTATTTAAATTCATTGGCCATCAAATTCCACTAGGCTCTGAGTGGCACAGAAAAGTAGTTAACTGATAAGTGGCCAGCTCTAGAAATTTAAATCATAAACCAATGAAGAAGGAGATAATGAAACAACCCTGTTTCTTATTTCAGCTATTGGGAGCAACTACCATACAGCTAATACCTGGGATGAAGACAGCACAATGTCCAGTTTCCATATTCCAGACATGGACAGTTCAGCAACACTCAGTCAGAGTTCAGAAAGGACTTCCCGCTTTCTTAGAGAGAACTTCACTGGAAAAGAGCCAGCTACTCAAAAACAACTTGCTACATCTTCTGGTCAGATCCAATGGTCATCTCATGTAACATTTCCAATACTCCAAAGTAGGACATCAAATGCCAAACAGCCTGATTCTTTAACAAGGATTATGCTTACTCGGTCTTATACTTCTCCACAAACAAGTATGTATTTTTCCATATTTTCTATTCCTTACTGTCAGAAAAAGCAGGTGATGCTATAGAGCAGGGTGGGCAAACTTTTGGTGGCCTCGAGTTTACATTTTATATTTCATGGCAATCTTGGATTGCAAGAATAGCAACATACAAATGGATAGAGGTGCGACACCAATTTTGGGGCAAGATTTCCCCCCCCCCACTTTTCTTTAACTATTTTTCCGTAATTCATATAAAGGTTTCTTTGGGTTATCTGCCTTAAAACAATGGTAGACTACCACCTATAATTGACAGCATGGTTAAAAAAAGACTATAAATAATAGGGCTGGGTACTTATCAAAATTCTGCTCTAGAACGTAACTCTAATTTGGTACAGATAGTCCTTGAGGTATGACCACAATTAAGCCCAAAATTTATGTTGTTAAGTGAGACATTTGTTAAGTGAGTTTTGCCCCATTTTACAACCTTTCTTGCCACAGTTAGTGACAGGTGAATCATTGCAATTAATAAGTTAGTAACCTGGTTGTTAAGTGAATCTGGCTTCCCCATTGACTTTGCCTGTCAAAAGATGTCACATGGCCTTGGGACACAGCAGTGGTCATAAGTGTGAACCAGTTGCCAAGTATCTGAATGTTGATCACATGCTATAAAAGTTGTAGCTGCGAAAAATGGTCATGTCACTTTTTCAGTGCCTTTGTAGCTTTGAGTTGTCGTTAAATGGACTGTTGTAAATTGAGGACTATCTGTAATGGATTGGATGAAAGTGAACAGGATGACATTAAATCTGGACAAGACAAATGTGTTGTTGTTCAGTAGGCAATCAGAGATTCAATATGTACTAGTTGGGTCTGCATTTCCTCTTCAAGAGTAAACTCACAGTTTAAAATGCTCAATCCTCCATGTTGCAATTGGTGGTGTGAAACACTTTTCACTATTGATATGACACATCCAGCCTGCAGGCTGTGAGTTTGACACCCCTGATATTGGATGTAAGGCAGGGGTGGGTTTCTCACCGGCGCCGGCGGCGTCCTCGTGCACGCGCGCGGTGCACGCATGTGTACTAGCGTCTGTGCGATGCTCCAGCTGCTCCTGGAGGATCGCGCAGGCGCTGTATGCGTCCTGCGCATGCGTGGAAGCGCAAAACTCGTCAAAACCGGGTAAGGAGCGCGGGCGGGCGGGTCGGCCCTTCGCCGTTCCCGGAAGTTACTTACTTCCGGGTTCGCCGACCAACCGGTTCGCAGGGACCGCCGCGAACCGGTTGAAACCCACCCCTGATGTAAGGTCCCAGATCTGAAAATCTTCACTGGGAATAATAACAATAAGAAGAACAACAACATTTAATATATATACCTCAGATCTGCTCCCTTTCCTTAGCTCTTCTTGCTGTCTCTTTTATTCTTTTCAAAATGGAGCATGAAATTATCAGGTATAAGTCTGCCAAGTAACACAGTTTGGCAAGTATCGTATCTTTTTAAATTTGCGTTCTACAGCTGCTCTTTCCTCTGGAATAGTTGCTTTTTCTTTTATCTGTTTTCCACTGTTTGTGTGAGAGAAATTCTTTCAGGACTTGAAGAGGCCTTCAACAAAGTATTTTGAAGTTTTTTCTGCTAGCAGTTACTCCACATAGTTGTCAAATAATTCAAATCCATTTCTCTCGCATTTTTAGAGTTGTAGCTTGGCAACCTTCACTGTAAAAGTCTGAGTGCGCAGCTTGCTGAATTCAGAGAAATAGTTTCTTTGGACATACATGAAGTCCACAAATAAACAAATGATTTCTGCTAGGGCATTGCATCCCATTAAATGAGATCATTAAGACAATGCAGGTGGCGCAGTGGTTAAATGCAGCACTGCAGGCTACTGCTAGATCAGCGGGTCAGCGGTTCAAATCTCAACGGCTCAGGGTTGACTCAGCCTTCCATCCTTCCGAGGTGGGTAAAATGAGGACCCAGATTGTTGGGGGCAATATGCTGACTCTCTGTAAACCGCTTAGAGAGGCCTGAAAGGCCTATGAAGCGGTATATAAGTCTACTGCTATTGCTATTGCTATATTAGTCTTGCACTGACTCGCCTTTACAACTTAAAATGGATAACGTTATAATAACAATGCCAGCTTTGTTCACTGCATGAGAATGTTTTTTGCCAGCACTTCTTGGCACAAATCTGACTTGTGGGGCAGAGCTAATGTAAAGGTGTGTTGCTCTGGGTTTATTAATTTCTACTGGCTTTCTTTAAGTTGATTTGTTGAATATTTCAATTTCTGCATTTAAAAGAAGAAAAGCAAGTGATATAAAAAGTCATACTGGAGTCTGCAACACAATGTCCCCTCAACCCCAACACTGGCTGGATGTCTGTTTCAATGAGAGATCATTGAAATCATTTGAGATTTGAAGATTTGGGTTGGGCATTTGGACCCTTGAGTGATTGCATAGAATTGTTCCAGAAAAGCTAACTGAGAATTACCCTAAAACATGGGTGTCAAATTGGCGGCATTACGTGACATTTCGTGACCTTTTCTCCATTCGTGGAGCTGGGGTGGGCATGGCCTGTGCGTGATGCATCCAGCTCATGGACTAAAATATAGAAAGAAAAACCACTATGATTTTATTCTTAGGGTGATGTTACACATCATACTGAGCCATAACAAACATGATGTGTGAAGCAGACTGTGGATCTTATTCTGCCTGATATCCTGATTTTAACTTAATTTATGTGTGGTTTGTACTCAACTCATAGATTATGTGAAACTTTAATTCAGCAAAAAAATCCTAAAATGTGTAGCATGCAGGAGTTTACTCAAACCTTAATCTCACTTGTGTTTGATGCATCAATTTGTTGAAGCAGAGCAATAAGAATGTTCTGATGTTAATTACAACATGGACAAGGGACAATGTGTTTGGGTCTTCCTCTCATTCCCTCTGCATTCCTATGCTACTACATTTGGGATATTTCATAGCAATGTTTTATTTGCACCTGTTTCAAGGTTAAAGTTTTTTATTAACACTCTGAACCATTGCTTCTTTCCCAGATGTTTCTAATTCTTGTCAGATCAGAAGCCTGGGAAATTAACTAGCCTTCTATTATATTTGCAGAAATATAATTACTATATGAATGAATTTGAAAGATTCTGCCCAATATGTAGGTTGCATATCTAATTTCGTTTTGCTATGTTTCATTTATGAAAGATACTCATCAGTTAAGCAGAAACTCCAACACAGAAAAAATAATTTCTAATTCTGATATGGAGTATATGACAATTCTGAACATATCCAACAGAAGTGAGGAGAAGATATTTCAAACTATAAGAGACTTCAGCTCTCAACCTTCACATTCTACATCTGCAAACTCTAACCTTGAAATGTCCACCAATGGGGGGAAGATACTCCGAACTCTCGGAGACAGCAGCAGTTCTCAAGGTCCACATTCCACATCTGCTGTCTCAAAACTTGAAATATCCACCAGTGGGGAGAAGATACTACAAACTGTCAGAATGAGTGGCAATTCTCAAGGTCCACATTCTATATCTGCTGTCTCAAACCTTGAAATTTCCACCAATGGGGGGAAGATACTCCGAACACTCAGAGACATCAGCCGTTCTCAAGGTCCACATTCCACACCTGCTATCTCAAACCTTGAAATGTCCACCAATGGGGAGAAGATACTCCGAACTCTCAGAGACATCAGCCGTTCTCAAGGTCCACATTCCACATCTGCTATCTCAAACCTTGAAATGTCCACCAATGGGGAGAAGATACTACAAACTCTCAGAGACATCAGCCGTTCTCAAGGTCCACAGTCCACATCTGCTGTCTCAAACCTTGAAATATCCACCAGTGGGGAGAAGATACTACAAACTGTCAGAATGAGCGGCAATTCTCAAGGTCCACATTCTATATCTGCTGTCTCAAACCTTGAAATTTCCACCAATGGGGGGAAGATAGTACGAACACTCAGAGACATCAGCCGTTCTCAAGGTCCACATTCCACATCTGCTGTCCCAAATTTTGAAATGTCCACCAATGGGGAGAAGTTACTCCGAACTCTCGGAGACATCAGCCGTTCTCAAGGTCCACATTCCACATCTGCTGTCCCAAATTTTGAAATGTCCACCAATGGGGAGAAGATACTACGAACTCTCAGAGACATCAGCCGTTCTCAAGGTCCACAGTCCACATCTGCTGTCTCAAACCTTGAAATATCCACCAGTGGGGAGAAGATACTACAAACTGTCAGAATGAGCGGCAATTCTCAAGGTCCATATTCTACATCTTCAGTCTCTAATTCTGAAATGTACACCAATGGGGAGAAGGTGCTACGAACTGTCAGAGAGAGCAGTTCTCAAAATCCACGTTCTGTATCCACAATCTCTAGCCTTGAAATGCCTGGCACTTCAGACCCCAGTGCTTCTTCTTATATGATAGTGCCTGCAGATTCCCAACAAATGGATCTGTCAACCCAAAACACTGATGAAACTAAAGCAACAGATAGACATTCTCAGTCACCTTCAGCAACTACAGGTAAAGAAGAAGGATCTTGCATTTGATCAAGATTTACAAGTAGTCTTTTATTCATGTCGGGATAAAGCCAGGTGTTCTTGGTGAATACAAAAAAAAAGTAAAGAGAAAATGGAAAATAAGTTATCCTTAGGGAAACAAGTTATTTTGGGAAAAAAGCAGCAGAATTTATATATGACTGTTTTAATTAAATCTTCATTTCAAACACTGAGGAAGGGTAAAGATGTTGCAGAAGGTTGCATCTTTATTGAGTGATGTTAACACTAAAGATAATTTGGATGCGAAAATTATCTTCCTTTTATCCTATTGGATTTAAATAAATCATATTAATATTAGGTGGAATCTCTTAAGAAAATTAGATATGTCCAACACTGGCTTTATCTTAATGCAGGGAAGGTAATACTGAGAAATTATAAGAACTACATTCCAACATAAAATTGATATAATGGAATGATGATCATGTTCGTAATTACAATAATCCGTTTCATTTGTATGGCACCCTTTCTCATGATGAAGTCCAGAGTCTAAATAATGAAGAAATCTAGAACATTGTTGTAAACAGCACATTTTAAAAGTATAAGAAATCTCTTCAAAGACCTGGTACAAGTGAACTCCATGCAAGCAGTTGCTGATGTTTCCTTAGTAACATTATTATACAAAATATATAGCAGATGTCCCAAACAATTTTAAAACTATTTTCTTTAATTTAATTATGCTTACGATTTTTATTTTCCATGCAATTAAGACTAAAATGAATAGTTATTAGCAACTCTCCATGGGTTATGTATTTTCTTTTCAATCTTAAAGAGATATTTACATTTCTAATCCTTGAAATATATTTCTAATCTTTGGTCAAGTTGAATATATCATCTACAATAACTGTTAAATTCATTGTTTATAATATAATCTATTGAAAAACAATTTGTTGAAATTAGCAAGGTTCAAACTTTAGAACAAAATTCACACGAACTAATCGAGAAGCTATGGCTATGAATAGCTTTGTAGAAAAAGCACCTTTTCATTAAAATGGATACTAAAAATGTTTTCAGATTTTAACTGTACACTGAAGTACAGAGAGCTGCTAGTATGCAGGAAAGAGTTAGCTTTTTCTAGACCACATTACCATCATCTAGTGGTTTCTGGATGTTTGCAGTTAAGATATGGAAGATCTATACTGCATTATGTTGAATAAAATAACTAAATGTCAGAGTCCAGGTTGTGAGAAATGGTACTGTGAAAAGTGTATGAAATGAAAGAAGTTGCATACATTCTGTATTCTTATCCTTTTTCAGTGACCAATCAGATGTCCACGGAAAGCCCACATACTAGAGAGAAGTGCAAAACACCTTTCTGCTCATGTTCTCAAGCAACTGAGTCTTATGCCAGAGGTAATACATAGCATTCATGATGGGGAGCCATCAATAGATTGACTGGCCCTGAATTCTCACTACTCTTTTAAAGGCATCCAAATTACGGTAATGGCCAACACCACATCACAATACTGAATTCTGTGTTCTGTCGTTTAATTATGATCATAAAGTGGTATACTAGGTTTCAATTTTAGCTTGACCTTACAGGTAGTCCTCAATTTATGACCACAATTGAGTCCAAAATTTCTGTTGTTAAGTGAGATTTTGTTAAGTGAGTTTGGGCCTATTTTGCGACCTTTCTTGCCACAATTGTTAAGTGAATCACTGCAGTTGTTGAATTAGTAACACGGTTGTTAAGTGAAGCTGGCTTCCCCCTTGACTTTGTTTGGAAGAAGGTTGCAAAAGGTGATCACATGACCCCAGGACATTGCAACCGTCATAATTATGAGTCAATTGCCAATAATTTTAGTCACTTGACTACAGGGATGCTGCAACGGTTGTAACTGTGAAAAACAATCAAAAGTCATTTTTTTCAGTTGAACTGTTACTAAATGAACTGTTATAAGTTGAGGACTACCTGTATTGATTTGTATAAACTCAGCTGATGTGATTTACTAAACAAACCTTTATGGATATTATTGAACCCAACCCGGCTTATTCAACAAATGATTAAGCAATTGATTTAGCACTAAGTAAAGTATGTAAGCCAGACCTGTGTGCTATGCATATACTATATGTTCCATATACTATATTTTATCTACCTTAGCTAATTTTAAATTCTAATATGATCAGAAATAGAAGAAACTTTCTCCCCCCATTTTAATTTAAGAAATGTTAATATTCATCAGAGATAAGTTGAGTTGGTCTATATGATAAAAATTGATTATATCAGATAATAAACACAAGCAAAATCTCCAAACATTAAATGACGTATTAAAATCTGGAATAACTTTTCTTGAAAAGACATGTATGTTCCATTTGATGTGGGGGGAAAAACCACAAGAGATTTAAATGCAAATAAATATTTTGGTAAGTTGTGACAATAGCTTGGCATAGAATTGGATTGGTTTCTTTATGTATGTATATTCCTCATCTATTTGTTTCTATATTTTTCACAGATTAATATGCTGCTCCAATAATCAATTGATTCTGAAAAGCTTATGTAGAGGAAAATTTAATTGTCATCATTATAACTTTTACATCTAAGTTCTCATTGATCTTTTATATAACAATAAAACTCCTATTCCCAACAGAACTAATGTTTTCTACTAAATATATATGAATATCCATTAGGGAAAAAGCATGATGTTAATTCAGCCTGGAGGAGATTCATCTCATCTTTTCATTGATATATTTCAGCCATGGAAGACACTAAACACATGAACAGCAGATCAAACACAGGGAGCAAAATATCCAGTTCTCACTTGGACAGTGTAACTGTTTCAAGAGTATTAGTCAGAGATGAAGAGAAGTCCAAGAATGTAACACAAACATTCACCACTGCTAACACTTCCAACTTTTCAAGGCTTTCATCCAGATCAGAAAAGACGGAACAAATGGATTTGTTGCACAGGGATTTTGTTGTCACTAAAGAAGCATTTACAATTTCTCAGGCCCCTACAGGTAAATAAGGAAAATCCTCTTGTTTCTTCTGGATTTCAAGCTTTGCTAAGGCTATCTGGGATAAAAATAAAATGAAAATATTTGGGGTGGCTATTAAACAGGAAAACAAGATAAAAAAACAAGCATTTTATTTAGAAAGATGCAATAAATGGAAGTCACTAGGAGACGAAGATGAATTAAATAATTGCATCTTCTTTAATGGGACAACAAAATCTAGTTTGAAATTGGCTCTAGTCAAAAATAATATGTATGACAAAGTTTAAAGCACTGGGACAGACTGAATTATTATCCTGTAAAACATTAAAGATAATACTAATGCATACATTAGATTTCCTATTACAAGTTTTAATTAGAAAGTGATGGCATTGATTATTTGGAAAACTTCTGAAAAACTGTGGATAAAAACTATACTAATTGACAGTAGGAAAACAAAGTCCTGTTTATAAGGTTAGAGAAAAACATTTCACCTGTAATAAAAGATCAGAGTACTGTACTAATAATATTGATAGTTGTTTGTAAGAAAATTATCCATTCATTAATTCTTCTCAATAAATATGTTTATAGGTAAATCATGAAAGACGTTTTAAATCTTAAATTGGCTTAAAAGATACATGTTTTTACCTTGTCAAATTCTCCTGTAACATTGATTATTAAAATAGCAGCGTTCACTAAAAATAGCTATTCTGGGGAAAAAAAGAGAGACTGTATAATGTAAATGTTATGCTTTAACTGTTGCTAGTACTGTTGATATAGTGAAATTAAGATCAAAACAATTGGCACTAATTTACCATACCCAACAGTAATTATTTTCAGATTAGAATCTTGTTCTATTTTTTTATACATATTTTTAAAAATATTGATAGGTTTCCTAAGCTATTCTATCTATTCTCTAGTTTGGCAACCATACAATTTACATGCATTTGAAAAAGATAAATGTGATCATTCTGATAGCCACTCTTTAAAGTATGGTGGAAATCTCACTTCCACCAATCATAAAACAGCATATATTTACCAGACCAGTGCATTAGAGACAGAGATACCAAAGAACCTAACAAGAGATTGGCAGTAAGATGAACCATTGAGCAGGTAATATTTGTATGAGAAGGTATTCTATCCCTCTTTGATTTTGTTATATATCATATAACTACGGTACCTTTAAGATCTTAAATTGTTTCTTTATGTGGATTTTAATGAGTGGCATTATTGTGAGCTATCCGAAATGTAAATTAAAAATTTCTTGGTTCTTTGCAACTGTATGGGTTAATTTTCTATTGTTGCATTTCAGAACAGAACAGTCAGCCACTGAGCAGCTCAGATAGCAAGAGCATTGCTTCTAATTTGTACACAGAGAACAGATCTGACAGAAGTGGGAACAGGATAATACAAACTCTGGGGCACACCAGTAGTTCTTACCATCCAGAGTCAATATCCACAGCTTCTGAGAGTGAAATACCCAGCAGTTCAGCTCTTACTGATTCTTTTTCTGTGTTGACTCCAGTTCGAACCAGACAAAAGAATTTATCACCTGGGTTCACCAATGTCATAGAAGCAGAAAGTACACATCCTTGGGATTCCTCACAAGCAACAGGTAAAGAATTTTTTTTCCTGAGCTTTAGAACCTTGTCTGGTATCAAGATAAAAACAAAATGTCATGATTAAACATTAAACGAGAATAAAGGGTTGGGATGGGTAAATGGAAAAAACAAACTGCTAAGACATTTGAAGGTGAAGTTTATTAAAAATAGGCTGATTTCGTATTATTATTATTTGCAATTTCAATTTATTTGGCCACCCATCTCAAATTCATTATTCTGACCAGCCAACAAGAGTTAAAAACACCATAAAGCATATCACAGTAATAAAAACATACATGTAATTAATAGCTGAGGCAAAAAAAATTAAAATGACCATCATTAACAGATGGCATTCCTTAATGAAGGGGATCCAGAGCAGTCCTCTCCTGACAGTCCAAATGGAATGGGTAGACATCTTCAGGAAGAGGCAGTTCCTTAAATAACCTGGCCTCATGCGACGAAGGAATGTAAAGGTCACTCCCAGCCTCTTGAATATATTTTTATTTATTATTGATTTTATGTAGCCACCCATTTCACATTTGTGACTCTAGGTCACAAATGTGAAATGGGTGGCTACATAAAATCAATAATACATTGTTTGGCAAAACATTTAAAACCATAAAAACAAATAGCTATGAATATAAATAAAGATGCAGGAAAGTGCATTCAAAATCCTACATACCAGTGGTGGGTTATGGCCAGTGCGCCCCGGTACGGATGTACCGGTGCCTGTTGGGAGCGTCAGATACCGGTATGGTGCTTCGGAGGGCCAACCCACCTGCCGTCCGTCCTTACCTGTATTTGACCCATCTGGATCATTTGCACATGCGCACGGAGCGTATAGTGCCTGTGCGACGCTCCGCTGAGCAGCTGGAGCATCGCAGGTGGTAAGTACGCATGCACATACAGCACGAGTGCACATGGTGGACGCCTGTTGCAGCGTACCGGTTGTGATGGCATCCGGAACCCAACACTGCTACATACCATACAACCAGTTGATCCTGGAAGCATACAGGCACCCAATATAGTTCACAGAGCAGAGGTGTAACATGTTCTGATGGTGAGGTATACATGATTGCTTGCAGCACTGCATTCTGTACCAGCTGCAGCTTCCAGATGCTCTTCAAGGGCAGCTCCAGGTAAACTGCATTGCAGTAGTCCAATAGTCCATCAGTCTGATTCCCAAATGATTCTAGGATACATAGAGAAACTCATACATATATGGTATCACTATATCTATCTATCTATCTATCTATCTATCTATCTATCTATCTATCTATCTATCTATCTATCTATCTATCTATCTATCTATCTATCTATCACCTACCTACCTACCTACCATAGACCTGAAGATAAATAACTAGAAGAGATGAAAGAAAACATATATCCCAAATAGATTTCATTGTATCTGAAATAATTTTAATTTAGACTGGGAGATCTAGATGATTGCCATTTTCCTTATATGATGTTGTAATGTATCTTCTATGTACCATATTCTATACTTCATTGACTCCAGTTCTTGTGAGGAATCATAGAATCATAGGACTGGAAACTAAAGTGGGTTATAGGAATCAGCGAAATCAGGTACCTTGGAGACCAGAGATCTCTAGCATGATCCACAGCTAAATTTAACTCCATCTGTTGCAGAAAATTAGGATCAAGCACACTTGTAATTCAATCGATCATGCTGTTTTTCCTGACATTCTAGCATTGGAATGTTTTTATCTTATACTCTATTAATTTAGATTCTTCTCCTTTCCTTGTCATGGAATAATTGCTGATGGTTTCTTATTATACCCACTTTATGAATAAAATATAATTCCAAAGAAAGTCTAAACTGATTTTTTAATGTCAAAGTGTACTGTTTTTTCTTTCTTTCTCTCTATGGCGAAATAAGGGCTAAAATGAATGATACTATTAATCTTCTTGACAGTTTTCTCTTTAAAACTAGTTTGAACTGATACAGTAATCTTAAAACATTTTAAGATACTTATATCTAATCATTTAAGCTTGGTATAAGATTAGTAAGAACATTAGGGTTTTTAGAATGTGAGTCTGAACATAGAATAAATTGAATTAAAATGTTAATAAAGTTCTGAGTGCTTGCAAATATGTGTGGAAATAGGACGTCTCATCATTATATTTTGTACAATTATTTGAGTTTAATTATAATTAAAATAAATTTCTGAGGTAAAAAGTTGCATATGAATATGCCCATTTTCTGCAACCAGTGGATCAGATCCTCTTCATCACTATACCACAATCCACAAATTTCTTCTAGAAGGTTAGGAACTCACACAATAAGTTACCAGAGGCATCCAGTTCTGCTGATGGACTGAAATTAATTTGCATAATGTTATATAGAGCCCAGTGATCTAAACTTGAAGACTACAGCATATTGTCCAGTTCTTCAGGACAAGAAAAATTTACAGTTATTGAGAAAATGATTTGTGGGAAAAACACTTTCCCCCCCAAAATTAATAATTTGCATATTATGAAATAAAATAAGACCTGAATTCATTTATTGACTTTCTACTTATCTAATGAAAAAGTGGTCTAAAACCTTACAACAGATATATACATATAGACATATATGTACATAGTCATTTATTTGTCATAATAATTTTTAAAATTTATTTTTCAGGCTAAAGATATTCTCCCAGTTGAAATTAGTTTTTACCAATAGGTTATTCATTCTTCATGCTGGCAGCTGGTGTATCTAAATATTTACTGTTGTTATTCAGATGCAGAAGATAGCCACTTGAGAAGCAGTTCTTATAAAGAGAACATTCCCAATTTTCAGAGAGATGGTGTATCTGTTTCAAGCCTATCAAAAAGAAATGAAGGTAGTACACTACGAACCGCAAGGGATGTCAGCAGTTTTGAAAGTGACACACGAACATCTGCTGTTGCCAATACTACCATCTCCAGCAATTCAGATTTTGCTCATTCTTTTCATATGAAAACTCCAGAAGAGATTGGCCCAGATTTGTCACCTGAAGACACTGATTTTACTGAAGGAATGCTTACACCTTCTCAGGCTCCTTCAAAAACAACAGGTAAAGGATAAAGTTTTCAGAGGACTGAATTTAGGTTTATTATTTTGAATAGCCAGTTTGATGTATTGGTTGAGTTCTAGTCCAGCTTAGACATGAAGCCAGCTAGATGACATTGGACCTGGCCCTCCCTCTCAGTCCTAGAAAACAGATAAGGGCAAAACACTTCCAAAAACAAACTTTGCCAAGAAAACTGCAGGATTTGCCCAGCTGGTTGCCAGCAGTCAAGAATAACTCAATGGCAATTCCTCCCCCTCCCAATTGTTTGTTTTGGGTTTGTGTAAAAGATAATACAAAAGTGATAGGATAAGATAAAACTCTCACAGAAACAGCAATTGCTGAGATTTCTATGCATTTTGAGATCTTACAGGTTCATATATTTTTTGTTGATCTACGGACCATAAGAAAGATGGATTTGTTTAATTCCTATAATTAATATGTGAAAGAAATTAAAAAACACTTTCTAATGATGAATTTGTTTAGATTACGGTGTAAGTATTAAAGTAGTTTTATTTTTAGCGAATTCCGTATTTCCTCAGCAGGAGAATATCACTGCTTGGTACATTTTTTGGGTGGAGGGGGAACAATGGAATGACCACAGGTGGGCAAAAAAGCAGGAGGAGTGGGAGCAACCTCTGACTTCCTGCCAACTTCCACTTTGATTTTGTTCATGGGAACTTGGCAGGGATCTTTTGGCTCCCATCTTCCTTTGTACCATGCAATCTACTGGGAAATATAGTTGAAAGGCACAGTGGTACTGCAGCAGTCACATGTTTCCAAATTTCATTCCCACAGAAATTATGGATCTTGTAAATTAATCCATTTGAGTTATCTTGGTTATCTTGTTAACTCAATACCTTCCAGTTTTGCCCAATTGAAGGTAACAAACCAGCACAAGAGTTTTAGTGGTATATAGATAGATGCTGCTGTTTTTTATAGAACAGTCCTCAAGTATAGGGCAATTAAGATGAAAATGAATGGTGCTAACTTTCTTGGCAATAAGTGTGATTGCTTACAGATTTGGACACATATTGGTCTGTTGTGAGAAAATACTATTTAATTATGGTGATAGAGTTTATCATAAGCAATCCAGTGATGCCAGAAATTGAGAGCCAATTAATGCTGATGTCAGTGGAAGTTCGTTAGGAACTTAAACAGTCCAATGCAAATTAAGAACAAAGCAAAATATTATGTCCCTAGAAACTGAGAGAATAGCAACTTGAAACTTACTGTGTGCATGGAAATACCTTCCAATCCTTTTTGACATGGAATGATGTATAACAAGGACATGTATTCATCCTACAATTCTACACCATTTTTATGTTTATTTATTTGTAACCCACCTTAATTATTATTACAAACAACTGAAGGAGATTAACATATCCAACATAGCTTCGTCTTCCTGTTTTCCCCACAACAACAATCCTGAGTTGGGCTGAGAGACAATGACTTTCATGGCTAAGGCAGGACTTGAACTCACAGTCTTCCTCTTTCTAGCCTGGTATCTTAACCACTAGATCTGGGGTCCCTAACTCCCAGGCTGCAGCCCACTATGGGCTGTGGCCTATTTGGAACTGGGCAGCGCGAGCAGCAGGCTGGCGCATACGAACGTGTCCTTAGAATCCACATCTTGCCATGAAAGCTAAATAAAAAATAATTTATATGCTACCTGACTCCCAGCATCTCTGGTTAGGTTCAATTTTTTTACCTGAATAAGAATCCAGAACCCTTTTCTTTAAAACAGACGCAGCAGCAGCTGGTTCAGTATTCCCAAACACATGTGGAATAAACATAATTGCAAGGGAAGTTGAGAGCAATTTTTAACCAATTTTGTTGTATTTGTTTTGTACAATGACAATAAAGGCTATACTATAAACTTATTGATTTAAATATTCCAAAGGAAATTAAGAGCAAGTTTTTAATATGAAAATTGATAGAAAGTTTTCATGTACATATTTATGAGAAAATTAGGACTAAAATTAATTCGTTCCTATTCTGTTTCAGTTGAAGAGAATGGTCAGTTGCACAGCAGCAGCTCAAGTACAGAAGGCATTTTCTCCACTTATTACCTGAACAGCTTTTCCACTTCAGTTCTATCTGGCTTAGATGGGGAGAGGACATTACGAACCCCGAGAGATGTCAGTAATGCTCACGATGTAACGCAAGGATCCATAGCCTGGCACAATGAAATCTCTAGTTCGTCAGGCCTTACTGGCTCTTCTTACCTGTTAACTCCGGTAGAAACAGATTTAACTCCTCAGATCACTGATTTCACTGAAGGAGCAAGCGCTCATTTTCAAGCTTCTTCAGAAAAAATAGGTAAGAATGAAAGACATTTGGTTTCAGTTTTCATTACACTACAGGAAATCCTTGACTTAGGACCACAATTGAGCCCTAAGTTCCTGTTGCTAAGTGAGATAGTTGATAAGTGAATTTTGCTCGATTTTATGACCTTTCTTGCCATCGTTGTTAAGTGAGTCACTGCAGTTGTTAAGTTAATAACATGGCTGCTAAGTGAATCTGGCTTCCCCATTGACTTTGCTTGTCAAAAAAAAGTCACAAAGGATGATCACATAATTCTGGGGCACTGCAGCCATCATAAATATGAACCAGTTGCCAATCATTTGGATTTTGATCATGTGACCATGGGGATGTTACAAAAACTGTCACAAATCACTTTTTTCAGTGCTGTTGTAACTTCTAACTGTCACTAAATGAACTTGTAAGTCGAGGACCATCTGCATTATTGCTTGGCACTTGCAGACAGAGTCTTGCCTGGTCTTCTCCATGCAGCTAGAATTAATATTGTATATTCATATGATTTGCCACTGTTTTGAATCTTTTTTCCTAGGAAGAAAGAGCCACATAGAAAATCCTCTTACTTCTCCTAAATTCTCTTACTTCTCCCTTCCTTGTCCACATACTAATTACATAACATTTAGGGATAAGCCTTCTTGCTGCTTCTAGAAAACAAACCAGTAGCAAACTGGGAAGCCACAGTCAAAGTCATTAGCCTTGTAAAGGAGCTCTATTGGTTGGGCTCTTGCTGGTCACATGATCTGCCATGGATTCCTTCCTTGATGTTGCTACATTATTAGTGCCCATCAATCTCATCTCTTATCACAGCCTCTCCCCAAACATACTGTAGTTTTTTTCCAAAATTTGACTCTGGACCATTCATTTGGTTTTGCAATATTAAAGGAAATGTCAAATGTATATTCCTTCTTTCATCCTGCCATTGTAAGCTTAATATAGCAATGGGTAGGAAAGAAATCATGGCTAAAGGGCACTAGGAATTCAAGGTGAGAAAAAAAAGCTCGCCTATTTTCCCTAGTATTGAGGTAGATTTCATTCCACTTGTTTTAATGGAGCATGTATTGGAGTCTATATCAGAATCTCCTTTCTTTGTAGTTTAATAGGCAAGTGTTTTTATCCTCTATCGGTTGTATATGGTAAAATACAATAGATGTAGCAGTTCCAAAATTACAATGTAGTTCTATTTAAGTGAAGCTAAGATAAAAATGAGTCATGGTTATAATTCCTTTGGGTTCAAATAATTTAAAAATTATCATTATCATTAATTATCATTATTTTGAGAGATAACTATGTGGAAATATGTTATCTAATACATAGGAGAATCCTCAGGGCATACGGTAGGGTGGGAATATCATAGAAATGTGGGCTGATTTCTAGATTTGGATTATAGTAGATGGATAAAAATATGGCTATGGATATTTGTGAAAAGTTGGGATACTAGTTTCTTTAAATATGATATGTGTACAATTGTTTTAATGCATTTTTTATTTCTTGTGCAGAAAATTCCCAAGTTATATTTCACAGCTCAATTAGTAAAGTCAATTTATTAAAAAAAAGAGAACCATTTAATTTATAAAAAGCAGCTCCAGTTCTAGACCATATCAATAAAGTTCTTGAAAGTTGTTAGTTAGTAATAACATTTTCTTGGGGCATTAGTCCACATTTAGATAAAGTATATTCCAGAAGACTTTTCTCTTATGATGCAATTACAGTATTTGAGTAGTTCTGAAGAGATCTTCAGTAGTAAAAGATCTCACCCAGAAAAATATGGAGAAGTTGTTTTAAAAAAGATGACCTCAAATAAAAGATAAAGTGAAAACTTTTATTTTTTTGGGGGGGGGGGAATATAATCCTTTAAATTAATTTCAGTAAGATTAAAGTAACAGAGTTGAAGTCTTACATTCTGCCATATGATAGCGGAACATAAAAATGAGCTCTAAATGAAAAAAAAAACTTGCTTTAGTTATAGTGTTCTAACTTGATTGTTCATTTCTTCGATAACATAGTAGTTATTCCCTGAAAAATCTATGTTTTCTGTTAGAGCTGCAATTGTGGAAGCTTATCTGTGGTGTTCCTTTAGCATACGAACACAATGCCTTTAATATTTGACTATTATATTTCAGATGTAGGAAGCAGTGATCCACCAAGGAGCAGCTCAAATATAAAGACCAGATTTTCCCATTCTGATCAGGACAGTGCATCTGTTTCAGGCTCATCAGACAGAGATGATGAGATCACACTATCAACTTCAAGACAAGTCAAGAATGTTTTTAATATAACCCAAATATCCAGTTCTAAGAATGATAACATCACTAGCTCATTCAGTGTTGCTGATTCTTCTTATACAATGACACCAAAAGACGCCACAGAAATGAATTCATCATCATCTGGGAATAATGATTTCACTGAAGAAGCACTTACATATTCTGAGGCTCCATCAGAAACAACAGGTAAAAGAGAGGAATATCTCGTTATGCCAGATTTCACAGTAATTTTTAAGTTGGTTGATGTAAACCAGATTCTTGTGGGAAAAAGAATTAAAATAACAGCTTCTTTTCTAAGAATCCAATAATGGGGTTGTTATTAAAACATTTTAATAATGGGGACTTTGTAATTTATTTAATTCATAAACTAATTTATGAATGAAAATGCTTTGGCCTTTTTCTTACATTCTCTTTTCCAAATTTTACATTCTCTATTCTGATTGTTTTCTAGCATACGTTCAAGGCAATGTCAAATGTTACAACAATTTTACAGAACAATTTTTCCTAATCTGATAATATCCAGATATTTTAGAATATTTTAAATACATTTATAGAATATTATATATATTAGAACAATCATTTATCAGAATGTCACAAGGATGTTTTCTGCCCTTACATTCATGAGAAGTAGGACATGAAGGTCTTTAATGTGATGAGATCTAAAATTGAAACTATTATTAGAAAATTAATTAGTTTAATTATGACATGTTGTCTGTGTAAAGTAGCCAGATTTAATATGAAATGCAATAGTAGAGCTTTCAATTATTTGGTAAACAGTAATACAGAAATGAAAATGAAATATTAATTTTTCAATTTTAAACAGTCCATAGAGTTGTGTAGGATGTCACAACATCCCTAACATCACGTGATCAATATTTGAGTAGCAGCAGTGTGTGTGTGTGTGTGTGTGTGTGTGTGTGTGTGTGTGTGTGTGTGGAGAGAGAGAGAGAGAGAGGGAGAGAGATCCCTGGTGATTTCCAACAAAGTCAGCATGGGAAGCTGGACTCACATAATGATCACGTGATTCACTTAACTGCCATGATTCATTTAACAACTATGGCAAAAATGTTGTAAAATGAGGCACAACTCACTTAACAACTGTCTTCTTAGCAATGGAAATTCTGGCCCCAATGGTGATTATAACTTGAAGACCACCTGCACATCCAGATGAATCCAGTAGTGCTCCTTAACATTTATTTATTTTTTTTAAGTTGTATTTGAATGGAGACTGACATGACAACTGTATTGAAAAGTGTAGTAATAATATAAATAAAATTAGGCTACAATATAAACACACATACAAACAAGTAGTATACTCCCTTGAATGCACTGGAACTTCTCAACAAACAATGATTCTTATGCTAACATATACATTATATATTCCAGTAGTCTGAAATTCTAAAGCACGGGTGTCAAACTTGCAGCATTACGTTGCTGTTTTGTGACATTTCACAATGTTTTTTCCCTTTGCGGAGCTGGGGTGAGCATCACCTGTGCGTGATGCATCTCAGCCTGCGGGCCGCCAGTTTGACACCCCTGCTCTAATGCATAGAAATATCTAATAATTGCCTTTTCTTTTGCAGACACCAAAAGTAGGCCACATGCCTTGAGTAACTTCGATATAGAAAAGAAGGCCACTCAGACTGAGAGTACGTTCTCTTCTACTGTGATCCAAGATGAGACCTTTGGATCTTTAACTAATCAGAGCAGATACATAGACACAACGGAATTGTCAAGGTTTGATCTGAAAAATGCTAGTTCTTCTGTGATCATCCAGACATTGTCTGCCACATTGCAAACTAGAAAAGAAAATCCCCCCTCTACTGAAACGGATTTCACAGAAACCCTAAAACAGTCTACTTCATCAAAAGCTTCAAGTTATCCATCTTCTACAAAAGATTTTTCAAGTGAGGTTTTTTTCATTCTTCTTATGGCCATGGTTATAAATCCACTAGAGACCAGTTTGTTAATTCATTCCCTGTAGGCTTTCCAAATTGCTCTTTTCTTTTCTTTTCTCTTCCTATTTACATTTTTTTAAAGTCTACTTTCACTGATGTATACTACTGCAGACATGAAGCTTTCAAATGATAAGGTCTCATGCTTTTATCTGACAAAAATGTTCACATATGCTTTATTTATTATAGCAGTTTTATTGCCCATTGAAATTATATAATAATTGTATTTATTTCACACAAATACAAGCTCTTATAAATATATGGAAAACAAGATTGTGCTGTAAAATGATGTATTTAGAAGCAGCACATGCTGCTGATTAAAGATAAGGCCTTTTTTCAGCTGGGAAAGCATATGCCTTCCTTGTGTACCTCTTCGAATAGTCATTCATTGAAATGATTTAAGATGAAAATATATAATGCAGATAGTCCTTGACTTACAGCCTGTCACTTAATGACCATTCGAAGCTACAACAGGCCCCAAAAAGGGAACTTAGGACCCAGATCTGAAGTTATGGTGGTTGGCTGTTCCCCCAGTCATGTGACTGGACTTTTGGGCAGTTGGAAAGATGGCTACATTTACATTGGTTGGCAGCATCCCATAGTCACGTGACTGCATTGTATGATGGTTTTTGGAACACAATAACATATGTAACAAACCATTGGCTCATTTAATGACCATGACATTTGTATAACAGTGATTTCCTTAACAAATGGTTGTTAAGGAAACATAAAATCGGGTGAGTCACATGACTGATTTTACAACCATTATACCTTATGAATGTAATGGGCAGTCTCCATTAAGGTTGTAACTCGAGGACTTTCAATTCAGAATAAACTGGAAGGGACCTTAGAGATCTGCTAGTCCAACCCCCTGCTCAAGCAGTAGACCTTATACCATTTCAGACATGTGGCTGTCCAGCCTCCTCTTAAAAACTTCCAGTCATGAAGTACCCACAACTTTTGTTCAACTGATTGATTGTTCTCATAGTTAGGAAGTTTCTTCTCAATTCCAGGTTGCTTCTTTCCTTGATTAGTTTCCATCCATTGTTTCTTGTCCTTCCCTCTGGTATTTTGGGGAATAAATTGACCCCCTCTTATCTGTGGCAGCCCCTCAAATACTGGAATACAGTTATCATGTCAACCCTGGTCTTTCTTTTCTCTAGACTAGCCATATCCAAATCCTGCAACTCTTCTTATGTTTCCATTTTGTCTCAGGCCCTTAATCATCTTAGTTGCTCTTCTCTGCATTTTTTCCCAAAGTCTCAACATCTTTTTTATAATGTGACCAAAACTGGATGTAATATTCCAGGTGTGGCCTTACTAAGGTTTTATAAAGTGATACTGATATTTCAGCTTATAGTATAGGTACCTATAGCAGTGATGGCTAACCTTTTTGTTATCACGTGCTGAAAGTGCGCGTACGACAGTACACACATGCGTGCCCATACCCATAATGCAATGCATGTGCGATACCCCCCCCATGTATGCCCAGCCGCCCTGCGCATGTGTGGGTGACCCCCCCCCCTGCTCCCCCTGCCTCTCATTTTGGGCCTATTGGGTCTTCCTGCAGCCTCCTGGGACCAAAAACAGGCTGCGGGGGGCCTGCACCAATCCACGCTGCCCCTGCCCCCCCGCGGAACCTCCCGCACATACACGGCAGAGACCTGAAAATCAGCTGGCTGGTGGGAGACGCACGCACATGCGGAGCTGAGCTGGGGCAATGGCTTGCATGCCCACAAAGTGCCATAAGTTCATCACCACGGATCTATAGTATAAAATGTTATTAGCTGTGATAAGTGACACTTGAATTTTTTCTGATTTTATGATAATACTGGAAAAAATTCAAATACTTAGTTATTGGTAACTATATTCTCTATAAGATTCCATTTTTTTTTAAAAATGTGTCTCTTTATATGCAACTATAAACTAATTGAAAATAGTGATAGCAATGAAAAGCAAAAGTAACTTTGTGATGCACTCAGAGAGTTTAGAGTAGTGTTTAAAGTACTGGACCAAAAATCAGGTTACTGTGAGTTCTAGTCCTACTTGAGGCACAAAGGTAAATGGATGGCCTTGGGCCTGTCACTCTCTCTCTCAGCCCTAGGAAGCATGTAAGGTTAAAACACTTCCAAAAATATTCAAGGGCTAGTCCAGATAGTCAACAATGCCTTGAAACCACACATACAAAATATCCACCCAGAGAAGTTATTGGATGAATCAGATACCCTGTTTCCTTGAAAATAGGACCTCCCCGAATAATAAGCCCAATTGGGCTTTTGAACGCATGCGTTAAAATAAGCCTTTCCCCGAAAATAAGCCCTGAAAATATTGCAACACAGCAGCAGCCATGAAGTGACCATGCTCACCACCTCCTGCACCTGAAAAATAATAAGACCTCCCCAAAAATAAGGCCAAGTCTTGTTTCAGAGGTCAAAAGAAAATAAGACCCTGTCTTATTTTCAGGGAAACACGATACTACATAAACACAAACCTCTCTTTATAACCATTATCTAGTAAAATACAGATGAACTAAACCTCACCTTTTTTACTAAGCTGTAATAAGATTAGCACAAAGTCACAATAAAAAATAGTTTTTAAAAAAAATCAAAGTGTATATAACAAGGATATAGGGATTATGCCTAGAAGTTTAATTCACAGCATGTCTCTCTGGACAGAGAATAATCATGCTGTGTTGAGTGAACTTCAAATCGCTGAGAGTCAGTTCTTTTATTATGCCCCTTAATTTGACTTATAGTGTTGGAACACATTGCACAAGTGGCGCTTATGAAATCTGAATTCTTAATCTTATTTAAGGCTCTACAGACCCTTTTCAAACCATTAAGGGATCCGAGGTGGGAAGAAGGTTTTCGATGGCTGCAACAGACAGTATCTATCTATCAACCACATTTGTTCATGGGGCAGAAAGGACTTTACGATCCCTGCCGGATAACAGCACGTCTGATGATGCAGCAAATAGCAACCCTTACAATCCCCAAACTTCCAAATCTTCAGGGGAAAGCTTGACTTTGTCTTCACAGCTTGAAACAGAAACGCATAATGTCTCACTAAGCAAAGTGCAATCTATTGGGCCTTCAACTGAGCATTCACTGGAATATTCCTCTGGAGTTACTACAGCCCTGTCACCAAATAATTCAGCAAGTAAGTTTGCTATATGGCTAAGAACAAAGGAAAAATGTAGATTGTAATCAATATGGTTTGTATTGTGCATGTCCAACATTGTAAATATGTGTACATACAACATATTGTACATACATTCAGCATATACTGTATAAATTGGCATGCATGTCTATTTCTATAGACATATCCAGTATGCAGAATCAAAATACTTACATTTGTGATGAACTATATCATTTGTTTGGATTTAGTTTGTGCAGAAGTAAATGTGTATGATAAGGGCAACCACAATACATTCTGAACCAATCAAATATAATTACTTTCAGTACAGTATTCCATTTCAAAATGAAAGGCTACAATTCTATTTCACTGTGCTTAATATTATAAATAACATGACGTACGATACTATTCCATTTTAAACATATGTGTTGAAATTACTATTTCAGCTACTGGAAGCACTGATAATTCAACTAGTGGGCCAAGAGTTCTGCCTTTTCACACGATCAGTACTGGTAGTTCAGCCCCATTCAGTGAAGGTGGAGAGCAAACTACACCACCTACAATTAACACTACAGTGATGGAAGAGACTGAAAGTGTCTCATCATATATGGAAACTTTTGACAGCACAAGATCAAAACCTTCCTTGTCCAAGACATACTCTAGAATGACACATTTCTCTCTAAAAGATTTGGATGTCTCTCGATCTTCAACTGAGGCTTTCCAAATACTTAGCTCATCAACTGATTCTTCTTCCAAAAGTGAACTTTCAGGTTAGTTTTCTATTATATTCTTTTGCCAGCATCAAAGCCAATTCCTATCTGGTTTCCCCCCCCTTAATATGTAAATGAACTGTGCTTTTCTTGGAGAATATTTTATTTGATGTATCTAAAAGTGAATCAATAAAGCACCTGAATATATTTATGATTTTTTTTTACTTTCAGATATAACATTACTTGATGATGACATGTATTATTCCATTAGTAATTGACAGGGATAATAGGCACTGAGTTCCATATTGGTTATGTATATAATATTTAATACTTCTTTATGTTCTAGTTTGTGAATCCTTATCTTGAATTCTCTATAGTAAAATTCACATCGTCATGGCAGTGTCACATGACGTATCAGGACTTTTTCACCTTTCATTAAACTGGGCATGGGCGTGACCAGAGTGTTTACGCATTCAGCCCGCGGGCCGGAAGTTTGACAGCCCTGCCTTAGACCATCGTCTCTTTCATTTTTATTTTATGAATAGAAAGTTTATCTCAATAGTTAATTGTGCTTTGTTTCTTTTTCAGACGCTGGAACAGAATACCAGCCAATGAGTGGGACTGACTTTGGGACAGAAACCTCTGTTTCTCATACTGACAGCACATACACCTTAACTACCTTTGCCAAGGGTGGAGAAAGGACATTGCTGTCTCTTCCAAACAACAGCACATCATCTGACTTCTCAGGAAGTTCCACTTTCTCTGCGGAGATATCCAGCGCTTCCGAATTAGTTCAGTCTTTCTTTCCAAGTGACATGAATTTTTCTGAAAATTCAACAGAACCTTTGGCAGTTCATTCCCTGAAAACACCAGAGTATTCGTCTACAGTGAGTGAACCACACACAACTCAGTATTACTTAGAATCAGAATCTACATCTACTGACAGCTTGTCATTTTCATCTTCCTCTACAACAAGGCTGTCAGAGCAGGATTCACTTCCACCAGTTCACCCATCCACTTTGTTTTCCTCAGCCAAGTCTTCTGTCCCATCCTCTTTTTCTACATTCCCATTACCATTATCATCATCTCCACCCACATCTCTAATGACATTTTCGCCCATGTCTCCATCCACAAAACCACCCACATCGCCTTTCTTTCCCTCTGTGTTGCCTTCACTTTCTTCAAAACCTTCATTGTTACAGCCTAGTGAAAGTCTTGAAACCAGTGTTTCTATGACTGAGCCTGAAGGAACAACTGGAGCAGAACTACACACGACAAGAAGTTCCCATGATGAAGACAACCATCTGACTACGGTGTATCCATTGGCGAACAACACTATTCTGATGGCAACTGGGACTTCTCTTCTGACTGAAATTACTGAACAGCCTGCCAACCATTCTTTGCCAAGAACCACTTCCCAAGAGGAAACTAAGGGACAGACACTTACTCTCCCAGGAATCAGTATTGAGAATGAATCCATTACAACTACCTCCTCACCCTATTTCCAAGAAGTGACTGCTACTTCTGAGCCAGCAAAAGCAACTACAGCTATACTGTTGCATACAATCCCTCAAAAGAATACTTTCCCTTCATCAACAGTAACCATGGGCAGAAGAACTACAGAAATAACACACACACCTGGAAGATTGCCTACTTCAGCATCAACCATGAATTATTTGTTCACTACAAAGCTTCAGAAAGTTCTGTTGCCCTCTCCTACTGATATATCTTCTTCCCCTGGAATTCCCACAAAAATGGTGGAAAAAAGTAGTATAACTACTGTGAAAACCACAGTGCCCAGGATTGTTATTACTTCTCCTCCTTACACCTTAACTTCTCAAAAAACCACCATTCAGTCTTTTCCTGCTTCACTGATTCCTTCCAGACCAGCCACAACTGTGAATCTAGTAAACACAAAGATATCTCCAACTGTCTATGGAAAAGGTATTTTTGTTTGCAAATGTTGGAAACAACATTGGCCTGAAAAATGAATTTAACTTGTGATAGATAATTGCATACTGCAATGGGAGCACTTTGCATAGATTAAAAAAAGTATTTGAATTTCATGGAGATCAGGGTAAGACATAAAGATGCCATATAGAATTAAAAGTTATTTGAAAATGGGGAAGGAAAATCTTTAAGCTATGAAAAGGCTAGACAAAAAATATGTGTAGGTCAATTTCTTAAAAACAATAGCAGCAAATATGCAAAGAAACACTTAAACATAATGATATGTAATGGTGGAAATGTTGATTCTCTTCTATAATCACAAAGACATATGCAATTTAATTAAGTGGAAGAAGGTGAAAAGAAATCTCAAAGTATATTATTTACCATAGAGCAGCACAGTGGCTCAGCAGTTAAGAAGCTGTTAGGTTAGCAGGAGCTGAGGCGAGGAGCCAACATTCCAGGTTTGAGACCCAAGCACAGCATGACGGGGTGAGCTCCCATCCTCGCCTCAGCTCCTGCTAACCTAACAGCTTGCAAATATGAGTAGATAAATAGGTACCACTACAGTGGGAAGCACTCTGGGACATCATACTGGCCATATGACTATGGAAACATCTTCAGACAATGCTGGCTCAATGGTCTTAAATGGAGATGAGCACTACCCCCTATAGTCAGCAACAACCAGCAGAGTAAAATCCACAGGGACACCTTTTCAAAATTATCTATCATTCCTGAAAATAATTTTATTGTGCAAGTGCTCAAGTCTCCTAATAAATGTTTGCAATAGGCATTTGCAATTACAGAATTCACGTAATCACTAGGTAATCTGAAATCACAATTTTGAGTACTTGAGGGCTATTTCAAGTCAATTGTTTGAGAAGAGAACCTTTGTCTTTAACATCAAGTCACCAATAATATTACTAGATATCATAGACTAACTTCCAGACAATAAATGCCTATGATACCAAGTACAACTTGTGGTATCCCAATATTGGAGAAGCTGAAAGTAGTGCCACAACTAGCAAGGAAATCATTTGATAATTGTGCAAGGCTGCAAACAGGCCCAGCCCTTTCTTCTATAAATGATGTTAACTTTATCAGCTGTGGTCTATTGGCATAAAGATTTTTTTTGCTAAAGTGATTAATCCCTCTAAAGTTTTTTTTTCTATCTGGAGCTGGAAGAAGGCTAAGTCCTAAGCTGGCCTTTTGCTAGTTCTAAGGTAAGTAACCTATATCTCATTAGGTTCTGCCAGTCTCAATCCCTTAGATTGTGCCACAGAAATTCAGTGTCCTCTATACCATGAGTTTCTGGATGGCTGTATGTATGGTCCAGTCATTCACTTTGTCATAATTCAGCTGTTTCTCTGTCAACCCTGGAACAGAGTGCTTTCTATTGAAGACATAGATGGTCATTCTGCAATGGCCATTTCACTCCTTTTTCTATCTTCTGTTTCAGATGTAGATGAATGCCTGCCGAATCCTTGTCCATCTATGTCTACGTGCACTCATGTGCAAGGTTCATTCCAATGCATTTGTCCCTTAGGCTATCAGATGGAAAAGGGGAAATGTAACTTGGGTAAGAGCCAAGGAGCAAAATAATATTAACTAAAATATTGTCATTGTAAAAAAAATTTTTTTAACCAAAAATGTATTTAGCCCTAACCCTAACTTCATTTTGCTGATTAGTGACCTTAATTTGACCCTCTATTTCCTATTACATTACCATATATATTAGACTTCTGATATTGTCAGTTTGATTATATAATAGTCAGGAGAATTCTTGGCAGTCCAATTGACTTTGAACTTCAGAAAGGGGATAAGAGTCTTCTTAGTCAATCTAAGAAGGGAATGCAAACGATCATGGCCATAGACTACGGACTTCGATTCTTTGCTGATTCTAGACCTCTCCATGTATTTATAGCAAAATCATTCTATCTCAAAAACCTTTTATCCACACAATTCTTAACCAAGTTTTTTTTCTAGTTTCCCTTCATTCCTTACCCCATAGATTATCACCTCCCCCTCCCCACCCCAATGCCGATAGTCTGTCCAACCTTAATTATTTGGCCTCTCTAGTAGCCTTCTCACACTAAAGCACCCTCCCAGAATTTTAATTCCTAGACTTTGGGGGAATTTGGACAATTGAAATCCACATCCTCGTAGGTCACCCAGGTTGCATCAGGCTGCTCTTGCCTTAATGTCCTTCCACCAGTCCAGGGAATATTTAAAAAAAAATCCATACTAGTGGCTTTTTTTTTCTTGTGGCTGTGAAAAGTATCTTTTTTTGCTGTTGGGAGAGCAGCTGGGAATTTTGCAAGGGGGAAAATACCATTAGAAGGAAAAGGTAGTAACTGCCAGGAGTGCCCAATGGGCCATAAGGCAGTTTAGAAGTCAAAATAATGAGGATGATATCCACTCTTGGTTGTATCCTTCTATAGATGATTTCTATGTCTTTGCATCTTTTTTACAAATGCAGCTTAGCCCATAAATTCAAAACTCTGACTTGTATATCAAAAGTCATGTTTCTACCTTATTTTGCAAAGAAAAGGCATAAGAGTGAATATGTCTGTATGCATGAGGGAAAGAGAGGTGGGGGGTCTAGTCTTAGTCTTAGCTAACAAGTTGTTCTCTCATCCACAGTAAGGACATTTGTTGGTCACTTTCCACTAACATTTAACACAACTGGAGGGACATATGCAGAACTACATCAAATTGAAGGAGTTATCATAAACCTGGTAAGTGTAATAATCCTCCTTTAAATATTTTTTTTCATAATGACAACTGGTGAGGCTACTTTTGGAAATTTTAATAAAATATCCTGATGCTCTCAGTCTTCAGAGAGAAAGGCAAGAAATGGGCAAACTATAAGAGGGCAACTTTATGCCATTGCCAGTTGGGTGGCTGCATGATATCCTGGGTAAGTCTTGGGTTCAAGGCATAATTGCCGAACTTAGAATTCTTGGTTGAACATTTTTCCCTTTGTTTTCAGCTGAATGAATCCCTTTCAGCATTTCCTGGTTATTATACTTCAACTGTTAAAGCCTCAAGGTAAGGAGCATATCACAGTGAAAGAACTGGGGTATAATTTTATATCTTTCTCCCTTCCTTCTTGATACGGCTGGTGTTTGTGTGTATGTGCGCATGCACACACATTAGGGCTTATTTTCCTATTAGGTCTTAATTTTGGGAACACATGGTACTAAATGCATCTGTCTGTCTGACTAACTTAATTGGGGCTTATTTTGGGAATGGGCTTATATTACAAGCATTCTGAAAAATGCTAGGGCTTATTTTCCAGTTGGGTCTTATTTTGGGGAAAACATGGTATATATCATATATATGTGATATATGTGTGTGTGAGCATGTGTGTTTATGTATGTGTATACACACAGACACACACACATAGACACACTTTATTGCCAAAAGTATTCGCTCACCCATCCACATAATCAGAAGTAGTTGTGAGCGAATACTTTTGGCAATATAGTGTATGTGCTTTCTTTCTTTATCTATCTATCTATCTATCTATCTATCTATCTATCTATCTATCTATCTATCTATCTATCTATCTATCTATCTATCTATCTATCTACTTTCTGGAATGTTGTGCCTATAGAAAAAACGTCTCCCATTCTTGGGAAGCCCAGAAATAGGACACTTCCCAAGAAATGGACACTTTTTTCTGTGGGCACAACATTCCAATGGTCCGACTTAAAATTCTGTGTTATGTTTCCACAATTGGAGGAAGAGCAGGTAACTTTAAATGGCTCACTCTCTTTTCAGGCAGGAAGGTACTGTCCAAATATCTATCCTGAGCACCTTTTCCATGGCTTCCAACATCACCTTTTCTGAAGTAATTGGCACAGTGCAAAGCCGGATCCAAGCCTGCAAAGCTCCCACCCTACCTTGCCAATTCATCTCTAACTTGACCCAACTCTATAGAGGTAAATATTGCAGAGTTTCTAAGAAAAGAAAAGTGTTTTGAAATGAGTTTATTTACAACAAACAAAAACATTTTCTTCATAGCTGTCTTGGTTGAAGTTGGAAATGTCTCAAAACCTCTGCAGTGTTTCTCAACCTTGACATCTTTAAGATGGTTGAACTTCACTTCCCAGACCTCCCCAGCCTAGTATAATCTTAACCCGTGCTGGCTGTGAATTCTGGGAGTTGAAATCCACTCGTCTTGAAGTTTGCAAGGTTGAGAACCATTGCTCTAGAGGCTGGAATGCAAAAATTGAGTCTGTTCTGACATGTGTAATTTGTCTCATTATAAAAAAAATACTCTATACATGGGAAGACTTTTTATCTCAGAGATACAACATTTGAGCTGGTCCAAATGACCTGAGTACAGTTCTGAGAATCAAATAACAGGAGGATGCATTTAAAACAAAAACAAAAAGATAGCAGTTATAAAGACATTGTGATTAGTTAATTTTTCAAGAGTGTTAATCTATTGGTGGAGATCCACAGTCTATTAAAACACTACTGTAATCACACAATTGCCCTTGAGATACTTTATGAAAAGGATTAGTCTGCTTGGCACCTCATGAAAGGCATGCAGAAAAAACACACAAGTCAGAAAAAAACAAAAACCCCAAATACCAATGTAGAAAATTGCCAAGGTAGATAGCTGAAAATCCCACATCTTTAGCAAGAGTTTTTCCTCATGGGGTGTATATAATATAATAATAAAAATTAAAAGCAGAGAGGCTTAACATTTCCATTCTCTAAAAGTAACCAAATTGGCATTGTGTGCTAAATTTTACCCCGAAATTCAGCAACTCTACGAAGAGCGAAGAACTCAGAAAAAGTGTTAATGGAGAACAAGTTCATTTCAGTTAAGCTCCTTATTTAAATGCCTATTTTGCTTGGCAGCAGAGTCAGTATATTCTTACAGTTGCTTTTATTTGGATAGGACTCTTAGTCGCATACAGTTTAGATGAAGACAAGAAGGCACTTTGGGACATCAAAAATACTGCCCTTCCAGCTGTGATTTTAGCTTTATTGGTATAACCCGAAAGAAAACAAGATGATTTTTATTTTAATTTTTTTCTTTGAGAGATGAAGAAGTATAATTTTTCTTGGTCCTTTACCTTGACATCTCAGAAGGGAAGCTAAGTACAGAAACAAGTAAAAGTTGTAATTTGCAAGGCAGGAATCCAGTAAAGGTGCCTTTTTCCCCCCTTCCCAAGCAAAGTGATAACACTGTAAATGTATTATTCCCTCCCCCTCTCTCTTTCTCTCTTTTTAGTTGGTGGTCTATGTAAACATAAAGATCCGGAATGTGACAAAGGGACTTCTGTGTGTGTAGACTTGGATGGCATTGCTGTTTGCCAGTGCAAACTTGGATATTTCAAATATAACAAACTGGATCATTCATGCAGAGGTATTGTGCTTTACACAGCTAGGTGGCTGGGACTGGTCTTTTTAATCTTTTGGTTCCAGTTCAAAGGATTTTATGCAGATCAACACAATTCCTTGCCTTTCTATGCATGCTAAGGAACTCTGCTCTCTGAAAAAGTATTAAGAGCTTACTGGGTTTCTCGGTCTTTTATTTAACTAGAGTGGAGATATTGGGAATATTGTCTTCTGCCCACTCTCTGTGAAGCAATCATACATATTATCTTTTTGCACAGCCAGAAAAAGAAATAAAATAAAAGGAAGCAGGCCAGGGAGGAGTCCACTACACCCGTAATTAAAATTAAAATTTTAGATAGTACATTGTGCAGTTATTTCTGGCTTTGTTTTGTCTGATTTCCTAGGGAAGTAAAAAAAAAAGTTAATTGATCTTCATTCTCAGGTCTTTATGTTGTCTGAAAAGTATGAAGAGAAGAGAATTCTTTATTGGACAAGTGTGATTGGACACACAAGGAATTTGTCTTTGGTGCATATACTCTCACAGACAAATCTCTTGTTTGTCCAATCATTGTTTCTGGGCCCCAAACAAAGTGGATAATCCATAAGTGGAGGCAATGCCATTTACTGAAGCTCCTATTAGGATAAGTTCCATTTGCTGCAAAACAACATTTTACGCTCGGTGCATCTTCAGGGACATTCAATTCTATGCTGACTGAACCATAATATAGATAAATTTTCAAATGTTATCTAGATTTCAGTAATGTGACCCCATTCTTTATTTGCAATTGTAGCCATAGCAATCTCTTCTATTAATCTGAATTTCAAACAAAAACAGAAAATCAGGAAAAATGCATATTTGTGAGATATTGCAATGAAATTGGATCTAATCCAGACTGTTAGGGAAGACATTTTTGTGGGCTCCATAAAAAATATTTTTATGGGCTCTAAGAATACTTCGTAGAACTCATTGATTACTCATATAAACACTCACAGAAATACAGTCTAAAATAAATATTCCAGATCAGTGTTTCTCAAGCTTGGTAACTTTAAGATGTGTGGACTTTAACTCCCAGAATTCCCTAGGCAGCCTCCATGCTAGCCAAGAAATTCTGGGAGTTGGAGTCCACACATCTTAAAGTTACCAAGCTTGAGAAACACTGATCTAGATTATAGATTTTGATTGGGTGTACAAATCAAGCAAAGCCAGGTTTTTGTAAGTCTGATTTGTTAAATAAACTATAATTGAGTTTGGATATTATATGAGTGTAATCTACAGTTAGATTCACAGTCCAAGACTGGTGGAAACTTCATAATTCAAGTCCTGATCCAGGATCTAAAAATTATTGAGGTAGTTTCTGAGAATATAGGCAGTTCCAAGCAGGGTAGGATTTTGTTTTGTTCTGGTTTTTTGGGAAAAATCAGGGTATTCATGTCTGAAAAATTCAATATTTCCAGATATCAATGTAGTCTTTAAAGTAGTGAACCTCTGAGGCTCCAATCACAATTGGTATAACAATAGATTTCATTTTCTATACATGTTCAACTTTGATGTGCAAGTCCTAGTATTTTTTTAAAAACTTTCCAATCCTTAATCCTTGCATGGGGGAGTATAGCAACATCAATACACTAGATTTTCTTCTTTCCAATGACTGTTCTACAAGGCATATTATGAACAAGATGCCTGTGTGTTCGGATCTTAGATTCACATAAGACCTTAACCCACTCATTTTCCAAAACCTTCTCAACTTAGCAATAGCAATAGCAATAGCAGTTAGACTTATATACCGCTTCATAGGGCTTTCAGCTCTCTCTAAGCGGTTTACAGAGTCAGCATATTGCCCCCACAGTCTGGGTCCTCATTTCACCCACCTCGGAAGGATGGAAGGCTGAGTCAACCTTGAGCCGGTGAGATTTGAACTGCCGAACTGCAGATAGCAGTCAGTTGAAGTGGCCTGCAGTACTGTACTCTAACCACTGCGCCACCTCGGCTCTTGATGGTCCCAGTAGGTTTTACTATATTCAAATCCAAACCTCTGGCAAAGTTTCCAATGAATAATTCTGGCAACTTGGTCATGATGCTGTAGATAGGATTTTGCAAATATCATTAAAGAGCGTGAGCTTTTGTGAGCTGTAGGAAGCAGAAAGGCTAGATAAAGTTGTTAGTTTGAAAGGGTGCTACCAGAGTCCTCTTAATTGATCTATTATGATAGACTAATTTGAGTCTCTTACTCCAGTGGTTTGTGGTAATTTCTCCAACGAATGACTCTACTGTACAAAATTCATTTAGGAACTAAATGAATTTTGCCATCAGTGCAGTGATGGGTTCCACCGGTCCAGACCGGTTCGGACAAACAGGTAGTGTTTTGGCGGCCTGGGTCGCTGGAACCGGGAGCAACTCAGGCCTGCCACGCCCCCGAACCGGTTCTCTGGGCGGCGCCATAGGCACCGCCATCTTGTTTTTCACTTCTGCGCATGCGCAGAACAATTTTTATTGCACTGCGCATGCATACGCAGCGCACACCAAGCGTGAGTGTGTGCACAGCATGCCCACCAGCAAACTAGCAGTAGTGCCTGCCGGAACCCATCCCTGCATCAGTGCCAATAGAAGAAAACAATCTGTAGCTCATAGCTGAACTGTGGAGTCCCTGATGCTCTCTGAGCTTGTTTTTTTTGCTTGCACACATTTCATTACCCAATTTCACCATCAATGTTCAGAATGATCAGAAGAAAAAACAAATGAAATGGAAAGCATCTGTTTAGTCACATAGTGCTGAGAATATCTGTAGGTCAGGGTTGAAATGAGGGATCTTTGGTGCTTGGCTGTTTTTCTTGCACATGTTTCATTATCCAAACTAAGTAACATCATCAGTGCATCATTAATGAAATGTGTACCAGAAAGCAACCAAGCTGAGGGAGCACCAAAGGCCACATAGTCATAACTGTACTTAGCTACTTAATTGGGAAATGTAATAATTATCTGATTAGATTCTGTTCTTCTCATTGATTTATTTCAGTCTGCCTTAGTGCTTCCAGATTTCCTTGTCAAATGTTGGCCATTCTGATAGGTGCCTATATCTCAAATGACATTTTTACCATTGAAAAACTGAGCAAAGATATGAGTCTGGGCCATGTATCTATTTTAGCTATGTTTATTTCCTACATATAATTTATCTATGTTTATTTCCTACGTATAATTATCCAAACTGCTTTTCTCCCTGCAAAGGAAAAAAATAGAGGTTTTATGTCTTCAAACCTCTTTCTCCCTCCCCTCATATGAAGTTTGGAGTTGAGCTGAACTCCTGTTGACTTTGTAATATATTTTTCTCTACTGAGTCTTCAATCACAGCCACTATGTGGAACAATACTGACCTCTACTGGTCAGTTGGTTTAAATACATTTAACTACCAACTGACCTTTATTTACATATATAAAAGTCCATCACCTTTTTACCTTCTTAATGATCTTAAACCATCCTTACATTGTATTCTCTAAGAGCCACTGTTGGGAATTAAAAGATTGACACTGTTGTTTTTATGGAACCCATACAAAAAAAATCTAATATTGTCTTGTAGCAAATACAATTTGAAACTGGAGAATTGTATTTGCAATTGGAGAAAGTATTGTACAAGATATTGCAGCTTCTTAAAAAGAAAGCCTTTATATTAAAGCCTTTCTACAGTTAAAGTAATTTTTCATCCATTGGCACTTTATTCATCAACATTCTTTCTCTTGATTTTTAGCATGTGAAGATGGGTATAAACTCGAAAATGACACCTGTGTGAGGTATGAAAAATAAGGAGCTATTTTGCTCCCCAGTACGCTGTTATGAATGTAAGCCCAGATGTCCTCAGCTGCCCATGTCCATTGCGTGGGGGAGAGAGGTCAGAAAGGAAATGAGGTGGTTATCTTCCACTTTGGTCTAGTTCAGTGATGGCTAACCTTTTTCTAAAGGTGTGCCAAAACTGTGCCCACTCACCTGTGCATGTGTGAGCGATCCCCCAACTGTGCATGCATGAGAGACCCCCACCAACATGCATGCACAAGCGACCACAGTGTGTGGGGGGGGATTTTCACCCTCTCCAGGCTCCAGAGACTTTCCTGAAGCCTGGGGAAAGCGAAAACGGTCTCCCCTGTCTACCCGGAAGGCCAAAAAACAGTTGGCCGGTGTGCCAGAGCTGAGGGCTGCCATGCCAGCAAATATGGCTCCATGTGCCACCTGTGGCACGTGTGCCATAAGTTCGCCATCACGGTTCTAGATAAGGATCAGGCTAGAAATTCAAGCTAGAAGTCCAGCTGGGTGACCTTGAGACAGTCAAGCTTTCTCAACTCAACTCACCTCACAAGGTTGGGGAAAATGGAGGAAGGAGGAAAGTGTGTTGGATATGCTCGTCGTTCTGAATTATTTGTGAAAATAATAACAGTGGGATACAAATAAATCCATTTTAAAAAGCATACAATGTTTGTTGCTCCTAGAGGAATGACCCAGGGTCCCAGGGTGGTAATGGTTCTTAGATGAATCAGTCCACGGGGGGAGGCAGAGTGTTAGCATTAGAATTCAGAAGAGAGGGATCCTTTTTTACTTCATTCATTGTGGGTGAATGGATTCAGACTGAAGAAGTTGTGGGTTCATACATAAGAGACTAAAACTATATCTCCACTGTTTTCTTTTCAGTTGTCCATTTGGATTGGGGGGATTCAACTGCAGGAATCGTACGTATCCAGTCCAATGTTCTTACCTATTCCATCTAGTTTTATTTGCATTCCTTAATTTTAAGATTTCCTTTCATTTTAGATTATCACTGATAAGCATATCTGTGATAAATCACCTATAATTATATGAAACCAATCAATTTAAAAAATATTTACCTCAAAAGTATCTTAACCTAAGTATCTTAAATATCTTAAATCACTCTTTAATATAGTATATGTTAATACACTTTAATATACAGATAGTCTTGAACTTATGACCACAGTCATAAGTCCAAAATTTTTGTTGCTAAGTGAGATATTTGTTAAATGAGTTTTCCCCATTTTACAACCTCTCTTGCCAAAGTTGTTAAGTGAATCACTGCAGTTGCTAAGTTTAAAGCACAATTGTTAAGTGAATATGGCTTCCTCATTGACTTTGATTGTCGGAAAGTCCCCAAAAGTGATCATAATACCCTGAGTCACTGCAACCATCACAAATATAAGTCAGTTGCCAGGCATCTGCCAATTTTGATCACATGACCATGGGGAAGCTGCAGCAGTCATAAGTGTGAAAAATGGTCATAAGTCTCTTTTTTCTTTTTTGCTATTGTAACAGTCACTAAATGAACTGTTGTAAATCAAGGACTACTTGTATACTATATTGTGTTTAATATAATATATTTATAATATAGAATCTATCTTCCTTTCTGCATTTATTTATTTGCTCATTCAGTTTGGATCTACCTGACTCCAACTGACTCAGGGATCTGGATTTTTTCATTTTGTGAAAGGCTTATGCAAAAGGTTTATTTGACACAAAATTCACACTCACTTCTAATTGGAGGACTGGTGCCATCCTTTCAGTGTGGTGGAGAAAATAAGCTTAAGTACAAATGCAGAATTCCTTCAAGTTGAAGCAAAATGCTTTGTTGAGGGATATGTTAGTGAGACCATTATTTCCAAATTTCTCAACTGAAGTGGAGCCTGGCAGTTATTGAATTCACAGTTTTAAAAAAATAAATTCAGCAGAACTCTAGAAAGATGGTAGAACATAATATGGGATTCTAATCCAATGTCGTTTCAAAATCCTTTCTTTAGTGCTCCCTAAATTAAATGATAGCTTCAAGGATATCTTAAATTGGAGGAATAAGATAGATTGACGATTATGGTCCCTCCTGCCTCATATTCTAAAATATAACCCAAACATTTATTTGCGATCAGAGATTGATGTCTGCCTTTGCAGGACTTTTGAAATAATTTGACTCCCAAATCTTATTGCCTTACAGCCTTTGGAACTAGCTAAAGTTTTGGACTGTCCTGAAGAGAAGTTTGCAAAGACAACAATATAATAATCTAATATTTTAATTAGTTTTTTTTTTAATTAACATCTCCTAAAGCTTCAGCGATGTGAACATTACCTCATAAGCTGATTTTTGTTCAGTTCCCTCCAAGATCTGGATTGGTTGAATCTTTCCTTCTGATATTGGATGGAGATAAACTGACTGTAACATAGGTCAGATGTCTGTGGAGATTCTCAGTCATCCAGGTTGTCCCAAGTCCCAGGTTGCTTTTTCAAGAGGCAATTGGACTTTCTGGTTTTTCTTTGAAGATGTTTTGCTTCTCATCCAAGAGGCTTCTTTAAGCTTCGTCGCAAACTGAAGAAGCTTCTTGGATGAAAAGCGAAATAACTTCAAAGAAAAACCAGAAAGTCCAGTTGACTCTTGAAAAAGCACCTTTGGGACAACATAAGTCAGAGTTTCCAGCTAAGATACTTTTTGCAGAGAATAGGAAGCTGACAGCCACTTGTTGCTAATCATTCTAGGGGGGGGGGGGGGGGGAGGAACAGTGCTTAAAATGGCCTGTTTTTTGTTTTAGCATACCAGCTTATCACCATCGTGATTGCAGGAGCTGGAGGGGGACTTCTGCTCATTATGGGAATAGCTCTCATAGTCACATGCTGCCAGTAAGTACCATAAATGTCTCATACTTTGATGTTTTTAAACTATTTAAATAATAATGAGAAATAAAAGTAGTTTTAAATTTTTGAAAAGGTTCCTATGGATTATATTTTTATTGATCAATTTGCTTTGCCTATTTAAACAATAGTTAACTTTTCAAACATCAGAAAGGTCCAAGCTGACAGAAAACAGTTTCAACTATATCATGAAGCTTGTGCTGGCTATAATAAGCAGATGTTCCAATACTGACTAGAGGAAATGATTTTTTTGAGAATAATTATTACATGTTGTTAAAGAAGAGAGCTGGATATTCTTGTTTTCCTGCCTTCTGTCCAAACAATGTATTATATCCTAGCCACAATTCCATGATTGGTAGATTAGGCTAAGAGAAAATAACTTTTTATCATCCTCTAGCAAAAGACTTAGACTTATATACCACTTCACAGTGCTTTACAGCCCTCCCTAAGCAGTTTACAGAGTCAGCATATTTTCCCCAACAATCTGGGTCCTCATTTTACCGACCTCAGAAGGGTGGAAGGCTGAGTCAACCTTGAGCCGGTCAGGATCGAACTGCTGGCAGTTGGCAGAATTAGCCTGCAGTACTGCATTCTAACCACTGTACCACCACAGCTGTACTCAATGTATATTTAAATGGGCACTTTCGAATCCACGTTTTCCACTTCACACTATTTAGCCTGCAGTATAATATACAAAATACATGTATTTTTTTTTCAGAAAGAATAAAAATGATATAAGCAAACTCATCTTCAAAAGCGGTGACTTCCAAATGTCACCGTATGCAGAATATCCCAAAAACCCTCGTGTTCAGGACTGGAGCAGAGAAACCATTGAAATGCAAGAGAACGGGAGTACTAAAAACCTATTACAGATGACGGATGTTTACTATATGGTATTTATTCCTACATTGAATGAATGTCTGAAAGATAGGCACTTTGCAATCATTCAGAGATGCGTAAGAATAAAAAAGCAGGATTCTCTTATCAATTGTTTAACCCAAAATGAAAATACAGTAAACAGTCACTGAGAAATGAACAAAATAAAGGTTATGAGATTGTTCATATGATAGTATTTCATACCGACTTGAACGGGCGACTATGGCAGCTTCTTCAATATACAGGTTGTCCTCGACTTAACATTCATTTAGCGTCCATTTACAACAGGACTGAAAAAAGTGACTTATAAGTGGTATACCCCCTTAAGACTGTTGCAGCATCCCCATGGTCATGTGATCAACATTTGGGTGCTTGGCAACGGGGGTATATTTATGACAGTTGCACTCTCCCAGGGGTCACGTGATCACCATTTATAAACTTCCCAGCCAACTTCTGACAAGGAAAATCAATGGGGGAAGCCCGGTTTGCTTAATGACTGCATGACTCACTTAACAAATGGAACAATTCACTTAACAACTATGCCAAAAAAAAATATCATACAATGCGGCAAAACTCACCTGCCTTGCTTAGCAATGGAAATTTTGGTCTCAATGAAGGTCGTAAATCGAGGACTACCTGTATTGCAGGTTGTAGGAAGCCACTGCTTCTGTCTAAAATCTATTAGAATTCATTTCTTCCTATGAAAATACTAGAAGAAAATACTTCTTTTAAAATATTTTGTTTAAAGTATCGCTTCTCGGCCTTTTGGCTAAGATCGAGTGTAGTATCTTTTAAACGAGTTGCCAGGTTGTTGATAATTGGTCAGGAATGTATTTCCTTTGCATTATTGAATTCCCAAAGGTGTTCCCCTAAGTTAGATAATAATGAAAAGAATACTGTTGCATTGATTTCATATGGATTTATCCTGTTTCTTTAACCACTTTTCCCTCTTTTGTTTTGGAAACTATGATATTTTCCTCTTACTGTATATATTAATATTTAAATCCCATGGGATTGGAATGCAATCTTCAATATTATTGAATGGCTTCCAATAGAAGAACGGTGAAGAGGCATAATCCCCTCTGTTTCTAGCAGTATACGAAGCTGAAAGATAAGGAAAGGCTTGGGGAGAAAAGTGCCTTCCAGAGACACTCCCATTTGTGCAATATTTAGCTCTGTCCGTGTAAAAAAACAACAAACTGGCAAGTGTTGAATGATTCTTTCCTTCTTTTCTGTGTAAATCTCTCTCCTTTAGCCAACTAATCTAAGGAATCCTGAACTAGAAAGAAATGGGATCTATCCGCCTTACACAGGTCTTCCAGGATCTCGACACTCCTGTATATACCCTGGACAATATAACCCAACCTTCATTAGTGATGACACCAGAAGAAGAGATTATTTTTAATGCAGGTGAAAAAAGGCAGTTGGGTGGCAAATGAACCTTTGGGTGCAGCGTGTTCCCGAGTATGCAGTCGTCAGACAACAACTCAGTCACAACTCTGTACAGAAGGGGACTTTGAACCTGTGGAAAATCTCGGAAGGAGCTGCACACAAGGAGCCACCTCCAGCTGAGCAAAAAGAAGACAGGTGCGAAAAGCAAGTCCCATCATACGTCTGGTTGTCAGAAAGACACGGAAGAAGCTCATTCTGCATATGTTCCTCACCACTAACCATGTCACATAATGTGAACCTAATAATAGATCATGAAAGCAAAACTAACAAGCACTGTGGCTGACACGCTAAATCTGATGCCATTAGGGTGTGTTGTGTTTACAGATAGCTTCTAGTGTGCTAGGTTTGTGTTGCCCACCTTTTTTTTTAATGCAAAGCTGGCTTGAATGAATGTTATGGAGCAAATCCTTGCCCCTTGGTGTCTACTAGGAGGTACTCACAGCATGTTGCTTACCGAGTGGTGGAGATGGGTACGGGAATATGGCCTAGAGATATGGGATCCTCATGCAGAATCCAAGGTGGGGTTTTATCCCTCTCCAAAAAGGCAAAAAAAAAGTGATGCCCCCCCATGTCCCATTATTTAGTTATGGCCTAAGTTTGTAGCAGTGCTGCTTAACTCATTGGCCTTATTCATTCTTCCCTATGCACTCCAGGCCAGATGCAAAAAAGTTACGTTTAGTTATGTTCTGTGGATTTTCTTCCTCTTCTCTATCTAATGAGGGTGTAGGTCTGTCTATGGAGATTCTCAATCATCTGGGTCCCAAAGGTGCTTTTTTTCCCAAAAGGCAACTAGACCTTCCTTAGTTTTTTTTTTCTTTGAAAACCTTTCACTTCTCATGCAAGAAGCTTCTTCAGTTCTAACTGAAGCAGTTCTAAGTTCAGTTAGAACTGAAGAAGCTTCTTGGATGAGAAGCGAAACCCAAAGAGATGGTTAGTACTGCCATGAGCTAGCAACACTGCCTGTACTATCTACTTGATAGCTCCACAAACAACATGGCAGGTCAAAGTGTCTCAACCTCTTCAAAGAAAAAAAAAGCCAAGAAAGTGCAGTTGCTTTTGGGGGAAAAAGGCATCTTTGGGATGAGGTTGTAGGTCATCTGCATGTAATGCAATCTTCTCTAATAGATTACATTGTCCAGATCCTGGCCAAAGTTTTCCAGGTATGTGAAGTTGCTCCTACATCATTTGACAATAGTAAATGCACAAAATGTACAAAGAGAAATAACGCAAGACAGCTTAATCTCATATTGTATATTACTTAATTGCTCATAGACTTCTTTATAACATTTCCTGATTTTTTTTAAAAAAAAACCACCTTTGGGGAAGTTTGATCTTTGTTCTAAACAAGTGGTATTCTGAAAAGTGATCTTTGTCAAGGTGTGGCAAGTTGATAGGTATGGTTGAGTGGAACTTGAGCTTAATCATAAAAGTTCATGAATGGCAAAGGACCAGATGTGCAGATTGTTGATTTGTATTAGAAGAGTACAGGATGTGAGCAAATTTAACAGAAGATCATGTGATCAACTTTGGCCCTTCAGAGTCACAATGGAGTAGACTGTGCTTACCTTGTGCGGTAGTTCCTTATCTGTAACACTGCACAAAATGGTACAGAAAGATATGCCATGATCAGAAGAAAACAGGCACAATAGAGGCTGCCCCATCCAGTTTGCCTCCAGGATTGGCTATTCAAAATCGAATAAACTTTGAAGTGCCTGGAACTATGATTAGGCCTAATTCTGTAATCAGAGGAATAGACAGTTTAGCACTGTTGATATTTCGGGGCATACTACTATGGCACCCATGAAATAGCAAGTGCCTAGTAATAAAATACTCATTTAGATGAAAGACAAGGCAATGAGGTACATCCATTCACCAATTCTTTTATTAAGAATGCCTCTGGCGTATGATGCATTTTCCAAAATGTAAGTTGTTTTGTAAGGTGCTACTTTGCTTTAGAGCAGACTAGCTTCACATTCATTGTTTCAAATTAAAATCCAGAAGAAAAATAAAAATAGGGAAGAAAAACCTTGTGGGCATCAAAAAGCACAATGTTATCCTTGGCCATAATGTTGGATGTCCAGAAATTATAATAATTGTCCAAGGTATTTATGGGGAAATTGATTGTTTCAAGAGGCTAAGATAAAACTAAAGCAGCCACATCTGGACTTCTAAGCATATATTGGTCCTCTTCTATTTATAGACTAGGCAGGAATGGGAAAAGTGGAAGGAAAGAGAAGAGGGCAACCTATAGCAAGGTAGATGGAGTCAGTAATGGGTGCACCACTGGAAGACTTGAAGGACCAAGTTAGGGACAAATCGTCTTGCAGAAACTCTACATGGTCACTAAGGATTGGCACTTGACTTGATAGCATATATGCAATCAAAGTAGATGAAGTAGTTTCCCCACAACCTATGCAGAGACTATAACAGGAGGTTATTTTCTTAAAACACCTGGAACACACCAGGTTGGGAAAAACTGTACTAAGCAGTCTCTTCCATTTTGTTTCAATCTGTAACTTCTCCATTTATGAAATGATGTAGGAACAACATGTTAACAATTGTTAACAATATTTAACTGTGTGCTATTCAGATTGCTGTCTTCTATATTGGGATTTTCTGAGGGATGAACTTAACACTGTGGAAAGTCCTCCATTATGTGAAGATTCCCCCCCCCCCCAAAGCTGATTGGACTAGAAGACCTACATGGTCCCTTCCAACTCTGTTATTCTGATCCTGCTTGATAGGGAATATAAAAGAAGTGTAAATGTGAATTCCTGGATCCAACACAAAATAACTTGGGGCCAAAAGGATGGGATCAGGAGAGCCTTCCAGCATGCAGCCAAATTGTATTTGTGCTGCATCAGGATTGCACATATACACTCAAAGAGAGGGTCAGTACTACCATGAGCTAGCAACACTGCCCGTACTAACCATCTACTTCATAGCTCCACAAACAACATAGTGGGTCAAAGTGTTTCAAGCAGGACTTTGTTTTTAAACAGCAAAAAAACAAAGGGGGTCTATGGTCTACGCTCACTTTACAAGAAATGTATCATTCCCTTAATTTAAACAACCAAATGGTTTCTTACGCCATCAATTTATACCACAGGTTTAAACAAAATATATAATTCCTTAATTTAATGTCAATTCAGAGGTGGGTTTCTGCCGGTTCAGCCCGGATCAGGTGAACTGGTGGTGGTGGTGGCGGGAGGCTCCACCCATCTGGCTGGATACTTCTGCGCATGTGCAGAAGCTTCTGCGCAGGTGCAAAAGCAGCAAGTGCACACGCATGCACAAGCAAAACAGTAGTAAAATAAATTAAAACCCACCACTGTGTCAATTACATCGCTCAAGCTATTGAATGAATCCTGCCATTAGATATCATGGAGAATGAGGTTTTGTACTAGATGGACAGATTTCATATGGTGAATTCTTTTGGCCAACCCATCATTCTCAGTATTTCCTTGGGGACAACCATAACAATTTCTTAACTTGTCATAAATAGGCATACATTTCCACTGCAGATGCATCCTTCAAAGATGATATCCGTGAAAGCTCTGTGGAATTTAATTTTGTTGCCAAGCAACAAAAAAACCATTCCCTGCATAAAGGGGCGCCAAAGTAGTTATTAATTTATTTAGCTGAAATAATTGGATTTTTCCAGGTGATTGTCTTGAATCATCGTTTAATATCAGTGTGCTGAAACTGATATTTAAAAAAACCTTAATTGGGTTTTATTTATTTACTTTTTACAAAGGGCAAGCTTGACTATTTTGAGAAAATATTTAAGGTTATGAATATATGTACTTATGTGAAATAAGTTCTATCACACCATTTTTTTTCCCTTGGAGGCCTGGCCTTCCAATAATAACATAATTATCTATAAATATGGACACATTAATTCAGGGGTGATCAACTATGCTGACCCTCTTCATTTCAGTTGCATTAAAAACTGCCCAGTCCTGCTTTTCTTTGTGAAATATATAAATTAGATATTTTTGCAAGAAAATAATAAGCACTGATTTCTATGAAATTAGTTTGCTTCACAGAAAGTTCTCCAGAGAAGCATGTAATATCTTATATCACTTGTTAACATTTTAATTTGAGAGTATGTGAAAAGTTTGAACCTAGTGTTAATTTTACATGAAATCTTCTCTCTCTTTTTGTTTTGTTATAAAATTTACATTTGTCACTTATTAGGCTATTCTCAAAGCTGCATATGATACCTTCAAAGATAAATCATGCCTTGTGTTTTTCTCCATGATGACCCTGGATTACTTACCATCAATGGCTTGTAATTATTGTATTGTACATTGTTCAGCTTTGCATATTTTTGAACACATCTTCTGATTTGTTTTGGTTATTTTAATTTTCCTACACAGTGTTATTTAAAATCGTACCTTATTTGCAACCTTCACTAATTATACAGTAATGTAGTTTCTAAAATATAATTTCTAAAAATTGGATTATTTTTATACCAGCCTGCAACATATCTGAACTCTGGCGTTCTAGTCAGTATGTTTTTAAAAGGCTACAATAAAAGTATTAATAATATTCTCAACATGCGTTTTTATTGGAACAATTGGTATTAATCAAAGCTACCCTTCCATATAGGAGAATTAAGTAGACATAGGCAAATAACTATGGCTATGGATTTTGAGATCACATGTATAAAAGTAACAACTGTCCCAGAATTCTAGAATCCTGGGACAGTTGAGGAATCTCAGCAGATACATTGAAATGGGCGCATTTATTGAATTTGTACACAATGGCCTTCATTTGAATTTGAAAACACCATAAAGGCAGCATGAGGCAGACTTTCCTAGGAGTTGTTCAATAGCTGGAATATCTATGGAGATTCTCAGTTGTCCCAAAGGTGTTTTTTCAAGAGGCAACTGGACTTTCTGGTTATTTTTTGAAGATATTTCACTTCTCATCCAAAAAACTTCTTCAGCTCTGGTCTTCAAAAAAAAATCAGAAAGTCCAGTTTCTCTTGAAAAAGCATCTTTGGGACAATAACTGGAATACCATTACCATAAAGATTTTCTCCTAAGCGGCAACATTACCGATGGGAGTAAAGCAAAATATTGGAGGTTCTTCTCAAGAATATATAGAATGTATATATGGAAGTATGGTAGCTTATGATGTAACCTTGTGCCAAGTTGTTTAATATTTAAAAGAAGGAATGGACTGGCAAGCCAATTATGCAAGCCAGTTTACGAAGGATAAACATGTAGGTGAGGCCAGGACTTTGTCTCTCCCTTTCTGTACATATAATTAAGTCTATTTTAGGGTTCATGCTATATTTTATGCTTTCCCAATACAAAGGGGAGGGAAGAAAAAACTGCACCAACACTCTGCCAATATTTAATAGCATGGTCCAAGCAAGACAGGACTAGGGCTTTAGGTCATTCATTTCTGATTTAAAGTTAAAATTAGCACAAAATTGTGTCCGTAATATATCAAATGTAATTTCAGTTATTTAAATCTAGGTTTAATAAACACACAATGAATGAATAACATTTCTTTTTATGTACATGCATGGGCTTTGGGAGTGTGCATTTACATCTATATAGTATATGTTTACTATATACGGTATATGATAAAGGCTTCTTCAAACTGAGCTTGACCTTGGACATCCCAGTCTAGCTAACATCCTTGCTATTTCTTAGATATCTCTCATCTAAGTGCTAACCAAGCTGACCCTGCTTAACCTTTCTGACCATCCAAGATCAACCAGGTGCTGTTACCTTCAGTGACAAGCTTAGTCAGAGTCAGTAATGTTTTAGAACAGTGGTTCCCAAACTTGGCAACTTTAAGACTTGTGGACTTCAACTCCCAGAGTTCTCCAGCCAGAAGAGCTAGCTGGAGAATTCTGGGAGTTGAAGTCCACAAGTCTTAAAGTTGCCAAGTTTGGGAACCACTGTTTTAGAACAATTTTTAAAGACAGTCTCTTCTACTCTGCATTGCAATAGCTAAGTAGGAGATTACCATAGGATGGGTAGATGCAGTCAAGCTACATCTGTCCAGGTAAGGTGTAGTTGATATGGATCTAGGACAACTCGCTGCGGCCAACTCAACATGGACTACTCAACATGGCCAACGCTGTGGGACAACTCACCATGGGACAATTAAACATATTAATCTTTTCATTCAGTTACTTCTATTTTTGGTGACCACATTTTGGTTGAAATTATTATAACTCTTGCATTTCTGGACTGGCTTTATTTTATTAATATTGGCTACAGTTTTATTGAAATTAATTAAACTTTTGTATTTGTTGAACTGTCCTATAGTGAGTTCTCTCACAGTCATTTGACTGTGGCAAGTTGTCCCACTGAGTTGGCCATGGTGAGATGGCTGAAATGAATTGGCCATGGCAAGGTATCCCTTTCTAAGGTGATATAATAGCCACATCAATCGTAAAAAATAAACAGAGGTTTTGAGGGACAAAGCCTCCTTTCTCATCCTGTGAGTCAACTGTAGTCTCTACATCAGTTTGAGGAAAGTGAAAATACAGGTAGTCCTCAATTTTCAACAGTTCATTTAGCAATCAAAGTTACAATGGCACTGAAAAAACATGACAAATTTTCACAGTTATGACCTTTGCAGCATCCCAAGATGCTGCAATCAAAATTCAAAATTGATGATCAAAATTCAGAGGCTTGGTACTTGATTCATACTTATGACCATTGCACATGTCCCAAGATCATGTGATCCCTTTTACAACCTGACAAGCAAAGTGAATGGAAAAGGCAGATTCACTTAACAACCATGTTACTAACTTATCAACTGCAGTGATTCTTTTTAACAACTGTGGCAAGAAAGGTTGCAAAATGGGGCAAAACTCACTTAACAGATGTCTCACATAGCAACAGAAATATTGACTCAACTATGATCATAGGTCGAGGACTACCTGTAATGCCATCTCAGGATTGAACATAAATACTTACTGTGCAATTCTTTAATTTATCCCTGGTCTAGAACAAGCTGGAAATCATTTAGCAAAATAGACCTATCATAGATCAACATTGATTTCATCTTGTCTAGAGACTTTGGAGTAAGGTTTGGTTTGCTTGATTCCATAAGTTCATTTTTGCACCAAAGTACTGAATTTTAGGAGTTGTCCAGAGAATCCTGTTCAGCTTGGTGCATCTGGAGAAGACTTCATTCCATACAGGCTATTAAGGCCAAAGCCTGATTCCACACTGTATATAATCTGTTCATAACCAGTAAACGTCTAACTTTTTTTTAATGGTTGCATGTGATTATGTTCTAAATATAAGTTCATCACTTTGAATCCATGGAAACTGGTAATGGACAAATGTGTAGAGGTCAAGCAAACGTAATTCTACGTTTGTACAGCAGAAGCAAAAATAGGCTTTGAGATCCTAAGTTAACTTGGTCTATATTTTCCTTTAGGCAAGAATAACTTTATGTTATTTATTCATTAAATTTGTATGCTGCCTATCCCACCAAGAGGAGGCTCTAGGTAGCTTACAACCAAGTAAAGACAAGATAAAACCTTAAAATATTAAAATAGTATTAACATTAAAATTGACTGAAAATCATCGAAGTTGGGAAGGAAGGGAGCAAAATGCACATGGGGTGGAGCTCTCAGTCCATTAACTATCACCAGACCCTTCAAAGGCTTTGGATCCAAAACTTCTCGTACCCTGCCCTTGCCCCACAAAGCAAACCTCTCAGGGGTGTGTGTGTGTGTGTGTGTGTGTGTGTGTGTGTTTGTGGCATCTGAAAAAAAGAAGAAGTTGTGAATGCTGTGAAGGAAGGAAAGAAGAAAAAGAATCTGTTATGAATTTCTCCTTAAGGTTGAAACATTTCCTCTCAATCCTAAAGGGAAAATCCAAACAACTCTATATTAAGAAAGTGGATAACAAGCTTACTATGGTCATTTGACCTGTACTAATAACATACCCATTGTATTAAAAATATTCCATAGATATTTACTTCAAAAGACAATCCAACACTCAATTAAAATTACTTATCTCCAGTGGGGGACAATACAAGCAATAGCAAATTAATTCTTTTTCTGTCTCTCCCTCCCTCCCTCCCTCCCTCTGTCCGTCCGTCCCCCCCTCCATCCCCCCCTCTCATCAATCTACCTACCTATCTATCTCTATCTATCTATGAATCTATCATTATCTATCTCATCTATCAGCTATTTACGGTATCTATGAATGTATCTATCATCTATCTATCTATCTATCTATCTATCTATCTATCTATATATATATATATATATATATATATATCATCTATCTCTATCATATATCTAAATCTTACTAATCAAAGCGACTCTGGTCAGCTCTATAATCTAAAATATTTAAGAGTATAAGCTCAGGTCTATTACATTTATGACAGTAATGTCAATGAACTCGAACACCTGTTTACAATAATCCATAAAGTCCAAGGTCCTAACTAAAGTAGACTTCAATTCATCATCCATTAGTGGCTTAAAATAGTACAGCTCGTAATAAAAGTTGCAACAGATTGTGAAATATCGTTCCGGAAATAGATAAATTGAATGTTAAGACAAGGAATTAATTTTTATATACGTGTGTTTTGTGTGTGTGTGTGTGTGTGTGTGTGTGTGTGTGTACGTATGTACGTACATACATACATACATACATACATACATACATACATACATGTTAGTATAGTTTGTTTTTATACCATGCATACCCAGTGTAACCATTCTGAGTTTGAACCAGATGAATCATACTTGGAGTAAACCACTGAAATCAGTGAGGGCTCAATTAGTTATAATGAACATAATAATCAAAAGGAAACTGTATTTTAGGTATACCTTAGATATGGATATCTAAATACTTCTTAAGGTATACCTACATATGGAACTGAGTTCCCTCTTAATTATTAAATATGTTTCAGATTTACACAGCATTTCTTTGAAATCTGATTATTTCTATGCATTTTCAATCATCTTCTGGCTTTTTTCAACATATGGCCTCAGCTTGAGTCCACCCAACTGAACATCTGGAGTGTGCATCTACTATTTCATCTGTTTTAAAGAACTTCATATACAGATGTGCTGCTTTTTATTTTACTGAAATTCATGATAGACGGTGTGCAAATTAATGAGCAACAAACTCCAAGGAATTTGTTTGACAATAAGGCAGACAGGTTGAAAAACCTGTTTCTTTTAAAGACCAGCTCTGTTACGTAACTGAGCATCATTTTCCCACAAATCCAACTTTTATGTAGAGAATTAATGATCGAATCTTCAGATCTCACTTTCTCTGAATGTATGTGTCAGATATTTCTACTTATTATTAACCATCTAGAATCTTGGTAAAAACAGTGCTTCGTAATTCAAACAATGAGTTTAGCTGAAGGAGGTTGAAGGATTAATTGGTTTATGCTCTTTTTTCACCTTTGTTTCCCACAAATCATCCAAGATCATTTCACTTCTGATAATGATTTATACTGGGATCATGGACTCAGCTGAACAAATGTTTATCACAAGTAATTGTGTAGGATCTAATCTGGGTCAGTTACCAGGACCAGAGGTTTCATCTTCCAATCTTTGGACTTGTGCTGGAGCCCAGCCTCAGGAAATTCTCCCTATCAGAATGAGAAGTTAGAGTACTAGAGAGATGTTCCCTGAAGATGGCCTCCAGAATGAGTCCAACTTTTATTGTTCCAACTTTCCCCCAAACACCCAGGTTTATGGCAAGTTTTGGAGCAAAGTACTCAGAGACGCTTCAAGGGAAGAAGTCCAGTGGGGCAAGGGAACAAGGCAATGAGTCAATGAAGCAAAGGAACAAGGCAATTATAAGGCAAGAAGTCCAGCGAATTCCAGATGTCGGCAGTGGCACATAAAATTCCATGGATTCAGCTCTTGTTCCCAATAAACGCCTCTCCCCACAGCATCTCCTTAAGTCTCAGTCCCCTGAGTGCAAGAGGGGTGGGGCGCTCTCCTCCCGAGTTGTTGGGTCAGCCTGCTCTGTTCCCGCCTTCTCTCCACTCTCCATGCTTGGGGATCTGGAGGGGAAGCCCTTGCTCATGCTTGAGCGCCGTCGCTCGTCATCTCCACTGCCTGTCCTCTCTTCCCCCCTTTCTTGATCCTCCTGCCTCTATTATTACCTGCTGGCAAGCCGTCCCAAGCCCAATGGGCCCAGGGCTGCCTTGTCCTGCTTCCCCCAGCGTTCCTCCGAAACCAATGAGGCTGCCCCCTCAACCTTCCTGGCCTCACCTCTTGCTCATCCTCCTCTATAGATTAATCTCCGATGGGACCATGACAGCTTGAAAGACTAAAACTCTGATCTCAGTGACCGACCCAGAATCTTATCTTACTTGGTTAAAGGCCAAGAAACAATGGGAAAATTGGTGAGATCAAAGCATAAACAGAATAAAATCGCCTTCCAAAAAATTCATAAGTTCATCCCTCAGTTAAAAAGGCATAGAGATGCACAAACACTCCATAATTATATTAATATGAATAATATGTATTTTAAAATAACAGTTCATGATATCCATCAAATGAAATTGCCACATAAAAGTAAATAAGATCATATAACAAGGGAATTAAAAACACCCCACTAGACTTCAATCTAATTGTCCTGGGGAGGAAGTCCCAGGGATAGGGGAAGTTTCAGAGTTCTCTTTTTTGGAACTGAAGAAAAAGCTTTTGAGTTCTGAACAGGTCAATCTAACAGAATTTTCCCTCTCCGTACCTATAAATACTTCTCTGTTTTTCCCTTTTTATCATCAGAAATTGAATATGGAGAGCTAAAAAAGAGTGAACTGAGAATAAGTGTCTGTGGATGGTGGGGGGAAATCATGGAAATCATGGTTTATTCATAGTTTATGCCTGCAATACAGGAAAAATATTAGACAATTATCAGTGCGGATCCAAATTCTTATCCATTTTTTTAAAAAATGCAGCCAAGAGGATAGGCACAATCTATTTTATGTCAAAAAGTTTTCTAATGTCATAAGATTTTTTTATTTGAATTTCCAAAATCTAATAGTATCTCTAACATTGGATATCCTATAAATCAGAAAATAAGTATTGACCTTTAAAATAACACTTTAAATCTATTTCAGTAATTAATGGAGTACACCCACTGGTGCATTCAGTCACCACTATTTTTCCTTTCTTCAAATTGAGGTAGGAATAAAGAAAATTAATCCAGTCCTCTTTTCACATACTTTTTTCTATAAATAATGGGAAGAGAAAGAAAGAGAAACAAGTAGCTTAAGTAATACAGTAGAACCCCTGGTCACAACCATAATTCGTTCCATAACTTTGGTCGCAAACCGATTTGGTCGTGACCCAAACCTAATTTTGGAAATTTGGTGCTTACAAAAAAAATGGTGTGGAAGGAGAAATCAGCCGTGGAGAAAAATTGTGAATTTTTTTGATCAGAACCCGATTTGATCATGGTCAGAAGCATTCATGATTGGAGGTTCTACTGTATTCGCAAAATCTAAACCATTCTAAGAGAGCAATCCAAGGAGGACAGCAAGAAGAAGCAGTAAAAGTAGAGAAAGACTTGAGTCCAGAGACTGTTCATATTGGGTAAAAGGAAGAAAATAGGGTGGTATTTAATACAGCAGTGAAACAATAAAACATTGGAGGGCTTTGGAACACTCTACTCTGTTACTGAAATGCCAACCTTCACTATTTCCAGACAGATTTTATTATGAAGGTCCAAGTTGTTGAGTGAACTTTTCAGCAGCATCTGGAAGAAGACTTCTAGTAGAGAACATCTTTTTTCAAGGATCGATCCACCTGAAGAAAGGAAAACTTGCAAAAAAAAGAGAGAAAACTATGCCTCTTGGCAACAATAAAAATAAGCTGTGTCATCTTTTAGATGGCATTCAGAGTCCTTTCAGAATTCTCCAATGAACAAGAAAGCAATCTCACAAAACATGTAAAAAGTACTCATTCTCTACATTGTATTTGAAAAAATTAATCAGAAGTAACTCCTGTGGTGTTTTCCTTAATTCATGGAAACTTAATGACTGCTTAACTGAATGTTTGATGGTTGTAGTTGCTTAGAGTAGAGAAAAAGACTCTGGTTAGATATGTTTTGATTGCTAAAATCCAGACTTATACAGCTAGAACAGGGGTGTCAAACTCATGGAATCACATTGTCATCATGTGACATAGTGTGACTCCCCCCCCCTTTGCTAAACCGAGGTGTGTGTGGCCAGTGCGTGACACATCTGGCCTGCGGGCCATGAGTTTGACACCCCTGATCTAGAAGGATGTGAAGTTTTGTGACTTTTGGGCTTCTGGAACCACCTCAGCCCCTTTGAAGCAAAAGTTGGACTAGAAACAATTCCCATTTCACAAATTAAATTATACTCCTTAACTGACATTCTTGTATTTAGAATTATCTATTGAAGCACCTGCTTGGATCAAATCAATAAATATATTAAGTATCTACTGTACTTCACAGTTTAGGTTGGCTTCTTTGGCCATACATTAACTGCTATGATCCACCTGTAGCTCTGACGTCAATTTAAATGTGAACTCTGTCCTCAGTCTAGTGATCTAAAAGACGCTAATTGAAGGGGGTGAAGCATTTCCTTGTAGGATTAGCAAGGGGACACTGCAGCTATGAAAAGCTTCATATTTTTCGGTGTGCTATGGCTCGCCCTTGGTAAGTGGCAACCTTTTCTGGAAATTCTGATTAATATCCTTCACTTCATTTATAAAAGCTAAACTAAAACTATATTATTAGTCAAATGATTCAATATAGAGAGATCCACATCTGACTAGCCATTGATCTACAGATATCATGATCTCCAATAAGTGGTGAATACTCTCCAATAATGTTGAACTGCTCCTGTTTCATCTTGCTTCTTTTATCAGCATTATGGCTGAACCAGGATCACTTCTCGGATAGCAATATAAAATAGGAGTCAAGGTTTGTTGCTTGGTTTCTGATGTATGCCTTATTTGGGAGTGGCAAAACAAAGATCCTGGTATGCACAACCAGTGGCAAACAGACCATGGACAGGACTTTCCAGATAGTTTAAACCATGGGTGGACCACATTTTTGACAGTTGAAAAGTTTAAAGTTATTTTCTCGGCAAGCAGAGCCTATGGAGATGAAACTGAGAAGTCATCTAAGTGCTTGTGATTAGATTTTTCTGAGTTTTCTTTCCAGGATTTCATGATGTCAGAGATTTCGTTTAAATTGTTTTCCACAAGCCTAAAGCCTAAATCCACAAGCCTAAAGCCTAAATCCATGTAGGAGGGAAAGGGAAAAATTGTCTCTGTGCTATTTAGAAATTTATTACTGAATTTTGATGGCACAACCTTCAGAAATTCTGAAAAGGAAGCTGCATGGACACCCCCCCCCCCCACCATTTTTCTACTCTCAGCAGCAGGAGAAACTATGGAATAACAACTAATTGAATATAGCTGCAAATCTTCTTGTACATAACAAGCCAACCATCTTTAGTTGGCTTAGTGTTAGTTAAAAAAAACACGATTCTCTTGTTTTTCAAACAAGCCTATCTTTCCCTTAGGAAAATACTTTCCAGAACAAGAAAAACATCCTTTTTCTCATTAAAAGAATCCAAAACAATGGAAAGGGCATCTTTGGATCCAACCTGAACTAAGCTTAACCTTTTAACTCAGATCAAGTGTAAACTTAGATTTTTTCCAGCTTGACATTGTCAAATTCTAATTTTTGTTCAAATATTTTCTATTAGACAATTTATTTATAAATTAGATAATTTATCTAAATCACAATATTTTTTAATCCCACAATAGTTGATGGACCAAATACTTTCTTACATTTGATAGTGTTAGTGTTTGTATGGGGTATAATTCCATTTCAAAAACATTTTTCACAACAGCAAATCAAAAGGTTTTAGCTTGAGAAGATTTTCATTACTTGTCTGAGTAAGATAACAGTGGATGATTTTGAAGTAATTGAAATCTATTTGCTAATTGCTTTTCAATAGTTGAAGGGGGAGATTTGGAAATATTTTTCAAACTTTTTAGAGAAATTGCCCAGTCTTGAAAAAAACATGTTGTTTTAATCATATAGGTAGTTCCAGTGTGCATAGACAGCTCTCTTGAGAATATCAAAATTTCAAACTCGGTAATACCATAGGTAATGTCCCCTTTCCTAAGACCTGTATTAAATCTCTTGAAAATATTCAAAGTGCAACTAAGATATCTCATATTAAACCACTTTGCAAACGAGATCATCGGTTGCCTAGTAATACTTTACTAGATGTATAATTCATAATTTGATAATCTGTACAATGCTATACCATCACTTTTTATACCAACATTCTTATCTCGGCCATTTTGAATGCAATAGTTTTCCACCAAGACATTAATAAATATGGCAGAAAATAAACATAAAAGAGTTTGAATTAAACTATTTTAATGGCTCTATTCTGTTAAATAGAAACTACAAAATATGTGAATATTACCAAGAGCTAGTTATCCACAAAATATATTTAAGCTACAAATTGGTATTTTTATGTATTCAAATTTATATCTGTTGCCAATTGCAGGTGTATGTAAACCATAGCCATATTCAACAATACCCTATAATCACAATAAAATATGCTAGAAATACATAACATTAAAATTCCTAAAATGAAATCAAGTAATATACCAATAATGTGGCTCCTGGGGTAAGTATGGCAAACTGAAGATGGCTCTGAGAATTTTTTCTGAGAATATTCTTTTCCTACTGGATTTATAAATGAGGCTTATAAAAGCCTCGAAGAACCTGTGTGATTGAATAAAGAAGAAATGAAGAGAAATAAAATCCTACAGCAATATTTGAATAAACTAAAGATTAAGAATGTTAGAAGTAAAAGGAAGGTTTATAAAGTTAGTTTATTTGATCAATGTTAAAATAAGTATGTCGTTACTTCTGGCTACCCATTTTGGATATTCTGTTGACATAAGGATGAAAAGATTTTTTTTTAATGAATTTGTTCATAGATAAGAGATGGGAGATGGGATGAAGAGATGTTTGTACACTTAAAGATGGCAAAGACTCACTGAATTTATTTATACCTATTGTAATGAAGGTTTGAAGTCAGGGCTTTAGGTATTTCTTTTCTCTTTCTTCTTTTTCTTTCTTGGGGAAGCCAGATTCACTTAACAGCCATATTATTCACTTAACAAATGCAGCAATTCGGTTAACAACTATGGCAAAAAAGGTCGTAAAATGGGGCAAAGCTAATTATTCTTAATTGGTGCTAAGCAATGTGGTTGTTAAGTGGGTCACACCCAATTTTATGGCCCTTTTTCCATGGTCATTAAAAAAACAACCACAGAATCTGGCTTGCCCCATTGAAGCCAGCTGGGAAAGTCATTTAAAGTTATCAAGGGATCTGGGATGCTGCAACCCTCATAAATATATCTCACTTGCCCAGCGCTTGAATCATAATCACATGCCCACGGGCACTGCAATTGTCAGAGGTGTGAAGGTTGGTCATAAGTCACTTTTTTAATGCCATTGCAACTTTGCCTTGTCATAAGTAAACAGTTGTAAATCAAGGACTAGCTATACACAAAAGCAGCCATATCATAGGCCAGTGGTGGTGAACCTATGGCAGGTGTGTCAGAGGTGACACTCAGAGCCCTTTTTGTGGGCACATGAGCCGTCGCCACAGCCAATTCCATCGTGTTTCTCCCCTGGTGGGGGGAAAGAGAGAGGGATGGAGGGAGGGAGGGAAAGATCGGGAGGGAGGGAAAGAGGGGGAGGGAGGGAAAGAGAGAGGAAGGGAGGGAGAGAAAGAGAAAAAGAGAGAAAGGGAGAAAGGGAGGGAAAGAGAGGGAGAGAGGGAAAGAGAAAGAGAGAGGAAGGGAGGGAGAGAAAGAGAAAAAGAGGGAGGGAGGGAAAGAGAGAGAGAAAGAGAGAGGAAGGGAGGGAGAGAAAGAGAAAAAGAGGGAGGGAGGGAGGGAAAGAGAGAGAGAGGAAGGGAGGGAGAGAAGGAGAAAAAGAGAGATAGAGAGAGGGAGGAAAAGCGAGAGAGAGAAAGGGGGAAGGGAGAAATGATAGTACACAAGTTTTTCTTTTTTATTGTTGCTAAACAATAAAAGCAGAAAAAAAATGAAAGGGCATAAAAGTGTATTTCTCACGTTTTTCTTAGAACAATTAGCTGAACTCTGCCTTATTTGTCATTATTTTATTATCATTAATCCTATTATCATTAATAATGAGGTAAAACCTCATTATTCAGGTTAAATTTGCCATGTTGGCACTTTGCAATCAATAAGTGGGTTTTGGGTTGCAGTTTGGGCACTTGGTCCCTAAAAGTTTTGCCATTAACAAATTAACAAAGATGGAACCCACAGGAAACGGAAGAGCTACTCAGAGAAGGGAAGGGAAGAGAAGGAAAGAGGAAGCAAAACACAGAGGAGATGAGCCAGCAAACAGAGATAATTACAGAGAAAAGACAATTACGTTTTGGTGTTAGGAAAGAGTTAAATTCACTAGCCCCCTTCTTAAGTTTTTTTGCTGCCATTTGCAAGGAGATTAAAATCCTAAAGGAAGTCAACCCTGACTGTCCCTTGGAAGGACAGATACTAAAGCTATAGCTGAAATACTTTGGACACTTAATAAGTGGAGACAACTCCTTGGAAAAAACCCTGATGTTGGGAAAGACGGAAAGCAAAAGGAAAAGGGGACAGCAGAGTGATGAGATGGTTAGACAGTATCATCAATGCAACGAACATGAATTTGGGCATGTCCAGGACGGGGTCACAAAAAAGTTGGATATGACTTAGCGACTGAACAAAAACAACAGTACTTATTCTTTTCTTTGTTTTCAACACTCTTCTTATCCGAAACATATCTATACCTTATGTTTTCTTATCAGGGTATATAAGGCCATCCTCCCAAACCATGACTGACTATTTGACATACAACACCGAGCTTAGTGCTGGTAAGTAAGAGTTATTTATCTGGGGCCTGCATAGTTATGTTGTCTACTGAATGAATCTACTATCTATAAAATTGCTTTCCCCCCTTCTCCCCAAAAACATTCATTGTCAAATAGATTTGCATAATTCAGGGGGGATTACCAAAAGTGCACTTGTTCTCCCTTTTGAGAATTTACTTTTCATTATAATGTTTAATAGCCTTTAACATAGACTGCCATGTATTTAGTGAAGGCAAGTGAATTCTTAGCTGATAGCTGAAGAAGTATAGCCCAACGTTTGGATACGATATTTGAAATTAGAACTGGACTTAGTATGAACACAATGTGCAGGTTTTATGTGAGAGAACAGGAGAGGATCAAAAAATGCCCTGCATCTTCTTTATTTCCCAAAACCTGACTGCAGCTTAAAAGAGTAAAATCATTGCATACCACTTTGGTTGTTAGTTTGCCAAGTGCTTTAGAGGACAAAAATGTAAAATGAAGTCCCAGAGCGTATCTCTAGTTTAGAGAGGGAGGTGGAGTGAAAGCTGGAGGCAGGAATAAGGAGGAAATAAAATGAAAGAAATAAAATAAGCAGCAAAAGTCAGCATGCAGACATGATGGTTGCTTAAGCAAAGCTAATTCGAATAGAATAGAATAAAATAGTACAGAAATTTTTCGAGAATTTGTACAGCAAAGAAAATATATTACAAGACAATATCGAACAATACTTAAATACAAGGAATCTACATGAAATGGAAGAAGAGAGAAGAGAAACAATAAACAAAAAAATCACAGTAATAGAATTAAAGAAAGCTTTGAAGAGACAAAAAAATAATAAAGCACCAGACCCAGACAGTATACCTGTAGAATTTTATAAAGCCATGCAAGAGCAGACAGAAACAGTGATTTTAGACTTATTTAATGAAGCACTCAATAATGGCAGAGTGAATTAAAAAATATTAAATGAAATTATCCACACAGATCAAAACGGCTTCTTACCAAAACGTCAATTAAAAAACAACATGAGGATAATTATAAATACACCAGAATATTATGAAGAGAATCCAGGAAAACAAGTTGCACTGGTCTTATTAGACACTCAGAAGGCCTTTGATAACTTGAATTGGCATTTCATAACCACACAGTTAAAAATGATGAGATTTGGAGAAAAATTTATAAAAAGGATAGAAACAATTAATTTGGCCCAGACAGCAAAAATAACAATAAATTGTGACACTACAGAAGACGTTAAGATATAGAAAGGAGTGAGACAGGGTTCCCTTATCACCTTTATTATTTATCCTCTCACTGGAAGTTCTACTAGCAGAAATTAGAAACAATCAAGAAATAAAGGGATTAACAATTAAAAAAGAGGAATATAAATCACAGGCATTTGCAGACGATATGGTATTCATATTAGAGGATCCATTAAAATCAGGAATTAAATTAATCCAAAAAATAGAGGAATTCGGTAAGGTAGCGGGCCTTAAAATGAATAAGAACAAAACAAAGATCATTAAGAAGAATTTTAGTAAAAAACAAGAGCAAGAATTAGAGGAAAACATGGGAATGCAAATAGCAAAAAAAGTAAAGTATCTAGGAATTTGGCTGACAGGGAAATGCTCAACGATTAAAAAAGATAATTATGTTAAAACGATTCAGAAAATTGAGAAAGATCTGGAAAATTGGAGGAAACTACAAATATCCTTAATGGGAAGAATTGCCATCATTAAAATGAATATACTACCAATTTTTTTTATTTTTATTTCAAGTGGTGCCGATTAGCCTAGGGAATTTTTTCCCCATAGATTTAAATAAATTAATTGCACAGTTTATTTGGTCAGGGAAAAAGCCATGAATTAAATTAAAATTGTTACAAGGCAGTAGAGAAAGAGGAGTATTCGGACTTCCCGATTGGGAGCTTTATTACCAAGCAGCAGCTCTCACCTGGATAAAAGACTGGATCAATTTAAAAAACAGAAGATTATTAACAATAGAAGGTTATAATTTGGAATTGGGTTGGCACGCCTTTATCTGGGATGGGAAAGACAAGATTCATAGCTATTTCCAAAAACATTTAATTAGAAAAGCTCTACTACAAACATGGTTAAAAATCAAAACAAAACATTATAATAAAATCCCAACCTGGCTATCCACCATGGAAGCTCTGATATACCCGAACATATTGGACATAAACAAGTTAATAAGATATAAAGACATCTTAGACAACCAAGAAAGGCTAAAACAAGGCAAGAATTGAAAGACAAGGGAATAGATATTGGCTGGTGGCCCTATTTAAAAATACAGGCAAGGTATAAAAAAGACAGGGAAAGAGACGGATTCTATAAGGAGCCGCAAGAGCTGGATAAAATTTTACCGGTAACTGAAGAAAAATTGATTAAAAATATATCACTACTTATTAAAATTTAAAATGGAAGAAGAAACTGTGAAAGTAACGATGATAACATGGGTGATAAATTTTGGGTATAGCATAGAATTGGTGGAATGGGAAAAATTTGGGAAATAAACTACAAATTAACTATGGCAACGGCTTATAGAGAGAACATGTACAAGATGTTCTACAGATGGCACCTTCCACCAGCGAGAATTGCAAAAATGTTTCTGGAGTGTTCATCTATTTGCTGGAAATGCAACAAACAACATGGAACATATGTGGTGGACGTGCACAGCCACGAAAAAGTATTGGAAAAAAATAAAAGATTGGCTAGAGGAGATTACTACACATCAAATCGCACTAAAACCCAAATTATTTTTGTTAGGGATTATAAAAGGAAATTATGAAAAAAATATTAGATACTTAATTTTACACATCTTTACAGCAGCGAGAATTATATTTGCACAAAACTGGAAAAATAATTATATACCAACAGAAGAAAATGTAATTAAAAAAATATTGGAATGTGCGGAGATGGATAGGCTCACGAAAGAACTAAAAGAGGAAGACGAATCTGAATACTACTCCAAATGGGATTTATTGTACAATTGGCTAGAGGAAAGGAGGGGAAAAGCAGGAAAGCAAAAAAGAAAGGAAGAAAGATCAACAAAACAATAGACAACTACAAAACCTGAAAAGGATTAAAAGACTGAAATATGAAATAGACTATAGCAAATAAATATTACACAAAATGACGTAAATGTAGTAAAAACTGTTACACATAGAATATATAGAATATTACATATAGAATGAAAAAAAGTATGAAATACTGTAAATGCACAAATATATAAAGTCATAGTTAAAAAGAGTTAATATATTATATACTTTACAAAATGACATAAATGTAGTAAAAACTACTATACATAGAACATATAGAATATTATATATAGAATGAAAAAAATGTATGAAATATTGTAAATGCACAAATATATGAAGTCATAGTTAAAAAGTCATAGTTAAAAAAGATTTATTGGTATAGATAAAACAGACACAAACAGGTAAAAAAATGTAATGTGTTGCAAAGATGTGAAGTTTGTACAAACAAAATAAAATTTATTAAAAATTTAAAAAAAGAATAGAATAGAACAGACATAATAGAATTCTTTATTGGCCAAGTGTGATTGGACACACAAGGAATTTGTCTTTGGTGCATATGCTCAGTTTCATAAAAAGACAAGATACATTTGTCAAGAATCATAAGATACAGCTCTTAATGATAGTCATAGGGTACAAATAAGCAATCAGGAAACAATCAATATCAATATAAATTGTAAGGATACAGGCAACAAAGTTACAGTCCTGCAGTCATAAGTGGAAGAAGATGGGCGATAGGAATGATGAGAAGACTAATAGTAATAGTAATGCAACCTTAGTGAATAGTTTGACAGTGTTGAGGGAATTATATGTTTAGCAGAGTGATGGAGTTTGGGAATAAACTGTTCTTGTATCTAGCTGTCTTGGTGTGCAGCACTCTAAGTGAAACTTTTGGTTCTTGCTCCCCAGGAGAAGCTCTAGTGATTCCTCTGTTCAGCAGAGTCAGCACAAAGCCTAAGAAAACCAACCCGTCCAGGCAAATGATGATGAACCTTATTAATACATTTATTTTATTTTTGTTTTTCCTTTAGAATCCTATTGTGATCAGAACTCTACCTATGGTACTACATGTCTCCAGCTCTACAGCAAGATTATCTACCAGTGTCCTTATGGGTTCTACTATAAATCAGCTTGCAGGCTAGGTGAGTAGTGATCATAAGTTTGAAAAATGGTCCCAAGTCACTTTTTTTCAGTGCCATTATCATTTTAGATGGTCACTAAACAAAATGTTGTAAGTCAAGGACTACCAATATAGGGTTAGCATATGGAATCTTGGAAAGTTAATAAACCAAAACTTTAACCATTATTAGTAAATGTCAGGAAGCTTGCTTTTAGAATGGCAGGCCAAGAACAAAATAATATTTCTCTAGATAAGACTGACCTGGAATATCCATCTGCCCATCATTAATAATAGTTTCAAATGTTTCCCATTTCTTTCCTAGCTCCAGAGATCTCTTTTATACTTTGGGATAATATTCAATTTTAGTCAAGGCCAATAGTATGGAAGCCTTTCTGGTGGAGGAGATATCTAGCCCTAATCTGTCAGCAGTAAACCCACACCCCACCCCTAATTCCTAACTCCTAATCCTAATCTTTCAGCAGTAAACTCTAACCCCAACACTAGTTCCTAACCCTAATCTGACAGCAGTAAGGGCTGTAAGAACACAGGCCTACTGTCAGCGTTCCAAATTTCATCCAAAATTAAATCAGAGTCCAAGGCAGAACTTCCCTCAAACTTCCAATTTATTAAGAGAGACATGTTGGCACATCTGTGGAAAACCCAAATTTGAAAGCTTCCTGGGTTTTCCACCCAGTTGAAAGTTCATGATCTTGCCCCCATACCAGGGGTGGGTTTCAACCGGTTCGCGGCGGTCCCTGCGATCCGGTTGGTCGCCGAACCCGGAAGTAAGTAACTTCCGGGAACGGCAAAGCCCCCCCCCCCGTGCCCGCGTGCGCCCGCACGCCCGCACCTGCTCCTTACCCGGTTTTGATGAATTCTACGCTTCCACGCATGCGCAGGACGCATACAGCGCCTGCGCAATCCTCCAGGAGCAGCTGGAGCATCGCACAGATGCTAGTATGCACGCGCGCACCGCGCGCGTGCGTGAGGACGCCGCACACGTGCGTGAGGACGCCGCCAGCCTCGTTCCAACCGAACCGGTTGGAACGGGGAGAGAAACCCACCCCTGCCCCATACCTACAAGTCCATCACATGGTCCAATCTTCCACTGCCACGCTGGCAGTTCCACCCATCCAGTTCCGGTCAGGCTCAGAGGTGCAGAGACAAAAGATGACCTTGGGCTTCTAGAAAGGAATTTTTTATTTTGACAACAACACTCCTTACTATTCTACTCCTTACTATTCCCCCTCCCAAGTGCCAACTAATGAAAAAGCATAGTAAACTAATAGAGTGTGGCAGGACAAAGATCCTAAAAGGAACCAGCTGCAGGCCTGACACCTACTCTAAGAGACTGATTTCTTTGATTATGTATGTGAACCCATGACAAAATAGTCATTCATATTACCATCAAAGCTGAATTCTTCATTAAGATTCCATATAACTGAGTCATTCAAAATGCATTTGACTATCACAGGGGTCCCCAACTCCTGGTCCATGAGCCAGTATTGGGCCACGACCCGTTGGGAACTGGGCCGCACAAGCAGTAGGCAAAGCTGCATTTGTGCAAGCGGTGTTCACACAGAAAACATCCACACTCCCCACCTTTCCAGTCCCCCCCCACTGCCACTATTGCTGCCGCCACCAGTCGACAAAGCTGGAAAGGTTGGGGACCACTGGACTATCACATCTGGCATAAAGGGTCACACCCACTGTTCCCTCTAAGGTGCGTGGCTGCGCGGCCGCGCACATGGCAAGAAAACCCTGCGCAGCAGTTTCTAACTGCCGCGCAGAGATTTCTTTCAAAGCAAACGTGGGGAAGTCCTTTGCAGGCGGCTAGAACTGGCTGCCCGCAAAGGACCTCCCCAGAGGAATCTCATGTCCTGCAGCCCAAACTTTCTCCTCCCAGCAACTTGGCCTGTTGGATACAGTGGTGGCGGGGGAAGAATGGGCTGGGTGGGCTGGCTGGCTGGGGAGGGGGGAGCCCTTTAAAGCCCTGCTGCCGCGTCTTCCCAGCAAGACTTCCTTTTGGCTCGCGGTTTCCCTTGCCTGCCTTAACCAAAGCTTGGCGCCCCGCCTCTGCTTTCGCTCTCCCTCCCTCAGCTGTGCAGCAGCAGCAGCAGCAGCTCTCAGCCTACGGCGGCAGCGTCACACAGGCTGTGGAAGGAGGGGGAGGAGGAGGGAACCAAAGAGAGGCTTTTACCGGGCGTGCGCCCCACAGCCAGGACCGTCCTTGTGCCTCAAGCCGCGTTTGTTCCTGCAAAGCCCTTCGGGCGTCAGGCGGAACTGTCGTGTTGCAATGTTACATTGCTCCTAATGACAAAATTAGAGCTGTGTTAAGCCTATGAAAAAAGACCCCCAAATCCCAAATGAATAAAATCATTATTAAGACCCAATGAAAAAATTACAAAAATTATGCATAAACTTTCATGTTCCCCAAATTTCCAATCCAAAACTTAACCCAGATTCTTCAGACATAGATTTGTAATTCAGAGTCAGACTCGATTATTAGAATGAATGCATTAATCAGGGGTGAATAATGTTGGTGAAATCTCATCTACCCTTCCATAATAATAACATACATACACAAATAGCTGACAGCCACATCTCTGAAACACTATTAAATCTGAACTAAATGTTTATCTAGAACTCAAATAAATAGCTGCTTTTTGGTTTTATTTTTTTTAATATTTATCAGTCTCTCTTTTATTCCATACTTCTGCTTGAAAGACTATTCTATGTCATGCTAAACAAATGCATATTCTAGTGGCGGTGGGGGCTCGTTGGCATCTTCAGCAGCAGCCCTGCCTCCTGTGAAAAAAACCGAAGATGGAGCAGATCCACGCAGATGACGTTGCTGCAACATGACTGGAGGAGGAATTCTGGGAGTTGAAGTCAGCAAGGCTTAAAGCTGTCAGGTTTGAAGACCCCTGGGTTTTTTTTCCCTAAAGGGTTAGGGGTGCAAGGGTCTTGTAACTTGACAGCTTTAAGACTTGCGTGCTTCAATGCCAGAGTTTCTGAGCCAACATTTTGGTTGCTAAGCAGGACCGTTGTTAAGTGATACTGATATTATATAACACTTTTAATTAAGCGGGTACCTTGAATAAACATAACTTTGAGTTTCAAATAACACTGATTTCGTTGTTGTCTTAGGTGACATCTCTGAAAAAAATTCAGGTGCTCAGGCATGAAAATATGCCGCTCAAACACTATACTTTTCTGCTCACACTGAAAAAAAATTAGAGGGAACATTGGTCACACCCCATAGTTAACAGCCTCGTTTTCAGACTGTTGAACCTAGAGTGAAGTGTAAGAACATAATTCAACATTTTAAACAGTGAGAAAGCTGGGATTGGGTGTGTCTTGCTGCAAAGAAGGAATCACCTCTGCCTGATGGCCAAGAAATGTCAATGTGCCTTTTGGATGACATCTACTGTAAACCATAGAATAACTTCATTTTAAAAAAAAACCTGAAAAGATGTCTTTAATTCAGGCTTGATCTATTGTGGTTTTAAATTGTAAATCCTAATTTGAACTCTAGCAATCCAATGCTGTTTCTAGGGAATCCCAGAAGCCCTGAATTTGTACATTTTGCTTTTTTCCATTTCTTGTCCACTGCTGGGAAAAACAAAGCATATGGTTATATAATGATTTCTTTACTTTTAGCATCTGATTGTCCTGATATTGTATAGCTATCTGTAATTCCTACTGTAATTTCAGGGAAAGTATTCCCAGGAGAGATGATTCTGCGGATCCCATATAATGAGTCTATAGAAAACACAAGAAGTGAAAGTTATGAAATATTATATGATAATCTCACAACTTTTGTAAGTTTACTTTTTCTGACTTCTCTTTTACTCTCAATATAGATGCAGATACAGTGTGTGTATGTGTGTGTCTGTCTGTCTGTCTGTCTGTCTGTCTCTATTTCTATCTCTATCAATCTATCGCTCTATCTATCTATCTATCTATCTATCTATCTATCTATCTATCTATCTAATTATCTATCATCTATCTATCATCTATCTATCCATCCATCCATCCATCCATCCATCCATCCATCCATCCATCCATCCATCCATCTATCTATCTTGCGCCCATTCATAGCTACCTCTGAATAATACAGAGGAAAAAATGTTCTGATTATGGCGTTTGTCATATTCATTATACTCAGAGTTGCCATTTTAACATCTTGATTAATTGATATTTAGCTTTCCTATGATATTAAACACTTGAGATTGATCCCATATCATCAAAAGTTTATTTAACACATACTGTTGAGTCCGGCCGGAATCAGCCGACAGCCGCAGCCAGAGCCGAAAGAAGATCCAATTGGCTCTGGCGCGGCTGCCGGCTGGCAGGAGGAATGCAGCCACCCGATTGGTTCCCCGCCTGACAGCTGTCAGTATAAATAGCTGTCAGGCGGGCATTGTTCTGTTCTTCTTCGCGTTCTGAAGTGTCCTGTTAATAATAATAAAGACTGTTGATTGAACCTCTCCTCAGTGCCTGAATACGTAAAACATACAACATTCAAAAACTGATATAAACATTGTTATAATATAAAAATAACACATATTAAATTTGTAAAGTAATAATACATTTCTGTATAATATAAATAGTTTTCAAACATTTTAGAATGCAGTTAAAGCAAGCAATTATCTAGAGCTAGATAATGGACTGATCTATGTGAAAAGGAAAACCTCCAGAAATATTACTATTACTTCATGCCAGAGAAGCTAGACCTGGTATAAAAATTATTCAGAAGAGGACCAATTCAGAGCTTTGTGAAAATGCCTCCATGTCTGTTTGTCTGTCTGTCTGTCTGTCTGTCTCTCTCTCTCTCTCTCTCTCATCTCACTCTCTCTATCATCTATCTATCATCTGTCTATCTATCTATCTATCCATCCATCCCTGCCTGCCTCCCTCCCTCCCTCTCTCATCATCCATCTATCTCTATCTGTCTATCTATTCACATATTTTAGTTGGAAACATTTTAAAATGGATTATTCTTTTAGATCAATTGTTTTATATCTTGGAATAATCCAGTTTTGCCAGACTAAATTCTAGTGTTATGCAGACAACATCTTACAGGTAGTCTTTGATTTATGACCACAATTGAGCCCAAAATTTAGGTCGTTAAGTGAAACATTTGTTAAGTGTGTTTTCCCCATTTTATGACCTTTCTTGCCATAGTTGTTAAGTGAATCTGGCTTCCCCATTGAGTTTAGTGGTCAGAAGATTGTAAAAGGTGGTCACATAACCCTGGGACACTGCAACTGTCATAAATATGAATCAGTTGCCCAATGTCTGAATTTTGATCGTGTGACCAAGGGGATGCTGTAACTGTCGTAAGTGTGAAAAACAGTCATAAGTCACATTTTTCAGTGCCTTTGTAACTTTGTAACTGTTGTAAGTTGAGGACTGCTTGTATTAGCTTTGGCCTCCATGCTTTCTCTCTCCTCTAATGCTTTGGAAGAATTGCAAAGGCAATCCGAAACATCTTATGTCCAAATCTTAGACTATGGTTACTCTTAAATATGGATAGTAGAACTAAACCAATTGCACAAGTCATAGTTTAAAGTTAGGTCCAGTAATCCTGGTTTGGCTAGATTTGAACATCATGAGAAGCTGTGGCAGGACTACAACAGAGCAGAACTCCTCTCTAGAGGGTAACTTTTCCTCTTAATGTTAAACCTTGTTTTAGTTTAAGTGTTGCATCCAAACTCATATCCATGTTTATACACATCTCCTTTGTTAAAGTACTGTAATTCACCTTTGTATCTGTATCTGTTGAGGTGTTCCCATCCCCATTCATTTTTTAAAAATAAATCCCGATTTTCAGTTTGATTCTTACTTGTGTTGTTTTAAACTTTTACAGTTTCAACAGACATTTAAAGTGGAGTCTCGGAACATAAGCGTAAGCATTCGTATCGTGAAGTAAGTGTGATGGCTTTGTTGATATGTATACCTTATACATTTTAATACATATTCCAGAGGTGGTATTCAGCAGGTTCTGACCAGTTCTGGAGAACCAGTAGTGGAAATTTTGAGTAGTTTGGACAACCGGTAGATACAACTTCTGACTGGCCCTGCCCCCATCTATTCTTTGCCTCCAAAATCCCAGCTGATCAGGATTTTGCAGTAACCTTCCCCTGGAGTGGGGAGGGAATGGAGATTTTACAGTATCCTTCCCCTGCCATGCCCACCAAACCACACCCATCAAGCCACACCCACAGAACTGGTAGTTTAAAATGTTGAATCTCACCACCGATACATTCTTGGCATCTTTGTTGATATGTATACCTTATACATTTTAATACATATTCTCTGTGTGTGTCTGTCTGTGTGTATGCATTCTTAGCGTGAAGTAAATGTGATGGCTTTGTTGATATGTATACTATATATATATTTTAATACTCTCTCTCTCTCTCTTTGTGTGTGTGTGTGTGTGTGTGTGTGTGTGTGTGTGTGTGTGTGTGTAAAAAAGCTGAATTCTTAAGGACAAGTAGTGCTGACTTACCCACTGGAATTAGGACTGGCATCTCCATCAGTAAGGGATGGAGTTGTAAAGTGAAATACAACATGACTGTGCCTGACTCAGGGTAGCAGTTTGTCAGTTCCAGTTTCCTTGTTAAGGGAATCATGCGACTGTGACTTAAGATTTTCTGCCAGTTTCCCCATTGACTTTGCTTGCCAGGAGCTGGCTGGGAAGGTTGCAAATGGTAATCATGTGGTGCTACTTTGCCACTGGAACTCTGCATTGGTTGCCGAATTGAGATCACATTACTGCAGCAATAGTGCAATAGCTGCAAAGGGCTGGCCGTAAGTCTCATTATTCAGAGCTAAGAGAACTTGAATGGTCACTGAACAAGTGGCCAGTAAATGAGGACTACCTGTAAAAGATCTCTGTGAAGAGTTGCAGCCTGTCATTTCTCCGGATGTTCCTTCCAAAGCTCCAATCAATTTGTATTCTCAGTTAGCATCCCAATCGTTATTAGTCTTGGTTTGAAAGCTTCCCTTCAGTTATATTTTATAAATATGTCTTATAAATAGTCTCCAGCTTTAGCAGGAGGCTGGACTAGAAGACCTCTAAGGTCCTTTCCAAGTCTGCTATTCTGTTCCATCTTTATTTCCCTTTGCAACTCAGCTCTTTCTGGTTGGGTGCCAAAGTTTGCAGATTTTCTTTGTAATGGCTGCTTTGGTTTTAACCATAATAAACTTAAAATACTGGAATCCATCAGGGACGTGCAGTCACTAGAGGCAGGGGAGGCAGGGCCTCACCAGTCTCCTAAGGGAAAAGAAAGAATTTTAAATAATTTTTTTTAAATAATTAAAGCCAGGGTAGTTGCTACCAGATTCAAAGTCACAGTGGCTTGGTGTCTGCTCTCAGTGTTAACTATGGGAGGAGGCCAGAGAACTCGTGGCCTCTTTTGCCTAAGGAATTGTTCGCCTTTTAAAAGTTAAGGCGAAGTTAACAAGCGAACACTTTCATATGCAAAAGAGGCACTGATTCTCCCGCCTCCTGATCGGGGAGCAGCGAATCATGCCTTAGGAGCACGCTTACGTTAAGCACGCTTACGTTGGGCGGACAAGAGGAGAGTTGAGAGAGTTTCCACAGCTGGAAAAGGTGGATCGGACGGAGGGAGGGGGGGATTCAAATTTATTGTAATTTAATTTGTAATTTTTTTATTGTGAGGTGTGTGTGTGTGTGTGTGTGTGTTTCTTCACAGTGGTGGGGTCGGAGGAGGCAGGGGGGGCGAGGCGGCGGAGCGCGGAGGCGGCAGGGACATTCTCGCTGCTGTGTCCCAACAGGCCAGGTGTTTCGCATTTATGTCCGCCATAAACATGAGATGCCTGGCCTGTTGGACACAGTGGTGACGGGGGAGGAATGGGCTGGGTGGACTGGCTGGCTGGGGAGGGGGGAGCCCTCTAAAGCCCTGCTGCCGCGCCTTCCCAGCAAGACTTCCTTTCGGCTCGCGGTTTCCCTTGCCTGCCTTAACCAAAGCTTGGCGCCCTGCCTCTGCTTTCGCGCTCTCCCTCTCTCATCAGCTCCGCCTGATGCCCAAAGGGCTTTGCAGGAAGAAACGCGGCTTGAGGGGCAATGACGGGCGCATGCCCGTTAAACGCCTCTCTTGGTTTCCTCCTCCTTCTCCTTCCACAGCCTGCGCGATGTTGCTGCTGTAGGCCGAGAGCTGCCGCCAAAGCTGCTGCACAGCTGAGAGAGGGAGAGCGCGAAAGCAGAGGCAGGGCGCCAAGCTTTGGTTAAGGCAGGCAAGGGAAACCGCGAGCCAAAAGGAAGTCTTGCTGGGAAGGCGTGGCAGCAGGGCTTTAAAGGGCTCCCCCCTCCCCAGCCAGCCAGCCCACCCAGCCCATTCCTCCCCCGCCACCACGCTTGCCTCACTGGCCATGAAGTTCACCGCACGTCACTGGAATCCATAGCCAACTTTCTTAACATACAAGTGCCCTTGTGAAATTACTTTTTCAGATTATCTCCAGAAACTTCAAAAAGCGTGAATAAGGTAGAAAACAAAAATGGAACTACAGTTACAAATCAGACTAAAGTTACGCTCATCACTACATTTGATGAAAAGGCAAATATGACAGTTATGGAATGGCAAAAAGCTGTAAATAGTTCTACCTTTTTGGATGAATTCAATATCATATCATTTAAAGGTATGTATATATTAAAAGGTTGATTCAATCCAGTCCATTTAAAACTATTATAGATTCCCCAAGTTGCTGACTCTCCAAATGTGTGGGATTACACACGTCACTATATCCAGCTGACATGTCAACCAACCAGTCACAGATATTTTTACTTTGAAGACATTATTCTGACCAATCAGACTATCACTTGGTTCATATGCCCCAAAGAAGAGAGGAGTCAACCTATTCTTCAAAACACCTGAAGGCAGGAAAAGAAGGAACTAATTAAAGAAAGAAGCCACCTAGAACTAAGGAGAAATTTCCTGACAGAACAATTAATCAATAGAATGGCTAGCCTTTAGACATTCTGGTTGAGCAAGGGATTGGATTAGAAGCCCTCCCTTCCCTTCCAATTATGTTACTCTATTATTCTGTTATATACAGGTTTAAGCCATTATTTTAACAACTATATCACATAACCACAATCAACTGACTGCACCTATACATCTTCAGATAACTTAGCACAACTGAGCTTGGGATCATCTAAGTTCAGTTCTTTTATCTACTAGGTAGGGCACCAAAAAGCAGTAGTCAGCTGGCATAACTCCATTACTTTTTCCCCCCTCCAAATTCAAAGGTTGCTTCACACATCAAGCTAAGCCACAACATATTTTTGGTTTCACATGAAATGCGAATCCAGATCATTGTGGTGTGTAATCCAATTGTGGGGCTTGGGGCTGTGTGTGTGTGTACGTACGCCAAGCTATGTTCAACAAAACATAGATAAACAATGACATCTTAATGTAATTTATATCCAGCTCTATCTATTGAGTGAGTGTGATGCAGATTAGGTTTTTTAATATTGCACATTGCTGCATTTCCTGGTTCTTGCTTAAAACAGGTAGCAGATGTAACTGAATTGTTGCAGGTTAGGGTTAGGCAAAAGTCAGAGGTCAATTGGTATAATTATTAATGAAATAGAGATCAGTCACCATATCAGGTAGATACAATGTCTAGAATGGAAGCAATAAGCTTCCACAGATATGTGTGTATGGAGATTATCAGTCATCCAGATCATGGTTATCCCAAAGATATGTTTTTTTTTTCAAGAAACAACTGGACTTTCTTATTTTTCTTTGAAGACATCTCACTTCTAATCCAAGAAGCTTCTTCAGTTCTTACTGGATGGTGGGGAATGGAAGGATTTATACTGCAAGAATATGTCTGAAAGGAGTATAAATCCGTCAATTCCCCACCATCCAGTCAGAGTTGAAGAAGCTTCTTGGATGAGAAGTGAGATGTCTTCAAAGGAAAACAAGAAAGTCCAGTTGCCTCTTGAAAAAAGCATCTTTGAGATTTCCACAGTTACAGATTTGGAAGAATTACAGTTCAAAGACCTGGAAATGTATGACTTAAAGTCTGCATTCGTGAGGCTTTTATTTATTTAAATAAAATAAATGCCACTGTATAACTTAATCATTACTACTTGGCTGTACAGGAGTGTGTGTCTAAGGTTTGAGGTTTGAGGTTTATTAACATTTATAGGCCGCCCTTTTCCCTGAGGGGACTCAGGGCGGCTTACATAGGATCAGGGGAGGGAAATACAAACAGTGACGTAGACAGACATAGAGTAAAATAATGAGCAACATTCATTCATCATTCGGGAGGGGCAATTATCTTTGTCCCCAGGCCTGACGGGCTAGCCAGGTCTTAAGGGCTATGCGGAAGGCCTGGACGGTGGTGAGGGTACGAATCTCCACGGGGAGCTTGTTCCAAAGGGTCGGAGCTACTACCGAAAAGGCTCTCCTCCTTGTAGTTGCCAGCCGGCACTGGCTGGCAGATGGAATTCGGAGGAGGCCCAATCTATGAGATCTAATTGGTCGCAGGGAGGTAATTGGCAGAAGGCGGTCTCTCAAGTACGCAGATCCACTACCATGAAGGGCTTTATGGGTGACTAGTAGCACCTTGAAGTGCACCCGGAGACCGACAGGTAGCCAGCGCAGCTCGCGGAGGATAGGTGTTATGTGGGTGAACCGAGGTGCACCCACGATCACTCGCGTGGCCGCGTTCTGGACTAGCTGAAGTCGCCGGATGCTCTTCAAGGGCAGCCCCATGTAGAGCACATTGCAGTATTCCAGCCTAGAGGTCACAAGGGCCCGAGTGACTGTTGTGAGAGCCTCCCGATTCAGGTAGGGTCGCAACTGGCGCACCAGGCGAACCTGGGCAAATGCCCCCCTGGTCACAGCCATCAGGTGGTGATCAAAGGATAGCTGT